>NC_081179.1:12215329-12912829 GCF_012432095.1 Onychostoma macrolepis | reverse complement strand
CGGACTCTTAATCCCCGAATCTGTGGTGGCATCACGGAATCGCCGAAAATTCCGTGATGGGCTCACAGAAGTGATACCAATGTAAGTCAGTGACAGGCATCAGCCGTGCTCCACGCACGGATTCACTGGTTACACCAGCGCTGCATCGGACCACGTAAAAAGAGTGACACAGTATCGGTCTGCTATTCTGTTACGTGGTGTTAAGCTAATTAAACGCACAACGAGGGAGTAATCCAAACAAAAGTCTTTTAATAATAGTCCACAGAAGAATTCCAGGAGCAAGGAGTGGTAAACGTATAATAGCAGACAAAGAATGAGGGGAGAACACAGGCTTTAAATAATCAACGTAATCAAGGGGGAACAGAAACAGGTGTGGAGCTAATTAACCAATAAGGGAACTGAGGAAACTGGGTCAACATGTGACAATATATACTCCAAAATCATGACAACTCATATTTTTGTTTTAAATAGAATTTTTGACGTAATATGTGCACTTAAACATTGACAAGCATCATACATCAGAAATTGTGCCCACATTTGCAGCAGAAAGAGAATGTTGGCCATGCAGATATGTTGACCCAGAAACAAGGGGACAATATGAGAGAGAAACAAAACCAAAAATTAAAATTTAAGGCAGTGTATCTCTTCAAATGTGTTACAGTCTTCAACCCTATCACACCTTGTCACATTAATATTTTTAGAAAAATACAGGGAAGACAATTAAGAACAAAAGTATTTCTTGCTGATTACCATCTGACATGTTAAGGGATAAAACAATAAAATTGTGGTTTTAGTTAAAATTTTAAATTAAATTTTTTTTGTACAAAAATAAAGAGACTGTAGACACACAATTTGTGTATTTTTAGCTTCAGTCCTATAAAAATGTGAAAATGGTGATAAATGTAAATTTTTTTTATCATTAAATTGTTATCAGGGACACAAGAGCAGTAGGTAGATGTTTGTTTTATAACGATTTCTGTGTAAAATCCTTTTTAAACCAATCACATTTTGTCCGTTACGGGGTTGAGAAAAAAAAAAAGCTGGGAAAAAAACCTGAAAATAATAAAAGGTCTTTAATGCCTGAGGTGGGAAAATATGTTATTTTGAATATGATATATTAAAATATGATGAATATTTTTTGGAGGTTTGATATGTGCCTAATGATGTGGGGTATTTAGAAGTTGAATCACATCTAGTTGAAAAACATGTATATTCCAAGTTGAAATGTTACCAAATCCCAGGAATGACCCTCCTGTCATTGATCAAAAGGTCTGTTCCTATTTTTTTATTTTATTTTATTTTATTTTTTTTAAGTAGGAGCACTGGTGCTTCTGAAAAGAAATGTAAGCATAGAGTCCTCAAGAACGTAATATTAAAAACGAACTGCAAAAGTTTTCGCAAAGTAATATGTGCAAATTCACACACAACGTATATTTAATTTGGCCAGAATTGCAGGTGCTTGTCTAAATATACAATAAGGTTTAGAGAAAATATTAAATAAGTTGTTAATAAATGTTATTATATTAAATACATCTGAAAGGTCATATAAAATTACCATTATTAACCCCTGCCCCCTTTCCAAGCTAGAGTCCCCCCCAGTGAATTCTGGCCATTTCCACCACTATAATGCCGACATGACTACAGGCGTGAATTCACCGTTATTCTGCAAAATACAATGCAATTTATATAAAATGTATTCTGTCCTAAAGTAAAACATTTGGAAACTCAGTTTAATTCGTTTAGCGAATACTTACGTTAACTTATCAGAGGCGGTAATGTAATGTAAGATCATGTAATACCCACGTTTTTCGTTTTTATGTCGAAATTACTGAGACCTGCACTCTGTTTAAAGGGTAACTAAACCCTAAAACTACTTTTTTTAGTTAATGATCTGTAAGACCATGTCTTTATTAGTGCTGTGCATTGATTCGAGTAAATATTTTGACATTTGGTTATAAAGTGTTTTAATTCTTTGTGTTGTAAAGTGTTGTAATTTAATTCCACTGCACGAGCTCAGTTCGTCCCCTCTGTCTCCGCTGGTCTCTGCCCACTTTTCCAGCATTTTTAAAATATTGCCAGTGGGTGGAGTTGGGCTCTGACCAGGGGCCGGTTGCATAAACTGCTTAGACTAGTCTTAAAAAGTTAGTCACCTATTTTTTTTCTTCAAGACTGGTCATAACTTTTTTAATTCAGCACAATTTAATAAGTTTGGTGAATATATATATATATTTTTACTTTTAACTTCAGACCTTCAGCTAAAATTAGTACAATGCATTTTTTGTTTGGGGGTAATTTTTGGGTCAATGTTTATTTGTCAGTTTCCACAATTTTTCAAAATGTAAATTTTTTTTACAGTGTAGTCATGACAGGAAACACTGGCATCTATCAATGCCTTGGGAAAAAAACAATTAATCTTAAAAAATAAAGCATCAAGTCAAGTCAAGTCAAGTTTTATTGTCATTCCGCTACATGCAGGGGCATACAGTGGAACGAAATGTCGTGCCTCACAGGACCACGGTGCTACATAAATACAGGCATAAAGCAATGAAGTAAAACAATATAAACCTATACACAACTATCCTAGTGATATATTTTGACTATAAATATACTATATATAAAATTTGTTTTACCTATACATAAACAAAAAAATACAGACTATACAAACTATACGAGTGCTTCAGATAAATACTGTACATGTGCGAAGAGAAACATTGTGAGTCAGCAGCTGGCTGGGGAACAGTGCAGGATGATTTGTAGTGCATAAGCATGTAAACATACATATATTACTGAGTCTGTGGGATTTGTATACACACAGCAGTGTGTATGAAAAGTGACTAGTGCGCATAGAGGAGGAGAGTGTGCTACTACAGGTGGTTTGTACAGGCCCACTCACCTGTGTGTAGCACACTTCGATTGCACAAAAAAAAGTTCCATCATTTTCAGATGGTCCATGTTTCAGGAGGTAGGGGGTTTGTATGGGGTTTCAGAGAGTGGCGGGGTGATTTGAGTTCAGGGCTCTCACAGCCTGGGGGAAAAAGCTGTTGAGCAGTCTGGCACTGCGGGCTCTGATGCTCCGGTACCGTCTTCCTGATGGTAGGAGCTGGAAGAGACTGTAGGAGGGGTGTGTGGAGTCCTTCACGATACTATTGGCTTTGCTGGAGCATCGTGTAAGGAAAATTTCCAGGATGGAGGGGAGAGGGGCACCGATGATCTTTGCAGCTGTGTTCACTGTCCGCTGGAGGGTCTTGCGGTCTGCTGCAGTACAGTTCCCGTACCAGACAGTGATGCAGCTGGTCAGCACACTCTCAATGGTGCCCCTGTAGAAAGTGGTGAGGATGGGTGGAGGGAGACTTGCTCTTTTCAGCCGGCGAAGAAAGTGTAGGCGCTGTTGTGCCTTCTTGGAGAGTGACATTGTGTTGGTGGTCCAGGTGAGATCCTCTGTGATGTGCACCCCCAGGAATTTAGTGCTGCTGACTCTCTCCACAGGCGAGCTGTCGATGGTCAGTGGGGGGTGATCACCGGAGTTTCTTCTGAAGTCCATTACAACCTCCTTTGTCTTACTCACATTGAGGGACAGGTTGTTAGTGCCACACCATTTCGCCAGCTGTGCCACTTCCTCTCTGTAGTGCGTTTCATCATTGTTGCTGATGAGACCTACCACTGTTGTGTCATCAGCGAACTTGATGATGTGGTTGGAGCTGGACTTGGCAGTGCAGTCGTGGGTCAGCAGCGTGAAGAGCAGTGGGCTGAGCACACAGCCTTGTGGGGCACCTGTGTTCAGTGTGGTAGTGCTCGAGGTGTTGTGGCCGACATGGACTGACTGAGGTCTTCCGGTTCGAAAGTCCAGAATCTAATTACAGAGGGAATTGTTAAGGCCCGGCAGGTTTAATTTGTTGATGAGCTGTTGTGGGATTATTGTGTTGAATGCTGAGCTGAAGTCAATGAACAGCATTCTAACATAAGAGTCTTTGTTTTCTAGGTGGGTAAGAGCCAGGTGGAGGAAATTGCATCGTCTGTAGAGTGGTTTGGACTGTATGCAAAAGGGAGCGGATCGAGTGTGTTGGGGAGGCTGGTTTTGATGTTGTGCATAACTAACCTCTCAAAGCACTTCATTATGATTGGAGTCAGTGCTATGGGACGGTAGTCATTTAGACAGGACACAGGTGATTTCTTTGGTACCGGTATGATTGTTGTGGATTTGAGACATGTGGGGACGACTGCCTGGCTCAGCGAGGTGTTGAAGATATCTGTTAGCACATCTGTCAGTTGTACAGCACAGTCTTTCAGTACACGGTCAGGTATGTTGTCGGGACCCACAGCCTTGCGTGGGTTGATCCTAGATAGGGTCTTTCTTACGTCGGCTGGAGACAGACAGAACGCCTGGTCATTGGGAGGTGTGGGCAGTTTTTGTGCAGGTGTGTCATTCTGCATTTCAAACCGTGAATAAAAGTGGTTGAGTGTATCTGGGAGGGATGTGTCATCATCACAGGCCTGTGGCGGGGGCTTGTAGTCTGTGATGGTCTGAACGGCTTGCCACAGACTCCGTGTGTCTCTGCTGTCTGTGAAGTGACTGTTGATTTTTTGAGCATATGACCGTTTTCCATTTTTGATGCTGCGGGACAGATTGGCTCTTGCTGTTTTGAGGGCTGCTTTATCTCCTGATCTGAAAGCTTCATCTCTGGTCTTTAGCAGCCTACGAACCTCTGCTGTCATCCATGGCTTCTGGTTGGCGCGTGTGGTGATGGTCTTGGTGACTGTCACATCATCAGTGCACTTTTGGATGTAAGCAGTCACAGTTTCAGTGTACTCCTGCAGGTCTGTGTGGTTGTTGTAGGTGGCCGCCTCTTTAAACATGTTCCAGTCTGTGTCCTGGAAGCAGTCCTGCAGTGCTGAGGTAGCATTTTCTGGCCATACCGTGATCTGCTTTAGAACCGGTTTGGTAAGTTTGAGAAGTGGTCTGTATGCTGGGATTAGCATAACAGAGATGTGGTCCGAGTACCCGAGGTGGGGGCGGGGTTCGGCTTTGTATGCGTTCTTTTCTGTTGTGTAAACAAAGTCCAGTGTGTTATTTCCCCTTGTTGCAAAGTTCATATGTTGGTAGAACTCTGGCAAAACTGTCTTTAGGTTTGCGTGGTTAAAGTCACCGGTTATGATGAAAAAGCCGTCAGGGTTATTTGTTTGTTGTTCGCTGATGGCGCTGTACAGTTCACGAAGCGCGTCCTTAGCGTTTGCACACGGGGGAATGTAAACCGCGACAATAACAATGGCCGTGAATTCCTGCGGCAGATAGAACGGTCGACACTTCACAACCATAAACTCCACCAGTGATGAACAGTGTTTTGTCACTACCGCAGCATTGTTACACCATTTTTTGTTGACGTACACACACAAGCCACCCCCGCGAGTCTTACCAGACAGTGATGAATTTCTGTCCGCTCGGTAGCAGGTTAGCCCGTGCAGCTGAATGGCGGAGTCCGGGATGTTGTCGTTTAGCCATGTTTCAGTGAAAACAGACACACAACAATCCCTTGCCTCATGCTGTATAGACCGACTGAGTTGAATTAAGTCCAGTTTGTTTTCCAGAGAGCGAACGTTTGAGAGCATGAATGTTAGAAGAGCCAGTCTCATGGGGTTAGCCCTTAGCCTAGCTCGTATACCTCCGCGCTTACCGCGCTTCTGTCCTCTCTCACAACGCTTGCGACGCCGCCTTGTGCGGGTAGCGTCAGTAGGCGAGGCCGTGGTCTCGAGGTCCGGCTCCAGCAGTAAACAAAGTCCTCATAGCTTCTCAGTAGCCGCCGAGAGTTTGTGTTTGTATGCGTTGTCGATATCTAAAAGGCTTTGGCGATCATAGATGTATCCCGGAGTGATCTCCCGATGAATTAGCGGTAAATTGACATTGTTTGGAGACGAACAGACGACATTAAAAGACATAAAAGCACCACTTTGGGACCCGGAGAAGCCGCTGCGTCTGATCGCGCCGCCATCTTGGATATGCATAAACCCAAATAAGAAATAAAACAGTATTCGTTGTATAACCTATTCTGTGCCTTAAACTCCTGAAACACTGAAACATTTTAGAGCAGTCAATGCAATTTATGAAAGAAGTCAATTCAATCTGTATGTGTGTGTGTGTGTGTGTGTGTGTGTGTGTGTGAGAAAATTCAGATGTAACCCCCTTTGTAATCATTAACATTTTCAAAAGTGACTAATTTAATTACACTTTTTTTCTCTCAGTAACTGTAACTATATTACAATTACATTTATTTTGTAATTAAATTCCGTAATTCCGTTACATGTAACTAGTTACTCCCCAACACTGCTAATGATGAAATAAGCACTGTACTGGCAATATAGTATAAACTTATCGACTGATTCTATGCATTTATTTGTCATTCTAACTGACAGAGACAGACAGAAAAAGATTAGGCTTAAAACATTTCTAATCCCATGACAAGTGGACAACCTCACTAATACAGCCTTCACCTGTCAGTTGAAATCTTTGATAGTTTATAATTTGTTGTTAGGCATGCAGTTGGAGGAGTACATAAAATAAGTATTTTAAAGTTTGAAGTGTTTACATGGCAACAGTATTTAAGATATTATGAATCAATTTGAAGTTTTACCTGTATTTTGCCAATATTCTGATCAAGTATGAATCAAACCGGGTTTCAAAGCATTTCGAAAATTACACTTCTTGCTGCCAGTTGGTGGCACTATAACACATAACCCATAATGGCCTCATCTTTGTGACTGACCTTCTTCAATGAACAAACTACTGAAGTTTGATCAAAATCAGCCAATGTATCAGGGGCGGATCTAGAAAATCATTTTTAGGGTGGCAAAGGGGTGGCACGGGGTCTATGAGGGGTGGCAACATCAAAGCAAGCCCCCATCCATAGTTTTTGGGGATTGATTGTCTGTCATGCACAGTTGTTCACAAATATTGCATTACCATTAAGTAATCATCTATACTGTTTAAAATGAAAATTTTTCAATATCCATCATGGCACAAAGTCAATACACAATATAAAAAACTTCAACAGGTTCTAAATGTTTCTGAGCTTGTATCACTAAAGAAGACATGCGGTTCTATTAATATTACATAGGCTACTTAGATGGTATAAATCATGTTTTAGTGCAAGTTTAAGAGTAACACTTTTGAATTTTCTAACATTAGAAAGAAATACAATAATATCAAAGCATTGCAACTGGATCAGTTTTGAAAACAATGTTTGATTTTCTGTTATTACCAAAGGTGGGAATGTCTGTAATCACCCAGAACACACTATAAATAGTCTAGCAACACCCCGACAACTGCAAGAGCCTAGCAACCACCCAGAACATCCTAGCAACACTTTAGCAAACACCTAGAACATCTAACTGACCAAGCTATCTTAAACTGTTTCTTAAACAAAAATTTAAGACAAGCCAGCATAAATGTGTCTATCAAACTTTTCAATCTAGTTATTACAGGTATTCTTAAATACTTACACACAATTCAAATACACAGATGACTTTCCTGCCCAGTGAAAACTCATGAGATCAATAACACTTAAAAAACTCTTAGGATTAAGGAATTATTATTGCAGCTCAATGTCTATTACAGTATACAACATAAATTAAATTACAGATAATAATAATAATTCAGCAATGAACTTTGGGGAACATATCATTTTCATTTTACTACTGTAAAGTAATCTTTCAGTAGATGAAAAACACTAGAAAAGTTAAAATACCAAAGAATTGTATATGAACAAAATAAAAATAAGTAAATTCAGCATCCACTGTACATTTAGTTAAATTTCATTACAGTATACAGCAGTTTCCTGGTCTCCTGACACAAGACTAGCTATAGGCAGTCATTTCTCAGTTCTGAAAACATGCAGTAGCTACACATAAAAAATGATTACAAATTAAATTTGACAGTCACACGTTTGAAGGTGTACAACATGTAGAATATGTAGAATATGGAAATTTCCATCATCTAATGTACTAGTACTGTACTGTATTTATACTGAATGTGTAAAACCCATGTATATTATTCATTCAGCTCTCTCCTCTCTCCGTTGTTGGGATGCAGAGATTCTGATTGGTGTAATCAGTTTTGCTACCTAATGTTTAACTTAATCATTGTTAAACTTTTTGAGAAACGAGTCTTTGTTTTGAGAACTGAATTAATGGTTTGGGAAAATGGACCAACTAAAATCAGTTAGCCTAAATTATGTTAACAATCGAGAAAACGTCAATACAATATTACAATATTTACAATATACCTAACTCTGCTATTAGTTTTCGTGATCTGCATCTTCTTATTGATTTCATGTTATTGTTTCGTCCGATATGGCAGAAAGGCCTCTAAATCCATGATGAAAGTGGAGCGAGCGGTCGGAGAATCGATCACCAAACAATTACGGGATGAATCTCACTTATCTCAGACACATCCGGATTAGATTTCTCAGAGGACTTCTGAATAAATCGAGAATCAGTATCTGATTCACGAACAAATGCAAAAACAATTCGTATGGGGCGCGCTTAGTGTTTTCGACTCAAAAAGAACCGGTTCATAAGAGTCATTTGTTAATGAAGCCGACTACACTGGGCGCGCTGCGTGCGCGTGCAACCATTGTGCACAGTTTAGTGAAAGACTTGTTTGTTTGTTTTTTGCCATTATTTTCCGTTAGGCTGTCATCGCCGCGGCTGAAAAGTAGCACATGAAGCACTGCTTACATTTATATTTTATTCTGTGATAATTCTGGGGTGGCAGGTGGGGTGGCACAGCTTTTTCTTAGGGTGGCAGTTGCCACCCCGTGCCACCCCGGTAGATCCGCCCCTGCAATGTATACTGAAGTTATAGCACACTTCCTGTTTCTCTGTTTTCACCAAACGTTTTTCGCCTCGCCACAGCCAAGCCATTCAAGATATCAAAAATCCCTTAGCAATTTTGCATCCTCAGTGTCTTGAGATCATGTTGACAAATTTTGGTGGCGAATGGAAGAAAAACCTACAACGAGTATATATATATACAAAAAACAACAACTTGAAAATGGGAAATAAAACCTTCTACGGATTTACGGTAAAGTTCTGGCAACCACAGATGCATTTTTTTTTAACTGCAAAGTTCACAATTTTTTACAGTATAGTTTTAATATCAATCTAATGTAACTAGTAATGAAAAAGGCTATTTTTCATTGCTCAGCGAATGATCCACATGACACAGGTTAATGTTTAAGAGTTTTACGCTGCTTTCATTGCTGAGCATTATGACTTCTCACACAGGCAGGAAGCACAAGCAAGATATCACATCAGTCAAATATTGAATTTAAAATAAATAAACACATAAAAGGAAACTATGTATGAAAGGCCAAACACTCAAAGAAATACAGTACAATCTGTGATTTTTCCTTTACATATGTACATCTATCTTTACAGTCAGAAAATGAGGGAGATTTTCACAGTCATTTAGATGAGAGCATTCGTCCATACATTGATCTGATTGACACTCTGCGGTCAGTTGGCATTCATAAGGACTTGGCGTTACCAACTATTGTAGTGATCGGAGACCAGAGTTCTGGAAAAAGCTCTGTGTTGGAAGCACTGTCTGGAGTTGCGTTACCAAGAGGGAGTGGTGAGGACTAATTTAACTCTTCTTTGCTATTGATATTCATACACACTCAGTGACCACTTTATGCACACCTCTCTAATATTTTTCTATTGGTTTGTCTGAGATCTGGTGACAAGGCCCTGATTAAAAACACATAGGGCCCTGAGACTGTTTTCTACCACAGGAATAATTAGCATTTGTTTATTTTTATTTTTTAAACCTCCAATACACAAAGATACATTGGGTATGCATACACTAAATATTATAGACTACAACAGATTTAAAGCATAAATGCATTAATGCCAGATATGAGGCCAAAGCAAACAGGTTTCAGAAACAAATAATAACAGATAATTGTGAATATACTGCAAATACATTTATCAATTCTTGAATCCAGAGTTAACTGTAATATTACATAATTCAGGCAAAAGCCATGCTCCTTATTAGCATGGTTTTATGGTTTCTATACCAACAAAAAAAACTAACAATAATAACAACAACACTAACATAATATCTTGCAGGTCAAGGGGTGTTGTGACTCTCTCTCTCTCTCTCTCTCTCTCTCTCTCTCTCTAGATAGATAGATAGATAGAGCACTTGTCACATAATTTTCCACTTTTAGTTTTCTGTTGATTGCTAACTCAACTGTGTTTGCTGTAGGAATTGTGACCAGATGTCCGTTAGAGCTGAGGCTGAAGAAGGTACCAGGAGTCAAGTGGAAGGCTGTTTTAACTTACGATAAGAAAACAAATGAATCTGTGAATTTGTTTGCAGGTTAGTAGTGCTGCTTGCAGTGTTTTCAGCTGGATTGTAATGATCACTTTTACAACTGGATTTAAACCATGTTTTGTGCAGGTCCTATTAAACCCAGCAAACTGGCGATTGGAAATGTAGCACAGTCAGCTCCCACTCAGAAGAAAATTGAATTTGCAGATCCTTCATTAGTTGAAAGACATGTTGCAGCAGGTTAGTAAGACTCCTGGAAATCTCTTTTCTTTTCAGTGTTACTGGTATATAATAAAAAATTAATAAAAAAATAAAAAATCTCAAACTGAAGTCACCATCATAACCGTGTACATATTTATTTTGTCCTATAAAATGGATTTGTCTTATTTTTGATGCTGATTTGTGAATTCAGCATTCCAATCCACCGTATCACTGTGCAGAACCCATAGAATATCAGTTTTGTTGTATACAGTAGCCACATTCTGGTATATGAGGTACTGTATCACTTCTGTATTAATTTTACTCTCTTGTGCCTGTTGTTAGCATGCTGCTAAGCTAACAATAGATGAGCAGTACACAATTATTGGGTAAAATAGTCAAACTATTGATGCTTTTAAGTACTGAATGAAATATACATTTAATTAAAGTATCAAACATTTAGCCTATTGTTATACAAATTGTGTACTTGGAGGCAAATGAAAGACCAAGATGGCGGCGCGCTCAGACGCAGCGGCTTCTCCGGGTCCCAAAGACGGTGCTTTTGTCTTTTAATGTCGTCTGTTCGTCTCTAAACAATGTCAATTTACAGCTAATTCATCGGGAGATCACTCCGGGATACATCTATGATCGCCAAAGCCTTTTGGATATCGACAACACATACAAACACAAACTCTCGCCGGCGGCTACTAAGAAGCTACGAGGCCTTTGTTTACTGCTGGAGCCAGACCTCGAGATCGCGGCCTCGCCTACTGACGCTACCCGCACAAGGCGGCGTCGCAAGAGGTGTGAGAGAGGACGGAAGCGCGGTAAGTGTGGAGGTATACGAGCCAGGCTAAGGGCTAACCCTACAAGATCGGCTCTTCCAACACTCATGCTCTCAAACGTTCGCTCTCTGGAAAACAAACTGGACCTAATTCAACTCAGTCGGTCTACACAGCATGAGGCAAGGCATTGTTGTGTGTTTGTTCTCACTGAAACATGGCTAAACGACAACATCCCGGACTCCGCCATTCAGCTGCACGGGCTAACCTGCTACCGAGCGGACAGAGATTCATCACTGTCTGGTAAGACTCGCGGCGGTGGCTTGTGTGTGTATATCAACAAAGAATAGTGTAACAATACTGCGTTAGTATCAAAACACTGTTCGTCGCTGGTGGAGTTTATGGTTGTGAAGTGTCGACCGTACTATCTGCCGCGGGAGTTCACGACCACTGTTATTGTCGCGGTTTACATCCCCCCATGCGCAAACGCTAAGGACGTGCTTCGTGAACTGTACAGCGCCATCAGCGAACAACAAACAAATAACCCCGACGGCTTTTTCATCATAGCTGGTGACTTCAACCACGCTAACTTAAAGACAGTTTTGCCAAAGTTCTACCAACATGTGAACTTTGCAACAAGGGGAAATAACACACTGGACTTTGTTTACACAACAGAAAAGAACGCTTACAAAGCCGAGCCCCGCCCCCACCTCGGGTACTCGGACCACATCTCTGTTATGCTAATCCCAGCATACAGACCACTTCTCAAACTCACCAAACCGGTTCAAAAACAGATCACGGTATGGCCAGAAAATGCTACCTCAGCACTGCAGGACTGCTTCCAGGACACAGACTGGAACATGTTTAAAGAGGCGGCCACCTACAACAACCACACAGACCTACAGGAGTACACTGAAACTGTGACTGCTTACATCAAAAAGTGCACTGATGATGTGACAGTCACCAAGACCATCACCACATGCGCCAACCAGAAGCCATGGATGACAGCAGAGGTTCGTGGGCTGCTAAAGACCAGAGATGAAGCTTTCAGATCAGGAGATAAAGCAGCCCTCAAAACAGCAAGAGCCAATCTGTCCCGCAGCATCAAAAATGGAAAACGGTCATATGCTCAAAAAATCAATAATCACTTCACAGACAGCAGAGTCACACGGAGTCTGTGGAAAGCCATTCAGACCATCACAGACTACAAGCCCCCGCCACAGGCCTGTGATGATGACACATCCCTCCCAGATACACTCAACCACTTTTATTCACGGTTTGAAATGCAAAATTACACACCTGCACAAAAACTGCCCACACCTCCCAACGACCAGGTGTTCTGTCTGTCTCCAGCCGACGTAAGGAAGACCCTATCTAGGATCAATCCACGCAAGGCTGTGGGTCCCGACAACATACCTGGCCGTGTACTGAAAGACTGTGCTGTACAGCTGACAGATGTCCAAACAGATATCTTCAACACCTCGCTGAGCCAGGCAGTCGTCCCCACATGTCTCAAATCCACAACAATCATACCGGTACCAAAGAAATCACCTGTGTCCTGTTTAAATGACTACCGTCCCATAGCACTAACTCCAATCATAATGAAGTGCTTTGAGAGGTTAGTCATGCAGAACATCAAAACCAGCCTCCCCAACACACTCGACCCGCTCCAGCATACCGTCCAAACCGCTCTACAGACGATGCAATCTCCTCCACCCTCCACCTGGCTCTTACCCACCTAGAAAACAAAGACTCTTATGTTAGAATGCTGTTCATTGACTTCAGCTCAGCATTCAACACAATAATCCCACAACAACTCATAAATAAACTAAACCTGCTGGGCCTTAACAACTCCCTCTGTAATTGGATTCTGGACTTCCTAACCGGAAGACCTCAGTCAGTCCGTGTCGGCCACAACACCTCGAGCACTACCACACTGAGCACAGGTGCCCCACAAGGCTGTGTGCTCAGCCCGCTGCTCTTCACGCTGCTGACCCACGACTGCACTGCCAAGTCCAGCTCCAACCACATCATCAAGTTTGCTGACGACACAACAGTGGTAGGTCTCATCAGCAACAATGATGAAACGCACTACAGAGAGGAAGTGGCACAGCTGGCGAAATGGTGTGGCACTAACAACCTGTCCCTCAATGTGAGTAAGACAAAGGAGGTTGTGATGGACTTCAGAAGAAACTCTGGTGATCACCCCCCACTGACCATCGACAGCTCGCCTGTGGAGAGAGTCAGCAGCACTAAATTCCTGGGGGTGCACATCACAGAGGATCTCACCTGGACCGCCAACACCATGTCACTCTCCAAGAAGGCACAACAGCGCCTACACTTCCTCCGCCGGCTGAAAAGAGCAAGTCTCCCTCCACCCATCATCACCACTTTCTACAGGGGCACCATTGAGAGTGTGCTGACCAGCTGCATCACTGTCTGGTACGGGAACTGTACCGCAGCAGACCGCAAGACCCTCCAGCGGACAGTGAACACAGCTGCAAGGATCATCGGTGCCCCTCTCCCCTCCATCCTGGACATTTTCCTTACACAATGCTCCAGCAAAGCCAACAGTATCGTGAACGACTCCTCTCACCCCTCCCACAGTCTCTTCCAGCTCCTACCATCAGGAAGACAGTACCGCAGCATCAGAGCCCACTCTGCCAGATCGCTCAACAGCTTTTTCCCCCTAGGCTGTGAGAGCCCTGAACTCAAATCACCCCGCCCCTCTCTGAACCCCCATACAAACCCCCTACCTCCTGAAACATGGCCCATCTGAAACTTATGGAACTTTTTTTTGCAATCTAAGTGTGCTACATGCAGGTGAGTGGGCCTGTACAAACCACCTGTAGTAGCACACTCTCATCCTCTATGCGCACTAGTCACTTTTCACACACACTGCTGTGTGTATACAAATCCCACAAAAAGACTCAGCAATATACATATGTTTACATGCTCACGCACTACAAATCATCCTGCACTGTTCCCCAGCCAGCTGCTGACTCACAATGTTCTCTTCGCACATGTACAGTATTTATCTGAAGCACTCGTATAGTTTGTATAGTTTGTATTTTTTTTTAGTTAATGTATAGGTAAAAAATTATTTTATATATAGCATATTTATAGTCAAATCTATCAGTAGGATAGTTGTGTATAGGTTTATACTGTTTTTACTTCATTGCTGTGTAGGGGAATTTACAGTAAAGACCCTCAGACCAGGTGTGTTGAATAAAGACCAAAAGTCAAGAGATTCGATCAAAAATGAAGAAAATTTACTGAAGATAGTTTGCAGTTTCATCAGCAGAAGTCAGCTTCAAGACTCACAATCGAGTTCGTAGGCCGCTCTGCGTACAATTCAAAAACACCAGCAATTATACCCTAACAGAGGTTGCTAATTGCGTCAATGCATAAGTCATCAAAATTCTGATAGGTTCCAAAACCTAGATAAACTTAGACAATCTCCACATATGGACGTAAATGCTTCAAACATATCTCCATCAGATTGGGCAGACGTCAGCGATCAGGGATCATACAAGATAGGTGTCATCCGGACACCCATTTTTGGTCAGGATGGCGGTAGCTGACAGAGACAGTCTTCTAACACACAGAGAGAGAGCTACCAGCACACATACATACACACAGAGCACTTATCAGAACTTCAAGGCTGCCTTGCCTTTGTTACACACATACTATGAAGTCATCATCTTAGAGAGTAGAAGTACAGCATAAAGCAGGATTCTTTAATATCTCATAAGCGCACATAAGGTTAAACATTTCACTCTTGCCATAACTTGATTAATAGTCAAACAAGAAACAATATATGATAATATAATTAATATCAATATGAAGGATATGGCAGCTCGGCATCCACTCCTTCAGTCCCCCGTTTTAGACCAATGTGGGGTCCCATCCCACGTCTGGTCTACTAAATGAGGTCATGCTAATAACACAGGCTGTTGGTCAATTTAAGCAGATGCATATACTTAACATTTCTGGTACTGTCTAACATTTCTAGTAATAAACACATTATTTCGTACAAAATACTTCCCATATACATTCATCAACTTACTTAATCCCACTATTTCTGCACTTGCACTAGTCTTTCTTCACATAAAATTGTATGCCTTTTCCAGTGAATCATTCTATTTGTCCCTCTAACTGGAAAAGTGTCCTCCATCCATATATGCTTTCATCAACACACCTTTGTAAATACCTCTCTTCCTACTACAGCTACTTCACACTGACCTTCTAAAACAAAACATTTAGCCAACAGCCTTAAAACTAAAATTGCATATTCATTAACCAGATTTAACAGTTCCTTAAAGTATTATGAAAGAAAACTGCATGCACAATAACTGATTCATTTTCATGACCCTTTAGAAATAAATTTGCCTTGTTTTTTTTTGTTGTTTTTTTATGTCTTATACAACTATGATGACTTTTGGTTAATTTGGTCATATTGTAAAATAAACTGATTACAATAAACATATATATTTCTCTGGAAGCCGGGCTAAATGAATAAACACTGTTATTGCATTCCTGACATATGTCAGACCCTCAGTCACCTCACAGATACCCAATACGGACATTGCTTATAACTTAAATGCCAGGATAGATACACTGGTTTTACAAAAACTATTATTTCCAATCCATTATAAAGTGCAAGAAGACGGATTGTAAATCCACTCATTCATTCCCCCATTAGAAACCATGTTGGGGGTCAAAACAAAGTGGTAGTCTAACTTAAAATAACCCATAAATAAGTAAGACCCAGATTAAGCCATCCTTGAAAAAAAAAAAGAAAACAATCAATATTTCCACTAAACCCTAGAATAGATCCTAATTTTTATTACTTAATATCCCTTTCATTAAGTTTTACTTTCACCATAAAATCCATTTACAATTATTATAGTCCACATTAAACATAAATGAACATAAACCTAAACTTGTCAATGTTAAGAACATTTGGTTGAAATGACATTTTAAGTGTATAACTTCAAAAATACAACTAACTTGTTCACTTATTGTCATGCATGTATTTTTATATCATTACTGTCAATCATACTCATTACCTTATTATTATTATTATTATTATTATTATTATTTTTATTGCAATCTTCTCAATTATCATACCATATTACTGTACTCTAAATTACTAAAGACTAAATTAATGGCACATTCAGATCAAATTCTTAAGACCTCGTGTAAAGTCAATTTAGTTCTCACTGTCTTGTCATTTAGAAATGCTTACAGGTCAGCGGATCAAAGTCTTAAAAACCCTTCAATCATATGTCTTTTGGCAGTGATACTTCTCAAATCAAAAAATGTTATAAACTGAACAATAGCCGACTGATTTCACAATCCTATCACTATTTAAACAATATTATTGCTCAGATCTAAATTGTCAAATTCATTAAAGAGACATCCTCAGTTTCTATAAATCTGTTTTGAAACAGTATAAATTATCAAAAAGCCCTGTCAGTGTTCACAATAATATTAATTTAATTTGACTTGACAGGTGTTCATAAACAGCTCCGTAGATCCTATTCCAATTTTGTTATTTTAAACATTAACTTCAGCTGCTATATGTTACACTTTTCAAAGATGAGGCGATGCTCTTCCTTTGTGCAACACATTTATTTCTGTATAAAAGTATGAAAAGGACAGGTTAGATCGGGAACACTCTCTGTAGCGTGTACACTCAAACTCACTCGTTACATACTGAGCGCTCTTTCACTCTATTAGCGTCAGCTTTCTTAACAGTATCAAAAATAATGTATCAAAGTGCAAGCATTTATGCATATTCATGACACTGACTGGACACACCATCACACTATCCATTAAAGTTACCTTTTCTAAACCCATTAACACTATAACACAATAAATCTAAACATGTTCAATACTCACTCTTACACTGTGCAGCGGTAAGTATAGTAAATCACATTAAAGTATCACATTATCACACACTGTTAATATAAATACAGGCGAGTAATGTACAAACTCTCTACTCAAACATTGAATATTACACTTTAGTATAGCTACATTACTCCAGTGTTTATAATTGTATCAACTTTTCTTATTTCTCTTTTTTTACCATTTTATGAATTACTTTAATCACAGTTTGAACCCAATACCAGTTTCTATATATTAACATTACACTCTCAGCAAATGGATAGTAAAATCATTAACACACTGAGTCTGATTTCTTATTACTAATACACCATGAAATGCTCTTTTTGATGGCTGATGAACTGACTATATCATGAAATAGGTTTTAACTGATCACTGTTTACTGTATTCTATAAACTCACAAAATGATTAATAAAAGCATTTTAACTCTGAATCTGACTGGAGTTCTTATTAACAGTACTGAATGCGCTTTTACATGTAATGGCTGACAACGTAATGCTAAATGAGGGTTAACAGGTCTATGCGTGGACTAAGAACAGACACGTGAGCTCATCTATGCGTGGACTAAAAACAGACACGTGAGCTCGCTGAACTCAAACTGCCCAGACTCGTCACTACGCGATTTAGTGTTCGTACACATCTATTTGGTTAATTATCCCTCGTCTCACACTCACATCTCAAGTATATATCTTTTTAGGCTTTTAATTCTCCGTTTTGCTCACGTTAAAAGTTACTAGTTTTTCTCTTAAGTGAATAACACTCTCGTCCGCCATTTCACGCACGACACTCTCAATAAAGCTAGCACGCGAGTGGGGTGATTATAGGCCTATTCACACTTGCTCGTTTTAGCTTCACTTTAACACTACACACGACTATTTCAGATTCGCAAACATCGATTTTAGTACATCACCTATCACTTGTTTCACATTTTTGTGTGAATCATGGTATTTTTAAACACTAACTGCTTATTTTCACTCATGCAAAAAGTTACGATCTTTTATCAGGATTGTTAATGTGATCGTCCACCATTTTAGGTGCAAAAACTCTGAACCAACGTAACATTAAACATCAATATATTTCTCGCAAGAACTACAGTTTTATAAGCACATAATACTGTTGTAATTTACTCGGGGGTGAATTTCTCAGCTTACCTGTATAAAAGTATGAAAAGGACAGGTTAGATCGGGAACACTCTCTGTAGCGTGTACACTCAAACTCACTCGTTACATACTGAGCGCTCTTTCACTCTATTAGCCTCAGCGACCAATCCTCAGCCTAGTGTAATGCTTAGGGTGCCCTCTATTGGTGAAGCTGAGTTTCACAACAATAACACTTTCTACAAATACAATCGCAACAGTATATCATCAAATGTCACCGTAACTCTTATTATCAGAACTCCGTTACCGAAATCAAAATTTAAAGGGGCAATATTTATCTGTGTCTCTTAAAGGGGCAATAAACACTCAGGGCTACACTCTCCCCCACAAAATTAAATGTCTCTGGACATTTCCCTGTACAAGGAAAACATCACATTAGAACACCTCAACCATCCAAGGCCTCCAGTAACCCTTAGTCTGTGTTACTTGAGTCTCTGTTAACTTACAGTTTCTTTGTACCCAGGACGGTTGACCCAATGTATCATAACTCAGTACCACAGGCTGATGTCTCAGTCTCTGGGGTCGCTGTCTTACCGCTTGTTGCTCCCTTGGTGTCAGGACCGGAGGGTCGGCCTCGGATTCACTATGCTCAGGCCTATCAAGACTCAAGTCAGGTCTCTGAGATTGTAGTGGCACATCCTCTTTGCTATGTAGTGGCACATCCTCTTCGCTCTGTAGTGGCACATCCTCTTCGCTCTGTAGTGGCACATCCTCTTCGCTTTGTAGTGGCACATCCTCTTCGCGATGCTGAGGACTCTGATGAGGCTGAAAAGGCTCTGCTAGAGGATTCAGTGAACCCCGTCTTTGCCGTCTCCCTCGGCCAGGTCTGAGATGCCACTGGTAGTTGCCGCTGTATTCGTCGCTGGAGGTGTCACTCTGCTCTAGCTGTTGCCGATGCCGTCGTTCTGATTTGGTTCTTTCCTTTGGGACGCTCTGGGAGTCCTTCTGTGACTGACGAACCTCTGCTGGTGGTTGATCAAAGGAAAGGAAATCAAAGGGCAGCAGGAGATTTCTGTGAACCACTCTGTCTCTTCCTTTACCATTTTCTGGACTGATCTCATAAACGGGACTGCCATCGGCTTTCCTCTCCTTCACCTTGTACACTTGGCTCTCCCAGTAAGACCGGATCTTTCCAGGACCCCCTCTGGGAGTGAGGTTTCTGAGGAGAACTCTGTCACCGGGGTGGAGATCTCTCCCCTGGACTTTTCTGTCGTAGAGGACTTTTCCCCGAACTGCTCCCTTGACAGCTGTTTTTGCCGCAATCTTGTATGCCTCTTGCATTCTCGTCTTCCAATGACTCACGTAGTCATCATAGGTGTCATGGGCCTCATCTTTTTCCAGATTGAATAACGGATCAATAGGCAGGCGAGGAGAACGTCCAAAGGTAAGGTAATAGGGCGCGTAACCCGTTGCCTCATTCTTTGTGCAGTTGTATGCGTGGACGACCTTAGCGAGGTACTCCTTCCAATCATCCTTCTCCTTGTCCTCCAGGGTGCGCAGCATGGACAAAAGGGTACGGTTAAACCTCTCCACCTGCCCGTTACCCTGGGGGTGGTATGGTGTCGTGTGCGAGCCCTGGATGCCAGAGAGTTTCTTCAAGCTGGCCATCAATCTGTTCTCAAACTCTTTACCCATATCGTGATGTAGTCTGCTGGGAAACCCGAACTTAAGGGCAAAGTCGTTGAAAATCTTGTCAGCTACAGTCTTGGCCGCTTTGTTCCTTGTTGCGTAGGCCTGTGCGAATCTCGTAAAATGGTCCATGACCACCAATATATACTCATACCCATGCTTACATTTCTCCAAATGCAGAAAATCTATGGAAACGAGCTGGAATGGGTATGTGGTCTGGATGGACACCAGAGGTGCACGGGTCTGCTTACTCGGTTTCTTCTTCTTGAGGCACTCACACTCATTACTGACAAATTGTTCAACGTCCCTACTCATCTGTGGCCAGTAGAACCGTTCTCGAATCAGGTCGAGCGTCCTTTCGACCCCCAAGTGACCCATGTCCTGGTGTAGTTCTTTGAAAACCAGCGGATGATAAACTTTGGGGAGCAGCAGTTGTTCTCGACGGGAAGTTCTACGGCGCAGAACACCATCTTGACCCACATGAACCTTTAGCCACTGTTTCAGCAGTATGGCCACTGCAGGGTTCTCTGCTTTTACTTCAGCTCTACTTGGCCTCCTGCTCTGTGACTTGTACCAGATGACTCTCGACAGGATGTCATCCTCTTCCTGCGCTTTGCGGATTTGATCTGTGGTGAGAGGTTGGCTGGTTTCACTGTCCTTCACCATGGTCAAAGCACTGACCTGAATTAACCCCACACCTCGGCAAGGGTTTCTCCTTTCCGTTATTACTCCCTCCATGGATGCACTGATTACATCCTGACTGGCCTCAGCCGTACAGCAACGCATGTAGTCCTCAATATCTAAGGGCATCCGTGACAACCCATCTGCATCGGAGTTGTTCTTGCCTGGGCGGTACCGGATGGTAAAGTTATAATCGGCCAACTCCGCCACCCATCTGTGTCCTGTTGCGTTGAGTTTTGCGGTGGTGAGCACATACGTCAGTGGATTGTTATCTGTATATACCACGAACGATGGGGCATGGTAAAGATAATCCCGGAAACGTTCACAGATGGCCCACTTCAATGATAAAAACTCTAGTTTTCCAGAGTGCAGATGGTACCTCTTTTCTGATGGACTCAGGGTGCGGGAGCCATAGGCGATCACTCGCATCTTTCCCTGCTGTCTCTGATATAACACTGCACCCAGACCAACTTGGGATGCATCACAATATAGTACGAACGCCTGGGTGAAATCTGGATATCCAAGGACAGGGGGCTTCGTGAGTGCATCTATTAGCTGGTTCAACACTTCCTGGTGGGAGTTGGTCCACTGTACAGGTGCCTGCGATGGTAAGTGACCCTTGTTTTTCTTTCCTGTTTTACGAGGCTTCTTCAGGGTCGGGTCTGGAGTGCACTTCTTGGGGTTAGGGACAGTGAGTAAGTTATACAGCGGGTGGGCCACACGGGAGAAATTGGGAATAAAGGGTCTGTAATAGGACAGGAACCCAAGGATCTGGCGCACGTCACCCACTGTGGCAGGGGTCTTCTCTTTTAACGCCTGCACCGGAGCCATCTCTGCAGGGTCCATTGTGTAACCCTCTCCCGTCACCAACTTGCCAAGAAACCTCACACTCGATCTAAACAGCTCACATTTCTTTGGGGTCAGCTTCACACCATGTTCCTTATAACGCTGGAGAACAAGACGGATGTGCTCCACGTGCTCCTTGAAGCTACAACTGTGTACCAGGTTGTCATCCAGGTACGGGAGGCAACTCGTGTCTCTCAGCCCAGTCAAACAATGCTCCATGCTCCTCTGAAACTCTGCGGGTGCCGAGCTCAGGCCAAAGGGTATGCGCACCCATTCATAGAGCCCCCAGGGTGTGATGAAAGCTGTGAGAGGGCGGCTCTCCTCATCCAGATAACCCTGGTGGTACGCTTTACCCTGATCTAAGACTGAGAACCACGAGCTCCCACCTAGAGCATCCAACATGTCTTGAATCCTCGGTATCGGATGGCGGTCGGGGACTGACTTGCGATTAAGTTCTCTGAAGTCAACACAGAGACGAAGACTACCGTCCTTCTTACGGACACACACAACCGGCGATGAATAAGGGGATCGAGAAGGTGTGATCCACCCTCTTCTTAACAAATCCTGTAGGTACTCCTTAACTTCATTGTGAAGAGGCTTTGGAACGGACACGTAGGTCTTTTGTACAGGGCTCGTATCGTGGAGAGTGATATGCATCTTGAGTGATGGTATACAACCCACATCGTCACTGTCAAAGGAAAATGCCTCACATTCCTCCCGCAACATCCTCCTTACCGCCTCCTGCTGTCCTTCTGCGAGATGGCAAAGATCCACAGGAGGGTCCCATGAAGTTGGTCTACTCGCTTGAGTGTTATCTGGTTGTGGTGTGCAACTTGCTTCACTGGGCTTTGTCACTGTGCTGTCCTTCATTTCAGCTCTTGTCTCATTCTCATTAATTTGTGTAGGCGCTGTGTATACTGTCTTGACCGGTTCCAGATATCCAATCACACTGTGACGGTCCAGACAGATGGTGCGATCTGTCGTGTTTGTCATGGAGATGGGTATGTATGGAACTCTCCTTTCTGGGATCTGCACCAGTACATCATTGTAAATAATGCCTTCTGGGGGAGGATAAAGTAAGTCAGGTGAAAAGAACATATGTTGGCCTTGGGCTCGTGGACTCACATGTGCTCTTATATAGACAGTGGTGACTTGGTTAGCTGGTAAGGGCACTCTTTTTCCACTGGTACGAACTACACCAATCTCTGAGTCGGAATGACCGTTCTGCATCAACTTGACAACACGATGAGCAGTTTTCACTGTTATCGCAAGGGCTCTACTCACTTTCTGTGCCAACTGCTTTCTTTCACTTTTCGTCTTTTCCTCATTTCTGTTAATGATGGCCTCAATGACGTTGTAGCCGATGATGGGGTCACTGGCAACTGCTGGGTCACTTGACACGAGCATTGGCACTTGTAATTCATTCATCCTGGTGGGGTCACTGCCTAATCTGAAACTGACTTCAATCCAGCCGATATATGGAATGGGCGTGTCATTGGCAGCAAATACTGTCAGTGTCTCATCCCCTAACAACTCTGAGATGGGTTTGACAATGGTGTGGGGGAGGTGATTCAGTCGCCAGGGGTCATTCACTATGCTGGACTGTGCCCCCGTGTCCCACAGGGCTCTAACTGGGTGATTGTCCATGACACAGTCCACTATACATCGGCTTCCTACAAGGCTTACTAACTGTGGCTGGTATCGAGGTGGTATATAGTTAACTACACTTACAGCTGATGAGGCGTCAGATGCTCTCTTTCCAAGGGTTGTTGTTGGTTGAATGATTGGGCTGGGTGGTGGCTGCTCATTTTGGGGCGCTGTTTCTTGGACTACTGCTGGCCCCATCTCAGTAGTCCCTGTCCGTTTCCCGACGATGTTCTGCATCCGCGAGAGAAGTGGCCTTCCTGCCCACATTTGAAACAGTGCGAACAGTTCTCACCTGTTCTCTCATCCCTGCATTTCTTGCAGCCTTTCGCTCTCTGCTTTTGTTCAGGAGGACGGGGGCTTGCTTCCATTACAGCCAGAAACATTTGCTTCATCTCTTTGCGAAGTTCTTCCATCATCTGATGTGCATTCATGCTGTCAGGCTTAGTCTCATTCCCCTTTACTGTGGTGATCGTTGCTGTTGAGTTGGACTCCTTAAATTTAGAGGGGCTCTGGGCAGGTGTGGATTTTACCTGAGTATCTGCTTGAAGCTCCTGCACTTTGGGCGTTTTACCAGCAGTGGATCTTTTCCGTTTTTCTTGTCTCTCACTTTCAACTTTGGCCGCCTCATCCACTTTCTGTATAAGTTCTTCATCTGATATACTCACATCACTGAGGTAGGGCAGGATTTGGAACTTTACAGAATCGCTCAACAGTCCAGTTTCGATCGAGCGGAGGAACTTGCGCTGAATGACGGCTCTGCTGTACTGTTCATCTGTGTCCTCATTCACTGCTTTCCATAACAGCTTCTCTTTCAGCTCAATTGCACGGAATACAAAGTTCAGGGCAGTTTCTTTGGGCTCTTGAGATATGTTAAGCAGCCGGTGGTAGAGTTCAGTGGAGCTATCTACCCGATAGTGACCTTTCAGGATGGTGAGAAGTGAACTGAGGGTCAGACCACGCTTGATCTCTAGCATGTCTCTCAAAGGCAGCCCTGGACTGACAGCCCTGATTACAGCTTCGACTACTTCAGTCTGTGTGTGCCCTTTTTCTATTCCCAGCTCAATCTGGCGGACTAAACTGAGATACGACAATTTATCCCTCTGACCACTCTCTCCAATTTGACCACAGATTTTAAACTCTCTCCGCATGGTTACCTCAGGCAATGGGCGGGTTGGCTCTAGTCGGCTCTTGAGTGGGAAATCGGTTTTCTTTATGTTTTTGTTGTTCTTTTGGAGCTGGCTTCTCTGGTGGGTCCACTTTATCTGGTTGACGACCCTCTTCACTTTGTCGCCTCCTCCTGGCTGGCTCGCCAAAATATGTTACACTTTTCAAAGATGAGGCGATGCTCTTCCTTTGTGCAACACATTTATTTCTGTATAAAAGTATGAAAAGGACAGGTTAGATCGGGAACACTCTCTGTAGCGTGTACACTCAAACTCACTCGTTACATACTGAGCGCTCTTTCACTCTATTAGCCTCAGCTTTCTTAACAGTATCAAAAATAATGTATCAAAGTGCAAGCATTTATGCATATTCATGACACTGACTGGACACACCATCACACTATCCATTAAAGTTACCTTTTCTAAACCCATTAACACTATAACACAATAAATCTAAACATGTTCAATACTCACTCTTACACTGTGCAGCGGTAAGTATAGTAAATCACATTAAAGTATCACATTATCACACACTGTTAATATAAATACAGGCGAGTAATGTACAAACTCTCTACTCAAACATTGAATATTACACTTTAGTATAGCTACATTACTCCAGTGTTTATAATTGTATCAACTTTTCTTATTTCTCTTTTTTTACCATTTTATGAATTACTTTAATCACAGTTTGAACCCAATACCAGTTTCTATATATTAACATTACACTCTCAGCAAATGGATAGTAAAATCATTAACACACTGAGTCTGATTTCTTATTACTAATACACCATGAAATGCTCTTTTTGATGGCTGATGAACTGACTATATCATGAAATAGGTTTTAACTGATCACTGTTTACTGTATTCTATAAACTCACAAAATGATTAATAAAAGCATTTTAACTCTGAATCTGACTGGAGTTCTTATTAACAGTACTGAATGCGCTTTTACATGTAATGGCTGACAACGTAATGCTAAATGAGGGTTAACAGGTCTATGCGTGGACTAAGAACAGACACGTGAGCTCATCTATGCGTGGACTAAAAACAGACACGTGAGCTCGCTGAACTCAAACTGCCCAGACTCGTCACTACGCGATTTAGTGTTCGTACACATCTATTTGGTTAATTATCCTCGTCTCACACTCACATCTCAAGTATATATCTTTTTAGGCTTTTAATTCTCCGTTTTGCTCACGTTAAAAGTTACTAGTTTTTCTCTTAAGTGAATAACACTCTCGTCCGCCATTTCACGCACGACACTCTCAATAAAGCTAGCACGCGAGTGGGGTGATTATAGGCCTATTCACACTTGCTCGTTTTAGCTTCACTTTAACACTACACACGACTATTTCAGATTCGCAAACATCGATTTTAGTACATCACCTATCACTTGTTTCACATTTTTGTGTGAATCATGGTATTTTTAAACACTAACTGCTTATTTTCACTCATGCAAAAAGTTACGATCTTTTATCAGGATTGTTAATGTGATCGTCCACCATTTTAGGTGCAAAAACTCTGAACCAACGTAACATTAAACATCAATATATTTCTCGCAAGAACTACAGTTTTATAAGCACATAATACTGTTGTAATTTACTCGGGGGTGAATTTCTCAGCTTACCTGTATAAAAGTATGAAAAGGACAGGTTAGATCGGGAACACTCTCTGTAGCGTGTACACTCAAACTCACTCGTTACATACTGAGCGCTCTTTCACTCTATTAGCCTCAGCGACCAATCCTCAGCCTAGTGTAATGCTTAGGGTGCCCTCTATTGGTGAAGCTGAGTTTCACAACAATAACACTTTCTACAAATACAATCGCAACAGTATATCATCAAATGTCACCGTAACTCTTATTATCAGAACTCCGTTACCGAAATCAAAATTTAAAGGGGCAATATTTATCTGTGTCTCTTAAAGGGGCAATGTCTCTTAAAGGGGCAATAAACACTCAGGGCTACATATATTTCCTTTAATTAAAACCTGTTGTTATTGTCTTCCTCCATCAATGGGTTAGCCAGCAGATCAACAGTTTTTGTTCAATTATCTCTATTCTACATAACCCAAACTATTGCGTCACTCAAACCTTGAGGACACACACAGACAGCCTTATAGCTGCTTTTCCTTTAACACTAGAAGCGCCAGAATTCCAAAACTACTAGAACAGCTGTGAGCGGTCATTTTGACCGCTATATTATAAACTCTATAATCTCTAAATAAATTGCCCAAATGAGAGATTAATGTATTAACTGTGTTAGGATATCTTTAAAAAAAACAAATAACACCAACATGTAGACTTTTTATTTAGTTAAAAATGATAATTATAAATTTAGAAATATTTGCATCATTTCATAGTAAAATGTAATTATTGCATATTCAGTATTTCTCTGTATTTATTTTACATAACTCAGAACAACAAAATAACATTTAAAATGATCTATTTGATTATGATTTTTTTTTTTTTTTTACAACATTTATGATACATTATAACACAGAACATAAGCTGGAAACAATTAAGCAGCTCTAAAGTTAAAAAGAGTCACGAACGAAGTTTGGAACCATAAAACAATTACGCTACAAATTTTATATTAAATAAATATATCTATATCATGCTCGGCTATTTAAGATTCACAGTTAACACAAGTTACTTCTGTTCTTCTCGCACAATTTCCACACACGGGTTTGTGGCATTTGCAACAGGTGTCGCGCGTTTTATTTTGTTTGCAGATTCTCCGCACCTGGCACTGTCTCCGTTTTGGTGTCAGTTGCGGGGGTTGATTGTGCTTTTGGTACATTTTCTAAACGCTCCCTATAAATCTATTTTTTAAAAGGCAATAATAATTTGTAGTCCAAGAATTTGTATTTATAATCAAATGAGCATATGCTAATAGTACTGGAGACGCTGACAGAGACAATAAGCCGCGGGAAAGAACAATAGAATCGCGCGAGATTTAAAGCGGTCAATATGACCGTTATGGCTTTAATAGGTAGAAATGCTCATATTTTTTTTGCCTTTTATGTAATTTATATAAAATCTATTGTAAGTTAAAATAGAAACACTTTTAGGAAAAGTCACAAACCAGCAAGATTGTATTTTTTTATTCAACAAAGTTATTGTACATATACATTTCAAAACGGTCATTTTGACCGTCATGGCAGTTCTAGTGTTAACCCATATTACATGAACTGTGTTCACTCCTTTGTCTTCCCACCAGCCTTTCTTCATGTGAGGGTGCTCTCTGGATAATTTGGTTAGTGACTTAGCCAATGTGTCACTGTTTCTCTGCCGTCAAGTCTAAAATATTTACCTTTACCATTCGAATATCAAAGTGTTA
Organism: Onychostoma macrolepis; assembly: GCF_012432095.1. NCBI lineage: Eukaryota > Metazoa > Chordata > Actinopteri > Cypriniformes > Cyprinidae > Onychostoma > Onychostoma macrolepis. The sequence goes on along the minus strand of NC_081179.1, from coordinate 12,885,148 downwards.
ACTTGTTTAAATTTATACCCTCAGTTGAATTTAGGCATGGATTTTTAACCCATTATGGACGGCAATCTTAAATTTCACAAATCCAAATCATATAAACACTTTTAAACATATTATTAATCCAGAGAGTGATTCAAATCAGCATTATTAAGGCTAAAATAAGTCGTTATTACCAGTAGCAGACAGAGCTGGATGACCAATCCAGTTAAAGCTCGTCCTGTTCTGTATCCTCTTTTCATCAGATTCTATCAGAATTATCGACTTCTGTAAAGTTTGCCATTTCACTTAACCCATCTGTAATGATAAAACACTCATTCCAGAGGTTAGTGACACAATATACACAAAATAGAAACAGAATTATCCCCCAACATATAGAGTAATCATCCTCACGCACGCACATACTAGACACATGAATGTCGAAGCAGCTTATATATTCAAGGTTTGCTTTTGGTGTTAAATTGTAAGGATTTAAACTTAACATTTTTCTGTCAGTTTTACCTAGTTTGTAGCTAGTCTCTTATCTAGTCTCAAAGTTTGCCTGTTCATTAATGATTTTTATTTTGAGAAAAATCAGCTGGGTTGTTTTGGTCTTAAAATCATTGCTTTGTTTTGGTTACTCTTGCTTAGCAGGCCGATAAGAGAAGCAGAGCACCATCCCTGCCTCCACTCAAGCAGTCTCTCTCTCTTACTGTGCAAATTATCATTTGACAGTTTCACCAAACTTTAACTTAGACTATAATATCAAATTCATTACAACATATAACCCTTAATCATTCAAATAGGTTAAAAATGTCAAGGTTTCTATATCTCAAATCTCAATTTAGACTGTTTAAAATACATAATGCTAGGAGCATTTCTTAAAATTATTTTTATCTTAAATGCTTAATTCCCTTAACCTTTGTTATCCAAACCATCTCTTGAATCAGCACCAGCAGTCTACATTTTTAGCCACCACCATGTCTTGTAATCATCTTATGCCATGCATGAGTAAAAACTATGATATAGACATATTAGTTCAATATCATCTCAGCCTCATAAGAAATTTTGTCTCAAAATAATGGCTGTCATCACATGGTCTCAGATGGTTCTTGAAAGCCCATTGCCATTAACTCTTTATAAATAAGCTCCTTTTCCTCAGGGTGGGATCCCCTGGCATAGTTGCATCAAGTTGTGGACGCTTGTCACAATGAAAAACAAGCCATGAAGGAATGCGGTTGTTGGTGATCAGGTCTGGAGGAGCTCACATTTTTGAGGCAGATTGCTGTAACTTCTTACAGTTCCCCTCTTAACGATGCTCTAGGCCTATCAAGCATCCGCTCAACTCCACTACCATCTCACATATAACACCTCCCTTCGGGGCAGGTGCCCAGTGGCGGTGACCCCCTGCCTTAGGTTGTCCCCTATTGGCCAGAAGAGGATCTTACCCGTCATTGAGAAATCACCTCATGCACACTGGTAACCGCTCTTTCCTCTGCAACATCCTCGACAGTTTTCTTCCAGAATCCGGTATTTTCTGCAGCTTAGAAAAGGTGCACTCAAGAACCATGAGAGCCATTGACAGCACCTACTAGTATTAAAACATTGAGACAGGTTAATCATACTAATATTTAATCACTAAAATCAATTGGATATCTTCAAGCCATCATGCTGAGATTACTCAGTGAATTTATTTTTCACACCCGTCCATTCAGTGTAATTTTCTGTTACTTCTATAGCTGCAGCCATCGGGCCTGTATGATGGTGGAGACTAAAAATAAGACAGATAAGTTACTGGTCATAGAACAAGCAGCAATACAACTGTTTAATTATTCAAAATCGTTACTTCTATAGCTCAGGGTCTAATATGATTTTAGAGGCTTCATGTCTCTTCAACAATAGCCCCTAGATTGTTATTAAGTCTTTTTACAATCTTTTATTTCTTAAATGTATTGGGCAGTTGAAACATTTAACTACTCATTGCCAATTAACTAACAATTGCCCTCTCAATGTATAAAATCTGAATTTCTTGTAACATGTCCTTTAACATCTCATGTCCTTTAACATCACAGTGATTTTCAACTCAAACACTGTGCTTTACTATAAATAGCTTGTTATCACTTATGACACAGGCTCAGATAACAGCATTTAGCTGACTTTGAATGAGAAAGAGAAAACTGAGGGATTCAGGACTGGTAGCAATGCATTTTCATTAACTTTCAACATAATTTCATTGTACTATCATTTTACTCTAGCCCAGCTTGTCAGAAATGACATGCATTTCCAAATAAACATTTATTTTTACTTTATTTTTGCAACTAAAAGGTTTCTTCAAAGTTAGTTATTTTGCAGTCCTTATCAGTACATTGTACATCAACATGTATTTATTCATTCACTTAATTCTGGCCATGGCTTTGGAATTTCAACAATGGTTTTAAATCTATCAGGAGTTATCTGACCCAGATATGTTACTCCAGGTCATGCTAGCATGCTTTCTTCAAAGTTAACTTTGAAACCCCCGTTTATGTTACTTGTTTACAACATTATCAGCTCATCATTTTTCACTGGAAATGGGCATTTGGCTATGATGCTGAGTGGCTAAATTTTTACAATCCGACAGTAAAATTACTCTTTTGCCCAAACATCAGTAAATATAGAAATTACAAATTTTTCACTCAGAACATGTCTCTGTTACTTTTACAGCTTAAACCAGAGTCATGGTGGGGGCCAGCATGAGATAAAAACAACTGTTTCATTGCAGTCAAACGCAATCTTATCTTCTAAAGCAAAACATAAGCTTCTAAATTTTTCCTAAATGCTACTGCCAATTTTTGTGCCTACACAGTCTTTTAATCAACCCAGAATTCTGTTCAGTATATTATTAGAGAATCAGATCAAATTATCAATCCTGTACTTCTGGGATTATTTTTAACAAATAGCCATTTTACACATCTGAATATAAGCACATGCATTTAGAAATTTGTATCTTTCTGGTTCTCTCTTTTTTTTACATTTTTTTTTTTTTTTTAAGCCAGTCAAGTTTTTGTTTTAACTTTCCAATCAGAATCAAAGCCCAGACTCATCATTCTTTCAATTAATTCAGAGAACATTTTTAAGGTCAGAGCTTCAGAGCCGAGCTGTTTACAGCATTTGCTCTCTTCCGTTTCATTATTTCTATCAGGGCTGAGAATTATTTTTCGGCCATAATTCTAGCACAGTTGAAAACCAAAACAGATTATAGCAGCAAGAGATTGAGGCGGCAATCTTACCAATAGCACTTGACTTCTGCGTGATGAAACTGCAAAGTATATTCCAGAATTTCCATATACCGGTCCAATCCAATTAGGGTCATGAAAACAACATTTTAGCTCTTTCGGGGTTGTTCCTGATGCATCCCAGATCAATCAATCCTTGCCGTAACTTATATATATGGATATGAGTATTTATTTTTCAACTATTATTATTTTTAACACTAACTTTGGTTACTCTTTTCCCTAACCAACTGACCTGACCTGATCGCTAAACTCAGGGCGCCCCTGTCTGAGACGGAAGGAATAGAGAGTTGGTTGAGCGATTTACGACTAGAACCCCCCTTCTAGCGTCTTACATTCTCTCGGTATTTCATATACCTTCACACAAATGCCCTATCTGGCTTTTACGGCTCTCAATGCCACAAATGCACTATTTGCCTTTGCGGCTCTCAGTGCCACATAAATAGAGAATGCGTTTTGTCCACCCCCCGGACTGTACCTTTTCTCCTCACGGAAAGTACTTCAAATTGTGGTGCACACCTCTCAACTCCAAGTCTATTTCTAAGACCTATAAGAGTGCACCCGTACACCTTTTCTGCATACACAAGGTAACTTAGCGTTACAGGTGTACCTCATTCTATGACACCAGTTTACCCAAACAAAAGTCTGGTGTCCCTCACTCACGTCTGAGTGAGTATCGCTCTCCCTTCTCCCACACTCCCTCCGCCACAGACAGTCCCTAACCAAGAATAATTTTTAAAGATAAAATCTTTCTTTCCTACCTTTCTTTCTTTCATTGATTGACCAGGGATGTCACCGAAAAACGATTGCCCGCGCATCCTCCACCATTACTGTAGGGGAATTTACAGTAAAGACCCTCGGACCAGGTGTGTTGAATGAAGACCAGAAGTCAAGAGATTCGATAATTAAGAAAATTTACTGAAGACAGTTTGCAGTTTCATCAGCAGAAGTCAGCTTCAAGACTCACAATCGAGTTCGTAGGCCGCTCTGCGTACAATTCAAAAACACCAGCAATTATACCCTAACAGAGGTTGCTAATTGCGTCAATGCATAAGTCATCAAAATTCTGATAGGTTCTAAAACCTAGATAAACTTAGACAATCTCCACATATGGACGTAAATGCTTCAAACATATCTCCATCAGATTGGGCAGACGTCAGCGATCAGGGATCATACAAGATAGGTGTCTTCCGGACACCCATTTTTGGTCAGGATGGCGGCAGCTGACAGAGACAGTCTTCTAACACAGAGAGAGAGAGAGCTACCAGCACACATACATACACACAGAGCACTTATCAGAACTTCAAGGCTGCCTTGCCTTTGTTACACACATACTATGAAGTCATCATCTTAGAGAGTAGAAGTACAGCATAAAGCAGGATTCTTTAATATCTCATAAGCGCACATAAGGTTACACATTTCACTCTTGCCATAACTTGATTAATAGTCAAACAAGAAATAATATATTATGATATAATTAATATCAATATGAAGGATATGGCAGCTCGGCATCCACTCCTTCAGCTGTATGCCTGTATTTATGTATCACCGTGGTCCTGTGAGGCACGACATTTCGTTCCACTGTATGCCCCCGCATGTAGCGGAATGACAATAAAGCTCAACTTGACTTGAACTTGACTTGAAAAAAGGTACACAATTACATATAAAATGTAAACACTGAAATATTCATTCATAAATCCCAAAGCAATGGTTGCACTCAAAATATTTAGGTACAATATAGTCTCTTTACAATGGCTTGACTATGATTAATATTCTCACTGCTTTAAAATACTTTTTTTTCTATTTTTTTCCCCAATGAACATTAGTTAATTAGCAGTTAAAGGTGCCATAGAATGGAAAACTGTATTTACTTTGGCATAGTTTAATAATAAGAGTTCTGTACATGGAAATGACATACAGTGAGCCTCAAACACCATTGTTTCCTCCTTATGTAAATCTCATGAATAAAAGACCACTGAAAAATAGACGAATCAGAACATTACACCGACTGTGATGTAACAGTCGGGATCACTAATAGTTATGACCCCTACATTTGCATGTACACGCCCATGTTCTCAGCCTGCCGCAAGCTGAACCATCAGAAGTTCTGCAGGTATTGTGAAGAAACAAGCGAGGACAACAGCGAAAATTGCAGATCATGAAAATAAATGTTATGTTCCAGGCTGTGCAGGGGATGTGAAGTGCAGGGATGGGTTGGTGTCTGTATTCAGAAAGGCACGGAAAGCAATAACGCGTTCTAATAAAATAACGCGAGCCACTAAAGGGACATGGTTAGCTCCTTGCTAGCGGTAGCCTGTTATATTCCAGGACATAAGATTTCACTTACCACATAAACAGAGTAAGGAGAGATGACTGAGGATGATGTCGAATGATTTACAGATCCTGAGCACAAGGATCTGTAAAATGTGTGGTAAGTACTGCCGCTCCATAGTATAAACAGAGTTCGTGCGATCGCAAATCTCGAAAGTGAAAGTAAAAAGCAACTGTGCATTTGAAAGCAGTTTCAGTGCGGCTCCCTGATGCCCGCATTTTATATACAGCATAATTACCCGACGATATAACTGCGAGAGAAAGTATTGAAATATATGATTGTGAGCTATTGAAATGAGCTGCACTGTGAAACAGCCAGTCAGAGCTCAACACTGAGTGGTGAAACGGCCAATAAGAGCAGAGCTCAACATTATTATTCATGACCCTTCCAAATAAGCCAATAGCAGACCATTTCATTCTAGGGAGAACTCCTAGGGTTGTAAATGCACATGTAAAACCGTTTCTGGAGAATTTTTGCCTTTACCTAAGCCACATACCTTCTATGTAGATATCAGAGAACAATTTAAAATATTGTATCAATGCATTCTATGGCACCTTTAACAGTTAATTCTGCAGTTTGTGTTTTACAGCCCAGAATGAGCTGGCAGGAAAAGGGGTAGGAATAAGTGAAGAGCTCATCACTTTAGAGATCATGTCACCAGATGTGTGTGACCTCACACTGATCGATCTGCCTGGAATCGCCCGAGTCCCAGTAGAAGGACAACCAGAGGATATTGGAAAACAGGTGGGTCATTTAATCTGATCTTGCACACCACATTTATTATCAAAGTAGTATAAATACAGTTTATAAACTATGTCTATGTCTTGTAGATAAAACGTCTGATCATGAAATATATTAAGAAACGTGAGACTATAAACCTGGTCGTGGTCCCTTGTAACATTGACATTGCAACAACAGAAGCCTTAAAAATGGCACAAGAAGTAGATCCTGAGGGCAAAAGAACTTTGGGTAATGAAGCAGATGATCTGCACAACATCTAACATCTCACCAAATATCTTACAGCACGTTTGTCAGCAAATGTACTTTTTATAAAATAACTATTTCTCATTCTCACAGCTATTTTGACCAAGCCAGACCTCATAGACAAGGGAACAGAGAAGAGCATTCTGGATATTGTCCACAACAATGTAATTCCTCTCCGCAAAGGTTACATCGTGGTGAAGTGTAGAGGACAACAGCAGATTGATGATAAAATTCCTCTGGAGGATGCAACACAAATGGAGAGAGATTTCTTCCAAAACCATGACTATTTCAGGTTACAGACTGAAAAGAATATAATTTAAATTCATTGTTTATTTTGAATGTATTCATTTTTTAATTATATTTTTTAATCATTTACTGTAGGTGTCCTAATAATAGAATGTAGTTAGGCATAATCTTTTATTATTCATTTGTAGAGAATTTTTTTTTTTTCCACAAAACCTGAGATTCACTCTTTATTAATATTTTTGAAAAACATTTGTCCAAAAAAACAAAGCCATACAGTATAACATACACAACAGGGAAAACAACATTAAGAAAATTATATTACAGAAAGGACCCCTGCAGACCCTTATGGCTGTGTATTAAGCTTAATAAAGGTCAAGTAATATGATATTTTAAAAAGACCAGGGTTAAATCAGATTGTAAATGTCATATGAAAAATTTCCCCCAAAACCTAGTGATATTGTGAATTTGTTTTAATATGTTACTTTGTGTGTGTGTGTGTGTGTGTGTGTGTGTGTGTATGTGTGTGTTGTTCAATTTGCCCATTATGTTTTTTTTTAATCAATTTACAGTACATGAACTAAAATAATCCACCTTGCAAAAAGTGCCTTCTCTTTTCTACAGATGCCTCTTGGAAGAGGATAAAGTGACTATTAAATGTCTTGCCATCAAACTGACTCAGGATCTTGTTGATCATATCAAAGTAAGTTTCTAAATGTCTCAAAAGTCATACATTTAGTGAACTGCACTTTCTGGCAGGATGAATTGAAATATATAATCAAACTGTATCTTGCTTATCTTTGTCAGAATTCACTGCCACAGCTCCAGGAGCAGATACAAAAACAGTTGTGGAGCGTGAAGACAGCACTTAAAGCCTGCGAGGCTGGACCGCCAGAAGACCTTGAGGGAGCCAAGGAATTCCTCATTGAAGTAGGACCTCAAGACATCAAGTCTTCTTACTTCTGAGAATTATCATTAGGGTCCAATCTGCTGGAACCCTACAAGAGCAAATGCACCAAAACATTTCTTGAACAAAATATAATTTTGGGATACAGACAGATCCGTTTGTCCATAAAATTAATAGATAAACTTAGAAGTCAGAGAAAAAAAGTCAGAATTGAAAAATGTCAACTCAAAATTGTAATAATTCAGACTGTTAGAAAAGTCAGAGAACCAGTTATAACCACACAATTCTGTTTTTTTTTTTTGTTTTTGTTTTGTTTTTTGTTTGTTTTTTACAAGCATAGCTCATTCTGATTCATTCCATGTTCTCTGTGAACAACCCCTGAAAATGCTCTCTGTTTAGATAATACCTCTTTTACCATCCCAACAAGTCCTGTATAATCATAATGTAACAGGCTCATGAAACAAATATATTTTGTTCTCACAGACATTAAATGGATTCAATGAGGAAATCAAGTCTCTATCATCAGGAGAGCCATCGACTGAGAAAAATGTGTCTGGCCTGCTTCGTGCTGAATTCAGGAAGTGGAATGATTATCTTAACAGTAAAAAGCCATCCTGTGAGTATATTTTCACATTTAAGAAGCACAGAGTTCGAATGAAAATTTAAAAGGTCAGTTAATTTCACAAGAAATCCATATTGTTTCCAAAAGTTAATTCAAAAGAGTTCATCGAGAATTACAGAGGGAGGGAACTGCCCGGCTTCAGCAACTACATCATTTTTGAGAAGATTCTGCAGGACCATGTGGCCAAACTTAAGGATCCAGCCATTGATTTACTCAATGCCATAAAGGTACCATCACACATATTTGTGTTTAAAGACTTTCTGGTCATGTGAAGAGCCTCCATTATAAAACCAAAAGATCAGATCAAGGACTTAATGACTAATCGTTTTGGCACATCTTTGTTGTTCATTATGTATTTCTTCTGAAGACATCAGCATTAAGCAATTCAGTGATGTGGTGAGTGAGTGTTTCCAGAACTTTAATGTCCTTCAAAACATCACTAAGGTAAATAATACCCTTCAATTGCTTCTCAAATATTGCAAAGATATATATATTTTATATATAGTCCAGTTTGATCAAGTTTTCTTTCCTTTGTACTTCTTTACTTGATTCTATAGGACAAAATCAACGACATTCAGCTTAACCAACAAGAAAAGGCAGAGCAGAGGATCTCAGAGCAGTTTAAAATGGAAAACAGGATCTTCACTCAAGATCCCATTTTCCTGAAGGTCTTGAGTGAGATAACAAACCAGACTTTTTCAGAAAAAGAGCTCCCTGTCTTTGACAAACAATGCAAGTACAGTCAAATGATGGAGTCGTATTATGAGGTTAGTTTTCAGTAACAAAAATTGCACCGTGCTTATGGTGTGTGAGGACGTAACTTCTCTAATTGTCTTCTTTCAGATTGTGGTGCAGAGATTGGCTGACCAACTGCCCTTGATGATCTCCTTTTACATGTTGGAGGAGACTGCTCGTCTCCTGTCTATTGACATAATGAAATTACTGGAAAATCCAGATGTGCATGAGCTCCTGTCTGAGGACTCTGATGTCAGCAGAAGGCGCAGCGACCTAAGAGCTCGCCGGACTCGTTTGACTTCTGCTGCAAAAGAAATTAGCAATTTTTTAAGGACTAGAAGATATATCTGAAAATACATCTAATGTATCTGATGTTAATCTTGTAATGTATCTGACAACAACTGTCAAACCATCCATTTTCCACACTTGTTCAAGCATTGTAGGATTTGACAATTTAACCCATAAATCTTTCTTCAGCTTGTCAATACTTTTTGATTTTTATAATATACATAGGCTACATTAACCTGCATCTTATGCACCTATTTGATTGTTCCCAAGTTGTTCACCAAGTATCCAAGTCACATCTATGGGCTAAAGTAGGGCAGACACCTACATTTTGTTTTCTAAATCATCTGGAAGTACCAGTGCTTTGACTACAGTACATTATTTTCTTGTGATCTATTGGAAATTAAAATCACTTTTGATTGAACTACTTTAGTGTATATGTTTTTCTTCAGAATAATAACATTAGGCGTGAAGCAATTTACAAAATAATATATCTAATGATCTTCTACAGCTGCTGCAAAGTTTGCCTGGACCTATTATTAGTGTCACCAAGGTAGTGTTAACTAGCTACATGACAGACTAGATTTAAAATAACATTTAAATAATTGTTTGGCTAATATACGCTAAAAAAACAAAACAAAAAAGTATTTTGAGGCCAGTGAAATTATGTTAAGGCACATAAAAGACTGTAAATAGATGCAGTGAATGCCATTCAATCACTGTACAGTTCCCTTTCAGTCGGTCACTCCGAGTCACGTCGGATGACCGACGAATTGGGATCTCGCCAGAGAGACCAATCCACTTCGAGTGTAACTAAACGAGCCAATGGACATTGGCATGCGATCATTGCATCCAGCTGCCGCTGATCACAGCGTGAGTATAAGAGGCAGCGGGTGCACCGCATTAATTCATCCTTTCGCTTCGGAGCCGAGCGGCGGTGAATTACTGCTGCTCTCCTTTCCTGAACGAGTGAGAAGACGAGTGAGTGAGTGCGGGCGTTACAGCGCAGCATAGGTGGTCGCGGTCTCACGGGAGAAAGAGATCAGAGATGGTGGAGACTGCTCGTCGGGAGATGGTGACCGCACCACTCCCTCCCCCGGAGGAGGGCCGGGTGGAGAATCCTTTGTTTCGTTTTGTTTTTGTTCCGCCGCTGGCCCAGCAGCCAGCGGTACCCAAAACATCAGTAAAAGAGCAGTTTCCTCAATCGCTGGGTCTCAAGAGGAGGAGAGTGGTGAACCGTGCATCACAGGATCACTTCCCTTCTCCGCTCTCGCCAGCAGGCAGCAGTGGGTTGCCCAAGAGCACCCCTCCTGCCCATTCGTGGAACCAGGTAAGGGCGGTAGCACTCAAGTCCCCGCTTCAAGTCGTCACACGCCAGGCTGTAGGCAGGACGGCGGTCCCACTGAAACTCTTTCAGAGGCTCCTGGGGCATATGGCTGCAGCTGCGGCGATAGTTCCGCTCGGTCTGCTCCATATGAGACCGCTTCAGCACTGGCTCCATGGCCGAGTCCCGAGGTGGGCGTGGAAACACGGTACTCACCGGGTTCAGATTACACCGGCCTGCCGCAAAACCTTCAGCCCGTGGACAGATCCCTCGTTCCTTCGGGCAGGAGTGCCCTTGGAGCAGGTATCCAGGCATGCTGTGGTATTTACAGATGCCTCGGCCACCGGCTGGGGAGCCACGTACAACGCACTCAGTGTCAGGGGTGTGGACGGGTCCCCAACTGCGTTGGCATATCAATTGCCTCGAGTTGCTGGCAGTACGCCTTGCCTTGAACCGCCTCAGAGGGCGCCTTCGGGGCAAGGGCGTTCTGGTCATCACGGACAACACTGCGACCGTTGCATATATCAACCGGCAAGGCGGTTTACGCTCCCGTCGCATGTCGCAACTCGCCCGCCACCTCCTCCTCTGGAGTCAGAAGCATCTGAGGTCCCTTCGTGCCATCCACATCCCAGGAGTGTTCAATCAGGTGGCCGACGAGCTGTCTCGGCGGCACTCCTGGGAGTGGAGACTCCATCCCAGGCGGTCCAGCTGATTTGGAGTCGGTTCGGAGTTGCTCAGGTAGACCTGTTTGCATCTCTAGAAACCACCCACTGCCAGTGGTTCTATTCCCTGTCCGAGGCAACGCTCGGCACGGATGCACTGGCACACAGCTGTCCCCTGGGCCTGCGCAAATATGCGTTCCCCCCAGTGAGCCTGCTAGCACAGACACTGTGCAAGATCAGGGAGGACGAGGAGCAGGTCTTGTTAGTGGCTCCATATTGGCCCAACAGGACCTGGTTCCCGGAACTCATGCTTCTCGCGACAGCCCCTCCTGGCCGATTCCTCTGAGGAAGGATCTGCTTTCTCAGAGACGGGGCACCCTCTGGCACCCGCGTCCAGACTTGTGGAAACTCCATGTGTGGTCCCTGGACGGGACGCGGAGGTTCTAGGTGATCTGCCCCAGGAGGTAGCTCTCACTATCGCTTCAGCACAAGCACCGTCCACAAGGCGGGCCTATGCGCTGAAGTGGAACCTGTTCGTCGAATGGTGTTCCTCTCACCGTGAGGACCCCGGAGATGTTCGATCAGAGCCGTGCTTTCCTTTTTGCAACAAGGGTTGGGCGTAGGCTGTCCCCTCCACCCTTAAGGTTTATGTTGCTGCTATTTCCGCTCACCACGACCCGTGGGGGAGGTCGGTGGGAAGCACGATCTGGTTGTCAGGTTTCTTAGGGGCCAGGAGGTTAAACCCTGCTAGGCCTCCTCCCTACCCTCTTGGGATTTGGCATTGGTGCTATGAGCCCTACAAATTGCCCCTTGAGCCTTTGCAGTCAGTTGAGTTGAAGTTTCTCTCTATGAAAACCCTACTCCTGACTGCGTTGGCCTCGATCAAGAGGGTGGGGGACCTGCAGGCATTTTCGGTCGACGAATCGTGCCTTGAGTTTGGGCCGGCTGACTCCAGTGCAACACTGAGGCCCGGCCCGGCTATGTGCCCAAGGTTCCTACCACTCCTTCAGGGACCAGGTAGTGAACCTGCAAGCGCTGCCCCTGGAGGAGGCAGACCCAGCCCTAGCTTTGCTCTGTCCTGTACGTGCACTGCGACAGTACGTGGATAGAACTCAGAGCTTCAGGACCTCAGAACAGCTCTTTGTCTGTTACGGAGGACAGCAGAAGGGAAGGCTGTCTCCAAGCAGAGGATGGCCCACTGGATAGTGGATGCCATCACCTTGGCCTATGAAGCACAAGGTGTGCCCTGCCCGCTCAGGTTGCGTGCTCACTCCACTAGGGGTGTCGCATCGTCCTGGGCGCTGGCTCGTGGTGCCTCGCTAGCAGACATCTGTAGAGCTGCGGGTTGGGCGACTCCTAACACGTTCGCTAGGTTTTATAGCCTACGTGTCGAACCGGTTTCCTCCTGTGTTCTCACCTCAAACGGGTAGTGGCACTGAGAGGCCCTGCTCAGAGTCGACTTGCGGTGTTCTTTCGCCTAATTCTCCAGAGAATTCCTTAACCAGGCAAACCCTGTCGAGTCCTCCAGCACTCCGGCGTCCGGACGTGGCGGAGCGTCCGGCGCCAGGCCTTTCAGCCAATGAATTCTTGAAATCAGATGTGAGGCTAGTGCCCATATGAGAGACCCTGCCGGGATCCCATATGTGTATTCCATGGTATGCTTATTAGAGCCGTGTTTCCTCTGCCATCTCAGAGACTTCCATGTGCAATAGAGCCCTAAGGGGTTACTTCACATGTCTAAATGCCACTTAACCCCCTCTGGGAGGAGGTGACTCCGCAGTGTGCCTCTTCCAAATGGAAGGGCACGCTTCCCAGTGTTATCCAAGTCCTACTGTCTGGGTTGCCCAAGGAACAACAGTAGTTGACCCTCTCTGTGTAGAGCCCGGTCCTATCGTCTGCCTTATAGGAAGGGTCAGGAGGCCTACACAAGGCACTGGAAGGGGCAGCTCGTGTGGCGCTTTGGTAGGGATCCCAATTCGTCGGTCATCCGACGTGACTCGGAGTGACCGACTGAAAGGGAACGTCTCGGTTACGTATGTAACCCTCGTTCCCTGAAGAAGGGAACGGAGACGTCACGTCCCGTCGCCACAGTCGCTGTACCACCGCTGGGCGGCCGGGCCACCGGCTCGGCTCCTCAGCAAGCATGAATGTCACGGTGCACCCGCTGCCTCTTATACTCACGCTGTGATCAGCGGCAGCTGGATGCAATGATCGCATGCCAATGTCCATTGGCTCGTTTAGTTACACTCGAAGTGGATTGGTCTCTCTGGCGAGATCCCAATTCGTCGGTCATCCGACGTGACGTCTCCGTTCCCTTCTTCAGGGAACGAGGGTTACATACGTAACCGAGACGTTCACTGTTCGTAGAGTACAATACATAAGGTATAACACATTTTTAAATAGTAAATTATTTATTCCCACCAAGTTCAGGCTCATGAAATAAATGTGCTGAACATTTAAGGTCTTTCAAAATCAGCACTATGAATTTATATTTTCCTTATGACAATTAAAATCAATAGATTCATAGGTGTAGTCTAAAGGTTAATCGGAGTTAATATGTCTCTGTGAGTTCATGTAATGCAAGTGGAATGGGTGGCCAAAAGTTGACTTGACACTTCTAAAACCACACATAAATAACACTACAGAAACCCATACGACCACAGTGGATTAATTTGTATCTTCATAAGTGAAATAATGCTAATATTGTAAACATTTTTAACTATATAACTTTGCTTCCCACTGTCCATCCACGCTGTAAGGTTTGAGTGTGTTCCACTTCACTTTCAGACACAAGGTTCATTTGAGATGAGCAAAATCTGTGCAGAACTGATCACCGCAAGATGCATTCTGGTCCAACTTGCTCTGATGTTATGCTGAAATATAGCAAAAATCTCCTGCAGCAAGTGCAGTCAAGCAGAGTTGCTTTCCCTCTGACTGCACTGACCAAATCCACGATCTGAAAGACCTGCTGACGACACAACATAATACTCACTGTTTTGAACAACCGTAATGTTCCAGTGACAAAAGTGCAATATCTCTGTGGGATATGTGATTGTTGTCATAATTCAGTATATCTATGTGTCTTTATCAAACAATATAACCCTTTAAAAATGGATAGAAAACATGTTGTTCAAAGAAATTAAATAACTGGTGTGTTGTACATCATAATTATTTTCTTATAAATGTGGCCAATATCAGATTACAATGTAAACTGATCATGGTCCTAAACTGACTCATATATCACATTTATTTTCCAACATGTAGATAGCCAAAAAGCACACATTGTTTGTCTATTATATATTCATGCACTGGAGTGACATCTGAAAATGCCATTAAATGTTACTAGACAACCAGTAGTAGGAACAGGAAGGGGGCAGTAGCCTGCAACAACGCAGCTAACTATCTTACGCAGTGCATCTATGCAGATCACAACAACTGTGATTGGGAAGTTCTGGCAGGATGGCATGTTGAGCAGTAAATCTGTCCCAAAATCTCAAATACATACATTTAGTAGTACAAGCTCACATCACCAGGTGAATGACTTCCTCGTGATCATAGAGAAATTGCATATCTATTCAGAACATTTGAATGGCACCGGGCTGGTCGTCACCCAACACTTTTGTGTGGTTTTATAACTTAGATGTGCTGTCACTTGCTTCCCATAGACTGTCTTATATTATATTATATTATACTGTATATTACATTATATTATATAATGCAGATTACATTTAAAACAAAAGGGTACTTACCTATACTTACCTGGAGTGCTGATATCTATTAATGTTGGTCCGTTGACAGCATCCATTTTAATCCTGTTATACAAAGGAAAAAAACAAAACAAAACAAAAGCTTGGCTCAGAAGTAATATAAATATAAGTATAAATATGAGTATAAGTTATTTTATTTCGTTGAGAGACACATTACCTGAACTTCGGTACTCCAGAACTTAGGAGATGTAAATCTTAGGAGGGTAGGTACATATGTAAATGTGTCTTTATCAATCTAAAAATGGATAGAATACACATAGTTGGGAGAAATTAAATAACTTGCACTTTGGGTGTATTGTACTTACATTCAATTTACATTCATTTACTGCCACCCTCATAAATGGCTTGGTACATGATATGTGCGTTTGTGTAACTTAGTCAAGCTACTGTAAAAACCCCACTGTAACACGCTGTGATTTTATATGCTCCTCATAGCATCAGCTCTGACGCAAGTGAACCAAATCTAAAGGGAACATCTCTAGAATGTCTGACATTCAGCGCTGCCTTGTATGGTGAGGAAGCCCACCAATATATATGTTCTCCTGAATGCCATTGGCCAGACATTACCGTAGTTCAGTGAGGCTTTCTATTTCTTTTCTATTTTCCTCATCTCAGGAAACAGTGGTTCCCAATCCTGGCCCTAGAGAACCCCTAACATTGCACATTTTAGATGATTTTAGATGATCAAACACACTTGATTTAAGCCATCAGCTCATTAGTATAGACTCCAAGACCTGAAATGTGTGTCAGATAAGAGAGACATCAAAAAGATGTACATTTACATTTAATAAATTGACTCTCTTGATCAAACAATATAAATTTTTGTTAAACAAATAAAATGCTAATATTCATTATATGAAGTCTATTGCATTGTAGTTGTAGGCTGATGATCAGTAATTCATTATAAGTGAATCAATATGGTTTTTTGCTTTTTTTCTTGTATCAACATTGTAAAAAAACAAACAGACCCTTATATAAATGAAAGTACTTGTCTGAGAAACATATTTGTGGTATGAGTGGGGAAAGGGCTGCTGAAGTCTTCTTTAGTCTTTTGTATATGTACAGTATATATTGTTTTTGAACTGTTCATAAGATTTTTGTCTGCAAGTCACTGGAGCGCCAGCATAGTAGTAAGCCTGATGATGATACCATTCAGTGTCATTCTAATAACCATATTCTCAATTTTTGCTGCACAATATTCTTATATTTGCATACATGATTTTGATGAAACTCCACAACACACAAGATATGTTTTATCAATGCTTTTATTGATTAGAGGAGTGTTATAGAAAAGATACTGAGAAAAGATGCAAGTTTAATTTCACATTAACATGTTTCATAAAGGATAAAATCAGAAGATGTAAATGTATGTAGTACAATCATGTAACTGTGAAGCAGGATGACTGCATGTGATCTCACAGGTTTTCAGCACAGACAAAGGCAAGTTGTACTGAACATGGCAGATCGTTCCAGCAACGGTTAGCTGCAGAGTGGAAAAAAATAATAAAGTTATTCTGATCATTATAGTGGTGTGAGAGTCAAAATAAAATAAAATGTTCAACTTAAGGTATTTTGTGATATCCAAATAAGCCATTTTATGTTGCTGTATATGACATTAAAGGATTGATTATAGGATGTAAATAATTATTGAAAGTATTAATAAAACCAGTGCATTCTTACAGCTATAAGCCAGCTCAGGCAGTGCTCTGCATATCCTACATTGTTAGGTTCTCCAGAGCACCAGCTGCTGAAGTCAAAGGACTTCCATCATTCCAAATCCACTGTCCTTCCTAATGAGTGAAGAGAGTCATTACAAAGTACTCAGACTACAAAAAGAAGGTAATTATTGTTGAGTGTTTAAGCAGTCAAACAATACTTTGCCTCATGTTTAAAGACTAAAAAGCAATCTAACCATATCAGTCTCTTTAGGCCATACTTATGTGATCTTAAAAAATAAAAATAAATAAAAGGCAGAACAACTTACTTGTTCACCATCCTGAGCACCAACCCAAAAACGTACATGAGAAGGCACCAGGCTCAGCCAGCAGAAGTTCGTTTTCCAGATTATTATGCACAGATGCAAGATTGGCATCACAGATTTTACATTGTCAATCCACAATCTTTTTTTTTCTTCTTTTTTTTTCTCCAAAAAAAAAAAAAAATGTCTGGTTGATTATTTGCTTAATTTGTCATATTTATTATTTGCAGAAAATCTAGTTTTAGGCAAACTTTTTTCTCAATAAATATATTAATACATTAAGACGATTTTCTTTACGTATTTTATGGAAGCATTTGGGTAGCAAAATTCAATTTGAAATGTAATATGCAATTTATTTCTGTATTTAAATTGACATTTTCCCATACATAGGTGCAACATTTTGTACTCAATACAAGTCAAGTCAAGTCACCTTTATTTATATAGCGCTTTTAACAATACAGATTGTGTCAAAGCACTTAACAGTATCAAATTAGAGGATAGAGTGTCAGTAAAGTATAATGATAAGATTAAACACTCAATTTTCAGTTAAAGGCATTTCGTTATTGAATTCAGAGATGTTATTGTCTAGCTCAGTTTAGTTTAAATAATATCTGTGCAATCAAATCGGCGATAATCGCTAGAAATTAAGTGTACACTACACATAGCATTGAGCAATTAATTAATTAATTAAAAGCCCATATTGCTGCTTTACGACACATTACCTCTGCAGTGATCCAGTTAACTGAATGAGGGAAGTACTTGTAGCATTTGACTCCAAAATTTGTCCATCCATTGGGGCATTTTTCATCTAAACGGTACACAAACTTTAGGGTTCTTGTAATAAACACAGTATTTAGTCTTCAAACACTGCAGAAAACACTGTTTATTACTGTAAAGCTGCTTTGATACAATCTATTTTTATATTATATAATTATGTAGTATAAAGTATTACTTAAATTAACATGACTAGACTTGACGATGACTTTAAAGATTTTAATCTGGAATAAAAAAGGTATTTTCACAATAGTAAATAAATGTATTGGTTACCTTTTGCATTCACCACAGAATACATAATGAAAAGAAGCAGAAGACTTCTCAGCACTGCCATGATGAACCCTAAAATTAATTAATTAAAGCCGGAAAAGTTAAATGTCTTCAGTCATATTCTGAACACTGGATTCTTGATTTATTATAAAAAAACTTAAAGTATAATAGTTATTCAGCAGGTCGATGTGCCAAAAACTCACCTTGGTTTTCAGATCGTTGTCTTCAGACTTTTAGTGAAGATTTTGTGAAGCTCTAGAAAGAGTCCTGCTTTTATACTTTACTTAATGTCAAGTGTGTTTAAGTCACAAGGATGATAAAGGATGTAATTCTTTGGAAATAATAGTGTTCTATCACGGAAATGTGATCGTTCAAGTAAAACATCAAACACCAATCGATGCTCTGTGATCTTGGATCTGTGGAGGACTGTGTAAATTCAAATATTGGATCATTGGGTAATAAGAAATGGTGTTTAAAAAAAATCTTTTATTGATTAAACACTCAGAAGGAGCCCATTTACAGTAGCTGTCTGTGACTGAGAGGTACTTCTAATGCTGAAAATTGCATATAGAGTTTCTGTACTAAGCATTTAAAATTATGTCAAAGCACATTTATGCTGATCAAAGATGCATTTTTAAATGTTCTCTCTTTCTTCCTTGTTCTTCAGTGTGATTATTATTAAGGCATCTTTAAATGGATGATGTTGTGAATTCTTTGCAGTATAATATGTCTTTCAGTATTATTTACCTATGTATATTATATGTGTTAAGGGGTTGTATTATGAAAAATGCGTATTATGCAATTTCTAGCAGATTTTATAAAATTTGTGTCTTTATATTTACATTAATCCCCTTCAACTGAGGTACTTAAGGAGGGTTGACAAATAAGTGTTGTGAAAATTAAAATATAAACTCTCCAGAAATATTGTTACCTTCAATCAAAGCTAAAGGTAAGAAATTAAAATGTTCATTGTCACTCCAACATTAAAATGAAAAGTAAATAAAATAAAATTGTACAACTATATGACCCTGAAATTAATCTGTGGTCAAATTCATTGACGTCACATGTAATATGTAGTACGAATATTTGTTTCTGTTGTTTTTAACATCAGTTGCTATTTTTATGAATTAAAGGGATAGTCTACCGCCCAAAAAGAAGATAATGTGGCCTTTGAACAACAACAGTGTGAGTAAATAATGCCTGAATTTTAATTTTTTAAAGAGGAATGTTACATCAATGTTACATCAGCTAGCCATAAAAATTATTGTATTACAGGATTTGAACCCAGGCCCCAAAAAATGTTGCCAAAGAATCGTTTCTTTTTTCAGTTAGATTGGTATTTGGTTTGCCTGTAAGCTAAAGGTAGAAATACAACCCCAATTCCAAAGTTGGGACGTTTTGTAAAATGCAATACATTTTTGTTAATTTGTTAATTCTCTTTAACTTTTATTTAATTGACAAAAGTACAAAGTACAAAGTTTTCACTGACCAACATAAATGTATTTTGTAAATATGAACAAATTTTGTTTTTGACGGCTGCAAAACATTCCAAAGACGTTGGGACAGAGGCAAAATAAAAGTGAAAAAGTTAGTGAATATCCATGTTAAACTCTTTTGAATCAGTCCACAGTAAGCAGGTGAATTGGTAATAGGTCAAGGTATCATGTTTGGGTATAAAATGAGCATCTCACTCTTTGCAAGCAAAGCTGGATCATGGCTCATCACTTTGTACCAAATTTCACAAGAGAGGTCTTTCACCAAGTACCATACATAATATTGTGAAAAGATTCAGGGAATCCATAGCCTGACTATGTCAGACTTCGTACTTCCGCTCAATTTCATTTCACTTCTGTACTCAGTCTGATATAGCAAACCATCCCCCAGTTCATCTCCGGCTCCGCAGCAGCCGGGCCAACCAATGAACAGAGGGAGGGCTGAGAACCGTGACGTAGACGCTAAGTGCCGAATTTAAGATTGTAGTTTAGGTGAGGGAAATATAAAACGACAGCGGACATGGAGACACGGGATGCTATTCGCTCTGTTGTGGAGAATATTCCCGGCATTTGCCAACTGAAGCCCGAACAAGAAGAGTGTTTGGTTCACATTTTGAATGGAGGTGATGTTGTGGCCCTACTCCCGAAAGGTTTTGGGAAATGTTTAACTTATCAACTGTTACCGATCATCAGCGAGAAACTGGGGAGGCCAAAGTCCGGCAAAGCAATAATTGTGATTGTGTGTGTGTGATGTGATTACTTCACATAATCTGCAAAATTCGTTCACAGCCAACTTCACTCTGGTATTTCGCTCGATGGTTTGGTTTTCGCCGCATACCTGTGTTTACAGCGGAAGTTCGAGGCGGCTGAGCCGGCGAATAACATACGTCATAACCAACCGTTATGTGATTGGCTTACGGGTACACCAATGATTTTAAACTTCAGACAAGCGCCCCCCCACGAGAAAGTAAACGCTTGTCAATTATGCCCTTCCAGACTCTGTCTACGAAGCAAAGCGAAGTAGCAGAGTTTGGTATTACCAGGCTAGGGAATCCAGAGAAATCACAGTAAATGCAGGGCAAGGCAGGAAACCTCAGTTGAATGTGCTTGACCTTTGAGCCCTCAGATGGCATTGCATAAGAAACCGTCATGCTGCAGTGTTGAATATAGCCACATGGGCTCAGGAGTACTTCAGTAAACCACTGTCATTTACCACAGTCTGCTGCTGCATCAAGAAATGAAACTTGAATATCTGTTACTCTAGGAGAAAGCTATTCATCAATTCTGTGATATAGAGCTCATCTCAGATAGTCAAAAAGACAGTGAAAATGCGTGCTGTACTCAGATGAGTCCACATTTCAAGTTGTTTCCAGGAAAAATGGATTTCATGGTAGAGTAGGCTAACAAAACTTTAACAATGAAGCATTGTAATTAAAAGGAAGGTTGATGTGACACAGTGTTAAACATGCCTCTTTCCCAACTTTTTTGGAGTGTGTTGCAGCCATCAAAATCTAAATTTGTTCATATTTACAAAATACATTTACGTTCGTCAGTGAAAACTTTGGAAATCTTGTCTTTGTACTTTGTATTTGTACTGTCAATTAAATAAAAGTTAAAGAGAATGAACAAATCACAGATTCTTGATTTTATTGCATTTTACCCAATGTCCCAACTTCTCTGGAATTGGGGTTGTATATAAACTATTTGATTAAAAAAAAAAAAGTTATTAGTGTTAAAGGTATAAAGGTAGTGGCAGATAGTTAAAGGTAGTGGAGAATGCCTGGTAGAGACTTGATAGAGTAAAACATATAAATCTGTTAAACTGAGATGTAAAGCTCACATTGATTCATTGTGGTATGGCTGATGTTTTGAATTTCTTTTGCTTCCCATGATTGTCAACAGTAATAAGTTGAAGAGCTCTGCTTTTACACTTCACTTAACATCAAGTGTATTTAAGTCACAAGGATGATAAAGGACGTGATTCTTTGGAAATAATGTGTGTTCTGTAATGGAAATGTGATTGTTCAAGTAAAACATTCATCACCTATTAATGCTCTGTTATCTTGGATCTGTGGAGGACTGTGTAAATTCAAATATCGGATCACTGTGTAAGATGAGCCTGTACTTATAGAGCTATAAAAAATCTTTTATTGACTATGTATTTAAGAGGTGCCCTTTCCTGTGTCTTCTTTCCGCATACCATAGTTTCTATACTTGGCATTTAACTAACATCTGCAGAAAAAAAGCCAACAATTACCAACAAACATTTTGTTCATAAAAATAATATTCACGTATTCAAGTAGATCCAGTTGCAGTTTTATTGAGTTTATTATTTTTTTCCCCAAAGTTCGCAGGCATGTAAATCAAAAAGTATTAAAGATATCTTAATGCCCTTTCAGATATTCCATCTTATCAAACTTCCCGTTTGGCATGTTCATTTTTAAGGTCATATATGGTTCAGATGGTCATATATTTCATATACACATTTTCAATGGTCAAAAACCAAATGTGGGTCACTTTGCAAAATATGATACTTCTTTCCTTTTAAAGAGGAAAGTCTGAAGAACAAATAATATTAAAAAGAAATGTATCTCGTTTCCTTCTGTCAAAACAACTGCATTGAACATACCTGTCTGAGTGCAATAAATATTATTTTTCCAAAGTTTGCGTGTCTGTAACTCAAGAAGTATTAAAGATAT
Source organism: Onychostoma macrolepis (assembly GCF_012432095.1). NCBI lineage: Eukaryota > Metazoa > Chordata > Actinopteri > Cypriniformes > Cyprinidae > Onychostoma > Onychostoma macrolepis. Next base: position 12,862,828 of record NC_081179.1, on the reverse strand, counting down.
CTCAATATGATTTTAGATTCTAGTCCTTAATAATTTTTAATTAATATTCTTTTGGAATCTTCATTTTCAAGGCCCTACATCGTTCAGTCCCAGAGATATGGAGACCTCAATGAGGCTCCATCTACTGCATATATAAATTCTTGTCAGATTTAGAAGTTATTTAAATGAACAAAATTCCTTCTTCCAAGTATCCTTGAAGCTGATTCAAATATAGAATCTTATAAATAGACTACAGAGAGAAAGGTGAAGTGCCTCAACTATATAAGTATATTATATGCATATTGTTTTGATAGAGGGAAACAAGATACAGTTCTAATTTCAACATTATTTATTCTCCAGACATTGTTTTTTAAATTAGTATTGGCTGTATACAAAGTGACCAACATTTGGTTTTCAACCATTGAAAATAGGTAATATTCAACAATCTGAAAATGGAGCCTCATTGAGACCCCCATATCTCTGGGACTCAATATGTAGGGCCTTGAAAATGAAGACTCCAAAAGAAAAGTTTACTAAGAACTAGAATCTAAAAAAAATATATATATTGCAATATCTTTAGTACATCTTGAGTTATAGGCAGGCAAAATTTGGAAAGAGAATATATATGGCACTCAGACAGTAATGTTCAATGCAGTTGTTTTGACAGAAGGAAACAAGATACATTTCTAGTTTAAACATTATTTGTTCGTCAGACATTCCTCTTTAAAAGAAAAGAGGTGTCATATTTTTTCAAAGTGACTCACATTTAGTTGAATGAACGGCTTAAAGGCTCACTCAAAGACAGTCTCTTGCCGCCACCTTGTGGCGAAACAATGAAGCTGCACTGACTGACAGCCGTCTAGAACACGCAGGTGAAATATCAACCGAAAAAGTATCTTGTCAGTCAGATTCGAGGATCAGAACTGTTATATAGGCTAACAATATACTAATGATCTTATTGTCAGGTTTAAGTTTTGTTATGTGGACCGTTATTTTGTCATTCTCTTCTGTTTACTTCACTTCCTGTTTCAACGCGATTTAGTTTCGGTTTTATTGGTTTCTGAATATGACCTCCTTACATCGTAACACATACACACACAGATTATGTATATATATATATATATATATATATATATATATATATATATATGCGGTAATACCGCATACCGCGATTGAGCCACTCAAAATTACCGCAAGGGAAATTCCTTAACCGCGACAGCCCTAGTTTTGACAGAAGGAAACAAGATACATTTCTAGTTTAAACATTATTTGTTCGTCAGACATTCCTCTTTAAAAGAAAATAGGTGTCATATTTTTTCAAAGTGACTCACATTTGGTTTTGACCACTGAAAATGTTTACAATTTAACAATTTATTCCTGGAGCCATATTGAAATTCCAATATGTCTGGAACTGAACAATATAGGGCCTTAAAAATGAACATAATGAAAGTTTGTTAAGAAGACCCAATATTTCAAAGTGCTTTAAGATACCAATCTCTGTGTAAAAGTAACATTATGATGTTGTCATCTTTCTGAAGTCATTTTCAACCCCCTGTAATTTGCCTGTGAATCTCAGGTGAAATTTGCCATTTTGACCCCCCCTCTACAAAATAGTGACTTATTCCGTAAATCTTCATCCATGATATTTAATATTTTGGCTTTTATCATTATACATGTTTATCTTTCTTCAAAAAAAATAAATAAATTAGAAAAATCTAATATTTGAACTACGGGGACCTCTGGTTGAGTTGACAGAATGACCTTTACTGAATTTTGAAGCGTAAATATGACAAGAAGGGCTGCCAAGTGCCAAATCTCAAACCGTGTCCGTACCATACGCTACATGACAATGCGACACGCAATGAACGTATCTTTTCCATGTTTTTGTTCTTTTCCAACTTTTTGTCCTAGCCATCTGCAACAGTCATACACGACGAGCAACAGCAGATTCTAGAGATCAAACTAGCAGCTTATAAAATCTCGACATCAAACCTTCACAAGCATGTAGAGGTAAGGTAAATACTTGCATTGGTAGTTAAAATTAAGCTTTCACGGTTTTGTGAAAATTTGTTAAAACGACAGCAGTGCAGGACTTAGATAATGTTGGTTGGCACCAAGTTCAGAAATGAATGAGGGTTGGGGGCAAAAATGTCCCCCAAATTCAAGATTAGGTGCAAAAAGTGCCCCTGCACAAGTAAGATAGAACTATTATGGTTGGGATCTTACGTTCGCCTTTCGTTACGTCATGCACTCGACCACCTTGTGAATGTGCCTGCTTGAGAGACTGGAAGCAGCACATTACAGTTTATAAAGTTTTAAACCAACATTTTTCTTAAAGTAATGCATCGTTTCACTTTAGAAGGCCTTTATTAACACCCCGGAGCCGTGTGGAGTAGTTTTATGATGGATGCATTTTTTTTTTTTCGGATTCAGAAACAGGGGCACCATTCACTGTAATCATACAGATTGGAATAGACAGGACAATGTCGAATATAACTCCAAATGTGTTCATCTGAAAGAGGAACGTCAGACATGCCTAGAGGGTAAGTAAATCTTTGCCTAATTTTCATTTTTGAGTGAACTATCCCTTAAAGTGTAATGTGAAATGAATGAAAAGTGTTACATTTTAGAGTGTATCTTCTCTTGTTGCATCCGATTTCTTTATACTTGCAGTTTGCAGCGTTGAGCATAATAACCCTTTCTGTTGTCATGGGTTGCCTACTGTGAAGGAGCGAGGAGACGCAAGAGTAAACAAAAGGACAGTCTTTAATAATCCAAACTGGGGAAACACGGAGCAAACAGGAACACACGTAGCATATTGACGTACAACATTCAACAAGGAAACATAGGGCAGACAACTCTTTAAGTACTAAACTAAACGAGGGGAAAACGAGACACACCTGGAATCACTGAAACAAAATGGGAACAGGAAAACCCAAATAAGGACATCTCACACAAGAGGAAACTAGGTCATGGGGAGCACATGAAACAAAAACAAACACACAACAGGTCCATGGGCGTGGCATTGGGTGGGTGGGCGCCCTGGAGGCTGGCGCAGGACTGAGACACGGGGAAGGCCTCCAGGGCAGATCAGGCGGCCATGGCGGAACAGGGAGCTCAGGGGACCATGGTGGAGCAAGCACTCCAGGGTGCCATGGCTGAACAGGAAGTTCAAGGGGCCCATGGCGGAGCAGATCGTTCAGGAGGCCATGGAGGAGCCATCGTGACCTTCTCCAGTTTCCCCGGCTCGGCCACTCAGGGTGATGGTAATTGGCCCCGATCCAGAACAAAGAATTCATTCATTATAACCAAGAGAAGAAAAAAAAATACTTTCAAGAACGGAACTAAAAATGGGGAGAAGGGGCACCGCTTACTGTTGAGGACAAGTGTTCTGTCACGGGTTGCCTACTGTGAAGGAGCGAGGAGACGAGGAGATGTAAGTGTAAACATAAATGACAGTCTTTAATAATCCAAACTGGGGAAACACAGAGCAAATAGGAACACACGTAGCATATTGACATACAAAATGTTCCTGTGGGTCAGTGGTAGAGCATTGCATTAGCAGCGCAAAAGGTTGTGGGTTCAATTCCCAGGGAACACAAATACTGATAAAAGAAAAAATGTATAGCCTGAATGCGGTGTAAGTTGCTTTGGATAAAAGTGTCTGCTAAATGCAAAAATGTAAATATAAACAAAACTCGACAAGGAAACATGGGGCAGACAACTCTTTAAGTACTAAACTAAACGAGGGGAAAACGAGACACACCTGGAATCAATGAAACAAAATGGGAACAGGAACAGGAAACCCCAAATAAGGACATGTCAAACAAGAGGAAACTAGGTCATGGGGAGCACATGGAACAAAAACAAACACACAACAGGTCCATGGGCGTAACATCTGTTGAGCTTATGATTGCAATGTCCAATCAGAGGCATTTTGATTCGTCACCACAGAGAGTTGTTCAAGTGTGCGTGCTCACTGACTGAATTCTGAATCTGCATTCACAAATTCTGTCTGATCATAAACCACAACGTTTATGTAAGCAATTGATTTGCTTAAGTGATTGTTTTTTTTTGTGTGCCCTTTGCTTGCTTGCTTTGCATAATTTATAATAATAATCATTTTGTTTTTCATGCTACTGAAATAACCAAGGTAAAGTCTTGATTTTTTAATCCTTAAAAAGCAAGTTTAAAAAATTATAAATGGTTTTTAGCTTGTTTTGTCGGTAACCAGAATATAACTTGCTTTTTCTGGTTCTCACATAAAATTCACATGCATGTGACTACAAGATTAGTTGGACCTTGTCATTGCATTGCACACATTACAAGTTGAAAACATTTCAGCATCTTTTAACTGCTCGAGACAGGCTCAGATCATGTAGCTGACCTACAAATACTTAATGAGGTTGGTGATTTCAGTGTTGTTTTGCTTTTCTAATAGTTCTAATAAAAATGAAAAAGTCAGTAATTCATTTCATAAGAAATTATTTGGTTTCTAAACAAGTTTCCAATTCAAAAGAAGTGAGTCAGAAAAACAGAGGGAGGGAACTGCCCGGCTTCAGCAACTACAAAGTGTTTGAGACTGTTCTGCAGGACCATGTGGCTAAACTTACGGATCCAGCCAATGACTTACTGAACAACATGAAAGGTACCATCACACATCTTTGTGTTTAAAGATGTCCTGGTTCTGAAGGACTTGAATAATTTTAACATACAGTATATATACATATATAGGTATTACCAGTGTTGGGGAGTAACTATAGGCTACATGTAACGGTGTAACGTAATTTAATTACAAAATAAATGTAGCAGTACTATTATTAGGGATGTGCAAGAGTTTACTGAAGTCACAGCAATGACTGATAATGTAAACAATGATCGGTCATGATTAGGTTGTGTGACGCTACTTTTTGATGACTTCAAAACTCAGTAGCATCTCTACAAAAAGGAGTCAGAGAGCTTTTAATTTTAGCCTATAAATACGACACAATCTTTAGCAGTATTCAGTATATATGAATGTGCCAATACACAGGATGCGTTTGCTGTAGCAGTGCGAACACACATATCGGAAGCGTTCACTCGGATGAGAGCGCAAAAACACAGCACAAAAATGAATGAAAGCTTGAGACAGGCAGTAACCGTTCAAAAACACGCACCACATTAAAAACGTGAAGCTGAGTGCCAGTCAAAGTCGCGACGAACATAGTGTGTGTGCTTATGATTATTGGGGTAATCTGCAGGAAGTGCAAAAAGACAATAAAGTCTATTCACTCAGATAAAGATTGTCATTTTATTCTTAATGTAGCAGAGTGGCGTTGCACAACAGAAACACTAGAGAGATGACTACGCCACCCTGGGACTTGCACCCAGGTGAAAAAGAAATATATTTAAATTGTGCTTTTTCAGACACACTTAATATATTTATATTATACTGTACTAATTGCATATTAAATGTATTATTTTGAAACAACTTTAAGTATATTAAGTGTATTTCAAGATATGCTTAAGTTCAATTTTAATCTATTTGTAATATATTTAATATATTGAAATTGTGTTAAATTGGAACCACTTTAAGTATATTTAGTGCAATTTAAGTGTATTTTTAAAAATACAATTAAAATGTACTTTTAATAGGTAAAGTATATTTGAAGCATCATTGTAATGTGCTTCAAGTACATTTCAATTGTATTTCAGCTTATTAGAAATGCATTAGCATTACACTACTAGTATATTATACTATATTTATTAGTATTATATTTTTCAATATACACACACACGTACACTTTGATATTTAGAAATCTTTAATGTATTATATATTGTGTACATTACAAATATTCATGAAGTACATTAAAAAAGTACAGCAGCATATTGTTATGGACGGACTCGGACACAAAGGTGATGGGTGAGTATGAGGTGGTTTATTAAAACAGGTTCAGCACACAGGTGAATCGAGATGTCTTGAGAGGTGAGTAGATGTCTTGTAAACCGCAATACTAGTGAGGATGATAAGGTGGTGATAACTCTTTTCTTCTTCCAGGAATACAGGTAGACGAGACAGGTTGAATACAGGGAGTGACACACACACTTCGTGCTGGGACTTCTGCAGAGAGAGAGGGCGACACAAGGAGGAGGAACACAGGAGGTAAGTTATACAAGGTAAGCGTTCTTAGAATATAGGAAGGATATAGTTCTCTTCGTTTCAGGATGTTGGGATGTCTGAGTCCACGTAGCAATGACGAGATCGGACAATGAAGTGTGTGTGTGTGGTGAGCTTTTGTAGTGTGGGTTGATGAGGAGGTGATCAGGTGCAGGTGTGTGTGATTAGAACTCCGGGGATGTGGAACGTTGTGATTGGTGGAGTGAAGGGCCTGACTGGTCTGTGACATATATACTTTGGTGAAGAAAAAAAACATACTATTAAATGTATTAAAAATGCACTTGAAATACAAGTATGTTTATAGTATTTTTGTATTGTTACGTCCCAGATGTAAGGGTCTAGGGTAAGGGAGTAACAGAGAAAAGTAAACATAAAAATTGGTTGGGGTGAGGGAGTACCAGTCCCCTGCCAAGCACAACAAACACGTCAAACTCCAAAAACCAAATGTTTTATTTACAGAATGGCCAAATTACAAAGTAAAATAGGAAGCAAAAATAGACTTCAGGAGGGGGAAAGGCCAAAACAACAAACAAAAGGACCCTCTGACTAGTTAGGTAGTAAAACTGTCTAAACTGACAAAACAAAAGAAAAGTTACAACAGAAATGTACACTAACTCCCTAACTAGGCAAAAACAGGAGAAAAAGAGGCACAGAAACAAAAATAGCACCCACCTCCCTACAGCTTCCAACATAGAAAACACGTGGCGCAACAACAACGCCACTTACATACGCGGATGGCTTCAATTAGCGCGACTTGGGTAAGTTTTACACAGTATCAACTCTCACAAAACAACACTAGGCAGGCAAAAGGTACAACACTCTGGAAGTCAGGCTTCAGTGTGGCAGCCAAGCTGAGCAGCCTTTGAGCTTGCACGGTAACGAGCAGCAGGTGAGAGCGATCACCTTCCTCTCCTTCGCACCTGGTTGAGCAGCAGTAACACACAGAAGGAGAGAGAACAAGAGAGAAAGATAGCACAGCAGCACGTAGAATCCAACAATACCATACAAATAAACACGGAACGTAACAGTATTACTACAAACATACTCAAGTACATTTTAAAATATTATACAAAAACATAAATGAAAAAAGACTGAAATGCTATGGAAGAGCCATCTTATCCATTTGTAGAACATTTTAGTTATACCTGTATTACTGAAAAGTAAAGAATTTTACATCAATGAATAAATAAAAATTACAATGCAATTTTCTGAAGAAAATAAAACAAGTAAATAATAATAATAATAATAATAATAATAATAATAATAATAATATATTTTATTTAAAGGCGCCTTTCAAAGCACCCAAGGACACCGTACATTAAAATGATAACATAACACAAAATCCTGACGGCAATACAGCAAATAACAATTATAACAATAAATCATTTAAAATTTATCAGAAAAAGCTGATCTGAACAGGTAAGTTTTAAGACATGATTTAAAAGTGGTCAGGCAGTCACTTTCTCGAATAGATTGTGGAAGAGAATTCCAGAGATTAGGAGCAGCACAACTGAAAGCCCTAGACCCCATAGTGGCTAGACGAACAGAAGGTACAACAAGGGAAACAGATGAAGAAGATCTGAGAGTACGTTTGAATGTAAATATGAAGCAAATCAGCAAGATAAGGTGGAGCAGAACTATGAAGAGCTTTGAAAGTGAGTAATAAAATCTTGTACTCTATGCGATATTTAACAGGTAGCCAGTGAAGGTAGTAGAGAACTGGAGTGATATGCTCGGTGGAAGAGGTTCTAGTAATTATACGGGCAGCTGAATTCTGGACCAATTGAAGCTTATGAAGAAGTTTATGGGGTTAGCCCAAAAAGAAGGGAGTTACAATAATCAATGCGTGAGGTAACTAGAGCATGTACAAGAGTAGCTGTTGAATTTGGTGTGAGGAATGGACGAAGGCGACTAATGTTCCGTAAATGAAAATATGCAGACCGAGTGATATTGTTCACATGCTTTCCAAAAGATAAAGTACTGTCGAGGACGACACCCAGACTTTTAACCTGAGTAGATGAGCAGATTATAGAGTTATCAATAGAGAGAGAAAAATTATTGGACTTTGATAAGTTAGATTTTGTACCAACAAGGAGAACTTCAGTTTTATCAGTATTTAGCTTAAGAAAATTACGTGAAAACCAGGATTTAATCTCTTCTAAGCAACCTAAAAGAGAGGAAGAAAGAAGGGTAGAATTTGGTTTAGAGGACAAATAGAGCTGGGTGTCGTCAGCATAGCAATGAAAATTAATGCCATATTTCCTAAAAATGTGACCAAGGGGTAGTAGATAAATAATAAATAAAACAGGGCCCAAAACAGAGCCTTGAGGGACACCAGTTGTAACAGGTGAAATGTAAGATTTGAAATTTTTAAGTTGAATAAACTGATTGCCCAGAAAGATAGGATCTGAACCAACTAAGAGGGACGCCAGTAATACCTATGGAGTGGAGTCTATCTAGGAGAACTTGATGAGAAATTGTATCAAAAGCTGCGCTTAAATCGAGTAGAATAAGTATAGTTAAAAGTCCAGAGTCGGCTGACATCAGCAAATCATTAACAACTTTAACCATGGCTGTCTCTGTACTATGCAAAGGGCGGAAACCGGATTGGAATTTTTCGAACAAACTATTTTTTAAAAGATGATAGTGAACCTGAGATGCAACAACTTTTTCCAGGATTTTTGAAAGAAAAGGTAAATTGGAAATTGGACGAAAGTTGGAAAAATTATTAGGGTCGGCTCCTTGTTTCTTAAGTCTTGGAGTAATAACAGCAACCTTAAAAGATGAAGGTACCACACCAGAGGTGAGAGACGAGTGTATGATATCAGTTACTATATCAGATAGAGAAGAAAAACAAGCTTTGACCAGGTGAGTAGGGAGTGGATCTAACAGGCAAGTGGAAGACTTGGATTGTTTGATAAGACCTGATATTTCATCAATAGTTGGAAGTTCAAAACTGTTAAGTAGACACAGAAGAGAATCGTGGGACGGTAAGTACAACAGATCAGATGTCGCATTATTTTGAAGAGTTAATTGTTGATGAATATTTTCAATTTTAGTAGTAAAAAAGGTCATTAATTTATCACATAGATCACTAGAGTATAGATGAGAAGGAAGGGTATCAGGTGGACGTAGGATAGTATTTACTGTATTAAACAAGGACCTTGTATTCCCTTCATCTATCCCAATTATATTCGAATAGTAATCAGATTTAGCAGTTAAAAGAGCACTCTTATAAGAGAGCATATGATCTGTGTACATATCTTTATGAACATTAAGTCCAGTTTTAGTGTATAAACGTTCCAAGCGACGCCCCTTAGTTTTAAGCTGTCTCAGTTCTGGTGTAAACCAAGGTGCAGAATGGGTAAAATAAACAGACCGAGTTTTTAAAGGTGCAAGTGTATCAAGCACACTATGCAATCCCTCGTTATAATAGGAAACCAAGTCATCCAAAGTAGAGAAAACATTGCTCCTGAAGAAATTGTCCAGTCCATCAGAAAGAGCAGATAAATCGATGTTCTTGATATTACGAAATGAAATGGAACGACCCATATTGTTTTTTTCAACCATTAAGTTAACACTGAATGATATTAACTTATGATCTGATATGGGCAGGACTGAAGCATGACAATTAGAAGGTATTACACCAGAACAGCAAATAAGGTCAAGAATATGGCCTTTACAATGAGTTGGAAAATCAACGAATTGCTGTATTCCAAAGCTATCAAGGCATGATATAAAATCCCTAGTGAGAATGTTGCTGACATTGTCCATGTGTATATTAAAATCACCCAGTATGATAACATTTTGAGATGTAGAACTCAGTAAAGTTAAAAATACAGAGAAATCATTTAAAAAACTAGTATTACTCCTTGGTGGACGATAAACTGTGGCTACAACAGTAGGGACAGGCCCATTAATTTGCAAAACAGTGGACTCAAATGATTCATACAGAGGCACTTTCATGGGAGAAACTTTCCACTTCTCATTATAAAGCATCGCAAGTCCTCCACCTCGGCCAGATGCACGAGGTTGACAGGTGTAAACAAAGCCAGGAGGGACAGATTGATTAAGCTGCAAAAAATTTCAATAAAACAATTTATACTTTTGTACCCACGTCTCTTGCTCGTTTATTTGGTAGACTTGAACCTGTTTCCTTGTAGCACCTGAGCGTGCGTAATATTTCCCTGGGTGCAAGTCCCAGGGTGGCGTAGTCATCTCTCTAGTGTTTCTGTTGTGCAACGCCACTCTGCTACATTTTGGCGTAGTCGGCAGGGTCTACGGTTTCGAGCAGAGACGTGGATTATTTTGTTGCTTGAATATTTTTCTTTAAATTGATACTGTGATCTGTTTATGGTTTTTTCTAGGAACAAGACGGCAGCATAAACTCTTGGAAGGATTCATTTGGCTGTTTTTCTTTCTCTCCCCTTTTCTATTGTTCCCCTGTTTGGTGGTAAGATTTTCTGAGATTCGCTATGGAAGCAGAGTTGCAAGAACTTAGGGATCTTGTGGTCCAACTGAGGGCTGATAATGAACGGTTCAGACAGGAACAAACTCCAGTTGTCATTCCAGGTCCAAGTGTAGCATCTACTGCTACCGCTGGACCTTCAGTTATGCAACAACCCACTGGTGCTAGTGCGCCATTGTCTGACCGATTTGTTTTTGTACCCAGAGATAGAAAATGCCCTAAATTTGGCGGTAGGTCAGGCATTACCATTAATGAATGGGTAGAGGAAGCCCAAGCATGTATGCAGGCTCGTCATTTGTCTGTAGCTGATCAAGCTTTTTTCCTTTTTGACCATCTAGAGGGTGAGGCCCGGGATGAGATCAGATATTGCTCTGATGTAGAGAGGGGGGATCCAGAAAAAGTAATTCAGGCTTTAAAGGAATTGTATGGTTGTTCCTTGTCTCATGAAGCGTTGCAGCAGGCCTTTTTCTCCAGGAGGCAACAGGAGGAAGAGACGTTGTTAGAATTCTCCATTGCATTGATGGGCCTCCTGGAGAAAGTGAAACAGCAGTTACCTTACGCCATACCAAATGCAGAAGCTTTATTGCGTGACCAATTCGTTGAGCATGTTATTGATATCAGCCTCCGTCGAGAACTTAAGCAGTTAGTCCGCCGTCACCCTTCCTCTACGCTTTTGGAGGTGCGTAGTGAGGTCATTCGATGGGAACGGGAGGGAATGCCTGGGGGGGCAAGGGGGCGAAGTCAATCTGTTCCATTGGCGTATGGGGTTCAGTATGCTGTACAGGGTGAGTCCCGTATAAGTTGTAGTAGCTCTTCAAAGTCAGAGTTAACTGAACTAAGGGAAATGTTAAAATTGCAACAAGAGCAGTTAAATCAGCTTACCCAAGGTTTGGCTCATTTGCAGGCCCCCAATTCACGTAACCGGTCCCCACGTTATGGTCATGTAATATGTAGGAGATGCCAACGCCCTGGCCATTTTGCTCAGGAGTGCGATGGGGGACCTTCGGCTGGTAGTGGGCAGTCTCGTCCATCGCAGCAGTCGGAAAACTAATCCCCACCGAGGTGCAGAGCCACAGCTCGGTTGGGGAGTCATCCGGCTCAAGTGTTGTAAATTTTACCACTTCGGCGTCTCGTTTAGTGTCCTCCTGCCCTCATCTTAATGTTCTTATTGGTGGGGTCCAGGTGCACTGCTTGATAGATACTGGATCTATGGTGTCTACCATTACAGAGAGTTGTTTTCTTCGACATTTTGAGCCATGGGGGCAGGAGCGACTTAAGTCTTGTCAGTGGCTGCAACTTACTGCTGCCAATGGTCTCGCTATTCCTTACATTGGGTATATGGAACTAGACGTCGAGCTTTGTGGTAAAGTGGTGCCAAATTGTGGCGTGCTGGTTGTCAGGGATCCTCCTGGTGGTTCTGGGTTGTATGTCCCTGGTGTGTCGGGGATGAATGTACTTAGTCGGTGCTACCAGGAGCTCTTTGGACAACACGGTGTGGCTCTTTCTGACTTACCTGCGGTGTCACAGGCCCCTAGTTATGTAACGCACGCATTGCAGCATTGTCGTCAAGTTAATACTCAGTTTTCTGTTGATCGTGCTGGCGCAGTTAGAGTGCGGGAGCATGGGGTGTGTCGCATTCCGGGTGGCATGATGAAGCTCGTAGCAGCAACCTGTTCAGAGTGTTATTCTAGTGGTACTGTGTTGTTTGAGCCACCTGAGGTGGGTTTACCGGCCGGGTTCCTGGCTTCCCCTGCATTGGTCCAAGTGACCCGGGGCACAGCTTATATACCAGTGGTGAATGTGGGTATTACTGAGGTGGTACTTTACCCTAGGATGTCTTTAGGTATTCTGAATGGTGTTTTTGTGGTTAGTTTGCCCGAAGGCATTAGTGAAGTGAGGTCAGTCACCGCCATGGTAGGTGCTCAGACTACGTTGGTAGGCCCTACTGTACAGGAGCAGATAAATTGTGTAGATTTTTCAGTTTTGGTAGGGGAAGAACAAGCTCAGGTTCGGGCCCTGCTTCAAAAGTACCACTTTGTGTTTTCCGCCCATGAGGGGGATTTGGGGTGTACCAATCTCCTTTCACATGATATTCCCCTGTTAGATGACACCCCTGTCAGACAACGGTATAGGAGAATACCCCCCTCAGAGTATGAGGTGGTGAAGGCGCATATTAATCAACTGCTAGAGTCACAGATGATCAGAGAGAGCTGCAGTCCATACGCCTCTCCCATTGTCCTGGTTAAAAAGAAGGACGGTAGTCTACGGATGTGTGTAGACTACCGTCAATTAAATTTGAAAACCAGGAAGTATGCCTTCCCTTTGCCTCGTATTGAGGAGTCTCTGGATGCTCTGACAGGGGCCCGCTGGCTCTCCACAATGGATTTGGCCAGCGGGTATAATCAGGTCCCTGTCACAGAGGCTGACCGACCGAAGACTGCTTTTTTGCACTCCATTTGACCTATTTGAGTGGAACAGAATGCCGTTTGGCCTCTGCAACGCTCCTAGCACTTTCCAGCATCTGATGGAGAGGTTGTTTGGTGACCAACAATGTCAGTCCTTGTTGTTATATCTGGACGACATTGTGGTGTTTTCTTCCTCTGTGGCCCAACATTTAAAACAGCTGGAAGTGGTCTTGGGTCGATTAGGGATTGAGGGGCTCATAGCCAAGTTGAGGAAGTGTGCATTCTTTCAACGGGAGGTAAAGTATTTAGGACATGTTGTGTCATCTCAAGGTGTCACTACAGACCCAAGTAAGGTTGAGGCAGTGGCCCAGTGGCATACTCCAACTAGCGTTTCTGAGCTGTGCTCTTTTCTGGGCTTTGCCAGTTATTACCGCCGTTTTGTGGAGGGGTTTGCCAAGTTGGCAGCCCCTCTGCATAAACTGGTGGCTAAACTGGTAGAAGGCAAGTCAAAGAAACACAGAGGACAGAGTTTTGGTGGTGCCTGGACAGAACACTGTCAGAGTAGTTTTGAGGCATTAAAGAGTAAATTAACTTCTGCCCCTGTTCTCGCTTATGCTGACTTCTCCTCACCTTTTATTTTAGAGGTCGACGCTAGCTATAGTGGCTTAGGTGCCATTCTTTCCCAAGAACAAGGGGGAAAGGTGCGGCCCATTGCCTATGCTAGTCGTAGTCTTAGGCCCACTGAGAGCAACATGTCCAATTACAGTTCTATGAAGTCGGAGTTTGTGTGCTCAAGTGGGCCATGGCTGAAAAATTTCGGGAGTATTTGCTAGGGCAAACTGATAACAACCCCCTTGGTTATCTTGCATCAGCAAAGCTTGGGGCTACTGAACAGCGCTGGGCAGCACAACTTGCAGCTTTTGACTTTGAGATAAAGTATAGGTCGGGGAAAAGTAATCGAAACGCAGATGCTTTGTCGAGGCGGCACCCACCTGATTGCAGTGGGGTGGAGGGTTGGCTCCCGGGCACTGCAGTACCTCATGCTATGCAACAAGCGGGAGGTGTAGAGGTGGTTTCTCAAGTCACCCAAGCACTTATTTCAGTTCTGCCTAGCTATTCTGTTGCCGATTTGACTTCTCTGCAGCAGGCAGACCCAGTTATTGGGGAGGTTCTGCCTTTTTGGAAGCAAAGTCTTCCCTAGCGTAGAAGAACGTAGACAGTTGTCTAAGTCCAGTGTAATTCTGCTCCGTCAGTGGGATCGGTTCGTGGACCGAGCAGGTGTGTTATACCGACGTGTGTTTCGTCCTGATGGGGATGAGGAGTTTTATCAGTTGATTTTGCCCACCATTTTGAAATCAGAGGTTTTGACACAGCTTCATCAGGAGCATGGGCACCAGGGTATCGAGCGAACCACTGAGTTGGTACGGCAGCGATGCTATTGGCCGGGTATGTCTTCTGAAGTTGCTCGTTGGTGCCAGGAGTGTGAAAGGTGTCAGTCTGCTAAAGATGTACAGCCTGTGGCCCGTAGTTTCATGTGCCATCTGTTGGCTTCGAGGCCAAATGAGATTCTAGCTATTGATTCTACTATGATTAAATTTGGTTAAGAAAATCACATGAGCAACAACAAACTCAAAATGATACTGCTTACTCCAAAATACACAAACACCACAAAGGATATACAGGGCTGTGACCAACTGGTATCAACTCCTAAAGAAGCATAAATTTCAATTACCACATTATCAGTGCACACACACTCACACAATACCCAGTGAGATTACTGTTGGTGATCGACACGGCACAACACTGCACACGGTGACAAGACAGCACCACCACCGCACAAGTGCGGAAAATCTGCCTCCCTCCTTTATTTTGTTGGACACACAGCACCTATAGTCAAAAACCAAAATCAACCAAACACAATGAAATACAGGTCAAAAGAAAAGAAACAATAAAATGAGTGAGGTCACCAGGCATTAGGCCTATAACATACAGAGGCCGATGGGGTCTTATATAAACAGATGTATAAAGCCAAGATGAACCATCCAACAGAAAGAACACACAAACTTCTAATACATAAAAGCAAAATTAAACTAATACAAAATAAACAAATCAACAAGGAACAAGACAACAGCGTATGTCTGGGTACTGATGTTCAACTAAACACACGCACTGTAGCAGGAACCCTCCAACACATTACTAAACAGAAAAGACAACATATATCATTAAATAAAAGTAATTTGAATGAGAAACCTGACACCCTCCCTCCATGTTTTCGTTTCTACATACCGGACACTGCAGCAGTCAGTCACATCAGATTAACGAAGCCGGTGTGAGCACTGAAGAGTATAAAAATGAACAGAACCAGACAAACTGGAAACTGCAACCAACCGCCACACCAAAGCAGAGCCAGCACCGATGCAAAACAGCGTAGAAGCAAGGGGCTGACAGCAGCGGGAGTATACTGGATAATACCGCTATCTGCCACCCCAAGCGAAAGTGGTGCAGGCGTAAAGCAGTACACAAGCAATAGGATGCTGCAACAAAAATACACACATAACTAAGCTCCCACATATAGCTAAAATCCCCAGTTATGTACACAATTTTACACATACCAGAGTAGGCAGTCCGACCAAACACACGTCGCAACCATTAACCAGTTGACATCTCGTACAGCTATAAAATGGTACAAAAATGATAACATTAATATAACACTGATATAAAAGACACTAAACAACGCCGCTACAATGCTTACCCTTCCAATAGATGCACGAAATCAAGCCAAAGCGAGCCGTGACTAAATTAGCCACACCGCTAACGAGCACCCAAGATCGAACGCCAGTGCTAGAAAGAGGCGGGGGCACCTGAGAGTGACACATCCGATTGACACCAATCAGCCCTTTATAAACCCACCCATGCCTGCTGATAGGCTAACAATATTCTATACAGGGAGAATCCAACTACCCTGCCACATTAAGAAAAAAATTAAGATGTTCTTAAGAATATATTTTAGAAATTTTTCAAGAATTGCACTTAAGAACATTCTTACGAACTTCGTGGAATTTATCTTAAATTTCTTAACTTATTTCTTAAGATGTTCGTGAATCCGGCCCCAGTTTTGTTGTATGCATTGAAATTTGTATTTTCTGCTGTGAGTTACATGCCTGGTGTGGATGCATCAAGCCGCGTTGAGGAAAAAGAAAGATGTCGAGCCATCCATAGACTGATTCTGAACTTTCAACTTTTCATCTTCTAAGAATTGTTCATAGAATCCCGTCATAAAAACGTAACTCCTATAACGCGGAATGTCACGAAATATGCAAAATTTGGCTGAATAAATCAAAAGTAGGTCAGTATACGCTTGAATCAAAACGCAATATGGACTATTAGTGTCACAGACTTGTGGTTTTAGCGAACTGAAACTAAAAGACTTGGAGAACGAAATAATCATAAACACACTTTCCATTTATTGACGTTAAGACGAGACAAAGACAAGGGGAAAACTGAGGACTTATAAATGGAAGGGAACAAAAGAGCAAACAACATGATCCAAATCAGGTAGGGACAATGAACGATAATTAACAAACAAGAACCGGAACTAAACGAAATAAGGAAAAAACAGGAACTCAGACGGGTCGACACGTGACAATTAGTGTATGTGAATATTAAGCCGCAAAATGACAATTTATGAATCCTGCACGTTCTGCGTGTCTCTGTGGAAATCAGGCGCGGCCTGGCCATCGAGAGAACCGGGACAATTCCCGGTGGCCTGGCAGCTGATTTGGCCCGCTTTTTTAATATTATTCTTATTATAAAATTGCCTGCTGAATGTACTAAAGCAATTGTTTCCGAATTTGCCATTCGATAATAAGTCGAAAAAAGAAAAAAAAGAAAAAAAATGTTGTGAATTCTTAAGGGTTTCGCTGACGTTTAATGTTAACTATCTTTTAATCAAAACATAAAACATTATTTACCCCATTTGCGAGGCGTCCGTTACACATGTTCCCTGTGTATTTATGATTGTCCAATGTCTGACTTGGTAATGTATTTTCCGATTCGACTATGAAAATCCTTAGTCGGGACACCCCTAGTGTATATATATCTATATATCTATATATCTATCTATATATCTATATATATATATATATATATATATATATATCTATATATATATCTATATATATCTATATATATATATATATATATATATATATATATATATATATATATATATATATATATATATATATATATACACATCCCTGCTGAGCTCCTAAAACAAGGTGGCTACCTGTGTACCAGGATGATCCACCAATACATCCTACAGGTTTGGGAACTGGAGTGTGTCCCTCAACAACGGAGAGATGCCAATATTGTCACTATACAAAAACAAGGGTGAAAAGTCTATCTGCAGCAACATTCGAGGTATATCACTACTGGCAGTAGCAGGGAAGGTCCTGGCAAAAATCATGTTATGTCGGCTGGTGGAGAACCTAACCGAACATCTGCTACCAGAATCACAATGTGGTTTCAGGAAGAATTGGACTACTGTGGACATGATTTTCACAGTTAGACAGCTTCAAGAAAAATGTTGTGAACAGCATCAGGACCTTTTCATGGCTTTTGTCGACCTCTCCAAAGCTTTTGATACAGTGAACCGTGAGCTGCTCTGGGACATTCTAACAAAGTTTGGTTGCCCAAAAAAATTCTGTAACATCTTGTCACAGTTCCATGAAGGAATGGTAGCTCGTGTGACCATAGGTGGTCAGGAGTCAGAGCCTTTCAGAGTATGCATGGGAGTAAGGCAGGAATGCATGTTGGCACCTGTACTCTTTAACATCTACCTCCTACTGTATGTGTCACAAAGCTCCTGCATGATCAACTTGAAAGCAGCAGGGATCACTGTTGACTTCAAGTTGGATGGAAACCTCTTTAACATCTGAAGGTTCCAGGCCTATACCAAGGTCTCAGCAATGCAGGTTCTTGAGTTGCAGTATGCCGATGACTGTGTGCTTCTGACACATACACCAGAAGACCTGCAAACTATCCTTGTTGCAGCTGTGAAGACATACAGCAGATTAGGTTTGTAAGTCAATACTGATAAAACTGAAGTGATGTGTCAATGGACATGTTATGCCGGTTTTTACAATAGAAAAACAACCACTTACAATAGTACCATCTTTTAAGTATCTGGGCAACATTGTATCAGAGGACTGCAATCTCAATGTCGAAATTGAAAATCGGATAAAGCAAGCCTCTGTAGCCTTTGGCAGACTTCGACGTAAGGTCTTTCAAAATAAGCATCTTCAATTGTTAACTAAAGTTAACATCTATAAAGCTGTTTGCATCACTACTCTTCTTTACAGCTGTGAAGCCTGGGTTTTATATAGCCGCCACCTAAGGTTGCTGGAGCGTTTCCATATAGGGTGTTTGCAATGAATCTTGGGGATTACATGCTATGACCGTGTACCCCATTTTGAAGTGCTTGCCAAGAGCATGGAAGCCACAATTACTGAGCATCAATTGCACTGACTTGGGCACGTTATTAGGCTACCTCAAGATCGTTTGCCATGTCAAATCCTTTATGATCAGCTCCATCAGGGCCACCGTTCCTCAGGGGTCCAAAAAAGCGATATAAAGACCAACTTAAAATATAATTAAGGAAGTGCCAAATGAATCCCTCATGCCTGGAAGAATTAGCAGCAAATCGCATCACCTGGACAGGCAGCTCTGTCATGCAGGAATAGTGCAGCTGGAATCAGAGAGAAATAAAAGGAAACAACAAAAAAGACTAAAGAGATACACAACCATGACTGCCCATACAAATTCTGACTTTATTTGCCCATCTTGCAATAAAAAAAAAAAAAAAAAAATATATATATATATACACATACATATACACACACACACACATATATATACATACACATACAGTGGGGCAAAAAAGTATTTAGTCAGCCACCAATTGTGCAAGTTCTCCCACTTAAAAAGATGAGAGAGGCCTGTAATTTTCATCATAGGTATACCTCAACTATGAGAGACAAAATAAGAAAAAAAATCCAGAAAATCACATTGTAGGATTTTTAAAGAATTAATTGGTAAATTCCTCGGTAAAATAAGTATTTGGTCACCTACAAACAAGCAAGATTTCTGGCTCTCACAGACCTGTAACTTCTTCTTTAAGAGGATCCTCTGTCCTCCACTCGTTATCTGTATTAATGGCATCTGTTTGAACTTGTTATCAGTATAAAAAGACACCTGTCCACAACCTCAATCAGTCCAACTCCAAACTCTACCATGGCCAAGACCAACGAGCTGTCAAAGGACACGAGAAACAAAATTGTAGACCTGCACCGGGCTGGGAAGACTGAATCTGCAATAGGTAAGCAGCTTGGTGTGAAGAAATCAACTGTGGGAGCAATTATTAGAAAATGGAAGACATACAAGACCACTGATAATCTCCCTCTGGGGCTCCACGCAAGATCTCACACCGTGGGGTCAAAATGATCACAAGAACTGTGAGCAAAAATCCCAGAACCAAACGGGGGGACCTAGTGAATGACCTGCAGAGAGCTGGAACCAAAGTAACAAAGGCCTCAAATCCTGCAGTGCCAGACGTGTCCCCCTGCTTAAGCCAGTACATGTCCGGGCCCGTCTTAAGTTTGCTAGAGAGCATTTGGATGATCCAGAAGAGGATTGGGAGAATGTCATATGGTCAGATGAAACCAAAATATAACTTTTTGGTAAAAACTCAACTTGTCGTGTTTGGAGGAGAAAGAATGCTGAGTTGCATCCAAAGAACACCATACCTACTGTGAAGTATGGGGGTGGAAGCATCATGCTTTGGGGCTGTTTTTCTGCAAAGGGACCAGGACGACTGATCCGTGTAAACGAAAGAATGAATGGGGCCATGTATCGTGAGATTTTGAGTGAAAACCTCCTTCCATCAGCAAGGGCATTGAAGATGAAACGTGGCTGGGTCTTTCAGCACGACAATGATCCCAAACACACCGCCCGGACAACGAAGGAGTGGCTTCGTAAGAAGCATTTCAAGGTCCTGGAGTGGCCTAGCCAGTCTCCAGATCTCAACCCCATCGAAAATCTTTGGAGGGAGTTGAAAGTCCGTGTTGCCCAGCGACAGCCCCAAAACATTACTGTTCTAGAGGAGATCTGCATGGAGGAATGGGCCAAAATACCAGCAACAGTGTGTAAAAACCTTGTGAAGACTTACAGAAAACGTTTGACCTCTGTCATTGCCAACAAAGGGTATATAACAAAGTATTGAGATGAAATTTTGTTATTGACCAAATACTTATTTTCCACCATAATTTGCAAATAAATTCTTTAAAAATCCTACAATGTGATTTTCTGGATTTTTTTTTTTCTCATTTTGTCTGTCATAGTTGAGGTATACCTATGATGAAAATTACAGGCCTCTCTCATCTTTTTAAGTGGGAGAACTTGCACAATTGGTGGCTGACTAAATACTTTTTTGCCCCACTGTATACATATACAGGTGCATCTCAATAAATTAGAATGTCGTGGAAAAGTTTATTTCAGTATTTCAACTCAAATTTTGAAACTTGTGTATTAAATAAATTCAATGCACACAGACTGAAGTAGTAGTCTTTGGTTCTTTTAATTGTGATGATTTTGGCTCACATTTAAAAAAAAAAAAACAGCAATTCACTATCTCAACAAATTAGAATACTTCATAAGACCAATAAAAAAAAACATTTTTAGTGAATTATTGGCCTTCTGGAAAGTATGTTCATTTACTGTGTATGTACTCAATACTTGATAGGGGCTCCTTCTGCTTTAATTACTGCCTCAATTCGGCGTAGCATGGAGGTGATCAGTTTGTGGCACTGCTGAGGTGGTATGGAAGCCCAGGTTTCTTTGACAGTGGCCTTCAGCTCATCTGCATTTTTTGGTCTCTTGTTTCTCATTTTCCTCTTGACAACACCAGGTCTGGAGAGTTTGCTAGCCAGTCAAGCACACCGACACCATGGTCATTTAACCAACTTTTGGTGCTTTTGGCAGTGTGGGCAGGTGCCAAATCCTGCTGGAAAATGAAATCAGCATCTTTAAAAAGCTGGTCAGCAGAAGGAAGCATGAAGTGCTCCAAAATTTCTTGGTAAATGGGTGCAGTGACTCTGGTTTTCAAAAAACACAAATGGACCAACACCAGCAGATGACATTGCACCCCAAATCATCACAGACTGTGGAAACTTAACACTGGACTTCAAGCAACTTGGGCTATGAGCTTCTCCACCCTTCCTCCAGACTCTAGGACCTTGGTTTCCAAATGAAATACAAAACTTGCTCTCATCTGAAAAGAGGACTTTGGACCACTGGGCAACAGTCCAGTTCTTCTTTTCCTTAGCCCAGGTAAGACGCCTCTGACATTGTCTGTGGTTCAGGAGTGGCTTAACAAGAGGAATACGACAGCTGTAGCCAAATTCCTTGACACGTCTGTATGTGGTGGCTCTTGATGCCTTGACCCCAGCCTCAGTCCATTCCTTGTGAAGTTCACCCAAATTCTTGAATCGATTTTACTTGACAATCCTCATAAGGCTGTGGTTCTCTCGGTTGGTTGTGCGTCTTTTTCTTCCACACTTTTTCCTTCCACTCAACTTTCTGTTAACATGCTTGGATACAGCACTCTGTGAACAGCCAGCTTCTTTGGCAATGAATGTTTGTGGCTTACCCTCCTTGTGAAGGGTGTCAATGACTATCAGATCAGCAGTCTTCCCCATGATAGTGAACCAAACTGAGAGACCATTTTGAAGGCTCAGGAAACCTTTGCCATATTCTAATTTGTTGAGATAGTGAATTGGCGGGTTTTTGTTAAATGTGAGCCAAAATCATCACAATTAAAAGAACCAAAGACTTAAATTACTTCAGTCTGTGTGCATTGAATTTATTTAATACACGAGTTTCACAATTTGAGTTGAATTACTGAAATAAATTAACTTTTCCACAACATTCTAATTTATTGAGATGCACCTGTATATATATATATATATATATATATATATGTCTCATTTCCAAACACTTATAAAAAGCTTTCCTTTATATATTTGCTCATTCTTTCAATTAATATTTGTTCAGAGTGGTCCTGACTATTAATGTATTCATTTAAGTCATTTTACTGTATAGTTTTTGAGAAAACCAAAAGCAAAATCACCCCAAACAACAAAATGCGTCCTAGCACTTGGATTATTTCCGTATATACAAACACTCATAAAAAGTGTCCCTTTATAGGTTAGCTCATTCTTTCAATTGATATGTATTCAGAGTGAGCCTGACTATCACCCTGATATTCAGAGTGACCCTAACTTCAAGGCATTTTACTGTACAGTTTTGGAGAAATGTAATGGCAAATGTAATTCACCCCAAGTGTATTCTAACATTCCAAACACTCATAAAAATCTTTCCTTCATAGGTTTGCTCATTCTTTCCTGTTCCAGGAATTGATTCCTGTTCACAGTAATCCTGACTATTTCTGTATTCATTTTCATGTCATTTTACTGTATAGTTTCTGGTAAAATTATAGGCAAACTCAAACCAAATTTGTTTTTGGAGTGCATTCTTGTATTTTCAAACACATATTTAATTTTTTAAAGGCATTATTGTGAAAACGTACCATGCTTATTACCATATGAAACTGAAACGTCTCTGTTACATACGTAACCCTCGTTCCTTATCTGTCGGTCACTTTGAATTATGTCGTGACAACATTAGGGGTTTACTTAGGAGACCGAATCATCTCTGAGTTTAAGAGAAAATGCCAATGAAAATTGGCTAGTGGAATTTTTATGCTGAACCACTCTCCAAATATACGGGTATATAAGGCAACAGCGTGCATCCACTCATTCAGATTTTTGTTTCGGAGCCGAGTGGTTGTATGAAAGCTGATATACTCCACAAAGCCATTCATCTGCTGTGTCGGAGAGCTGTTCTGGTTGGTGGTATGGTGCGAATAGCGGACTGTTCGCATCTTTTTAAAGATGCCATTCCATTCGTGTCCTCCTGGTTGCGGCCGTTTTTTGTCCTCTGTCGATGGCCACGATTGTTGTCTTCAGTATCTGGGCATTCAGTACGCTGAAGCTGCATTCGTAGATGGTTCATGCCTCTACTGTGAGCGTATGACCATAACAAAGCTGCGATCGCGTCTCTCCTTTCTTAAAGGGAAAGGAGCAGACCCCTCTGCCACTATCTGTTCTGGTTTCTCTGCCATGAGCAGAAGACTGCCGGCTAGTGCTCGGGCACCCGTGAGCATCTGGCTGGAGGTGAATACACCACCCATCCCTGAGCGTTCGCGGCTGGACGATTGGTTCTCGGCACAGAGCGCGGCTCACAACTGCATTATGCCCCGGTTCCTTTCTTCTCAGAGGTGCATGAGGAAATGACGAAGTTGTAGATGGCCCCTTTCACAGCCAGGCGCTGCTCGTCTCTTTCCTCCATCCTCACTACCCTCGATGGCGGGGCGGGAGGGGGTACGTGGACATTCCCCAGATGGAGACTTTGCCTTACAGGCGACTAAAGTCACGGTGCAGTCCAACCATTCTGTCGCGGGCCGCACCTCAGCCTGCTCGTCGCTGTGGACATCCTCCCACTTCCTCCACTGCTGCTCTGCCCCGCTCTAAGACAACGTTGAGGCGGGTGCGTCAAGCTCCACGTAGGAGAGATTGCGGTTTGGGGACGCATTGCCTCTCCACGCATCTCTGGCCAGTCCCTCCAGGGACAAGGTGATGAGCCAGAACGTGCTGCCTTCTGGGACATCCAGCATGACTCCCCACTGCTGCACCTCCGTGGGTATGTCGATTGTGCCACTCGCACGGAGTTTGGGGGCATGGCTTGCGCTGCCCAACCCGTCCCGCTGGCTCATTCAGACAGTTCGAGTTGGCTACGTGATTCAGTTTGCCAGGCGACCACCCAGGTTCAGCAGCGTCCTCAAGACTTTGTGACAATCCGAGACGCCCCTGTTCTGTGCGTGGAGATTGCTGTCCTGTTGGTGAAGGATCAAGCCTGTCCCTCCAGCTGAGATGAAGCAGGGATCGGGCCCTTCACAAGCTTCCATTCAAGATGTTGACACAGAAGCACATCCTTAGATGCATCCAATCCCAGGGTTGGTTTGCAGCCGTCGATCTGAAGGACGCTTTCATGTCTCGATTCTTCCTTGACACAGGCCGTTCGTACGGTTTGCGTTCAAGGGTCAGGCATGGCGGTACAAGGTCCTCACCTTCAGGCTGTCCCTGTTCCCCCGTGTCTTTATGAAGATCACGGAGGGTGCCCTGCCCGTTATGGGAAGTGGCTCATTTAGCTTCTCTCCTTTTATTGTGCCCATATACGCACAGAGCACACATGGCTACTGTATTAAATACTGATTATATTATAAATATTATACATCGCCTAATACACAATACACAACGCATATACGCACACATTAGCATACAGGTGACCATGCAGAGCATCAGGGAGAAGTTGGATCTCTTCACTGGATGCGCCTTTAGAGAGAAATGCATCTTTAGGGATTTTATAATAAAAGAGTTTTTGTTTTCGATTCGAATTATTTAGTTTTAAAGTAGTAATTCAAAGCTTTCTATAGATACTGTATTTATCAAGTCAGTGAGGCAAGTAGGCTATATGCTGTGTTTCGTTTTTTCAGAAGCACTCCGCTTGCACAAAACCGAAACTGCTTTTTTTCTTCTTTATTTTATAAAAGCACGTTTTGTTGATATTGTGAGTGCACACAAATAAAAGTAGACCCTTTACAGTTCCAAACAACGTAGCCTTTTACTCTTGCCTTTATGAGCAAAAATGACAGCGTATTTTGAAATGTTTCCAATGCAAGTGATCGTTCTGGCACGTCCTGTAAAGCACACTTCAGCTTCCACACTCTGCACAAACTACTGGATATGCATCAGTGCACATTTATCTAAGTCAAGCGTTTAAACTAACATTGTGGAGCTGTAGGCCTACCTAACCCGCAGGGTATTTTATTTTATTTACTTTAGTTTAGTTATTCTTCTTAATTTAGTTTTTCCTTTATTTGCTCTTCTATTTTTGTCAAGTTTAAGACTTCTGACGTGTTATATAACCCAGACTTTTTTCACTTTTAAAAATTAGGGGGTTTTTTTCTTATAAAAATCGCCTCTAAGCCACAGGAAAAGGTTGTTTGTCTTGTTTTATTTTATTTTAGTAGTATAATACCTTTATTTACTCTTTGATTTTTGTCAATCTTTAAACTTTCTAGCCTGCTATAACGGTTAAACGCATACGCGTATGTGAGCGGAAACCGGAATGAAAGCAAATGTTTCGGACGTCTTTGGATTTTTCAGCCGTGACGCCTAAACTTTTACATTATAGCACGAAATGTAAATACTTCGTCTCATGCAGGGGACAACGAAATAAGAACGAAACAGTGTGTCTGGACGTATGATTAACGACGCGTCCGTATCAGATCGAGAGTTTCTGTAAAACATCTAAAGGTGTTTCTGGAGACGCAACTCATTTGCAATCTAACGAGTTTTGAGGGGGTGTGGCATCGTAAACTTTGGTGTAGCTGTTCATTTATCAAAGGATGTGTCCCCTTTTGAAGTTTTTATATGACACATAGCTGGTTAAGTTAAAAGTTTAGGTATAGTTTAGGAAGAAAATACTCAAACATAAATACAAACATACACAAACAATCCCCTACATTTAAACATTTAAACTTTTATGATGTCTCATACAAACCTTTTACAAACTTGTGAACTTTTAGAATCACACTGGGTATCTCTACAAGATGATGAAAAGCAGCATGATTAAACAACAATATAACTATTGTTTTAACAAATAAGTTAAGATTTGTAGTTTTATATCTCTCAAACCTAAAACATGAACCTCTAAAGCAAGGATTAGAAGCAGTCAAACGATCCTGTGATGAATACAGAGAATTTCTTCATGAATTAGACTGAAAATTAATTGTCATAGGTTGTTCGCAACAAAAGTAATTCCTAAACAAGGTGCTACAAATGCCTCACAGAATCTTTACAACAGATTAGACTCTCTTTCTCACTTTAAAATTGTATTATTTACCGTGGTGTTTAAATGCGGCATGTTTATTTTCAAAGTATGATGTTTTATTTTATTAAAATAAAAACGACTGGTCTATATAGGTTTATTTTACTAAGAATTGATCAAATAATTGACAGAGGAAATAATGCAAATATTCAATAAGTCCAACTTATCAACCCCCGCCTGATGTGTCTGACGGTTTGTGACAAATATCTTACTGATACAGTTGTGTTAAGATATTAAATGTGTAAAACATGTGTAAAGTTCAATATTACTGTTAAAAATAGTATAATAAAACACAAACACTCGCATAAAAAACAAACACACATACTAAAACAATCCTATACAGTTAAACATTTAGACTTGTATGATGTTTCATAGGAAACTTTTACAAATAAAAAACTTCACACTGGGTATCTCTACAAGATGATGAAAAGCAGTATGATTAAACAATGATATATCTTTTGTTTTAACAAATAAGTTTTAGATCTTTCAAACCTAAATCATGATGCTCTAAAGCAAGGATTTGAAACAGTCAAATGAACCTCTGATGAATGCAAGTCAGTTACAGAGATTTTCTTTATGAATTAGAGCTAAATCAGATTAAAAATTAGTTGTCATAAGGTACTTTGCAACAAAAGTAATTCCTAAACAAGGTGGTGCAAATGTCTCACAGAATCTTTACAGCAGATTAGACTTTCTCACTTTAAAAATGGTATTATTAACCGTGGGGTTTAAATGCAGCATTTTTTTCACAGTATAATGCTTTATTTTATTAAAATAAAACAACTGGTCTATATAGGTTTATTTCACTAAGAATTGATCAAATAATTGACAGAGGAAATAATACAAATAAACGATAAGTCCAATTTATCAACCTCCGCCTGATGTGTCTGACGGTTTGTGACAAATATCTTACTGATACAATTGTGTTAAGATGTTAAGTATGTGTAAAACATGTGCAAAGTTCATTACTACTGCTAAAAATAGTTTAATAAACCACAAACACTCACATGAAAAACAAACACACACACACACATACTAAAACAACCCCTGCAGTTAAACATTTCAATTTTTACGATGTCGTTTAAATACACTTTTACAAATAAAACTTTTAGCATCACACAGGGTATCTCTACAAGATGATGGAAAACAGTATGATTAAACAATGATGTAACTTTTGTTTTAACAAATAATTTAAGGTTTTGTAGATTTTAGATCTTTCACACCTAAAACCGTGATGAGGATCAGAAGTTGTCAAATGATCCTCTGATGAATGCAATGCGCTTACAGAGGTTTTTTTCTTTATGAATTAGATCTAAAATAGACTAAAATTAGCTGTTGTAAGGTTGTTTACAACAAAAGAGTGTCTTAAACAAGGTGCAACAAATGTTTCATCTTTACAACAGATTAGACTTTCTTTCTCACTTTAAAAACGGTATTATTAACCATGCTGTTTAAATGTAACATTTATTTTTTCACACTATAATGTTTTATTTTATTAAAATAAAAACAATTGGCTCTTTATAGTTTTATTTCACTAAGATTTGATCAAATAATAGATATAAGCAACAATCAAATATTTGATAACTCCATCTTATCACCCAAACTGATGTGTCTTACGGTTTGTGATGACATCAGAATCAGAATCAGAATCAGAACGAGCTTTATCGGTCAGGTATGTTTGCACATACGAGGAATTGTTATAGTGACAGAAGCTCCACAGTGCAACAGAAAGACAACAAAAGGACAGGACACGGATAATAAAATAATAATATACAAATAGACAATGTACAAAATGGCAAAACGCAATATATAATATAGACAAATATGTATGTACAGTTATGATATGTGCAAAATTGAAATTAAACAAGCATGTGTTAAGATGCACGTTACGTATGTGTAAAATGTGTAAAGTTCAATATTACTGTTAAAAATAGTTTAAAAGGCCATTTTAGCTTTCATATAGGATTCACAACCACACTCAGTTGCTTTTTGTGTAACAGAGACCCGCCCGGGGCAGATGAAAATAGAATGTATGAAAGACTTTTCTTATTATAATAAGATATTATAATGACAGACTAAAACTTTAGATTGATTAAAACAACTGAGGTTACGCATTTCTCTTGAATATGTATACAGTAACCAGTGAGTACATGAAACATTATTGTATAAATACACATCCTTGTAAATTCAGCATGATTCTATCATATTAATCAATAAAAAGAACAACCGGTTTGTTGGAAATAAAAAATTAAAATAGTGTTGTGTTTCTAAGTTAGAATGTTTATAGTGTGTAGTAAAATCTTAACTTTAACCTACAGCATTTTCTTTCAAACTCTCTCACGCAAGCACACGGCTTTCCCACAAACTCCCAACAACATACATAAGTTTTGTTTTATCATCTAGAAACCCTATAATGGTGTTATGTTTTGCATTATTACAACTATAGATGCCGAAGAGGACATTAACCTGTTTAATCTGTTTAAAATGTGAACAATATCACTTAAGACTAGTTTGACAAACAAGGGTACGATCATAAAACAAGCCTGGATCCAATTTGAAACATTCTAACAACAAGTACAACCATTGCAGCAAATGTATTCAATCAATCAATCAAACTTTATTACAGACTCAAGGTCCAGATTTAAAAAGACAGTAGACAGCATATACAACCCATAGCATCTATCACAGACATAAAGAGTTACAAAATACAGCAATACCGGTGTCTCCACAACTTTGACTGATACCGTGTAGTACTAACCCCTATATTTGATAAACCCACAATAATCTCATTTTAGAAGCATTAAGCCGACAGGTAAAACTATACATAAGATTTCGTAACAGTGTTTTAAAAGTGATTACTCTCGCACTCACAAACATTTCACTTGCACTATGACATCTAGGCCTCCGTAGTAAGATTCTCCTTGCATCATTATAAGCTACTTGCGGCTTTGTAAACTAGATGCTCTGTAGTTACACCGCAAAATGAGTATAAAGTTTTGTACAGTATGCTTTGAAAAGTGACACCTTTACCTCATCTGAACAGAAACTAAACTTACGTAAAGTATATTCGCCTGCATATACATCATATGGCGTAGCCTTTCAATATCCTCAGCATCTGTCACGCGTTCAGTGATAAAATGTCCGAGGTATTTTACTTTCGCACACAGTGAGACTCTTGTTAGACAACTTAAAACTGGAAAATGTATATTATAACACCGCAGTAAGATAAAACTCTGGACGAACAACTTATCAGATGTTCTACGTATTATTACAAGTCCCTGCTTACCTAGTTTATGATGAAACTAGAAAATATAGACGTGAGCTAACGGGTGTTAAAAATACCGGTCACGTTCAATTAGACGAACATGCAGAGGTAGCGAACACAAAGAACTTGGGGAGGGTAGCGAAGCAAACAGTCTAACACAACACACGTTCTCCAGAATGGTGCTCATGATGGGTTCATAATTTCACGATGAAGACCGACGGGTATTCAGACACCTGCAGCAGGACTGACTGACTTTTCTTAAGATTTGATTTCAAGAACACACAACCGAATCCTAAAGCTATTTCACGAAATAACACAACAACGGGTGCACCATTTCAACATATACACAAGTCTGTTTTACCATAAGTATATCGTATTCTTTTTATATACATATATTTGTTTAGGCTAAATACGTTTTAACAATTATTTTTGTTTTTACAAAGATGTTAAATTGAACACGTGTAACTAATACCTCATTCAAATGTCGCGGTCTTTCAGGCCAACAAACTACAATACCCAGCATACACCTCAGACTACAAACAAGGCCGTCGGGGATACCAAAATGGTCATATCGACAGATCTCTAAATCGTCGGACTTCTAATTATTCGCACGCTCAGATAACCTATATAAAAAGACACACGTCCACACTTTTTGTGAAGAATATTAAGTTCTGTGTTGCGATGTTACAAACCCTTTTTTGTGAGCTCTGTTAGTGTCGCGAAGCCGATTCATTTCCGCGACTCGATTCTTTCCCACAGTTCGGTTCAACGAACCGATTCATCGGATCCTTACGTCATCTCGCAGTTATGTCAGTATACGCTTCTTTTCTAACAACTCGGGGTCATTTTATATCAGTGAAACATTCAAATAAAGATAACAGCGTGAAGGCATCTTTTGTTCATTTAATCTGTTTGTGGTCATGATTTCATTCACCGATCATTCATGTCGGATACGAGTCAGACCGACCAATATTGAGTAGCCTACGTAAGCATACACCTGATATGTTCTACACGTCTGAAGTATAAGTGTGTAGAAAGAATAAACCGGTCTTATAAACTCATCGATTTGGCTTAACAACTTTAAAAATAATCTGCATGAACGATAAACCATACACTCTTAAAATCGATAGTACACAAAATATGTGTAAAAGTACCGATAACATAATAACTTAATGTTTTGGTTCGTGTCTTACACAACTGCGCGTTATAACGGTTTATTAAGTTTTAATATAAAAGATAATAGTCTGTTAACAATTTAGATGCTTTTATTATGAAATCACACAAAGAACCGCTGAAATGCGTACTGTTATGGAATTAATTGAAACAATACTACGTGCTCATTTAACCGCTTTATTTACGGCATGCTGAATATAAAACTCTTAAACAGGAACATTTAAAACATTTCAAACTTGTTAAACACCCGCTTCAATACATACATAAAACATTTATCAAATACTACAAAACAATAGTTAGGTAAACGACTTACAGTTGATGTCATTTTAAGCAAAAGGCGGAATGATTCACGTCTTTTTATTCTGTCCACACCAATGCTTTGACACCGGCGTTTTAGGCGTCTGTCTTTTAGGTCTGACCCAGAAAACGGATGTCTTAATATTTTGTTCTTCTTTTTATGAAAACATGCGGCAAGCAGTTTTTGACCTCATCTGCATTATACCGACACATTTTAACATGAATTAAATGCAACTGTTTATTACTGAGATAAGACACATCAGAGTTGCGTTCTATTTAACATTTTTCATCTACCTACATGTTTATCGGCGCTACTGTTCTAGGCCTCCTCACACCTTTGTGAGATATAAACCGCAAAGTTTTTCATAGTGTTACGCTTTGAAACCGGAACCGTTTCAAAGAAGTTTCCATGACTTTGTGTACCGCGGTTTCACCATCCTTATCTTATTTTCCCAACCTAATTGTAATTGTTAGGCCTTACGCTTTGTCTCGTTAGCTCCTCTTTGTTCGCATAAGTCAATATTTCTACGAATTTGGTTGATTTAATAAAATATTGCGTCTTCATTCGAGACATTTACGTTATATTATTATTATATCATCCTAGTTTATATCAGATATACAAGATCGTTTCTTATTAAATATTATTAAATTTATAACAACAAACAAAAAAAGTATCTTAGGCGTGACAGCGTTTATGGCTTTCCTGATGACAACCCCGCCCCCCTGTGCACCACGCAACAAGTTGAGGGTGGGTCCGAACGCTAAAACCAACTACGACCGACCCCCAATAAACTCAGTTACGGCTTCGCTACCAGGTTTGAAAGTGCAGACTGGAGCTACTGTAAGATCTTGTCAAACGTTATCTACATGGATCGACAGAATCAGCTTCAAGAAACCAAATCGCCTGAGCCCGACTCGCTCTGCAATTTTTCTACTAATAACGCTTCGACGGATCTGAAACATGAACCGGAAAATGAAACTGAAAGCGAAATTCCACAGTGCCGTCATGGATTAAAACAGTCAATCAAGATTCTAGGAAACGGCGACAAAGCTCTATATCGGTTAGGGGACAAAATGTATCTCTTGGAAAGAATTTAATTCTAAAAAAGTCGTCTGACGCCGCGCAAAAGCTAATGGATCGCGACCGGAGTTCTGGCTATGCTGCAGATGTGCAACTGGACCGCGACTGCGGTACGGGGAAAACGTGTATAGTAAAAGACGTCGTAGACCCTACGTTTAAACTACATTACAGAGGACAAATGATCGACCTGATGCGTAAGATCATCGCGGCGGAGTGCGATCCAAATCACGATTGTACGGAAGATACCAAACGCGAAACAAACCTCAAGAACGAAATGAAAATTGTAAGAAGGCTGAAATATCCATGGCCTGATTTGACTAGCATGTTTCTCACCGGCAGGGAGCCGGTCTGTCTAATTACCAGAAAAATTTTGAGGATGAGACGGACATTAACGAGGTTCTCTGTCTGTGTACGTCCGTGACAGATCTATGCGTGTTGTTGGCTGTAAAAAATTGTGATTCTATGACGTGCGAAATTGTTGCATCACTGGTTGATTTTATATTTGAGCAAAACATGTTTGTCTGCAGAGATTTCCTTTTCTGGCTAGAATAAAGAATAAAAAAAAGACAGAATAAAAGAATAAAGAATAAAAAAAAGACGTGAATCATTCCGCCTTTTGCTTAAAATGACATCAACTGTAAGTCGTTTACCTAACTATTGTTTTGTAGTATTTGATAAATGTTTTATGTATGTATTGAAGCGGGTGTTTAACAAGTTTGAAATGTTTTAAATGTTCCTGTTTAAGAGTTTTATATTCAGCATGCCGTAAATAAAGCGGTTAAATGAGCACGTAGTATTGTTTCAATTAATTCCATAACAGTACGTACTTCAGCGGTTCTTTGTGTGATTTCATAATAAAAGCATCTAAATTGTTAACAGACTATTATCTTTTATATTAAAACTTAATAAACCGTTAAGTAACGCGCAGTTGTGTAAGACACGAACCAAAACATTAAGTTATTATGTTATCGGTACTTTTACACATATTTTGTGTACTATCGATTTTAAGAGTGTGTGGTTTATCGTTCATGCAGATTAT
The DNA here is from genome assembly GCF_012432095.1 of Onychostoma macrolepis. Classification (NCBI taxonomy): domain Eukaryota; kingdom Metazoa; phylum Chordata; class Actinopteri; order Cypriniformes; family Cyprinidae; genus Onychostoma; species Onychostoma macrolepis. The sequence goes on along the minus strand of NC_081179.1, from coordinate 12,829,896 downwards.
TTTTTAAAGTTGTTAAGCCAAATCGATGAGTTTATAAGACCGGTTTATTCTTTCTACACACTTATACTTCAGACGTGTAGAACATATCAGGTGTATGCTTACGTGTAGGCTACTCAATATTGGTCGGTCTGACTCGTATCCGACATGAATGATCGGTGAATGAAATCATGACCACAAACAGGTTAAATGAACAAAAGATGCCTTCACGCTGTTATCTTTATTTGAATGTTTCACTGATATAAAATGACCCCGAGTTGTTAGAAAAGAAGCGTATACTGACATAACTGCGAGATGACGTAAGGATCCGATGAATCGGTTCGTTGAACCGAACTGTGGGAAAGAATCGAGTCGCGGAAATGAATCGGCTTCGCGACACTAACAGAGCTCACAAAAAAGGGTTTGTAACATCGCAACACAGAACTTAATATTCTTCACAAAAAGTGTGGACGTGTGTCTTTTTATATAGGTTATCTGAGCGTGCGAATAATTAGAAGTCCGACGATTTAGAGATCTGTCGCATATGACCATTTTTGGTATCCCCGACGGCCTTGTTTGTAGTCTGAGGTGTATGCTGGGTATTGTAGTTTGTTGGCCTGAAAGACCGCGACATTTGAATGAGGTATTAGTTACACGTGTTCAATGTAACATCTTTGTAAAAACAAAAATAATTGTTAAAACGTATTTAGCCTAAACAAATATATGTAAATAAAAAGAATACGATATACTTATGGTAAAACAGACTTGTGTATATGTTGAAATGGTGCACCCGTTGTTGTGTTACTTCGTGAAATAGCTTTAGGATTCGGTTGTGTGTTCTTGAAATCAAATCTTAAGAAAAAGTCAGTCAGTCCTGCTGCAGGTGTCTGAATACCCCGTCGGTCTTCATCGTGAAATTATGAACCCATCATGAGCACCATTCTGGAGAACGTGTGTTGTGTTAGACTGTTTGCTTCGCTACCCTCCCCCAAGTTCTTTGTGTTCGCTACCTCTGCATGTCTTCGTCTAATTGAACGTGACCGGTATTTTTAACACCCGTTAGCTCACGTCTATATTTTCTAGTTTCATCATAAACTAGGTAAGCAGGGACTTGTAATAATACGTAGAACATCTGATAAGTTGTTCGTCCAGAGTTTTATCTTACTGCGGTGTTATAATATACATTTTCCAGTTTTAAGTTGTCTAACAAGAGTCTCACTGTGTGTGCGAAAGTAAAATACCTCGGACATTTTATCACTGAACGCGTGACAGATGCTGAGGATATTGAAAGGCTACGCCATATGATGTATATGCAGGCGAATATACTTTACGTAAGTTTAGTTTCTGTTCAGATGAGGTAAAGGTGTCACTTTTCAAAGCATACTGTACAAAACTTTATACTCATTTTGCGGTGTAACTACAGAGCATCTAGTTTACAAAAGCCGCGAGTAGCTTATAATGATGCAAGGAGAATCTTACTACGGAGGCCTAGATGTCATAGTGCAAGTGAAATGTTTGCGACTGCGAGAGTAATCACTTTTAAAACACTGTTACGAAATCTTATGTATAGTTTTACCTGTCGGCTTAATGCTTCTAAAATGAGATTATTGTGGGTTTATCAAATATAGGGGTTAGTACTACGGTATCAGTCAAAGTTGTGGAGACACCGGTATTGCTGTATTTTGTAACTCTTTATGTCTGTGATAGATGCTATGGGTTGTATATGCTGTCTACTGTCTTTTTTAAATCTGGACCTTGAGTATGTAATACAGTTTGATTGATTGATTGAATACATTTGCTGCAATGGTTGTACTTGTTGTTAGAATGTTTCAAATTGGATCCAGGCTTGTTTTATGATCGTACCCTTGTTTGTCAAACTAGTCTTAAGTGATATTGTTCACATTTTAAACAGATTAAACAGGTTAATGTCCTCTTTCGGCATCTATAGTTGTAATAATGCAAAACATAACACCATTATAGGGTTTCTAGATGATAAAACAAAACTTATGTATGTTGTTGGGAGTTTGTGGGAAAGCCGTGTGCTTGCGTGAGAGAGTTTGAAAGAAAAATGCTGTAGGTTAAAGTTAAGATTTTACTACACACTATGAACATTCTAACTTAGAAACACAACACTATTTTAATTTTTTTATTTCCAACAAACCGGTTGTTCTTTTTTATTGATTAATATGATAGAATCATGCTGAATTTACAAGGATGTGTATTTATACAATGATGTTTCATGTACTCACTGGTTACTGTATACATATTCAAGAGAAATGCGTAACCTCAGTTGTTTTAATCAATCTAAAGTTTTTAGTACGTCATTATAATATCTTATTATAATAAGAAAAGTCTTTCATACATTCTATTTTCATCTGCCCCCCCCGGGGGCGGGTCTCTGTTACACAAAAAGCAACTGAGTGTGGTTGTGAATCCTATATGAAAGCTAAAAATGGCCTTTTAAACTATTTTTAACAGTAATATTGAACTTTACACATTTTACACATACGTAACGTGCATCTTAACACATGCTTGTTTAATTTCAATTTTGCACATATCATAACTGTACATACATATTTGTCTATATTATATATTGCGTTTTTGCCATTTTGTACATTGTCTATTTGTATATTATTATTTTATTATCCGTGTCCTGTCCTTTTGTTGTCTTTCTGTTGCACTGTGGAGCTTCTGTCACTATAACAATTCCTCGTATGTGCAAACATACCTGACCGATAAAGCTCGTTCTGATTCTGATTCTGATTCTGATGTCATCACAAACCGTAAGACACATCAGTTTGGGTGATAAGATGGAGTTAGCAAATATTTGATTGTTGCTTATATCTATTATTTGATCAAATCTTAGTGAAATAAAACTATAAAGAGCCAATTGTTTTTATTTTAATAAAATAAAACATTATAGTGTGAAAAATAAATGTTACATTTAAACAGCATGGTTAATAATACCGTTTTAAAGTGAGAAAGAAAGTCTAATCTGTTGTAAAGATGAAACATTTGTTGCACCTTGTTTAAGACACTCTTTGTTGTAAACAACCTTACAACAGCTAATTTTAGTCTATTTTAGATCTAATTCATAAAGAAAAAAACCTCTGTAAGCGCATTGCATTCATCAGAGGATCATTTGACAACTTCTGATCCTCATCACGGTTTTAGGTGTGAAAGATCTAAAATCTACAAAACCTTAAATTATTTGTTAAAACAAAAGTTACATCATTGTTTAATCATACTGTTTTCCATCATCTTGTAGAGATACCCTGTGTGATGCTAAAAGTTTTTATTTGTAAAAGTGTATTTAAACGACATCGTAAAAATTGAAATGTTTAACTGCAGGGGTTGTTTTAGTATGTGTGTGTGTGTGTTTGTTTTTCATGTGAGTGTTTGTGGTTTATTAAACTATTTTTAGCAGTAGTAATGAACTTTGCACATGTTTTACACATACTTAACATCTTAACACAATTGTATCAGTAAGATATTTGTCACAAACCGTCAGACACATCAGGCGGAGGTTGATAAATTGGACTTATCGTTTATTTGTATTATTTCCTCTGTCAATTATTTGATCAATTCTTAGTAAAATAAACCTATATAGACCAGTTGTTTTTATTTTAATAAAAATAAAACATCATACTTTGAAAATAAACATGCCGCATTTAAACACCACGGTAAATAATACAATTTTAAAGTGAGAAAGAGAGTCTAATCTGTTGTAAAGATTCTGTGAGGCATTTGTAGCACCTTGTTTAGGAATTACTTTTGTTGCGAACAACCTATGACAATTCATTTTCAGTCTAATTCATGAAGAAATTCTCTGTATTCATCACAGGATCGTTTGACTGCTTCTAATCCTTGCTTTAGAGGTTCATGTTTTAGGTTTGAGAGATATAAAAACTACAAATCTTAACTTATTTGTTAAAACAATAGTTATATTGTTGTTTAATCATGCTGCTTTTCATCATCTTGTAGAGATACCCAGTGTGATTCTAAAAGTTCACAAGTTTGTAAAAGGTTTGTATGAGACATCATAAAAGTTTAAATGTTTAAATGTAGGGGATTGTTTGTGTATGTTTGTATTTATGTTTGAGTATTTTCTTCCTAAACTATACCTAACTTTTAACTTAACCAGCTATGTGTCATAAAAACTTCAAAAGGGGACGCATCCTTTGATAAATGAACAGCTACACCAAAGTTTACGATGCCACACCCCCCTCAAAAACTCGTTAGATTGCAAATGAGTTGCGTCTCCAGAAACACCTTTAGATGTTTTACAGCAACTCTCGATCTGATACGGACGCGTCGTTAATCATACGTCCAGACACACTGTGTCGTTCTTATTTCGTTGTCCCCTGCATGAGACGAAGTATTTACATTTCGTGCTATAATGTAAAAAGTTTAGGCGTCTATGGCTGAAAAATCCAAAGACGTCCGAAACATTTGCTTTCATTCGGTTTCCGCTCACATACGCGGCGTATGCGTTTAACCGTTATAGCAGACTAGAAAGTTTAAAGATTGACAAAAATCAAAGAGTAAATAAAGGTATTATACTACTAAAATAAAATAAAACAAAACAAGACAAACAACCTTTTCCTGTGGCTTAGAGGCGATTTTTATAAGAAAAAAAAAACCTAATTTTTAAAAGTGAAAAAAGTCTGGGTTATATAACACGTCAGAAGTCTTAAACTTGACAAAAATAGAAGAGTAAATAAAGGAATTACTAAATTAAGTACGAATAACTAAACTAAAGTAAATAAAATAAAATACCCTGCGGGTTAGGTAGGCCTACTGTTTGTTTAAAAGGTAAACACCTAATTTTAAAGTGAAAAGCTTTAGGATGAGTGCCGAATTGTTTCATTAATTAAGAAATGTTAAAGATTTATTAAAATAACGTTCGTTCTAATGTTAAAACATTACTTTAATTCTTTTAAATCTTTGCATCGGTCTCACGCTGTTAGGGGGTGGCGGAAGGCGTGGTCTGGACTCGGCTGCGTAAACGCATTCTGAATTTGACGCGCTAGTGTGCGGTTATCTGACGGATGGGCTGCTCTTTTTCTTTTGTTTAATTTTTGTAACAAGATTTTGACTTTTTACTTAACGTTCGCTTCAGATGCTTTTTTTGTTTTAGAATACGGGTAAAATAAGTCAGATCTATTTGCTGTAACTTGTGAGAAAACCCTACCTTTTAATCTGTAATGATAGAACGTTGTAAACGTTCGCTTCTGATGCTTTTTTTTGTTTTAGAAGACGAGTAAGATGAGTCAACTCTATATTATTTAACTTTGTAATGTTATGCTATTGTTTTAACTAAGGTGTCAGATGCTTTGTTTGTTTTAAATAAACAAACACGCTCACTTCTACTTCTTTTTATTTAACTTAAAACGTTTTTAAACTAGTTAGAGTTCATTACAACAACACTAGCAAGTCGTTGCTCATTTTACGTATGTTTTTTGTTGATATGTGTGCGTGAAAAACTCTAATAAAAACTTCCCTTTGTCCCGTTTAACACAGTTTCACAATTTAAAGTTTAAACACATAATAGTCTTCAATGGCCCACACAAAAACACGGTTCCCAAAACATTCAGAAATACCTTAGGATCACTGGACAATAAAAACAGATGCTCATTTAGATGGGTGGGGGTGGACAAAACAGGTGTCCAGTTTGGGTGGGTGGGAGGGAGGGGTGGGGGGTCTTATCTTTATGAGGGGGCAATAAATCAAAATTTGGACACAAAGCATACTGGGATCTCTCTGCCACCAATAGAAGGTGACCAATTACCAGTAGAGACCTACAGGGTACATTACAGTTTCAATTAAAACCAATACAAGTCCCATTATAACCAGTAAAACCATTACAAATTTTGTGAAGGTGTCTATTGTTTTTTTTCAACATTACATGTTATTACAAATGCCTGCAAAGTCAAGTCACCTTTATTTATATAGCGCTTTTAACAATACAGATTGTGTCAAAGCACTTAACAGTATCAAATTAAAAGATAGTGTCAGTAATGTATAATGGTAAGATTAAACACTCAATTTTCAGTTAAAGGCATTTCATTATTGAATTCAGAGATGTCATTGTCTAGCTCAGTTTAGTTTAAATAGTATCTGTGCAATCAAATCGGCGATAATCACTAGAAATTAAGTGTCCCCAACTGAGCAAGCCAGAGGCGACTGCGGCAAGGAACCAAAACTCCCTCTGTGACAGAATGGATAAAAAAAACCTTGGGAGAAACCAGGCTCAGTCGGGGGGCCAGTTCTCCTCTGGCCAGACGAAACCCGCAGTTCAAAAGTTTATATTTCTATTTTTATTTTGTTGCAATTTCTAACAATAATAGTATTATGTAGTTAGGTATTTTATTATATTTTTAGTTATTTTGTTATATTTTTAGTTTAAAGGGAGGCAAAGGCCTGGTAACTGTTGCTGCTACACTTATAGGACGATCATATCCTTGTTTAATAGGCTATTGACCAAACATTTAATTCAAATATCCACTTAATCTTTCATTTCTGGCCACCATTTTGCTATAGATGACACAACCTCTATAATTTCTTCAACAAAAAGCATGTGGACATCACAACCCTTACAAAAATTAACCATGGTTTTATCGTAGTAAAGCTGCTTAATTTTCTTTTGCGTGATTTCTGAATGCTTGAGACCATAAAATCAATCAGACAACTGTACTAATAAAATAATAGCCATAGGTAACTGTCTAGAGCTACAATTGTAATTTGTAAACAATACAATTTAATTACAATTTATTTATTTATTTACTTTTATATTTTATTAAAGTTCTATTTTGACCCCTATAGTAGCTTTTAGCTATTATGCCGCTCGCAGTTGGAACCAGCTTCCAGAAGAGATCAGATGTGCTAAAACATTAGCCACATTTAAATCCAGACTCAAAGCTCATCTGTTTAGTTGTGCATTTGTTAAATGAACACTGTGCTATGTTCGAACTGATTGCACTGTATTTTATGTATAATCATTTTCTATTCTTAATTGTTTTACATTTTAAAAGTTTAAACAGAAGGTTAAAGTAAGTGCTGTGATGGTAAAGAGATTGTGGGCAAAGAAAGACAAGTGTGTTAGTTTATCAGTTGAAAGTAGGACCTCTGAGTTCTATTTGTTTGGTTTATGATGGTCAAAGTAAGTAGTAGGGGGTGAAGTAGTGGAATAGTTAGGTGTTTTGGAAGGTTTTTTCACTTAGTGCGGAAGAGTTTGAATGTTTGTTTTAAATTCTTTGTTTTTATTGTTGTGATTATTATTATTTTTAATTCCTTGCTTTTATTGCTGTGATTATTATTTTAATGACTATTTCACTTCCTTGTATGTAAAGCACTTTGAATTACCACTGTATATGAAATGTGTTATATAAATAAACTTGCCTTGCCTAGTAGGTGGTTTTCTTTTTTACTTCCATAATATTTGAGGGAGGGGGCACAACAATACAATCCTGCTTAGGGCACCCATTTGGCCGGCCTACATATAACCTTTGTTCATTGAGTTCACTGAGTTCATCTGTTCATTAGATGTTTGTGTACAAGATATTGGTATTGGTGTGGGGTTATAGTCTCTCAATCCAATGGCAATTTATGCTCCCAGAATATGCATTTTAACACAACAAAATTTATTTAGGTTGAGACATTAAGTAGCCTAACATACGTTGATGTGATCAGTGAGATGATAAGTCAGTTTGAAAGCAAGACTTTAAATAGTTGCTTTATCCTCATTAAACATTACAAGAAGAGTGTAATTTGTCACCTTGGAATTATAAGGTTCTATCTGCGTTCTGAGCAGTTTTGAGATATTGAGCTTCAAAGTTATTGCATTCTATAGACTTCTGTAGATAGAACCCTTTTTGTTTTCTAAAAAAAGGCCCAAAATGTACACCGCTTACAAAAGAAGTATCACATAATGTAAATAAGTTGTCACAGAATAAGAATATGTGAACTCCATTTTGACAAAAATGTCAGATAGTCTTATAATTCCAAGGCAACGAATGCCGCAACAACAATAGACACCTGTGTGGATGAGCACTTATGTAAAGGGAGCACTTATGCAGTTCGAGTTTAAAAGAGAACAAAGACATTTTCATGTCCATTTCCATTTTGAGAGGGAGATTGCACAGACATCAGAGAAGGGTGAAATTTTCTAATGCGCATGTGACTGTGTTTGCTTTCACTGTCAAATGAAGTACACTTTGAAAGACTATGCATTCACATCAACTTATGTATCTTGGAAATTTATGCTGCTGATGAAACAACAAGAGAGGTTTCATACTGATGTTTGTGACACCTCTGTAAGACACAAATCTGGGTGTGGACCACATTTTCAATCCTTTAGAATCAACTGGTTTGTCCAGTTGGCTAACATGGCTTTTCAACATCTAGCCTATTTTCTGGGGTGCTGAAGAGAATCAGAGAATCAGTGTGCCAGACTCAATTTGTAGCGTATGACACTTGTGATAAAACGTTTTGTATCACACCCATAGATAAATAAAATATTAAAAGACTTAAAAAAAAAATGATTTTAAGAAAGACATTTCTTTTTGCTATGGCAACTAGCCTATTGCCAATACAGCTCCAATACCAATAACATTTAAAATAAGAAATAAAATCTCTTAAACTATGGTATTATAATCTGTTTGTTTATTTTTGAGGCTGGTCCACCTACACCTGAAAATGTGATAATTTTCATTACAAATTTATGTTTAACTTTATACAGATTTAAAGTTGAAAACAGTTAATCGGGAATTATTTTTTACACCATATATATTAAAATTAATCTAAAACTCTGATGATAGATTTCTTTCCAGTTGCCAATTCATACTCAAGTGACTGTTTGTTGACTTGATCAATGAGTTAAATAGTAATTAGACAACAATCTAAAAGTAAAATTACTTTGTATTATAAGATGATTTGTCTGTTTAGATATTTGCTTGAAGAAGTGAAAATAAGTTCATAAAGAGAAAAGCAAGAAGAATTTATGAATTAGTCCTATAGGTTTGTTTTGTTAAGATGTACATTGTAGTTGGTGGAGAAAACACTAACAATATATGCTGTTTCTAAGCAGGTCAAGTGTTTAATATTGATGATTACAGGATTGCAGCTGGATTGTACAGTACATTGAGACACATGCACCCAAAACTGTTCATAACATTTCCTTTTTCTAATGCTGTTCTTAATTTCTTTAGAGCTCCCAAGAAGGTCAAGCAGGCAACCAGAAAGCCACGATCCACAGAGAGAGCCTAGTAAGATACTTTTACAACATACAATGTGAATGGCATGGTCTCTGCGCCTTGTACCGACATCAGAGTTCTCAAACAGCAGCTCGCTCACATTTGCCCCATCCAGTAAACTAAGCATGTCAATAGACAGAAGCTGAGCAGTTTCCTTCAGCATGAAAAAGGAGATCATCATGGGCAGTTGGTCAGACATCCGCTGCACCACAATCTGAAAGAAAACATACCTACAAAAGTTACCTGCACACAGCACAAGCACTGCAAGTTATTCCTGAACAAAACGTTAGATCGTCATATTGTATACTACCTCATAATACGCCTCCAGCATTTCACTGTACTTGCTTTTTATGTCAAAGACAGGTAATTCATCTTCTGAAAATTTCTCGTCGCTAATCTCATTCAAGAACTTCAAGTAGATGGGATCTTGAGTGTAGATCATCTTTTCCATTTCAAACTGCTCTGAGATCCTCTGCTCTGCCTTGGCTTGTTGACTTGACTGAATGTTTTTGATTTTATTCTTTTAGAGTTAAGTGAAGAAGTACAGAGAAAAGAACTTAATTAAACGTGATTAGCAATGCAAGTTTGTTGTACATTTTTATTCCAACCTTTAAAAGGAATATTTACCATAATGATATTTTGAAGAACAGAGTAGTTCTGGAAACACTGATTAACCACATCAGTGAATTGTTCTAAGATGATCTCTTGAGAAAAAAAAAAATACATAAATCAAAAGACAAACCGATGTGCTAAATTCAGATGTGCTAAAACTACAAAAACTTTCAGTTCTGCTCTAATCATTTGGTTTTATACTCAGTACTCTCACATGAACATGAAAGTGTGTGACGATACCTTTGATAGTGTTGAGTAATTTAATGGCTGGTGCTTTAAGTGTGGCCACATGCTTCTGCAGATCCCCCTCAAACATTCTGTAGTTGCCGAAGCCGAGCAGTTCCCTCCCTCTGTATTTGTGACTAAACTGTATTCTTTCTGCAGTCTTGTAATCTTGTATCTTGTTTGGGATAAAAAGTTTTGAAATTAATTGACTTTTTCATTTGAACATAGAAAATTTGAATTCACTGTTTTGCTATTCTAAGAATTCTAAGAGCATTGAAAATATACTGTGACAAGATGTCTTTGAACTGTTAAGATGATCATTCCACTTTCTGAATTGCTCCCGAAGCTGGCCAACCAAATTGGGTCTGTGGAGAAAAAAAAAAAAATTGTATTGTTACATGTAATTGTTTCGAAGTTTCATTATATAATAAAATTAATACCATGAAGGATTTTATTTAATATACAAACTTACAGTTTTTTAAAATTGGTTTGGTACTATTTTCATAAGCAATTGGGTGTACATTTTCAAAACACTTAGTACAAAACTTTAAACTGATCATACTTGTAACGCCACTAGTCATTCTTTCAAAACCTGGTCTCATGATTTCATTGTAGTTGCACATATTTTCATTCCACATAATTGTTTCAGAACACAAGATCATTGTGATATGCATTGAGAATATTTGGTTTAATCACCAAAACACAACAGTAAGATCTTCTTTCAAGTTAGTACTTGTAACAATCAGTTCATTCAAGAGCAAACAAATCAGTTTCAAATCACCTTTGTTTCTGAAATAATTACAGTAATACAGGCAATAACTGTCATGTTAGAAAATACACTTAAATTACCTAACTTGCATATCTCTCATAAAATCCATAATGTTTTGTAAAAGTATTTATCCAGTGTGTTATAAAAAGGTGTGATGAAGATATGACATGGCCATAAGGTTTTGTGCTAGAACAGAGTTTACTGTCAATGCAGTAAATGTCCTCTCTGTGCCATATGACTGAATGTATATTCTAGCTGAATTTTTCAGATGAAGAGTGAGTTATAGTAACGTGCAGTCTTTACCATGGTAATGCTTCTATATACAGTATCACATGGCATAATGTAATGTAAAATGCTGTATTTGATGCCATCTGTCTACCTTCTTCTGATACATCTCTGATCAATCTCTGATCAGTTCCTCTCCCTTGTGTCCTGCTGTATGTTCACAAATAGCAAAACACACGGTTTTACAAATGAGGACATCCTCAAAGGGAGGTTTTAGGTGATTGTCAAGTTTTGCTTACTTCTTTTATAATGTACAGGGTAAACCTACCCTTACAAAAAAAAGTGTCCCCATAAAATAGGGTTTACCTGAACCACACACACACACTTACAAAATAGCGGTTATCATCTTAGACAAATCACTTTTAGTCTAAAAATAATTCATTGCATTTGGTTATCCCTAAATTGCATCACAGTCTATAGAAACTATATATCTATTGAATCTATATCTATAGATGCGCTAAATGATTCACTGATTAACCATTAATAAATAACCATTATCTCAAACCATTATTAAATAAGCAAATTTATTAAACTGAATGAGAAGTCATGCAAACGAAAAGTTTGATAGTAATAGCTTTATGAAAGGCAGTTAATGTGAATGAAACATTTATATAGATGAAACACTTATTTTATTATACATTGTGCAAAATGTTTTAAAATATAAATATAAAACAAAAACGACTTATTGTCCATAGTTTTAAAGTAAATGTTTAGATCAATAATTTAAAACTGATAATAAATAAAGACATAAGAACAGGCTAAATGTTAATGAGTAAGAAGTAGGAAGAACACACACATTCCATAGGAACATACAGTAATATGCATTTCTGTGATTTCTGTATCTTGTAAATTAGTTGCTTGTAAATTCAGTTGCTGCTTTCACAAAAGTACTATTACTTGCATTATATTTTAAACCTAAATTTAACACCCAAATATTTCATCAAAATTATTATTTTAGTCAGAATGGACTACTTGCACAATAGGCTGACCAATTACAGCAGACTGCGTTGGTTTTAAAAAAACCAAGAGGTGCCGCAACAATATAAATGATAAGAAAAATAATGAATTATGAAACATACATTGCTGGTTCCATATCAGGTTTGTTTTAAATCAGGACCCTGTGACGGCCATTTAATTATTTCAATGTTCCTAGCTTCAAGGAACTGCTTTACCCATTTTGCTGTGTGATAGGGGTCATTGTCCTGCATGAAAATTGCAGGCTGATTGGGATGTGCTTGCAGGAAAAGAACTGCATGTTGCTTAAGGAGATTCTGATAAACATTTGCATTTACCCTGCCATGTATCTGTATAAGAGGCCCAACTCCTGCTGCAGAAAACATCCCCCAACCATGACACTTCCTCCACCACCTTTCACTGAATTCTTTACACACTTGGGCTTCAGTCTTTCCTCCAATTTGATGACAAACAAAATGTTTCCCATCAGACCCAAATAAATTAAACTTGCTCTCATCACTAAAGTAAACTTTGGACCAGTTCTCCGCTCTCCATACAACATGCTCCTCAGCAAAGGTTAGTCTAGTCTTTTGATTCTTTCTGCTGATGAGAGGCTTGGTCACTGCAGAGTGGGCTTTCAGTCCGACTTCTCTTAAACGTGCCGAGACAGATCCTTACCCTGTTTAGCACTGAACTGGCGAGCAATTCCAGCTGCAGTGTTGAACCGATTGCCCATTGAGAGTCTCTGCATTATCCTTCCTTTTTGTGCATTTGTCTTACGTGGATGACCAGCCTTTTTGGGGGACTTGAATGAATTAGTGTCATTTTAAACCTGCAATATTGTACAAATCATAGATTTGGAATGACCAACTTCTCTTGCACTGGCAGAAAGGGTCATTCCTTTGGCCTTCATCTGGACAACCTCCCATCGCAGGGTTTCAGTCAACTGTAAATATAGTTTTGCAATAGTAATTGTTAAACTGGAATTACTTCGTATATAGATGCCCTTTTTTTACATTTGAGTCCCCACCCCCGAGGAACTCAAAATCTTATGGTTTTTAACACTGATTTATCAGAATTATTTTATATGATTTATATAATTATCATACTGCTAATTCATTACACATGAGCAATTTTTGTTTAACAATTATAATGAAGCATTTAGTTTAAATGAATATATATATATATATATTTTTCAATCATGACAACTCTCAGAAGATTTTAGCATGGTGATGGATATGACAATGTTAATGTATTTGGTCTTGGCGGAATAGATCTGCTACATTGCTGCTGAATTGTTGCTGCTGTTGATTATAGCTGTAGTTGTAAATTATTGCTGCTGCTGCAAGCAAGTACAGGAACTTGCTACTGCCAATGCATATGGCGATACGGTGCCATGAGTATTTAAGACATACTGCTGCTGCACAAATAGCATATAAAATAACCCGTAGCAGATCTATACAGGTGGAGCTGGGGAAGGTGGAGGGCTTCAGAGATACTCTGAAAGCATGCTGCAGGAATCTAAAGTGAATACTACTAGCCAGCCATATAAATGCAAGGCAGTAAGCTCATTGGCTGCATATGCAGAATGAACCAATCAGCTTGTGCCAAATCGTTTAACTCTCTGAATATCATCAGTTACGTTAACAACACGTCAGCCTGCGCCATCTAGAGTTTCATGACTGAACTGTATTATTAGTGCTGTCAAGCGTTTAATCGCGATTAATCGCATACAAAATCAAAGTTTTTGTTTGCATAATATATGTGTGTTCTGTGTATATTTATTATGTATATATAAATACACACACATACAGAATATATTTAGAAAATATTTACATGTATTTACATGTCTATATTTATATTCATATAATTTATATTATAAATAAATATATTTAATATATAAACATAACATATTTTTCTGAAATATATACATGCATGTGTGTATTTGGATATACATAATAAACAGCACACATACATACACTATACTGCCAAAAGTATTGGGTCACCCCATCTAATGAACAGGTTTGACTACTTTAGTAATTTCCATGAGTACAAATCTTAATGTTTAAGCATATAATGATATTCTAGGGAATTGTGTGCTTCTAATTTTAAAGCAACAGTTTGGACAGGACTCTTTTCAATTCTAACATGACAATGCCTCTGTGTATAAGGCAAGGTTCAAAAAGAAATTGATTTAGTCAGTGTGGAAGAACTTAACTGGTCTGCAGAAAGCCAAGTCCTAATCCAAGCTGAAAAATGCAGATCTTGAGCCAAAACTCTTTACCAAACATCAATGACTTGTACATACACTATATGGACAAACGTATTGGGACACCCCCTTCTTTAGAACAGAAAAAGGCACTTCCAAAACTGTGGCAACAAAGATGGAAACATAATTCATGTATTTAAAAATTGTATTTCCATCTCTGTTGCAACAGTTTTGGAAGTGTCTAAAATGACTGTACCCATATGTAAAAGTCATTGGTGTTTGTTAAAGAGTTTTTGGCTCAAGATCTGCATTTAAAGTCACACCAGAGGTGTTCAGCTTAGATTAGGACTTGGCTTTCTGCAGACCAATCAAGTTCTTCCACACTGACTAAATCAATCATTTCTTTTTGAACCTTGCCTTATACACAGAGGCATTGTCATGTTAGAATAGAAAAGGGTCCTGTCCAAACTGTTGCTTTAAAATTAGAAGCAGACAATTCCCTAGAATATCATGCTTAAACATTAAGTAGACTATTAAAGTAGTCAAACCTGTTCATTAGAAGGGGGTGTAACGTCTGTCTAGGATCAGTGATGGCTGATTACACTTTGTTTAAAAAAAAAACCCTTTTAGCCTTTTGACATTTGCATGTAAATTACTGACCTGGCCTCAGCGTTTACATTTATACGGGTACTAAATTGCAGATGGTCCTTATCACTATCAAAAGGATGCTAAACAGATCGTCTGTACCAAGCTTCAAACACATTCCACAGAATGCCAGGGAGCAGACCCTTTCGTCTGTCTTCACAATTCCCAATACACGTTACACACACACACCTAAAGACATTTTCTCTATTTAGGCCATAATTAAACAGTTATAAATGTATCTGCTATATGCATGTGTTGTATGTATATTCCCCTGTTATATTAACTTGGGTAAAACCCTTTTCTTGTATTCGTTAGACGTTAAATGCCTATATTCCAGTGTATGAGTGTATCTCTTCTGTAATATCATTTGGAGATTACCTTCTTGGTATCAAAATGATCTTCTCTTTATTTCTCACACAATAATGTACACTATGTGATCGTGAAATGCATCGCACAATTCTTACTATGTTTTGAATTAAAAGCTGCTCCAGATCAGCAATAAAATGTGAATGGGCCATAAACGGAGACAAAGGGTATCTCTCCCGCTCAAAATACATGCCTCTGATTGGCCACTCCACCCACCAAATAGGTGCGGCCATGAACCATTAAAAGTTCTAAACCCAGACTAATCATGGCTCAAAAACTCTTCTTCTTGAGACAAACACACTCCAAAACTCTCTTCTTGAGTTTAACCTTCCGGCAGTGTTTACCTTCAACTTTGTGGATTTGCTGAGGACTTCAACTCCCTCCTAAAGAAATCATCGAGAACCTCGTCTACCGCACCACGACTCTTATTCAGCAACGAACCAATGCAAGTAACCATTTACAACTGATTAGATACGTGTTTAAGTTTGAACCCCTTTTTAAAGGTGAATTGTGTCTTTGATGATTCTCATTTTGGGTTGTGGTTAATTGATGTGAAATACTGCCATTCTTTGCTCTTCTCTCTCTTTTCCTTACTTTCCTTCATTCTATAAATATATGTTTTGCTTAGTTTGTTTGTATGTTAGTTATAGTTTCATTTATTAAATCCCTTATATTCACAATTGATTGTCTCTGTGTTCCGCTCACATTTCAAAGTCAATGAACGATTGCTCTTTGCTACATGCTAAACTACTGCTAGCACTGTAAGTAGGAAGGCTATTGTTTCTTGGCCAGAAAAGTAATCTTCCTAGAATTGATAAATAATTATATTGTCTGCTCGGTGGACGGACAGATCAAGTAATTGTAATATTGATTCTGCTACAGTTAATTGTAAGATCTAATCTAAATATTTATTATTAATTATAACCAGTTATAATTAATTATAAATAATTCCCTTTTTGAGCTAATTCGCTACAGGGGTGACCCAATACTTTTGGCAATATAGTGTATATGTAAACAAAAACTTTGATTTTGGATGCGATTAATCGCCATTAAAAAAAAAGTTTTTCAAAAAGTGAAACTTTAACATATTTTAGATTCATTGCATGTAAAGGAAAACATTTCAAAAGTTTTTTTTATTTTGATGATTAGAGCTTACAGCTCATGAAAGTCAGTATCAGTATCTCAAAATATTAGAATATTTACATTTGAGTTTCAATAAATGACCATCCCTACAGTATAAATTCCGGGTATCTCTTCTTCTTTGAAACCACAATAATGGAGAAGACTGCTGACTTGGCAATGATCCAGAAGACGAACATTGACGCCCTCCACAAAGAGGGTAAGTCACAGAGGGTCATTACTGAAAGGTGTGGCTGTTTACAGAGTGCTGTATCAAAGCATATTAAATGCAAAGTTGACTGGAAGGAATAATTTGGGTAGGAAAAGGTGCACAAGCAACAGGGATGACTGCAAGCTTGAGAATACTGTCAAGCAAAGCTGATTCAAACACTGGTGAGAGCTTCACAAGGAGTGAACTGAAGCTGGAGTCAATGCATCAAGAGTCACCACGCTCAGATGTCTTCAGGAAAAGGGCTACCAAGCCACTTCTGAAGCAGAGACAACCTCAGAAGCGTCTTACCTGGGCTGTGAAGAAAAAGAACTGGACTGTTGCTCAGTGGTCCAAAGTCCTCTTTTCAGATGAAAGTAAATTTTGCATTTCATTTGGAAATCAAGGTCCCAGAGTCTGGAGGAAGAGTGGAGAGGCACAGAATCCATGTTGCTTGAAGTCCAATGTGAAGTTTCCACAGTCTGTGAAGATTTGGGCTGCCATGTCATCTGCTGGTGTTGGTCCACTGTGTTTTCTGAAGTCCACAGTCAACGCAGCCATCTACCAGGATATTTTAGAAATTTTAGAGCAGTTCATGCTTCCTTCTGCTGACAAGCTTTATGGAGATGCTGATTTCATTTTCCAGCAGGACTTGGCACATGCCCACACTGCCAAAGGTACCAAAAGCTGGTTCAATGACCATGGTGTTGGTGTGCTTGACTGGCCAGCAAACTCGCCTGACCTGAACCCCATAGAGAATCTGTCAAGAGGAAGATGAGAGACACCAGACCCAACAATGCAGATGAGCTGAAGGCCACTGTCAAAGAAACCTGGGCTTCCATACCACCTCAGCAGTGCCACAAATTGATCACCTCCATGCCTCGCCGCATTGAGGCAGTAATTAAAGCAAAAGGAGCCCCTACCAAGTATTGAGTACATATACAGTAAATGAACATACTTTCCAGAAGGCCAACAATTCACTAAAAATGTTTTTTTTATTGGTCTTATGAAGTATTCTAATTTGTTGAGATAGTGAATTGGTGGGTTTTTGTTAAATGTGAGCCAAAATCACCACAATTAAAAAGAACCAAAGACTTAAACTACTTGTCTGTGTGCATTGAATTTATTTAATGCACGAGTTTCTAATTTGAGTTAAATTACTGAAATAAATTAACTTTTCCATGACATTCTAATTTATTGAGATGCACCTGTATGTATGTATGTATGTATGTATATATACACATATAATATATATATAAAATGTAATTACATAAGCCCTTAGAATCACTTTTAAAATGACTACATGTGTAGTGACCTTCCAACTGCGGGGAATTACAGTCGACGCGTGTTCCGCTCATTTCATCATTTATTGGACAAACAATTACATAACATCGAAAAAGAGAACGGGGATCAACACAGCTCCCAACACGGTCTCAAAACTGTGTCCCTTTGCCCATAGGCCACGCCTCTACCTCATCACTACCTGACTAAATCACAGATGTTGCGGGTTCAGCCCACCTCATTATCTTATTAGGGGAGAATAATAAACATTATACAATATACAATACATAAGTGCATAAACAAATAACATGAAACAATAACTCACAGGCTCGTACATCCTGACCCCTACTTGACCTAAAGGGGCAATTATTAAATGTTCATTCAAGAGCCTAAGAAATGTCCACCATGTTATAAAAGTTCATAGATAGAGATCTAAGGCCAATCTTAGATCATAAATTGTCCATCAACAGACACAGCTTAGTAATGGGTCTTTCCACAGTACCACTCTTTGTTTTAACTTGCACTCGACGAACA
Organism: Onychostoma macrolepis; assembly: GCF_012432095.1. Taxonomy (NCBI): domain Eukaryota; kingdom Metazoa; phylum Chordata; class Actinopteri; order Cypriniformes; family Cyprinidae; genus Onychostoma; species Onychostoma macrolepis. Next base: position 12,811,459 of record NC_081179.1, on the reverse strand, counting down.
ATCCCTTTCTTGTCTGGAAAGATATCCACAATTCGACCCATAGGCCATGAATTTCGCGGTGCTGTATCATCAATGATCAGTACTATATCTCCTTGCTTAAGATTCTTCTTTATTACATTCCACTTCTGCCTTTCTTGCATAAGTGGAAGGTACTCCCCAGTCCATCTTCTCCAGAAAAGATCAGCCATGTATTGTATCTGTCTCCATCTCCTTTTAACATAAATATCATTCTTGTTAAAAACACCAGGGGGCAGAGAAACTTTGCCTTTTAACAATAGAAGATGGTTCGGAGTTAAAGCCTCGGGGTCCTTGACATCTTCGGAGACTATTGTAATAGGTCGATTGTTGAGAACAGACTATCTCACAGAGTACTGTTAACAGACCCTCATCATCCAAAGTCTGTTGTCTGATAGTTGAGTGAAGCGTCCTCTTTATAAGACGAATGAGTCTTTCCCATGCACCGCCATGATGGGAGCCGTAAGGAGGATTGAAAGTCCACTTAATGCCTACATCTAGCATCGTATTCTGAATCTTGAAAGTATTGAGTTGAGTCAGTGCCCTTTTTAACTCTCGTTCTGCTCCTATAAAACTCGTCCCATTGTCAGAGACTATTTCCTTGACTTGTCCTCTTCGACTAATAAATCTCCGTAGGGCTGAGATACAGGAGTTGGTATCCAATGAGAACGCTACTTCGAGATGCACTGCTCTGCTTATGAGGCACGTAAAAATGGCTCCGTATCTCTTTGCTAGATTCCGTCCTCTTCTTACTTCTATAGGTCCAAAATAATCTAATCCTACGGAGGTAAAAGGGGGCAAATCCGGTGTAATACGACATATGGGAAGATCTCCCATCTTCTGCTGTAGGGCAAAAGAATTCCATCTTAGAATGAATGTGATTGGACTTCCTGTGACGTCATGGTTGTGGCGGCAGCCTGATTTTTAAGCTCCCAGAGGAGAATTTGTAAAAACTAGCCAAACCTTAATTACAAACCTTATTTTCTGCAAAAAATACTCACAATAAGCAATCGAAATGGCCTGCAATCGAAAAGATACAGATAAGAAGGGTAAATCGTCGAAAAAAGAAGAACAACTGAACTCAAAGGACGAGGGAGGAGAAGAGCACATGGCGGCAGTGCTAGCCGAGCTGCGAATACTAAGAAAGGAGCACGCTGAAGCCTCTAAAGACACTAAAGACTCCTTAGCAAGAGTAGAAGCCGCGCTAGCCGAAGTAGACGAAAGGATGACGAAATTAGAACAGCGTGTGTCTGAATGATGCAGAAGATAAATCGCAAAGAAACGAGCGAGCCCTTCATTACTTGCTACAAAGAGATGCCAGCTTGTCTGCAAAATGTGAAGACCTAGAGTCCAGAGCAAGACGGAATAACGTCCGCATATACGGTGTGAAAGAAGACGAAGAAACCAACAAAGACATGCTGAGTTTCGTAAATGATCTCATCCGAACCTCACTGACATTACCAGAAGAGCTCAAATTAAATATAGAGAGAGCACACCGCTCGCTGACTATGAAACCGAAAGACGCAGCGAGCCCCCCGAGATCCATTATCGTTAGATTTCTGGACTACAGAATCAAAGAAACAGTAATCCAAGAAGCATGGAAACATCGCGGAGGAGTGCCATATAACGGACAGAGGATTTTCTTTGACCAGGACTACACGTCAGACATCCAGAAGAAACGCAAGCAAGTAAGAGACGTGATGAAATTGCTTAAGGAGAAGAACATTAAAGCTCAATCGCCATTTCCTGCCAAGCTGAAAATTCACCTGAAATCTGGAACGAAGACCTTCACGACCCTCGCAGACGCGGCCGCAATGCTCGGAGAGCTGGGTATCCAGGTTCAATTGAACGAACGAGAGACACTACAGGCGGAACTTTTGAAAAACAAATGGACCGAGGCTTCAACGTCAAACAGAGCGAATTCAATGACCAACACGGACTTGAAGAGCATTCTCCATGGTGGCCTTCGATGAACAAATGAAACATTTCTGAACTATGAGTAAGTTAGTGATTTATAAAAAAAAAAAAAAGATTTAAGTTATCCTGTAACACATGTTTGGCTAGTTTTATTATTTAAAGATAACTAATAAGAGAGGATGGGTTCTCCTCAGTAGAGCGGTTTTTATATTTTATACCCTTTTTTTAAAAAAAAAAAATTTTCCGTCGACGTTTACACTAGGCCATATTACAGGCAACTTATCACGCGTAAGCTATACGATAGTTGCAACAGCACTGTGTGCACATCCCCAGAGAGATCGGTCACAACTCTCTGTCCTTGTTGAGACTGAGTTTATGCTTGTTAGAACAGTCGGGTTTTTGGAAGTTGTTTATTTTTTTCATGTTCTATTTGTGAGATCTTGTTCTCCACAATGGTGGGAGTTATATGTTATTCTTACAATTAAGCAGTCACATAAGATGCCTTGTAAACACGGGTATGGATCTACATTTGGAAAAGTAATGTCTAAAAAGGTCAAAATAATGGGATACTGTTATCCACATGGATAAATTGATTATAGTAAGCTATAATGTCCATGGATTAAACCATCCTATCAAAAGGAAGAAAATATTCAATCAGCTCAAAAAAATGCAATGCTCAATTGCATTATTACAAGAAACCCACTTATCAGAGAATGAGCATATAAAATTAAGAAGGGACTGGGTTAATTTAGTATATAGTGCCTCAAATGGGAAAAAAAGAGGGGTGGCTATTTTAAATCAACAGAAACTTGGCTTTTAATGCAGAGAAGGTGATACAGGACAAATCAGGTCGTTATGTCATGGTAGTTGGGACTGCTGGAGGAAACGAAGTATCCATACTAAATGTATATGCCCCAAACGAGTATGATCCAATGTTCTTTAGAGAGATCGCTAACATCATTGCAGGCAATGCAAAAGGGGTATTAATAATAGGAGGGGACTTCAATGCAGTGCAGGATGGGAAGCTGGATAGGATACCCACGGAGATGGGATCTCAGTGCTCCAAAACAAAAACCTTAAATAACTATGTCCGAACTGGGTCTTACTGACCCATGGAGAGCTAGAAACCTAAAAGGGAAAGATTTCAGTTTCTTCTCTAATGTCCACAATAGTTACTCAAGGATTGATTTTTTCTGTCTCCCTCAACAATACATGCATAAAGTAACAGACTGTTTCATTGAACCTATAACCCTGAGTGATCATGCACCTATTGTGCTGAAAGTAGATCTAGGCATGCACTCTTTTTTCAGATATTGGAGGTTAAACGTATCACTGTTGAATAAGTCTGAAATAGTAGGAGAATTAAGTAAAACCATAAAAGAATATTTTGAGATCAATGATAATGGTGAAGTTGATCCTTCAATTCTGTGGGAGGGAGCAAAAGCAGTTATGAGAGGAAAAATAATAGAGATATCATCAAAAATAAAAAGACAGCGACTCAAGGAACAACTAATTCTGGAAAATAAAATAAAGTTTTTAGAGACACAACAAAACCACAAGAATGAGCAACATTGCTACAGAACTTAAGGAGACAAGAAAAGCCTTAGATAAACTCCTGTCATATAAAGCAGAAGGGGCTTTAAGATTTTCTAAACAGAGATATTACGAGATGGGGCATAAAGCTAGCCGCCTTCTAGCATTTCAACTTCGTAAAGCTCAAGCTAATCGTACTGTATCCAAGGTTTGTCATCCTTCACTGAGTAGAACAGTATCTCAACCCAAAGAGGTAGCAGATGCTTTTGCATCATTTTACCAAAACTTATACAAGGAACCCAGATTACAAACATCAGGAAAGGATACTGATACTTTCCTTACTGGTTTAAATCTCCCACATTATCAGAAGAATCATCTAAACAGATGATAACACCAATTACAGAAACAGAAATAAGAGAGGCTATAAAAAGATTGAAGAGTAACAAATCTCCAGGAGTCGATGGGCTTCCTGGAGAATTTTACAAATGCTTCATAAATGACCTTGCGCCCGTACTAACCAAGGTATTTAGATACTCTCTCTCTAAGAATAATCCTCCGGAGACATGGTCACAGGCCATTATATCTGTGATTCATAAAGAAGGGAAGGACCCAACACTCTGTGAAGGATATAGACCCATCAGCCTGATATGCAATGATCAGAAAATACTGACAAGTATTTTAGCACATAGAGTTCAAATACATATCACTACTTTGATTAAGCCAGATCAAACCGGATTTATTCCTAATAGACAGGGTGCCAACAATATAAGAAGAACCCTAAACATAATTACTTGCGCTAAGAGAGACAAACAAACATCAATGTTAATAAGCTTTGATGCACAGAAAGCATTCGACACTGTAAATTGGGATTTTTTATATAAAACGCTATCAGTAATGGGATTTCACCCAAAATTTGTTGATTGGGTCAGAGTTATTTACAGAAATCCAAAATCTCACGTCAGAGTAAACGGTTGCTTCTCTGAGTTCTTTGACCTACAAAGGGGGGTTAGGCAAGGGGACTGTCTTAGTCCTCTGCTCTTTGCTATAAATATTGAACCCCTGGCAGCATCTATAAGACAGAATGAGGAAATAAAAGGCATAAAAGACATGGGAAATAAGGAGCACAAGGTATCTCTTTATGCAGACGATATCCTGACCTATATAAGGGATCCAGTTCTTTCTGTCCCTGCACTGCTGGACACCTTAAAAATATGGAGAACTCTCTGGTTATCAAATTAACCAATCGAAGTCTGAGGCAATGATGCTGGTTGGACATTGGCCAATCCAATTAACAAAGGCTTGATTTCCACTGGTCGCAAGGATTTAGATATTTGGGAATTATCATAACGACAGACCTATCAAAACTGTTTAAAGCCAATTACGGAAATTGCTGGGCAACATAAAAGCGGACCTTACTAGATGGGAAATTCTTCCACTCTCCTGATGGGAAGAATAGAAACTATAAGAATGAACATTTTACCAAGGTTGCTCTTTTCTTCCAATCACTACCTATATATGTTCCTGCCTCCACCTTTACTATATTAGATAAATGGCTATCCAAATTTATTTGGCAAGGAAAGCGACCCAGACTTAAATTTAAAAGACTACTTTGCCCAAAGGAAAACGGAGGCCTGGACTTGACTAGCCTTAAAACATATTATTGGGCAGCCCAACTGAGATCAATGGTTGCGTGGATGTCCCAAGATACTGACACTATATGGGTTGGAATGGAGCAGAGTGAATGCCCAAATTTCCCATTAGATTCAATTCCATTCCTAAACCAAGACATATGGGGGAAAAAGAAGATTACTAATGTATGGAGTAAAAACACCTTAAAAATATGGTCAATTGTGAGGAAGAAACTACAACTTCCCATGACTATTTCCAGAGCTATAAGGATAGCAAACAATTGTGAGTTCTCCCCAGCTAGGCTGGACAAGGGTTTCCTGAAATGGACAGAAAGGGGTCTAGTGGTTTTGGACCAGCTGTTTGACGGAGCAGCCTTGAAATCATTTGAACAACTCAAAGAGAAATATGATTTACCGAACCAAGATTTCTTTAGGTATTTACAAATTAGACATTACCTCCAAAATCATCAAGAACGGGAAAGGCTCTGCTCTCTACCAACAAAAATAGAGCGCTTCTTCATATCAATAACAGAAGGAAAAGTAAAGTCAAAATTCATTTCACATATTTACAAAATATTGCAAGAAGAATTTAAAGGAAATAATTTAGATATTAAAGAAAAATGGGAATTAGAAATGAACACAATAATTACAGACAAGCAGTGGGAGACTTCATGCAGTCAAGGACATAGGGTAACCAGTAGCCCTAATTGGAAGGAATTTGGATGGAAAATTAAAATGAGATATTTTAGAACTCCATTCATAACATCAAAATGGAGCAATAATTCAGACGGCTGTTGGAGGGGTTGTGGCTTGGTGGGAGATCACACCCATATATTTTGGGACTGCCCAAGGATATCAGAATATTGGCAAAATGTACAAAAAGAAATAAAAAAATGTCTTTGTATAGATCTACCTCTTGAACCATCATACTTTGTGCTAGGGACACTGCCAGCTGACCTTGAAGAGAATAACCAAACATGTTTGCTGAGAATACTTCTTTTAATAGCGAATAAGGTAATCACAGCCTCCTGGCTGAAGCCACACCCTCCAACGGTTGCACAATGGAGGGAAAGAATCCAAGATGTTTATAACATGGAGCATACAACGGCATTATTACAACTGAAAGCAGATGTTTTCCTAAATAAATGGTCTCCCATTGCCCAACATTTTCATTTGATATGACTATTATGCAGACTATATTTTTCTTACCTTTATTTCATTTATTTATCATTTATCTACCAATGGTCATATGTACTGTAAAAAATTCCGTACTATCTACCAAATGTATGTGTGGTACTGCAGAGATAAGGATCTTTCCCCTCACATGTATTCTTGTTGGGATGGAAGATATCTATGGACTGCTATTCTATTTGTAGACTTGCCCATGACACTTTACTGCACTATCAATACTGTACCATCAAAATGTTAAGTCGTGACATACTGTATGACTGCACTTGATAATACGAAATAAAAGAAAAGTTCAAAAAAAAAAAAAGAATGAATGTGATTCAGGAGTAATTTTGACAAATGACAATCAATAGGGAGAATGGCAGGGTGTATGATTTCCTCGGGCATGGCAAGCTTGCTTAACCTTCCTCCGACTCTTAATATACCATCTCTAAAGACGGGGTCTAACTTGTAGATATTGCTACTCCTTTTAACACATTTTCCAGTCTTCAAATAGATGATTTCATCATCAAAGGAGCGCTGTTGAATATAAATCACAAGCGCCTTCTCCGCATATTCAAAATCCTCCAAGGATAAAGTTTGTGAACCAAGTTGTTTCCTGCATTCGGACATCAAATAGTCCACTTGCTGTTGACGTTCTTGACCATTCTTTCCAGAGACAGACAACAAAATTTCCTTCCTCCTTTTACTCAGGTGTCCAAGAAGGGATTTGAACTTCAGAATCCATGCGGTCATCCTTTTCAAACGATCCCAAGATGAGAACTTTTCAATAAAACTGGTGAGAGGGTCCTCAATCTGTATAGCAGTCGAAGTGAATGTGACAACCGTTTTCTTGAGTTCAGGATCATTATCCATCATAGTATATGATTCTTGGTTAGAATTCAGCCAGTTTGTTTCAGGTTCTCTCAGAAAATCAGGACCTTTAAACCATCGTTCTCCACTAAGAAAAGCTTTAGCTGTTACTCCTCGCGAAGCATCATCTGCAGGATTCAGAGTTGTCGGCACATATTTCCACTGGGATTTTTGTGAGATCTCGTATGATGCTCACTCGATTTGCTACATAGGTCAAAAACTTTCTGTTATCGTTGAAAATATACTTAAGTACAGAAGTACTATTGGTCCAGAAGAATGAGTGACGTTGCATTGGCAGCTCAAGTTCTTGTTTCAGCATTCGGTCTATACGGACTGCGAGAACAGCGGCAGCAAGTTCCAACCTTGGAATAGTGATGGTTTTGAGAGGAGCAACCCTCGCCTTGCCCATCACAAGAACAGTATGAATACGTCCTTCCTTGTTGATGAACCTAAGATAGCTGGCTGTGCCATAACCAACCTCACTAGCGTCACAAAAGTGATGCAGCTGTACACTTAAAGGTTCTTCAAACCCTTGAGGTTTAAGACATCTATCCATACTGAAGTCTGACAGTAGGGATAACTTCATCCCACCCAAAATTCCTTCGGCACAACTCCTGAACTATTCTTTTAGCTGTAAGAGTCAATGGTGCTAAAAACCCAAACGGGTCATAAATCGAATTGACTATTGACAAGATATTTATTCTGCGAATTAAATGATGGGAGTTTGGACTGATTCTGAAAAAGAAAGCATCGGTTTCCATGTCCCACTGTATGCCAAGTGCTCTTTCCATAGGAAATTTATCCTTCTCAAGGTCTAGAGTCTTAATATCTTTGGTTCGGTCCTCCTCTGGAATAGTAGCAAGAACAGATCGACTACTGCTAACCCATTTTGTTAGCTTAAATCCACCGGTTGCACATGTTGTTCGAAGTCCGTTTACCAGATCCACAACCAATTTTTCATTTTGCACAGATTTTGGACAGTCATCCACATAAAAATTGTTTCGAATGGTGCTAAGCACTTCAGCCTCTGCTTTCCCTTCATTATCATCAGCAGTCCTTTTAGCACAACTTGGTGATGAAACGGCCCCGAAAAGATGTACAGTCATTCTATACTCCGATAACGGATAATTCATGTTCCCATCAGGCCACCACAAAAACCTCAGGAAGTCTTTGTCTTCTTCTGATACTTTGACCTGATGGAACATTCCCTCGATGTCTGCCATGACCGCCACAGTATCCTGACGGAATCTGAGAAGTACACCCAGAAGTGTATTCGTAAGGTCTGGGCCTTGCAATAGCTCAGAATTCAAAGAGGTGCCCTGAAAGGTAGAAGTACAATCAAAGACCACACGGATCTTTCCTTTCCTTTTATGATAGATCCCATGGTGTGGGATATACCACAATCTTCCATCTTTTCTGTGAAGCTGCTTGTCAGGCACCTTTTCAGCATACCCCTTCTTTAGGATATCATTCATAAAGACCTTATAATCTCTTAAGAATGATTCATCCTTCCTGAATCTTCTAAGAGGGCTAAGAATTCTTTGCTCAGCAACTTCTCTATTAACTTTGAACCAAATCCTTTGGTTTTCCTGTTGTAAACTGTTCTAAAAAGTACAGTCGATCTTGATTGTTATTAGTCTTGTCCTCAGTATTACATTTAAAGACTCGCATGAATGATTTATACTTCAACGGATCACCGTCAAAAACTAATATCTCCTTTTTAGGTAAACCTGCTTGCCTTTGCTGATTCACCAAGAGATCAGCCAAGTCACATTGCTTTTGCATAATTGTTGCAATATCAACACCATCTGTCGCCTGGTTCATAACTGCAGGATTTTGCTGTTGACTATAGGACACGGTAGAAGTATTACGCAGGTGATGGCTTGCTGAAAACTGAGCCACAGGCACCTTGGGTGGGCGAGAAATCAAATCCAAATTGTCTCCATCCTCCAAAGGAATTTGCAGCTTATGAACAAATCTTTGCAACGGTGTTTTAGGCACTGCCCCCAGATCCTTAAAAGTAAGTGGAGACAACGTAGCTTCAACTTTGCTTTGTTCAGAAGATTTTGTTGTTAAATGCTGCTGCAAATAATCATTCATTCCATTTCCAGGCTCAGGGGTGTATTCCAGAAAGCAGGTTATGTGACATACCCGGGTATGTTTGAGAATAAGTGAGCGGATAACCTCAGCTTTCGGTTCCAAAATCGGCAGTTACTTTCAGGGTATGTAAGTAACCATAGCAACTTGCTTTCTGAAGATAACCTGCTCTGGAGCAGGTTATGTTCCAGGGTTAGTTCACTTCAGTGCTATCAGAGCATGACAGATAGCACACAATATTATATATTATTACAATACAGTTATGTATATAGCCTACTAATATATATATGCTATTTTAATGATAAAGCGCCAATATAAGTAATAAATAAGGTAAATTTTTGTTTGCAATTCAGCCTTTTGTTTCTCCAATGCATGTTTCCGTTTAAGGGCTTCAACTTTTGCCAACAAAGCAGCCTTTTCTGCTGCAACTTTACACGTGTTGAGGAAATTTTAGAAGATGCTTTAGAAGAAACTTTTGAACCTTTATCACCCTTTGATTTCACTGAATCATTTGACACATTTGAAATGCTGTCTTCTCGTTGTACACTTAATTGTGGATCACTACCAGCACTCATCCACACATCAACCTCATGCAAAAATTCATTAAAAGTGGCCATCCTTGGCTCAAACCAAATCAATGCGTTCCATTTCTTTTACATCCTCAGATAACAAGTTTTGCACAAGTTTGTCTGCATTAATAAAGTCATTAAGAGCGATTTTATACTCCTTCAAACGCTCTTTCACAGTTCCAATGCTTTCCTTTGCATCCATCAAAACTCTTAAATCATTCATTTTACGAGTGCATGAACCAAGCTTCCCTCTGCGCGATGCACTTAATGTTTTCAAATTTTGATCACCCATACTGGCATCCTCAGACCCATCAGATATTTTGAAACAGTAATCTTTATTCCTGCCAGTTCATTCCCTCAGTTTCATTTCATTTGCTCACCGACCCATCTTCATGTCACTGTATTTATATACAAACTCAGATTCAACACATCGGCAATCTTCACAATCTTCAGACATTTCATACCTTACACATAGTGGGCCGATACTGAACTTTCCCAAACGCTGAAGTTAAATAAGTTCGCCAACCGGCTCATTACTCACGGAGCGGCGATTTCTCATGCCGTCCAGGATTGCGCTATATCCGCCTCTCCGTGTCCAACGTGACTCCAGCAGGGATGTCGGCGTCTTCCGTATACAATCCAGGAAGTTTTGAGACTAGTGACCTTCCAACTGCGGGGAATTACAGTCGACGCGTGTTCCGCTCATTTCATCATTTATTGGACAAACAATTACATAACATCGAAAAAGAGAACGGGGATCAACACAGCTCCCAACACGGTCTCAAAACTGTGTCCCTTTCCCCATAGGCCACGCCTCTACCTCATCACTACCTGACTAAATCACAGATGTTGCGGGTTCAGCCCACCTCATTATCTTATTAGGGGAGAATAATAAACATTATACAATATACAATACATAAGTGCATAAACAAATAACATGAAACAATAACTCACAGGCTCGTACAACATGTGACATGGACTACATAGTCGATTTTCTGTATACATGTATTTAGACTATATACACTAATTTCTCAACTTTTATTTGCACTGATATAGCAAGATGTTTTAAATTCTTCATGTTTTGAATCTGTTGATCTTCAGCAGAAAATAATTCAGTTCTTAAAGTTCTTACTTGAATGAGGAATTTTTTGGCTCCCCTAGGGTCCTGTGGCGGTCCAGCCTCGCACTCTTTCAGCTCATTCCTCAGATCCCACAACTTCTTTTTTATCTGTTCGTTGAGCTGTCGCAGTGATTTCTGACAAATAAAAAAAAAAAAAACACACACACACACAAAATTTGATACACAACACTTCTTCACTTTTTCACACAATGCATATGTGAATACACTCAATAGATGTAGTAAAAAAGTTATATGAATAGGTCTTTAGAGTAAGACGTTTAGAAACTTACTTTGATATGATCGACCAGATGCTGAGACAGTTTGACAGCAAGACTTTTAATAGTTGCTTTTTCCTCTTGCAAGAGGCAACTGTAGATAACCAGATATTTTATCAAACAAAAACTGTGCTTTGGCCATAGTGAACCTTACTAAAAATATATAATAGCACTTCTGATGGCCAAAGTGAGGCGCATATTTTTGTAACTTCAGTATACTACCATGATAGAAAACTGTTGGAATGTGAAAACAAAGTAACATGATTGAAACATAATAAATCAAGTCTTAACCCTTTCACACGTGAGTTTAAAATATTCTATCTGAGCCCCCGGCGTGAGTTTTTTTAGGCGACCGTTATTTTAGAACTTATAGCCTTATTGTTTCCATGGCGACGCGTCATGCTTGTCATGTGACACACCGCAGCCGTAATAGCGCTGTATGACACATGGATTGCTTTTATTTCGTTTTTACTTTTTTTATTATTAATATTCACAAACATACTCGCTATATTATTAAATATCTGATATTCCGATTCTGAAATATATGCAAGTAAATGTGTTTGGTTGTTTAAACACTTTTATAATGATCGTGTTAGTTGATCTATACCGGGTGATGGGCGCCGCCATGTTTGCTCGCGCTGAATCCAGCTGTGGGATTTATAACACGTAAATTAATCCTCTCCTCCCGAAACACGTTAAAGTAAGTCTCCAGTAAACTGGGAGAGGAGCAGAGTAAACTTTAAAGTATCTACACAATCTGTATATGATATCAATAAAAACATGTCGTCAGATTATATTTGTAAGGATCATTATTGCTGCTTCCATAGACATCAGTGCATATTTTACAAACTATAAATGTATGGCTTTGCTAGTACTTATGTGTATTTAAATGTCTGAAATCTGAAATAAGCATTATATGGTTGAAAACACTGAATAAGTGATAATATTACAAGCGCTCGCGCGTCTGATCTGGCTCCGCGCCAGAAAGCAGATTTGCATTTCAGCAGTTGATGACGTGACTCAATGAAAGTTCCAATCACACCGGTGTGATCGTACGCTCCAGGGACCAGCCAAGACTGATCACACCGGTGTGATCGTACGCGTTAAAGGGTTAATGACACAAATTTTAGGGAACACAAAGTAACATTATATTCTTTTGATGTTATAACCTGAAATGTTCATGGTTTTGGAAGAAGTCTCTCTCCATATCCGCTGACTCCTCTAGAGAAATGTTATCATCGATCTGCTGTTGTCCTCTACACTTCACCATAATGTAACCTTTGCGGAGAGGAATCACTTCATTGCTGACAATTCTCAAAATTCTCTTTTCTGTTCCTTTATCTATGAGGTCTGGCTTGGTCAAAATGGCTGTGTGAATGAAAAACAGTTATTTAGTAAAATGGGAATTTGCTGACACAGCTGCTCATTTTAGGTATTGTGGATTATGTGCTGCATTACCAACAGTTCTTTTGCCATCAGGATCTACTTCTTGAGCCATTTTTAATGCTTCTGTTGTTGCAATATCAGTGTTGCATGGGCACACTACCATGTTTATCGTCTCTTGCTTCTCAATATATTTCATGATCATACGTTTGATCTACAATATATGAAGACATTTTTAAAACTGAATAAGTGGTACTGAATGTGGCTTACAAAATCAGATTATACAACCTACCTGGCTTCCAATATCTTGTGGTTGTCCATTTACTGGGACTCTGGTAATTCCAGGTAGATCGATCAGTGTGAGGTCACATACACCTGGTGACATGACCTCTAACGTGATAAGGTCATCACGTATTGCTACCCCTTTTCCTGCCAGCTCATCCTGGGCTGTAAAACACACACACACACACACACACACCACATACTTAACTATGTTTCTCAATCTGAATGCATTGGTCAATTTTATACAGAGAAGCTTAGCTGAGCAATAAGAAATTCAAGCATTTGTAGAATTAGTTCATGAATCTTGGAGTGTGAGTGAAGCAGCAATAATGGGTTGTTGACATGACATGGCATTTTCACTGTCCCACAAGATAAAAATGAATATAATTAATATTGTCATTATTTAAAATACGGTTAAACATTTATTTGTCCTACGTGGACCTGTTGTTATAAAAGCTGCAGTGTCATTAGATTTTTTTTTACATTTTGAGCTAAATCTCAAAATTGTCCTATGGTGTGACTGTCCCAAGCATGGTTCAATAAATTACAACTTTTATAAATGAAAAAGAAAAGCATAAAAATGTTAATAAATACCTCTGGCATAATTGTACAAGTGTCTATTTTAGTAAATGGCAATCATTTTTTTCATCCATATATTTCTGAAAGCGTAGGAACTTGATACATTTTGTCTCTGAAAACCATGTCCTCTGGTGTGACACCATATCCTCTGGTGTGACACCATATCCTGATTTTAAATCAGCCAATTCCAGAGAAAACTTTAATTAGTTGAAGGACCCCATTCATGGTCATGTTACTGAAGCCCCCTGTCAAGCCCATGACGTGTGCACATGGTCAATTTTGTCTCAGAACTGTTCAAATATTTACCTTTTTTGGAACCACTACAAAAGTGTTACGTTACAGGTGTCACGCCTGCACTGTCACACCACAGGACAAAGATGTCACACCAGAGGACAAGGTCTCTTTAAAAAGCATTTTAAATAATTAAATAAGATTTATTCAACTACTTTTTATTCTTTTTTGATCATTTTCAGTGTTCTTAAATGCAATAATTACATTCAATTATTTTCTGATGTTTTTACAGAACACTTGTACTGTAAAGTGTCACGAAAATAAGTATAAAATGTGATACTTTGTTTTTGAGACAGAAAGAATTGAGGGAGAGAAATTAGTGGAAGAGAGAGGACATGGAAATATATAGAGAAAAGTAACAGGGATCCACTCAGAATGGAGGATATCCTAAGAGAAAGTAAATAGAAAAAGAAAGTAAATAGAATCAAAATGACTAGAGCTAGAAGAGTTTAAGTAACATACTGATTGACTAAGAGACTGAATTTTGTTGATGAAAATAATTTTTTTTTTGTTTAAAAAACATGTTGATATTGTTGTATCAAAATAAACTTTCTCGACTTCCGGTATAACAATGAAGGAGTGAACAGCTAGAGAACAGGGGCTCCCGATCCATCTTTTAAATTTCAAAATTTATAAGACATATAAGAGCAACAATCACAGTAATAGTTACTTAAGACGTCGCAGAACTATGAGCAACTCTAAACAAAAGCAAGCTCACTCTTCAGCTCCGCCGACCACGAGATCAACCGCTAGCATAGCGGGTAAATTAGCAGCCATGGCTACCTCATCTAATGCAGAGAAACAATCCGAGACTATTGAACCTGTCTCCATGGACAAATTAGTTTCTGAACTAACAAAACAAAGAAATAGTATCAGAGAAGACATTTGTGGTTTAATTCAAGAATTTATTGGTCCTTTGCAAAGTTCGATAGATGCATTACGAGAAACGGTAGATGACTTTCAAGGCCGTTTGGTGTCGATGGAATCCCGAGTTGGGGAAAACTTTGAAAAGCTGATAGCAGCAGAAAAAGTTATCAAAACTCTGTAAACCCAAAACTCATCCTTGTTTGACCGCATCGAAGACCTGGAAAATAGATCCCGCAGATCCAACTTGAGGATTGTTAATAATCCAGAAGGAAGTGAAAATAATCAAGATCCCATTAAGTACATTTCCAAAATGCTGAAAGCAGGTGACGGGAGCAGAAGTCTTCTACGAACCACCAATACTGGAGAGAGCTCACTGATCCCCCGGTCAAAAACCGACAGATGGCCGAAAATCACGTCCATTTGTGGTTTGCTTCCACCGGTTCCAAGACAAAGAGAGGCTACCCCGATGGTCTAGGAGTCATGAGATCCAGTACAAGGGGAACGCAGTCAGAATATATCCGGATCTCAGCGCTGCCCTGTCAAAGAAACGCGCTTTGTTCAACGGCATAAAGCAATCACTTTACCAAAAAGGAATACGATTCCAGCTGCTTTACCCAGCTCGCTTGAGAGTGACAGTCGAAGAACAAACTTTCATATTCAATTCACCTGAGGAGGCGAAACAGTTCTACGACCAACGGGTCAATGCCTAAGGACAACCGGAATATCTAAACTTATCTTTAAGTGGAGAACATTACCCGCTATCTACGAGGATGACTTGTAAAAGATATAGGTATCTTTAAGACATTTGTTTTATTTAATTCTTGCTTCAAATATTAATGTTCTTCCTTGTCTGAAAAATACTTGTTGTTTTGGAAAACAAACAAACAAACAAACACAAAATTTAATGACTGTGTATTGATACTCCAAGGAGTAAAAAGTAAACTTCTGTAAAAAAATTCTGGATGTAGAAAATGTTATAGTGGATTGGGATACCCCCGTTGATAGGAACGGTTCTGAGTAATTTGAGGGATTACTGGGGGTACGTGTATGGGGACCTACCATTTGCCTCCGTTCTTGAGACAAATATAGGAAGAGGTCAATGTTTCTTGTGCTTGATTGAGAGAGAGGGTGGGAGATTGTGGGGGCCTTTTTTTTTTTTTTTTTTTTTAACATCACTCACTTGTACCTGTGGAAATATGGTCTTTCTTTCATTCATCTATTCTTATAAAAGTACTGACTGATGTGTGACATGTTTAAGAAAGAAGGAGGGTCTTTTATTTGTTTTATTACCTGGAATGTTAAGGGTATGAATGGACCAAATAAACGAGCGTGTATTTTTTGGATATAGCATTTCTGCAAGAAAATGCATTTTCAAATAGCAGATCAGGTAAGACTTAGAAAACCATGGGTTGGACAGATTTTTCATTCCTATTTCAACAGTAAAACAAGAGGAGCAACAATTATAATTCATAAGAAAGTCCAGTTTAATGCATCTAAATGTGTTTCTGATCCCCAAGGACACTTTGTTATCGTGACTGCATATCTGTTTCAAATCCCTGTTGTCCTGGTATGTGTTTATGCCCCAAATTGGGACGATGTTAACTTCATTCATAAAGTCATCTCACATCTACCAGATTTAAATACAGGTGCATCTCAATAAATTAGAATGTCGTGAAAAAGTTCATTTTTTCTTGTAAGTTATTTCAAAAAGTGAAACTTTATTATATTTTAGATCCATTGCATGTAAAGTAAAACATTTCAAAAGTTTTTTTTTGTTTTAATTTTGATGATTAGAGTTTACAGCTCATGAAAGTCAAAAATCTGTATCTCAAAATATTAGAATATTTACATTTGAGTTTCAATAAATGACCGTCTCTACAGTATAAATTCCGGGTATCTCTTGTTCTTTGAAACCACAATAATGGAGAAGACTGCTGACTTGGCAATGATCCAGAAGACGAACACTGACGCCCTCCACAAAGAGGGTAAGTCACAGAGGGTCATTACTGAAAGGTGTGGTTGTTTACAGAGTGCTGTATCAAAGCATATTAAATGCAAAGTTGACTGGAAGGAAGAATTTGGGTAGGAAAAGGTGCACAAGCAACAGGGATGACTGCAAGCTTGAGAATACTGTCAAGCAAAGCTGATTCAAACACTTGTGAGAGCTTCACAAGGAGTGAACTGAAGCTGGAGTCAATGCATCAAGAGTCACCACGCTCAGACGTCTTCAGGAAAAGGGCTACCGAGCCACTTCTGAAGCTGAGACAACATCAGAAGCGTCTTACCTGGGCTGTGGAGAAAAAGAACTGGGCTGTTGCTCAGTGGTCCAAAGTCCTCTTTTCAGATGAAAGTAAATTTTGCATTTCATTTGGAAATCAAGGTCCCAGAGTCTGGAGGAAGAGTGGAGAGGCACAGAATCCATGTTGCTTGAAGTCAAGTTTCCACAGTCTGTGATGATTTGGGCTGCCATGTCATCTGCTGGTGTTGGTCCACTGTGTTTTCTGAAGTCCACAGTCAACGCAGCCATCTACAAGGAAATTTTAGAGCACTTCATGCTTCCTTCTGCTGACAAGCTTTAAGGAGACGCTGATTTCATTTTCCAGAAGGACTTGGCACCTGCCCACACTGCCAAAGGTACCAAAAGCTGGTTAAATGACCATGGTGTTGGTGTGCTTGATTGGCCAGCAAACTCGCCTGACCTGAACCCCATAGAGAATCTATGGGGTATTGTCAAGAGGAAGATGAGAGACACCAGACCCAACAATGCAGAAGAGCTGAAGGCCACTGTCAAAGAAACCTGGGCTTCCATACCACCTCAGCAGTGCCACAAACTGATCACCTCCATGCCACGCCGAATTGAGGCAGTAATTAAAGCAAAAGGAACCAAGTATTGAGTACATATACAGTAAATGAACATACTTTCCAGAAGGCCAACAATTCACTAAAAATGTTTTTTTTTTATTGGTCTTATGAAGTATTCTAATTTGTTGAGAATTGGTGGGTTTTTCTTAAATGTGAGCCTAAATCATCACGATTAAAAGAACCAAAGACTTAAACTACTTCAGTCTGTGTGCATTGAATTTATTTAATACACGAGTTTCACAATTTGAGTTAAATTACTGAAATAAATGAACTTTTCCACGACATTCTAATTCATTGAGATGCACCTGTACATACAAATAAATGTTTGGCGGAGATTTAAATTGTGTTGTTAACTCAAAATTAGATCGTTCAAATCCAAAACCAATGCCACAATCTAAATTATCTTTAGCTCTCTCAACTTTTATGGCACAAACAGGATGTTTGGATCCATGGAGATTTTTATTTCCACAAAAAAGAGAATTTTCCTATTTCTCTCATGTTCATTCATCTTACTCTAGAATAGATTATTTCTATATTGATAAAACACTACTTCCTTCATTAGAAAAATACTCAATACTCTGCCATTATAATATCGGATCACGCCCCACTACTTTTAGATTTACGATTTACTCTCTGCAGTAACCAACGCCCCACTTGGAGATTGAATCCAACTCTGTTGGCAGACAAAAAATTCCATACATGTACATCAACAGCAATTGATAATTTTTTGGCTACAAACACATTTGAAGAGGTATCACCATCGACTTTATGGGAAACATTTAAAGTAGTCATCAGAGGTGAAATCATAGCTTATTCTTCATATACCAACAAACTAAAGAATGCAAAATTACAACAACTCATTGATTCCACAACAAAAATAGATAACCACGTCTCATTAACTCCTTCAGAAGAGTTATTCAAAAAGAGAGTGGAACTTAAAGCGCAATATGATCAACTTTCAATTGAAAGGACTCAACAGTACTTATGGCTAAAGGGAATTTTTATGAACATGGGGAAAAAGCAAGCCAATTACTAGCACATCAGATAAAATGTCAGTCAGCTTCTAGACTAATTCCACAGATTCGAAACAGATCACAACAACTAACAATGGACCCCAAGGAAATTAATGACACCTTCAAAGAATATTACTCTAATTTGTACTCTTCTTAGTTTCCAGAAGATACCTCAAATATGTTAATGTTTCTAGATGGTTTAAACATTCCGAAAATTAATTTGGAGCAAAAAGAAAATTTAGAACAGCCTATTAAGAGGTCATAGACTCAATAAATGCAATGCAAAGTAGCAAAACCCCTGGTCCAGACGGATATCCCGTAGAATTTTAAAAAGCCTTTGCGCACAAAATAGCTCCACTCCTATTGAAAATGTTTGAAAATTCTTTAGAAAATGTAAAATTACCACAAACCCTTACAGAGGCATTTATAACACTTATTTTAATACCAGGAAAAGACCCATCCCTGTGTAGTTCTTATAGACCAATTTCATTGTTAAATGTCGATGTTAAAATACTTGCCAAAATTGTAGCTTTCAGAATTGATTCTCTCATACCAGAAATTATTTCTCCGGATCGGATGGGTTTTGTCAAAGGTCGTTACTCGTAGAGGTTGTGGTTTCCCTGGATGCAGAAAAAGCATTTGATAGAGTTGAGTGGGGCTATTTATTTTTAATATTGAAAAGGTTTGGCTTTGGCCCGAAATATATAAATTGGATTCAATTGCTTTATTCTACGCGTAAAGTCTCTGTTATAACAAACAAAGTACGCTCACAATTTTTCCCAATACTAAGAGGCACAAGACAAGGATGCCCTTTAAGTCCCCTTCTTTTCGCATTAGCGATAGAACCTCTTTCTATAATGCTTAAATCTCTACAGTCCATAAAGGGCATTGATAGGATGGGTATAGAACATAGAGTTTCTTTATATGCAGACGACCTGTTGTTATATATTTCAAACCCAGTTGAAAATGTCCCCAAAATAGTGCAAAATCTTTCTGCCTTTGGCAGTTTCTCAGGATATGAATTGCATTTTTCTAAAAGTGTATGCTTTCCCATTAATCCTCTGGCTCTACAAATTAAAACTTCATCCCTCCCATTTCATATCTCTTAATCTGGCTTTAAATACTTAGGAGTACATATTACTCAAACTTTTTCAGGTCTATATAAAAATAACTTTTTACCCCTTATAAATAAAATTAAAACTGATCTACAAAGATGGGACACATTATACCTGTCTTTAGCAGGTGAAGTGTATTAAAATGAATGTCCTACCTAAATTTTTATACTTATTCCAGTCCTTCCCAGTTTTTATCCCAAAAGCCTTTTTTCGTACATTAAATAAGCTTATAACATCATTTTTATGGAAAGGGAAGAACCCAAGAATTAATAAAGACCTTTTGGAAAGACAGCGATTTCAAGGAGGTTTAGCTTTTCCTAATTTTATGGGATATTGCTGGGCAGCAAATCTTCAAAAAGTCATAATTTCCCAGAGAAAGATTGGTGTAAGGCAGAAGCAGATACTTGTATTTCTACATCACTTCCCGCCTTAATAACAATGAAACTACCCTTCTCCCCTTATCAGTATACCTCAAACCCAGTCGTAAGTTCAACACTTAAAATATTGTCTCAATTTAGACAAACGTACAAACTTAAGGACTTCTCCTTGTTAAGCCCTCTCAGTAACAACCCTCTATTCCCCGCTGGTAAAATAGACTACACCTACGTACAATGGCAGAGTACTGGATTGGCTAAATGCAGTGATTTTTACATTGATAACACTTTCGCTAATTTCAACGACCTTTTACAGAAATGTCAGCTAGCACAATCTAACCTGTTCCGTTATTTTCAAGTCCGACATTTTATTCAATCTCAAAGTTCCACCTTTCCTAACCTACCCCCTACCTAATGGATAAAATTTTACAGATTCCTGTAACCCCTAAAGGTCAAATTTCTGCATTATACAATATAATTGTGTCTGCAAGCAATACCTCAACTGAAAAAAATTAAAGAAAAGTGGACCGAAGATATAGACTCTGTAATTGATGAAATGATGATGCCCTAAAAAGAGTAAATGGATCAACCACCTGTGCACGCCTTAGTCTTATCAAATAAATCTACCAAAAACTTCAATGTGGATTTGTGATTTGATATATTTAAAACTAGAAAAAATAAAATATGTCAAAAAAGGATCCATCCAAACATTTTATAAAATTTGGAAACCTATGATTACATATTTTGAAAAGATGAAGACCCTACCTTCTAATTAATAGAACTAAAGTTTCAAAAAGGCCATCTGACTTTAATATACTTACTTATGTCATTCTTATATATCTACACAGAAAGACTATTGGAGTGACCCCCCCTCCCCTTTGTGTGTGTGTTTTTGTGAACACTTATTTACTTTTGTTAACAAAATTGACTTTGATATATCTGTTTGATAACAAAATATTGAAATGTATCCTGCTATTTTGCATAGTAAGCACTGTTATTGCTAATCATTTATTCATATAATTATTTATTTGGTTGTTTGGTTATTCATTTATTATTTTTTCACTTTCTGCTAATTTAAGGTTGTGGAACAGGGTGGGGAAAGAAAATACATAATTATATAATTGTTTGAATTTTTTTTTTTTTTTTTTTTTGTCTAAACATGTTTGAAAAATTAATAAATAAAGTGCAAAAAAATAAATAAATAAACTTTCTCCTTTGACGTTCAAAATTAAATATAAATAATTTAATAACTACCATTTCTGTCCTTTAGTGTGACGTAATTTCCTATGGCGTGACACACATAAAAGAACCACATATTTTTTTTTTATCTCAAATCATCTTAAAAAACAGTTGAGTATTGCAATAGGGGAGATTCCAGGCCCGGAGTGGCCATCGGGAGAACCGGGAGAATTCCCGGTGGGCCGCTCTGCCCCGCTCATAAATTGGGCCGGCACACTCGCCTGCTTTTTTAAAATTTATTTTAATTTTTTTACATACACAGAATAACGTCTATGTGTTAAAGTTACCGTGTGGCTGATAACTAAGCTAATATCACTAGATTTGAATTTAACATTAAAATGTTACGTTTTCTGTTGTCAGAGCGCGCTCTCTCTCTCTCTCTCTCTTCCTCTACACAAGCGCGTGTCCCAGGTCGTTGCCACGGAGACAAACCAAAACCATTAATGCTGTGGTGTGAGTTAGCCAGAGTGCGCTAATCGCGGGAAGAATAAAATGGATAGTAATTTTTCTATTGATTGTCTGTTTCAGTTAAATGTAAGTGATTTTAGCCTGTTCTTTCTTTCTTTCTTTCTTTCGAGATGCTTACTGATTTTCCATTTAGTTATTGATGACTGCTTGGCAGCTTTCAATTTTGAATTGAACTTTTTTTTTTTTTTTATATAATGTTACAGTTGTATGTTTTGTAGCAGAAATGTTTCATATAATTTATTTAATTATTTTATTTATTACATTGACGTGGATATATATGAAAAAAAAACAATAGTGCAAAAATTTCTTACTGCACTAACGTTACTTTATTTTCGTTTGAATGCAAACCATTTTTTCATAATTTAACAGTTGGACTACTTGTTGCAGAAAACTCAGTATGTGATTTGTTATTGATATTTATAGCCATATTTACATTATTAATATTTGTTATTGAAACATGTCAAAAATAAATATAACAGGATAGTAAGAACAGATCTGTCACTTCATTTATCCAGATTCCACCAAGGTGGGAGGGGGTGATGGGTGGTGGGCTGGTCTTGAGCATTACACTCCCGGGCTGAAAATGGATCCCACTCCGGCCCTGGGAGATTCAAATATCACTCAACTTAAAATGGTATCATTTTCAACAGTTCTGAACAGATGACAGCAAAATTTGTCTTCTTGTCAATTTTTGTCTTGAAATTGTCCAAGTCATGGGGAAAGAAAATGCATAAATATTTATATAATATGCATTTTTCTGCCTATTTGTCAACTACCCTAATGCAAATGCAAATGCATAATTCGCTGTTGGCCAGGGATGCATCTTGGCCAAATATCTTGTAATTTGTACAACATCATCTACAGTCTGATATGTGTTGTAGAAATTATATGCTGAGCCATTTTTTTACCTAATCAAAGCAACCTGACAGAATGGTTTATTTCTCACTGTTCCAAAATAAAACAATTTATTATCACATAACTTTATTAACACACAAACTCCCTGATATTAGGTGAAAATGGCTTATTTTATAAAAAGAAAAACACTGGATACATTTAAGAAGTCTTCTGTATTGATGTGGTGAAGAGAATTTGCAAAAGAGGCATTGTTACTTTTTTAGGCTGAAAACTGGCAAATAAATAAATGAATAACAAAGTTGCATCAGATCAGATAAGTGACAGAACAGAAGTTGAGATAGTAGTAGAAGTAGATAGTTTTAAATAACCAATGGCAATATACTGATTTTGGGACAGACTGAACATCGATTACATGTATGATTTTGCCACAATTGGCAGAACATGAAATGTTCTTGCTGAGTTATGGCGCCATCTTGTGGTGTGACTGGCTAGAATGCACAGTCACACCACAAGAATGCAGGTCGGAAATGGGACATTCGTCCCACAATGTCATGAGGAATGGTTCCAGTATGACTTTCTCTCCTGGGACAGAACTGATGTCAGCTGATGTCAGGTTGGTGAATACGGCCTATGAAAATGTGCAGGGAGATGACCATGTGTCTGCATTCTGATAAAAGACCTCCTTTAAGAGCAGCCCATGATGCTGTCATAGTCTCCTCACTCCTTTGAGGAGTAGATGATGTGTACCCAGCGAGGAAACATTAATGAAGTCTCAACTTAAGATTGCAGCCATATAGATGTTAATACTGGATGCCGACATCCCCGCTTCAAACAGCAATTGTAGGAATGTGAGTACTGACTCAAATGAACATGGATAGTGGGTTCAACCTGTGACACACCACGGGTGACGCATGTTGCACCAGTCCTGAAATATCTTGCATCACCAATTACACATTGCATACATTGGGTGCAAGGAGGTGTTGCATTTCAGAGTGTGTCTGACTTCTTGGGTGCATGAAGTCAGCCTTTTGGCCTCAGGGGCCACAATCACAACTGAAGAAACTCCAAACGGGGGTGCCTGCTCTTCTGCCCATGTAGAAGATCCTTCTGTGGAGGAATCTCCAGTGGGGTCCCTCATGTTAGTGACAGCAGGAAGGGGAAGCCATGTCCACGACGGCCACTGCGGAGCTACCAGGAGAATGCAATGTTTCTCTCTCTGGGCTGCGTTCCACTTCGCTTTTAGACACACAATTGTGATCTTCCCTAAGCACTTCCCCTCAGGGCAATCCCCACTGCTATTTTGAAGTGTGCTCCACTTTGTGAAGTGGACGAGGGAAATTTATATGGACAGACCCTCGAAACTTAAATTTTGACAGAGGGAGTCTACTTCACATGTACACTTTAGACTGCTCCATAGACCACAATGCAACATGATCACTGCAGATCATGTTTTTATATCCCCACCCCAAACAACTCTGATATATAAATGATTTTTTTTTTCTTTTATATATTTAAAAACAGCCCTAGCACACATACTGTATATACATATAGAATGCTGCATCAAACAAATTCTTAAGGGAAAACGTAAATAATGAATTAACTCCATAGCAGATTTCAAGTGATTAAAGTCTTAGGACATTCCAGTTCAACCCATTGCAATGGTTCTGTTAGTAGTGAGCAGTTTTTGTTGCAGTACCACTTCTATTTGCATTAGAATTATGCTCAGAAATCGCACTGAAAGAGATCTTGGAATCTGCAGTGTCAATTTCCTCAACAATGTCTTTACACAGTTTTGACAAACTGGGATTCAAATCAACCCAAATTAGTGTGTAAATTAAAACCTCAATCACAAGTTGTTTTACACAACGTATTATAACATTGGTGATGTCACACACAGCTGTCAAGGGGTGACCTTTTTTGTACCTCAATCTGCGGCAACCGTGAGGGAAACATCCACTACGAAGCACCGCCTTAGCAGTCAGGAGATGCGAAACGTAACTAGATAGTATTAGGAAGTAGGAAGAAAAGAAACAAATTGCAAGCATATTTACTAACCTTCATGTACACGGGTTTCAAGGGATGATGAATCCACAAACTCATTTTTTTTATCATTGTAAGACAGAACAGCCTTCCAGCTGACTCCTCCTTCCACCTTCTTCAGCCTCAGCTCTAGTGGACATCTGGTGACAATTCCTATAGCAAATACAGTTCAGTTAACAACTAGTAGAACATTTACAGTCAAATGTGACAATTGCTTCATATCCAAAAACACCAGTGCATGTGCTGACTAAAGAAATATTTTTCCTATTATCAGCATTCATATCAGTATCTAATAGCAAATGAGATTAAAACCAGCCCTCACCACTCCCTCTTGGTAATGGAACTCCAGACAGCGCTTCCAACACAGAGCTTTTCCCAGAACTCTGGTCTCCGATTACTATGATAGTCGGTAATGCTAAGTCCTTGTGAATCCCAGCTGACCGCAGAGTGTCGATTAGATCAATATATGGACGAATGCTCTCCTCTAAATGACTGTGAACCGCTCCCCTCATTTCCTGCCTATAAAAATAATGTACATTTTATTCTAAAACGTCCCTGATTCACAATATTACAATTTATTCCATTTATGTCCTTCTCTATATACCTTTTTATTTGTTTCAAATGAATTTCTATATTACATTTTTTTTTCATTTTATTATGCAATAAAAAGTAAAGAACTATGAATTTTAATGTGAAATGTGCAAAATGAATTAACTTGAATTAACCTAATGTACATTTCTAATGTTTTTTTAATAACACAGAACACATTTACATTTACATTTAGTCATTTTGCAGACGCTTTTATCCAAAGCGACTTACAATTGGGGAATACATAAAGTTGTTCTATAAGCAAGCATCAGTGTCTTGAACTTGATGCGAGCTGCGATTGGTAGCCAATGCAATGAGATAAGGAGAGGTGTAACATGGGCTCTTTTGGGTTCCTTGAAGACCAGTCGTGTCTTCACACATACACATACCAAGAAACTAGGCCTATGAAAGTATTTAAAATATCTGTCAATATTAATTAACCAGATTAATTTGTTATAGGCCTAAGTAATAAAATACTAACCTTTTGTTTTGAGAACTATGTTTTCTACTTCATCATTCTGTTTATATCTAAATTAGAAGAAGAGAATAGAAAATGTTCCTCGCCTTGACCTGGACATTTTCTGGAAAACAAAAGGGCGGAATGAAAGCGAAGTTAAAAGTGGAGAATAGATATCCTTCTTTCTGAATGCCGCTATAAAAGTTCAGAATGTAGTCATACGCTCCACCCAAACCCGGTGTCTGTAGTGATGCTGAAGAGAAATCAGAAGAGGATCCTTTCTATCAGATTGTATTTATAGTGTAGTCTATCACACCCACAGTAAAATGAAAATGAAAGTGCACAGATTTAACACTAGAACTGCCACTGGCTGTTTTTCAAATGTACATAACAGATTCTTTATAAAACATTCAAGTCTCCCAGTCACTGACTTTTACTAACATTGTGTAATTTTCAATCCTCTGTTGTTAAAAAAATTGTTTAGATAAAACCAGATCAAAAAACAGGGTATTTATACCTATAAGCGTAAGCCTATATATAGGTCAAAAGTTTGGATACATTACTATTTTATATTTTTGCAAGAAGTCATTTATGGTCATCAAGCCTGCATTTATTTGATCAAATTTTTAATATACTTTAAAATACATTTCATGCAATTCTGATTTATTATCAATATTGGAAACCTGTGATACTTTTTTCAGGATTCTGTGATAAATAAAAAGTTTAAAATTGATTTAAAATATAACTTTTGTAACAATATACATTGAAAAGCTTGAGGTCAGTTTTTTTGTTGTTGTTGTTGAAAGAAACTAGTTTTCATTCAGCAAAGATTTGCTAAATTGATAGAGACAGTGATCGTAAAGATTGATATTGTTAGAAAACATCTCTATTTTGAATAAATGCTGTTCTTTTTATTTTTATTTATCAATGAACCCCAAAAAGTATCAGGGTTCCAAAAATTTTAATAAATAATAATAAATAAATAATAATAATACAAAAAAATAAGCAGCACAACTGTTTCCTATATTGGTAATAAATCATAATATTAGAATGATTTCTGAAGGATCATGCACTGAAGACTGGAGTAATGATGCTGAAAATGTAGCGTTGATCACAGAAATGAATGATATTTTAAAATATATTAAACATTCTTTTAAATTTTAATAATATTTCACAATATTACAGTTTTTTCTGTATTTTTTATCAAATAAATGCAGGTTTGATGAGCATAATACATTTTCATAATGCTGCATATTTATCAAAAATGGTAATATAATAAAATCCTTTCACGTCACCATTTCGCCAGCCTACACTTCACATAATAGGTCTGTAGGTGGCACTTGGGCTTCATTAACTATGATAGTTTCATGAAATAGGAAACGGTGTATATCATACATAAATGTAAGTGAATTGAATACTGATTACCATTATTGCGACTTTTGGCGCTGCACGGTTTTACGCCGTGCTTTTGTAGTCATTTAGCATCCATTTTCTCAGCGATGTAATTTGATTTATAAAATGAGACAAACCGCAGATCCTGATCGCTCCACAAATAAGCTCGTCTGTCCCATGTAATTTTCAACCGATTTATGAATAAGAACGGAAAAGGACTGCTCCACTTCACATTATTGTCCAATGAAATGTACCAGATCATGCCTGTTTCCTAAAGAAGAAAATCCGATCTGATGTAATGAATAAAGCCATTTTTTGATTATCTGAAGTTTATTGGTGTTTTTCTCATATTCAAATTATAAATTATATTACTAAACAAATTAATTACTTAGGTGAAGCTGTGCACTTGAATTTGTCATCGCATCATACTATGCAATATGAATTATTATAGTCTATAGGCTATTTTAGTAATTGAAATAACATAGGTCATCTTAATATATTAATTAATGACATTGTATTATAATATTACACCACCCAAATATGTATTTAGCCTACTTCCTTCTAGTTATCAGAGCAGGCTTGTTTAGCTTAATATTGACCGTTATGAAAAATGACTATGTAGCCTGCATAAAAAAAGCCTTGAACATAAAACAACAGGACAAAAATATAGTTGATGACTAGACATAATCATTTCATGACTCCAGACACTTTTTTGTGAAGACAGTGGCATAATGCAGTTACAGTAAAATATGTTCTTTAGCCATACAAAAACTACGGAGCCCTTTAAAGGACATTGTGGGAGGAAAAAATTATTTTCAAATTTCTTGCGTTCTCTCACAAAACCATTTGAGTTCGGACAAACTCTTCCTGTTTACTTTACAGCTTGCAGTGGTTACAGCTAGTGTCACAGTGGAGCGGTTCATAGAGTTTTATTTTGAACTTGGATTCAAATAAATTAATAAGTCAGTGCTTAGTTCAAGGCACGGTTTTGGGACATAAAACGCTTAATGTGGCTTAATGTTTTAAAACGGTGACTTGGAGGACCAAATTCGATAATAATAAAAGCTGATACAATTATTAGGCTAATATTAATAACCTTATTAATAATATTACTAAGCAGAATAGCCCAGAATATGAACGCAACGCCCTGCACGTAGCCTAAGCTTGTTCTCCCTCATAGAACGCTTAAGGTAGGCTATAATGAAAACGGTGACTTCAAAATACCAAATCCGTTGCATTCATATTCTGGGCTATTCTCCTTTATTAATAGTAATATTATTAATAAGGTTATTAATATAAACCTAACAATTTTATTAGTATTTATCGAATTTGGTCCTAATGTCACTGTTTTAATACATTAAGCCACATTAAAGCGTTTTAGAATGTCCCAAAACCGTGCCTTGAACTAACCACTGACTGACTTTATTTCTTTATACCTGAGTCAAAGTTCAAAATAAAAACTTTATGAACCACCCCATTGTGAACATACGAGCTGCATGAACCTTTCATTAAAGCCTACCTTAAGCGTTTTCTATGGGGAAGAAAAGGCTTAACGTTCAGGGCGTTGCGTTCATATTCTGCTTTATTAATAGTTATATTATTAATAAGGTTATTAATGTTAGCCTAATCATTTTTATCAGGATTTATTATTATCGAATTTAGTCCTCCAATGTCACTGTTTTAAAACATTAAGCGTTTTAGAATGTCCCAAAACCGAGCCTCGAAATACTGACTGTATTACTTTGAGTCCAAATTCAAAATAAAACTCTATGAACCGCTCCATTGTGAACAAATGAGCTGTAACCACTGCAAGCTGCAAAGTAAACAGGAAGAGTTTGTCCGAACTCAAATGGTTTTGCGAGGGAACGCAAATATCTTTGCTAGAGAACGCAAAAGTTTTGTGAGAGAACGCAATTTGCGAGAGAATGCAAAAGTTTCTCGAGGGAACGCAAAAGTTTCGCGAGAGAACGCAAAACATTTGAAAATTATTTTTTCCTCCCACCCTGATTTTTTTCCACTCACCCCGAATTTTTCCCACCACAATGTCCTTTAAGGGGCTCCGTAAAAAACAGTTGTTGTGTGTGGGTAAAATTTACCCGCTGGCGGTTTTAAGTATACAGCGACTCCTGGCAGTTCTAGTGTTAAAAGCATGCTTCTGTTACCTTTGAAAGTTCCGATTTTACGTTCGAAGAGGCCCGGTTTTATACACGAACCTGTAACGTTTACATCGCATTTTTACAAGTATCTTCGTATTGTTTTGTTTTTTAATGTCACCATGGTATTTGTTAGCCTACTTGTTACAACAGTAGCCTACATTGTCCACACAACGCACGATAAAATAGTTTATTCTACGTAGAATTTATTTTGATTGGCTGTCTGTGTTTTTATTATTTATCAAATGAAAAAAAAGAGAGAGAGAAGAAATAAAACTAATTTAAAACGTAATGGTTATTGTTCTTGATCACCCCAAATTTAAAATATTTTATCATCACACCTCATGACAGCCAGTGACATCTGTGAAACAGTTTAGTTAACAAGAAAGCTAACGGTGGAAAATTATGTAACACGTGCCTTATACTGTATATTCAAAAACATCAGTGCAGGTGCTGACCAAAGAAATACATTTTTATGATTTTTTTTATTTAATTCTATTTCTTCTGTAGAATACAAATGGGAAATATCGGGGGGGGATCATGTGTTTTGGTCCATGCAATGAAATCTAATGGTCCAATGATTTTTAGATTCCACATTTTTTCTGCTGAATGTTAGTCCTTTCTGCCAAAGAGGTGTGCTTGTGAAATTATAGGATATTTTGTTAGAAGTAAATTATTAATATATCCCCCTAAAAATATAATGTGCTTTTCTGAGGAAATTTATTGGTTTAGTGTTCAAAATTGCCATTAAACGCTCTATGGGATATGTTTAATACCAACAGTCAGACAAGCATAGTATTTTTTGTTAGCAGAATTTAATCAGTCTATGTGAATGGAAGGTTCTTTTAAGCCAATGCCCTCTCAGGATGACCTATCCATTTTAGGGTTAGGGATGGGTTAGTCCTGCCTCACAAAATATGCTAGCCATGATGGCAGTGCACTGTAATATATATATATATATATATATATATATATATATTGAGAAAACTTAAAAGTTTAAGGCAACCAGCTTCAGCAGATTTTTGAGT
The DNA here is from genome assembly GCF_012432095.1 of Onychostoma macrolepis. Taxonomy (NCBI): domain Eukaryota; kingdom Metazoa; phylum Chordata; class Actinopteri; order Cypriniformes; family Cyprinidae; genus Onychostoma; species Onychostoma macrolepis. The sequence goes on along the minus strand of NC_081179.1, from coordinate 12,781,279 downwards.
TTTCTCAACTTATTTTTGTAGGAGATTTTTGAGTTTTCTCAACTTTCTGTTGTATAAACTGAATACAAGAAGTTGAGAAAACTCAAAAATCAGCTGAAGCTGGTTGCCTTAAACATTTAAGTTTTCTCAACTCTTTATTTTTTACAGTGTACGTGCTGTTTTTCTCTGCCTCACACAACATGATACCTTAAAAAAGCATACAGGCTGACCCTTAAATAATACAAGTAAATATACTTATTTGGCTCCAGTAAACTAGCACCATAAAGTATAAAGTATCATGATTTTCTGTAGTTACCAACTAATATTAAAACAATATAAAATATTCTAACATAGAATATAAGGGAAATTATGACTCTTGTGTCAGTTGCTAAGCACACTTGATTTTCCCAAATACTTTTACATTTGTATGGATGCACTGTAAAAAGGTTGCTGTAAATTTTACAGTATTTTACTGGCAGCTGGATGCCAGTAAATTACTGTAAAAATGGTTACAGTATTATTACTAGTATAGTATAATAATGGCTTTACTGTATTTTCATTTACAGTATTGTTATTGTATTTACATTTACAGTATAATTACCGTATTTTCATTTACAGTATTTTTGCCGTATTTTCATTTACAGTATCAGTGCTGTAGTGTTTATTTTCATGTAGTTTAAACATTTTTTACCTGCAAAAAACAATCAAATTGTGGTACAGCACTGTAATCCATGATTTTTACCACCCCAACCCCATAAAAATCACAATAACTCATGAGAATTAGCTCTGATAATATTCTTTTTAATTGTTGAACATTTTCTTTTTAAAAGTACAAATTACAAGTCTTGATCTCTAGGGTGATCTCTTGATCTCTATCATGGCAAAACATACACATACTAAAAAGCAAAAACAAGTAAGTACACTAACAGTCAAAAGTTTAAAGAATTCTCTTCTGCTCACCAAGCCTGCATTTATTTACTCCAAAAGCAGTAATACTGTGAAATATTTTTACTATTTAAAATAACAGCTTTCTATTTGAATATATTTTAAAATGTAATTTATTCCTGTGATCAAAGCTAAATTTTCAGCATCATTACTCCAGTCTCCAGTGTCACATGATCCTTCAGAAATCATTCTAATATACTGATAAACATTTATTATTATTATCATTCTTATCATCATCATCATAACAGTTGAGTAAATTTTTTCAGGATTCTTTGATGAATAGAAAGATCCAAAGATCAACATTTATCTGAAATAAAAAGATTTTGTAGCATTACAAAATGGGGGGTGGGGGGGATTATACAAATTACTACTTTTATTTAACAAGGATGGTTTAAATTGATCAAAACTGAAGATAAAGACATTTATAATGTTACAAAATATTTATATTTCAGATAAATGCTGTTCTGAACTTCTATTCATCAAGGAAACCTGAAAAAATTAGATTCAGCTGTTTTCAACATAAGAATAATAATAATAATAGTTTTTTTGAGCAGCAAATCAGAATATTAGAATAATTTCTGAAGAATCATGTGACACTGTAGACTGGAGTAATGATGTTAAAAAATCAGCTTTGATGACAGGAATAAATTACATTTTAAAATATATTCAAATAGAAAACATTTATTTTAAATAGTAAAAATATTTCAAAATTGTACTGTTTTTGCTGTACTTTGGATCAAATAAATGCAGGCTTGGTGAGCAGAAGAGGCTTCTTTAAAAACATTAAAAATCTTACCGTTCAAAAACTTTTGACTGGTAGTGTTAATAAAAATCAAATAATAGTAACAGTAAAAATGAGTTTGTGTTGTGTTAAATTTCAGTAATTTTGACAGTCAAAGTTGACAAGCTCTCCGATGAGAAACAGCAGGATGGGATTCAGGCAGATCCTTTTTCTTTGCACCCTCTTTCCAGAATGCCAGCTGACCTGTGACTTTCAATGCATTTGGTGCCACAAAGATCTGAATGAACCTGCAAACACAAGAAAGAAAAAAGCATTATTTTTCAAAGCAGTGTTTACAGAATTTGCCTCAACTGTCAAACATGGTGCTGTATGCACTTTGATGTTAACAAAACCTTATATACTACATCTGAACGCACCTACAAAGGAAGGTACATAATTAGTTGATAATCCATCACATTCAAATTATTAAAGCTCCATTTTTTACAATGCATTCTCAATCAGTAGAGCAAAGTGCTAGAATGCTGAATTAATGGGTTTGATTCCAGGGGCGGTTCTAGGGTGAGTGGATATACGGGCCTTAGCCCAGAGACATTAATTTATGTATCAGAATACACGGGATACAAGTCAAATAAACCAGGCTATGCTGAAAAGTTACATTGGCTAAGTGGCTTAATTTTTTTTTTTTTAAAGCGACAAGTGTAATTAATTATAATTTGCACTTACAAATTGCATAAATAATATTATGAAATTAATGTTTTAAATATAAACACAAAAATATGTAATGATAGAAAAAAAAAATAGAATGATACTTTTAAAAATGAGACTAAAATTACCAGTAGGTGGCAGCAAGCCACTGTCTTAATGACTGAGCCACTGAGTCATTTATTCAATCTATTCATTAAAAACTGCTGATTCTTTCAGGAACAAAGAAACTGTTTTTATGAATGGATCAGTGAATATCTGATTCAAGGCATTCAAAAAAGGTAAATTCTTTCAGTAATGAAACACTGTTGTGTGCAGAGACGCACAACATGGCTTTGTTTAGAACCGTTTTTGCGAAAAAAGACAATATTTTCTTCACTATTTAAATCACTTAATATTAACTTCTCATTTATTGAATTTTGTTGCCCTGACACTTAGTAAAGTCTGCACAGACCATGCTAAATGCTATCTGTTCATATAATCTAGTCATTTCTAAATGTGTGTGTCCTAGAAAATCTGTGCTTATAATACCATGATTAAAAATCTATATTTGTTGCTTTACAGTAACAGTAATCTAATTTTGTCAGATGGGGATATCGGTATTATGAATTTATAGGCTACAGTTAGTTAAAGATACCTGAAGCAGCTGCATTTTGCTGTTTAAGTGCTGGTTCAATAGAAATAATTTTAATGCGCATGAAAACTCAATCTTGATGCGCACACACCCCTAGCGCCCGCCCCTGTTTGATTCCCAGGGAATTAATAACTTAATAAAATGTGTAGGGGAGCGCAGGGCACAAACTAACACGGGGTAAGTTGTAACACACGGTTTAAATATTTCCACACATGCTAGCATAACCAAATACTGTACAAATACAAATTTACAGTATTTACTACTGCCATATCAACACTATATAGAGAATAAAGTGCACCAAAATTCAAAAATCTTTTGAAGATGTCGCTGAATATATATTCTACCAAAGCAGAAGTACATTTCTGGCTGAAGTCAATTGTCATCTCAGTTTTTAGTACTCATTTAAAATTAGACAAATCTGCTATTATTTTAATCTCCAATCTGTTATCAGTTTAGATAGTTTTATAATGATTCGCTAACTAGCAGAAGACACTAACCAGTTTTAAATTCCAGTTGCACAGATGGGGAACGTTATAACACTGTGTTACAATGTGCCCAGCTATTATTAAACTATGCTATTCTATGACATTAGCAATGCAATTTACACCATTTACTTTTATGAGTTTCAATGAGAAACCACAAGAAGCAGGTGAATAAAGACTGAGAATCGATGTTTAATGTTCAGAAATTGTTATTTCAAGAAATGTAAAGCATTTTGTCTCGTGTCCTGTGTCCTATGACAGCTGTGTGTGGAGGGAGGGGAGTGTATCATTTCTGAATTTCTGAATGTGTTTCTTCATTTGCGCACTCTGTTTTGAACTACACTGTATATGTAGCTGTGTGTTGCGATCAGGGCCGTCCCAAGCATGGCTGCAATGTGTTCATTGTCAAACTCCAAAATTAAATTATTTTTAATTCTTAAAAAACGCCATAATTTTATTTGAAAAAGTTAATGATTTTATTTTATTAACAAAATATTTTAGTTTGTCTTGTATATTTTTTCATTAGCTCTGATAATATTTTAAGCTGTCATATGGTTATGTTACAACGTGCCCCTCACATGTTACAATGTACCCCACCTACTATGTTGTCACTTCCATTCTTTTGAGATAAATAACGAAAAACATACACCTGTAATTATGAAACAACGCAACATATTTGTACTAGACAAGTGTGAAATTAAAGTGTATAAAAAAATTATACTCTGAACCCCACGTGGATTTACACATGCTAAGAAAGTCAGTGTTAGGTTGTGTCCCGTGCTCCCCTACATTAAATACAATATAACTTGCTTTGGCTAAAAGCATCTGGCAAATGCATGAATGTAAATGCAATGTAAAACAAAATGTATTTTGGGTTACCTAATTCTGCATTTCTGTAAAACGGACAGCTGGCTGTACGATGATTCTGCCTCATATTCAGGATCCTGTTTTTGCTTGGAGAAATCTCCTGTAACAGACAGAGTCACAACACCCTTTTAGTGTTACTATAGTTTATGATCAGAAAAAAACTACCGTACAGTAATACAAACATTTTGAATAAAATTAACTTTTTTGGTAACACTTTACAATAAGGTGTCATTTGTTAACGTATTAATTTATATAATAAATTTGTTAATGTATTAACTAACATGAACAAACAATGAACAATGCATTTATTACACTATTTATTAATCTATGTTAATGTTAGTCAATGACAATACAGTTGTTGTTTATTCCATGTTAGTTCACAGAGCATTAACTAATGTTAACAAACACAACTTGTGATTTTAATAATGCATTGGTAAATGCTGAAATTAACATTAGCTAAGCTTAATAAATGCTGTAGAAGTATTGTTCATTAATGTTTTTAACTAACGTTAATGTTAACTAATGAACCTTACTGTAAATTGTTACCACATTTTTTATATTTATAAGCAAAACTTACTATATTAATATATTGCTAGCCCGTTCCTCTCTTATAAAGTAAGTTAGTGGAGAGCAGCCCGTGGCTAATTTGGCTACTTCAGTAACATTAGATGAAAGCTCACCTGCTGTTACGACGTCAATCACAGGAAAAGACTCCAATACTCCTCCGATGCAGACGACATGACCACAAGACCACAAACTTGAAAATAAAATACAAAATATGTACTTTACAGTGGTATTTCTTAACTCAGTTTTCCTCAGTATTTCATGTTAGCTCGCGGTTTTATTTTACGTCTCTCACTGAATAGGGACCGTCTCTAAAGTTACATACAACATTGGTACACACGTTTCTAACTTAAATAGCATTTGAAGAGAATTGCACTTGCGATAAAGAGGCAGTGTACAGAAGATATTATGCTTCTCTGTGTTCGTTAACTTCGGCTAACTAACTGACATTATTAACTTAACGTACCAGTTGATGTTATCATCGAAACTATGCCAGTCACAAGAAGAGGCGCCAAAATACACCTCCGACGTTGTCGAATCTAGACTAGAAATTTGAAAAGAACAAACAAAAGAATTACTTGAAAATACTGTTTAAAATCTCCACTGAATTGAAACAGTGGTGTTGCCTACTCACTTTACCTCAGTAACATTATTTCACGTTAGTTCGTTGTTAAGGTTAAGTAACGACTGGCCAGATGAACTAACTTGCATTAAAGGGCAGCCAAACCTACAAACGTGTTTCTCGGTTTAATAAGGTTTATTTTGGCTAATATAGGTGACCTTAATTTACTCACCAGTCGATGTTATCACCGTTATGGCGGCGTTAATCCGGCCGTCAGTCAGAAAAAAAGGCCTCAACTCCGACATGAAAAACGACACGATGGATGTTAGTTTGCTGTTAATGAGTTAAAACATCTTAAAATATCTCAGTTTTGCATAAAACAGAAATAATATATGCCTACTAACCTTTTTGTCTAGTTAACAGTGCAAAGTGTCTCTTTTGTCCTTTTACCGCTGCTTCCACCAAACAGCAAACAAAATAAATCTCCCTTGCCATTGGTCAGTTTTTCGCGGGCAAGTTCACTACTGTAAATTTACAGTAGTTTACTGTAGTGACCATACATTTTCCCATAATCCTTTGCAGTTTACAGTAAAATACTGTATATACATTTTACAGTATCTTACTGTACATAATACAGTAAAATACTGTTCAAATTACAGAAATCGGTTACAGTGTGGGCAGAAATGGCTTCAGTTCAGTAAGGTCCAAACTTATTGGAGGGGACTGATATCCGACCTCCCCAAAATGACTTCCTTTACAACAAAACTACTAACTACAGCAAAACAATAACATTAATTAAAAGACCTCAAACCTAACTTCATATATGTGAAGAAAAAAAACTAAACAAAACAACGAATTTATGAATTATATTGTTTTATTAAAATGTACATTGTAGTTGGTGGAGAAGACACTGTAACAAGCTGAAACTTTTTTTCTTTTTTTTGGATTCAAAAGCACTTTTGGTACAAGCAAACTATCACTGATGTTTTGTCATTTACAAAATACACTTAGTTTACATTTATGTTTAAGGGTTTATTATTTCAAATAATTATTCATGATTAAACTGAACCTTGACCTTGAACCTTAAAAAAATCAATATGACCCCTCAAACTACACTTTTGTTCTTTGATTTTGATATTTCTTTTGTTGCAGACTTTAAAATGCTTTTAGTGATCAAGAATAAGACAAAAATAGAGGCAACTTCTGTCTCAGAGGTATATACTGATGCGTTCTTGTGCCAGGCGCAGTCTCTCCATGCGTTGGTGTAAGTCTGCTCTCTTCCGTCCAGCTTCTGTGTCCTCCACGAGCAGCTTCACAACATCAGCTCCATCCCGCAGGTCCATAGCATGAGCCCGCAGCATCACGGCAGCTTCCTTCAGTATGAATAGCAGGATCACCATGGGAATGTAGTCGGCCAGACGCTGATACACTATCTGATGGATTGAGAGAACATGTGGGACGTTTTCAGTGCATTCAATACCAAAAAAAAAGCATTTCACATTGAAATCTAGAACGGAGTTAAACCTCGTAGTAGATTATCAGTTTATCAGGCGTCAAGCTCCTGGTGTCAAAAACAGCACAGTTGTGGGGTGAGGTTGCGTTCTCTCCCGTATCCAAACTAATGGACTCGTACTCCTGTCGCTTTTCCACAAACTTGAAGTCTACAATTTTCTGGGTAAAAATGGGATCCTGCGTGTACACAAGTTTCTCCATGTTAATGTACTCATGGATTCTCTTCTCCACCTTGCCTTCTTGCTTTGATTGAATGTCGTCAATATGGTTCTAAAGGAATGTACACCAGAAATAATAAAATGTTAAATAAAATGTAAACTTTTATTGTCTATTTAATGTAATCAGCAATTGTCAATTTAACCTACCAGTATTATGTGTCTCAGATGAGGGTAGTTTGGGAAACACAGCTCACACATGACCCTGAACTCCTTCTGCACAATACCTAAGATATTAAATGAAAACTGTAATTATTAATCATGTCTTATGGAATCCACGTATAAGTTAAATGCAAGTTAAAGTCCAAATAGCAACCTCGGATGAGCTTCAAAGTATCCATAGCAGGTTGTTTAAGGTCTCCAACATGTTTCTTCACCATTGATTCATACACACAGTAGTCACTGAAGGTCACCAGTTCTCTCCCACGATGGGCCTCGTCATATTTTTCTGTCATCTGTTTTACGGACTCTCTGACTAAAATCAAATAATCTTACAATAGTCATCTCAAAATATAAGGTTACAAGTGATGAATAGTGATAGTCTTGTATGTAAAAATAAAGCAGTTATCACCTCACTTGTCATTCCAGAAAAACTGTATGTCTTTCTTTGTTTTAATGAAGGAGAATTTCCAGTGACTCTTTCTGCAGGTGCAACATTACTCCAGTAGGTGGCGACAAGCGACAAGTCTTTATGAGTGAATCGATTATAAAATAATAATTCTGGAAGGAACAGAACTAGTGTGTGTTTCTAAGAGATGTAGCGGTCGTGCATTGACGGAGATAACGTTTGGCCAGTAACTGGCTATATTATACCAAAAACGTAAGTTACCCAATATTAACTTCTTGCTCATTGGACTGTTGTATAAAGCAGTTTCTCGCTCGTAATTATATTGTTGGTCTATGTATCAATAACAGCCTCGTTCGTGCTTAATTATGCAGGTTTGAAACGACGTAAAGGTGAGTAAATGATGACAGAAAGTTATATTTGGGTGAACTGTACCTTTGTAGTGTATTGTACATTGTGTCCAATCATACCAAGATTGTTTTATCTATATTACATACATGATGCTTTGGAGCTACTCAGATGACATTCCCATTGCTTGAACACTGGTCGAAGGTACGAATAGAGGTTTCCATCATCTGATTCCCCTGTTCTACACAACTCGCTTATCTGGTCGCTGAACTCCAAGATTTTCTACACATATAGAGAAACAAAAGAAAGTTCAAGTGTGTGCAATTCATTCAGGCTAGTTTCAGATATTGGACAATATAAGTAATGAATTACCTTGCTGAGATAAGGCCCCATTCGCTCAGGTTCTAAAGGAGGACCATCAGCATAATTCTTAAGCTCAACTCTCACTGCAGACAAGTGGATATGAATTTGATCGCTTAGAGATGGAAGTGAACACTGTAAAATAAGGAATAACTCATGAGTTTAGTGTTTAGAGTAAGTTTGGGAATATTTCATCATGTTTACACTTGCCTTGATATGTTGGACCAGCTCTTTAGTGAGTCTGGTGGAAAGGCAGGGTATTGTGGCCCTCTGCTCCTCAAGAAGATAACTGGTGGAGACAGGAACACTCTTAAATGTCTTTGAACGTTACATAAAATAGCAAATAATTGAATATGTGTAATTTCTACTAATTCAATACCTGAAGTGTGTGTTTTTGGCGAAAAACTCTTTTTCCTGTCTTGTGGCTTCAACCAGAGAAACGTTTTCATTGATGTCACTCTGGCCTCTGCACCGGACAATGGTGTAGCCCTTCTTGAGAGGAACCACTTTACCCTGCAGTACTTGTAAGATGTCGGCCTCTGCTCCTTTATCTATCAGGTCTGGCTTTGTCAATATTGCTGAAGCAATAAAAAAGTTTTGGAATAGATATGAATGAAATTGCTCTGCTGCACACTCTAATGTGAAAATTAAGATGAAAAGTTATACCTAAAGTCCTTAAGCCATCAGGATCGACACCCTGAGCCATTCTAAGTGCTTCTGTGGTTGCGATGTCGACATTACAGGGAACAACAACCAAATTGATGGTTTCTTTTTTGGAAATGAATTTCAATATCAGGCGTCGAATCTGCAATTAATCAAAGGCAGTGATTACACATTATAAACTGTAGCATGCTACATTATTATGCACGTGACATTTCGTTGTAAGTTTAATTCAAGTGCCATCCAGATATCAACTTGAAAGTATAAATGTATTATTATAAAACAGATAGTTCCGGTCCTTGATTCTGATTGGTTGAGCTGCGTTCGAAGCTGTTGTAAATTACTCTAAAAACCTACACTTTGTTTATATTGTGTGTTGCTTGGCAACCACTTTGTTGCAACCACAACCGTTTCTGAGGAACTACGTTGTTTGGTGGAAGAATACTGTTTTTATTAATATCATTACACTTTATTTGCTCTGTTTTATTTTGTGAAAGCTTACTAAGTATATGGAATAACCGATTTATAAAAGCAATAAGCCCTGTGAAGCCGTGGTTTACAGTGAATTTATAACAGCTAACAACGCCACGGGGCTTATTGCTTTACTTTATATCACATTTTATTAAATCCTTTCTTAAATGTTATTTTAAAATTTCAAATTGAATTTTTTATTCAGTTTTGTGTAAACAATTTATTTTGCTTTTGCAGAATTTGCAAAGAAAGGAACTGAATGCAAATAAATATATGAGATTATTCACAATTACTAAATAATCAGTATTTTCTTCTCACCTGGTCTCCAATGTCTTCCGGTTGTCCTTTCACAGGTACTCTTGTTATTCCAGGCAGATCGATCAGCGTGAGGTCACACACATCAGGCGATGAGATCTCCAAACTGATGAGATCGTCGCAGATTCCTACTCCGTCTCCAGCAAGCATATTCTGTGCTGTAAAAGACAAACATACTTACTCAACCTTCATTTATCATGCAAGTAATATTTTAACTAATAAGAACTGATAGAACTGTCATACTGTATATCCTGTTATGTATTATAATTATTATTTAGTAATGATATTTAGCTTTATATACAGCCTCACCTCTTCTGACGTAACTTTCAACTTGTGCAGGTTCATGAAACGTCTCACGCACTTCATTGTAGGAGATTACAGCTGTCCAGCCACTCCCATTATCAAGTTTTCTGAGTTTAAGCTCCAGTGGACAGCGGGTGACAATACCTGAATGGACCATATTTATATATATATATATATATATATATATATATATATATATATATATATATAAATGAATAATGTATTGTAGGTGTACAACGTACCACTCCCACGAGGTAAAGCAACTCCTGATAGTGCCTCTAAAACAGAGCTTTTCCCTGAGCTCTGGTCTCCCACCACTGCGATGGCCGGCAGTGCAAGTTCCTTCTCAATGCCGATCCGCCTCATGAAGTCAATCATCTCAATATAGGGCCGAACCTGTGCTTCCCACTGCTGCAGAAATATTCCAGTGTTCTCGGGACTTAAAAATCACACATTCAACAGTTAGACTGTATTTCTATAAAATGAGAAGCGTTGATGATTTGTAGGTAAATTTTATCTGTGATTTGTCCGTTGCAGAATATATGTTTTAAAAAATAAATAAATCAAGGTTTTCCTTACCCATTTTCATCTGAAGAATCGAAATCCAGTATTTCTGGTGAGCTGTCCATGACTGAAATGAAATAAATCTCACAGAATGATCCTAAATTTCTTATAAAAAGAATATGTATATATAGTGCTGTCTTTTAGAATGTTTCGATGAGAACTCAAGATTTGCATAAAATATATCTGAATCAATTAAAGCTTGCTCTGAAATCCTCAGACAACAGAATTCCTGGCAAATGTGTCAAATGCATACCATGAACCTTATATAGGTTTTATATTGCTTGTGGTTTGGCGGGTTAGGAGGTCAGACAACAATACTTAACCATAAGCAGAAATTAGCTTTACAAAAAGGAAGTAGTCAGCACTTGAACTGACCATAAGTTCAGAAAAAAACAAGGGAAGAACAGAATGCAAATATACTGTGATTTTGGCGGAATTTTTATGGGAAGTAGCCGATTTGTATTCCCACTATATATGTGCATGTTTTGATTAGTTAAAATAATAATAATAATTTTATAACACTTATATCACACTTGGAAAACAATCATTTTTAACAGTTTAACAGAACCAGATTCCACCATGAGTAAATTAATTAAATATAGTCACTGTGCTGTATATTTTATCTACGATGATTTTTAAGAGACCTGAATGAGGAAGCAGTGACCACAAAGCTGACTTGCAAAGTCTAAAAAAAGATATTAGCATTTGATGTTTAATACAAACCTGCAGTGCAGTTTCGGTAAATCATTTGCATAAAGAAAAAAAAAGCTCTCCCTTGGTTTATGGGTTGCAGCACAATAATGTATAATATATTATAAAAAATACTGTAGATCTACAACCTCAACATATTAAAAAGTTTTTTTCTCCATTGCGACTATCTGTGATTTTAACTTAAGCACCATATGTTTAGAACACTGTCAGCAAAAAACGTGCACAACAAAAAATTTTTTTTGTTTTTTTTGTTAATAGTGTAAGAATGTACAAAGCACAGCTCACAGAGGTCATTTTCAAACCAAGCAGCTTTCTATTGGTCAGTTCTCCGAATCTGCATGACAAACTTGAACCCATAGCCAAAATCTGCATAAGGAAATCTTTCACAATCATATGGAAATTACCATATTTCGCCCTTTAAAATTTGCAGAAAAGCAGTAAATGTGACTGCACCTTTTCATTTCTATGCTCAAAATGAGTCACTCCATGAGCCTTCCACATTTACAGTTGATTCAGTTCATAGTTCCTATGTATTATTTGATTATTTGAAATCATTAAATATATTATGGTAATGTTAATATAATAAGTATGTTAATATAATAACTCTTGGTCGTCCATAAAAAGAAACAAGGGTGAGTCTAAATATTTTAAGGCACTAAATAAATATGAAAGACAAAAGACTGAAACAATAACTTTAATCTCAATGCATCCATGGACCTGAAAATAAGGGGGAATGAACTTAACATGAATTATCCATTATGTATTGTACTGTATTGTGTGTATTGTAACTACAATGAACTCTAGAACTACAGCTCTGAACACATTTCCTCTCCTCAGAAATGTTTCTTGAGAGGGGCAGCTTAACCTTGAAATGCTTTAATTTAAGTACATTGTTATTTTAAATACCCTCAGAACAAGCAACACTGACAGTTTTCAGTGATTTCAAAATCTCTCGATTAGTTTTTCAAACAAAAATATCAATCTTTTTCTGTCCTCGGCATATGGGGAGTCTGGTTCAGTGTGTCCTGTGCCATTTGTCCCAAGAGCTATTGCGGTGAAAGTCTCTCTGTCTCTTTCAAGGGCCGCTCTGTCCCGCTCCAGTCTCGCTCTGTCCTGTTCCAGCGAGGCTCTTTCCCGGTCAATCGCAGCTCTGTCCTTTTCCAGCTGCGCTCTGTCTCTCTCCAGTGCAGACTTCTCCCTTTCTGCGACGGCCTTCTCGCGCTCCAGCAGTACTCGCTCTCGGTCCAGGTCTGCGTGCTCCTTCTCCAGCAGCTGTCGCTCTCGTTTGAGTTTGGCTCTTTCGAAATGCAGCTCATCTTCAGTCTCTGGAGGGCTTTTTTCCATGGATCTCCCTCTCACACTTTCTGATGTATCCGATGAGGGTCCTCCATCAGCTACCGTCGTTTGAGTATTGACCTCGATTACTGAATGTGTCAGTAATTCCAGAATATCACTCCCCATTTCTACTTGATACATCTTCTTGCTGGGCTGGGCTGCACATTCGGACTCATCGGCCAGGTTGGTCAGTAAGGTTGGTTTAGGAGGGTCTGCGTCAGTGTGATCGCCATCTACGGCCTTCTCCATGAGTCTGAACCACCGCCAGGATTCTGGTTTAACTGTTTCAACGTCCTTCGCAAGAGCTTTTAAAACCTAGGGGTGAAAGGTAGAGAAAACTACATCTTCTAAGATTTTTATATTTTCTGAAGAACAAAGCATGGTGTGCAGCTAAACAAGTAAATAATTATAATTGAAAATAAAGACAGATTCTATGTGTCCATCTTACCTTGTATTTGCATTTTAAATTCTCCCACTTTCGTTTTGCTCTTTGAGAAGTAATATTTCCATCCAGGTTGGGTTTTGTTTCTTGTATGAATAGCCTACAAAAACAAAAACCAAAAAAAAAAAAAAAACATACTTTGGGACTTTCTCTTTGAAAACTGCTCTTAGATAAGGAAATCCTTGGGTTTTAAAATTGATGACCCCTAGGGGGCTACATAAAGTTTGGTTGACACCCATGTCAGTGAAAGTTTGAGATTTATTTATGTATTATTTTATTTTGTCTACTTATTTATTTATATTTTACAAAACTCTCATAATGTGTTTCCTTAAGATATTTATTAAATGTTTTAAATTTTTATATTATTAAGTTTATCATTTTATTTGTATATTTTTATATTATTATGGAATTAATATTTTAAAACATTAATTTCTAAAAACTACTAGGAAATAATGAATTCATTCTACCATTATTTGGCTGTTTATTTTATTATTTATCCGAGTATCTCCTTGCCATTGCAACCTTTATCTTACTTGTTGGATGCTGTAGTGAAATATTCTCTTTACATCTGCTTTGTAATTATATTTAGTGTAAAAAAAAATAATAATAAAAATAATATATATATAACCCAATTTATTTAATTTTTAATTTTTATTTAAATTATTTATTTAATTAAAGTTTTTAAGTGGGTATAAAATACAGAATTAAATATACCTAAATATAACTAAATAGTAAACAAATATTTTCAAAATAATATTATAAAATATTACTATACAAACATATCAATTTTATAATAACAAAGCCAATAATTAAAATAAATAATAATATAATTAGATACCAACATTTTTATTACAAATTACATAGTATACATGGATCATCATATATGAATAATCTGTCATTACATATTAGAAATGGGGTCAGCATAAATGGGGGTCCTGATATTAAAAGTTTAAAAACCCCTTCATTATGAGTTCTCTAATGTAAAACAATAGCAACAACAAACAATTACGCATTTATAATTGGATACAAACAACACGTAGTGCAGATGTAAAATGAATTACACATGAATCACAATGAGTACATACTCCCAGCCATTTCTGCATGTGTTCCTCCAGCCTGAGAATAAATAACCATGGGCCATGCGCCACCTGATCAGTGTCTCGGTGTCCTTGTGAGACCCTGAAACAGAACAGCGGTGCAGAGGACAGTCCGGCATAAATTCACTGTAGCTTTGGTGCTGCTGTAACATGTGATTTTATATATGCAAAACAAACCGCCCAGTCAAACCACACCATAAACAATGACAACTGTCAGTCTGAAATAATAGTAACAAATCCTTATTTATTAACCAAAAGCAGCTGCACATATAAAGTGCATTAACCCGGTTTTAAATCCACTGTGAATTATATATAAACTCATATAAAAGAGAGTTAAGGTAATGTGCGAAAGTTTTGCATGCGTGCACACAGTGCAGCTTTACACAATGACACTCACACTGTTGAGATGGTTGCGCCATTTCTTAAAGGGAGAGAGGCGGCCAAACTCCTCTTATGAGATATACAGTAATACCATGAATATTATTGTTATCTTTCACTTCTTCAACAACCGTTTGCGTCTCTATTGCGGACAGCACTTCTTCACAGCTTTTGCAGTTTCTAACAGACGGACCAATGGTATTAGATCATTTCCCTCTAGCGGTCAGGAGAAAAACAGCTCTCAGGTATACTGCATAAAAATGATTTCACTAAAATAAGCATCAATTCATTTTCATCTTTAGTTATAGATTATACAGGTGCATCTCAATAAATTAGAATGTCGTGGTAAAGTTCATTTATTTCAGTCAACTCAAATTGTGAAATTATTATTCATGTATTAAATCAATTCAATGCACACAGACTGAAGTAGTTTAAGTGTTTGGTTCTTTTAATTGTGATGATTTAGGCTCACATTTAACAAAAACCCACCAATTCACTATCTCAACAAATTAGAATACTTCATAAAACCAATAAAAAAAAACATTTTTAGTGAATTGTTGGCCTTCTGGAAAGTATGTTCATTTACTGTATATGTACTCAATACTTGGTAGGGGCTCCTTTTGCTTTAATTACTGCCTCAATTGGGCGTGGCATGGAGGTGATCAGTTTGTGGCACTGCTGAGGTGGTATGGAACCCTCTTGATGCCTTGACCCCAGCCTCAGTCCATTCCTTGTGAAGTTCACCCAAATTCTTGAATCGATTTTGCTTGACAATCCTCATAAGGCTGCGGTTCTCTCGGTTGGTTGTGCATCTTTTTCTTCCACACTTTTTCCTTCCACTCAACTTTCTGTTAACATGCTTGGATAAAGCACTCTGTGAACAGCCAGCTTCTTTGGCAATGAATGTTTGTGACTTACCCTCCTTGTGAAGGGTGTCAATGATTGTCTTCTGGACAACTGTCAGATCAGCAGTCTTCCCCATGATTGTGTAGTCTAGTCAACCAAACTGAGAGACCATTTTGAAGGCTCAGGAAACCTTTGCAGGTGTTTTGAGTTGATTAGCTGATTGGCATGTCACCATATTCTAATTTGTTGAGATAGTGAATTGGTGGGTTTTTGTTAAATGTGAGCCAAAATCATCACAATTAAAAGAACCAAACACTTAAGCTACTTCAGTCTGTGTGCATTGACTTTATTTAAGGGGAGACACTACAGGCAAAAACACTGTTTTTTCATGCACCTGTCAATTTTGAGATTTTGGGCTTTTTGGTTTTTCATAAAATGTTTTTTCAGACTAGTAGAACGAAAACATCCAAAAGACACTGTTAAGTGTTTCTTTTATAGCACTCTATCTATTTGTGTCAATAGATTTCAATTACAACATATATTTTTAAAGGCCGTTTTCTCAAAATGAGTTTTTTCCCCTACACTGAGCCATAAATTTCCACTTCAGTAGCACTTACACACACCAAACTTTACATTTTTATTCCTGTCTATATCCTGAAGGTTTTTTACAGAGGGATTTGTTCATATATAATTTTCTTGATTATATACAACATTTTAATCCCCCCAAAATTGTCAAAATATAGTGTTTTCTGTCTGTTCTAAGTATTTTCTGAATTATGGAGTGACAAAATGAGATACTCAAAATTCCCTCTGTAAAAACTTTTGACTGTAATATGTCAAAAAAATTAAACAAGAATTTTGAAACTGACTTCCTCAAGTGTTTAGATTTTTGTACTAGAAATGTATGCAAATTAGTGCATATTTCATTAAATAATGCCTCATTTGTATATTTAAACCTAACATTTTAGAAAACTTGTAATACAAAAAATGTTTGCAATTATGAATGTAATCAATCAACTAGGTAAGTAAGGCAATGACTATTAGTAAAAAAATTACCTTATTCACCTGCAGTGTCTCGCCTTAATACACGAGTTCCACAATTTGAGTTGAATTACTGAAATAAATGAACTTTTCCACGACATTCTAATTTATTGAGATGCACATGTTTGATAATAAATCGAGTCATTAAAAATGCTGAATCCTTTAATCCACAGCACAAACAAAAGTATTTTGAAATAAAGCTGAAATAAAATACAACACAAACATTGGATTAAAAATGCAAACTAAATGAAAATAAAATTACTGGAAATAAGTTTAACCTAAATAGTATTTTTTTCTTCTTCTTTTTTTAAAATCAATGACTTATAAAAACCACACAAAAGCACATAACACAGTTACTAAAAATCAAACTAAAATTAACATGAAAACTGAAATTAAAAGATCATTCAAAATATGAATTAAAAATAATATAGCATATGAATAATACTAAAATAACAATGATTAAACGGTTTTTCTAAAAATTCTTTTTTTGATTTACACCCATTTAAAAATAATTATTGCTTATTTATTATACAAATATATGATAATAATATACATTGTTTTACTTTATTTTTGTAAACAAAAGTGAAGTAAAGTTTCTCTGGTGTATATTTTTCAGTATGTGTTTATTTGTGAAAGCCACAAACCTAAAACATGTAAAGACATAAACCATAAAGTCTTGACTATAAAATGAAGCAAGATTAATGACTACGAGTAAGCTGTCTCTACAATAGAACCTGTCATTAAACAGCAGTTTACTTTTCAGCACAGTTTTAAGTTTCTGAATGACAAAAAGGTGGACCATGAATCTTGTTTTGACATTTATTGTGTGGCACAAATGGTATACTTTACTTACAGATACTGTTATTGTACATCATTTCAGTAAGAAAACAACACACTCCATGTTTCTTTCAACGTTTACAAATCAGTAAACAAATCTCAAAAATATTTTAGTTTAGGGGCCCTTTTGCACTCTCTTAATGTATGTGGAACCCATTATAGATCGTGTGCATTCGACAAATGCATTCGATTTTGGATTGAAAAATACAAAAAAAAATAAAATAATTAATAATTTTAATTTTGCCATTTAAATATATTTTCAGACAACAACCCAAAGATTGTTCAGACAATCCCATTAACTCATCGCAGTATCTGTTTTTCCCTGAGGTTTGCCCTCTTCTCAGACCTGCTTCAGATTTTTTCAATCACCCTTTCTAGTAAGAATATTAATCTTTCTCTGTTCTTTTCGTGTGGACAGTCCAGCCCGTTGCATCCTGAACTGCGTTTCATGTGATTCGTGATATGCGCTGACTTTCTGTCTCTTTCAAGGGCCACTCTGTCCCTCGCCAAAGCTTCTCTGTCTTTCAGCAGTCGGGCTCTGTCCTGTTCCAAAGATGCTTTGTCTCTGTTAACTGCAGCTTTGTCCTTCTCTACCTGGGCTCTGTCCCGTTGAAGCGCCGCTCTTTCCCGATCGGCAAGGGACCTTTCTCGCTCTAGAAGGGCTTTTTCTCTGTCCAGGCCTCCAAGCTCCTTTTCTAGAAGTTGTCTTTCTCTTTGAAGTTTGGTTTTCATGATGTCCAACGAGTGACTTTCTGTCGTCTGCTTGCCTTTTTGTCTTTCCCGCTTAACCGTATGCGGTCTGGAGGCCGGCGGCACATTCATCGAAGTTCCTTCCTCTTCCAGGAATTCCAATATTTCCCCTCCGACTTTAATCTGGCGTAGCCTCTTACTAGGATGAGGTGTATTATCATTGTTAGCTTCTGATGTGATCACTTGCTGGCTGATCTTTTCATCAAACTCTTCACCCAGAGCATCGTCCATGAGATTAAACCATTTCCAGCAGGTGGGGTTCTTCTCCACACCAGTGGGAGGATATTTTGCATCCTTGTAATGAAGTGTGAAATGCATTAAACTGTTGAATATGTTCTGTGAAAGTTGGCATTTGAAAAACACAATTAGCAGTGAGACCAACCTTATATCTTGCCTTCAGGTTTTCCCACTTTTTGGCAATCTGCTCAGTTGTCATCTTTTCTTCGAGCCCCATTTCTCTGAGTATTGCACTAAAAAAATAAGCAAAATAATAACTTTGAATCTGAACACAGGTTGTGAGAAATCAACGGCAAATTTTAAGATTACAAATCTCACCTCCAGGCTGTTTTAGACGAATTTTTCCTCCCGTCAAAAAGCGCTGAGTTGCTCGACCGCAGCTGTATCAGTTTTGTGATATCCTCAGTAGACACTAGTGCACATAAAACAGCCAGTTAGTTAGCTTAATGCTCAGATTACTAATTAGTTTCGCGCAAAAACGAACGACTTACTTTTATAGATGAGTTTAGAGCTGGTCGACGCCGAATCCATATTTCATATCACTTCGTAAAACAGATTTCTAGGGCCCTTAATAGTGCACGTTGGCAGTGTGATTCTGTTATCATACCCTCCCAGGGAAAATGGCGCCGTACGAGCACAGCCTGGATAGGCTGCCTACTAAGTGCCCTTATTTTGAAAGAGTGAATTTGCGTCCTTAAAATGCATATAAAATATTTCTTAAAATACAAATTTGGTTTTGACTTAAACAGAATTATTAATTGACTGGAACATTAAACACAAACGCATTAACGAGATCTTTTTATGGCTACTGACTAGGCTTAAAGACCAAACCAAAGACCAAAGAAAATTAAATGGGGGCGTGGCTTATTAGACAGAAGTGTGTCTTTAATAAGTACAATAATTCTATGTGTAATATTAAAGTCTCTGAGTGTCATTATTATTTTCGAAGTATTGTCCAGATTTAGATTAAAGAATCATAAAACATCTGTAATTGGTCAATCCCGAACAGCGCTGAGAAAAATAACAGGCCCCGCGAGACAATACGATCACGTGCCAGCTGTTACTTTTCTCAGCGCTTGTCAGAACTGAACAATCAGAGTCGTTTGTGATTACTAGATGATGATTTTAAGAATCGTTTAAAAGCGAGATCGCGGCTAAGTTTTCCATCTAAGTGTTAACAAATTTAGAGGTTTAAACTGTTATTTTTAGTGTACAAATGTATCCAATTAAAACGTCTTGAAATTTGAATACATTCGCGCTTTTCTAAGCAGCAATGCGCCACCTGGAGGAAGACAACTTTTGTTTCATAGAAATCATTGAAGCAAACATCCACCCATCGGTAACGGTGATAAATGAGAAGTCTAAGCCGACAAACATAAGAGTAGATATATTAGAAGAGGTATAGATTGTATTTAGTTATAAGAATAATTTGGTGTGTGAAAAGTCATTCTTGAGACATGGGACAAAACATGTCCAGCAATTGTAACTGTTATCAGGTTTAAAAAATAAAAATATTTTCAATTGTAAATGTTATGGGGATTAATAATAGAATTTATTTAACACAATTATCCCCTTCAGTTTAATTTTATCATTATTATGTTTTTTTAAATGTTTTTTAATGATGAAAAAAAACTTGTTTTATCAAAAGTAACACTTAATAATATCTCATATCAAAGCAAGGTTGTTTTTCAGTGACACATGCATGTTTCCTATGGTTTCAAAGTTGTGTCCCCACTTTTTGTCAACACCGTCAGACATTCATTAAAATGTAATAAAAACAGGGAATATCAGGGGCAGCTGTCACTCTAAAGGACCTCCTTGCCACATTCCTCCTTTGCAGAGGACATCAGTGTTAGACAGGCTCTAACACTGCCAAATGCCAAATTTGTAAACACCGTCAGATGTCAGATGTAATTGATTGATTCAATGTATTTGATAGTTAAAATGACTACAAATTTCGGTTTTCGTCACCACCGTCAGATTTGTCAACTCCGTCAGTTACATATTTTGATAATATTTCATCATGGTATTTTATATTTGTTGAGGAATTGTTGGTCACATGTGAAAGTGTAATCTGTCTGCTAACATGAGAATGTGTTTTGAAATGTTAAAAACATTTTGAATGCTGTTAAAGATAAAGTTAAAATTATATTACACAGTCCAAGTTAGAAAGCACATTTTGTTAAAAAAAGAGAAAAGTTGGGAGGTTGTATCAAAGCATAGCTTAGTAGCTTAGTACATATAAGATACATAAATGTAGTTTCATTTGTCTGAGTACAAGGTTTTATTTTTTTCAATTTTGCACCCTGTTTTGTCCCACTTCTCAAGAATAACTTGTCACAACTCAGAGGCAGTTCTTGACTACTTGATTTACTAAGGCCTATATTCATCAAATAAATACAACACTCTTAGATAAAATAAACAGCTGCTTTTATCCTACCCAGATCTTCATGCGGCATATTTGAAATCTCAACTAATGCTCTTGACCTTTACAAGCCTCTGCTAAACTATTAATAATAGAGGGGGCTCCTTCCCTAATGAAGAATCAGTCAACAAGTCCTGTCAGGATGAAGTGTCAATATACAATTCGTCAACTAATTGGATGACAGAGAGGTGGCCCAGTTAATGTTCATGGCTGCGTTTGTCAAAACATTGTGAGATTTCATGAGATTTACTTAAGCTTACGATGCTTAAACGCAGACCAAGTCTGCCAAGCAGTTATTGCATAAGGCTGTCAGATGTATTTAAAAAGCTGGAAAGTGTGGAGGAAGTATGGCAGTCCTTCTGTGTCAAAAAAAGTGTTGACTGCTTTATACAATACATTTTTCTGTCTACTGTTATCATCTTTGTTTTATTAAGTGAAAGTGAAAGTGACGTGATGTGTGGCCAAGTATGGTGTCCCATACTCGTAATTTGTGCTCTGCATTTAACCCATCCAAGTGCACACACACACACAGCAGTGAGTAGTGAGTAGTGAACACACACAGGCATCCATTTTTGCTGCGGTGCCCAGGGAGCAGTTGGAGGTTTGGTGCCTTGCTCAAGGGTCTCACCTCAGTCGTGGTATTGAAGGTGGAAGAGAGCGCTGGTCATTCACTCCCCCACCTACAATCCTTTGGGTTACAAGGCTGACTTTTTAACCATTAGGCCATGACCATTTTATCACCTGTTTGTGTCATCCTCCCATCGTCCATTCAGCTCAGTTTTATTCTTCATAAGTTGCTGCTCTCAGTGAACATTCTGCAACACATTTTACAGTTATCCACATTGTAAAAATATTAGTAATTTTAAAAGACTGTAAATTGGTAAAATAGTAAACACCTGTTAATAATTTCCTCACTACTGTAATGTTGAAAAACTGTAATACATCTACCAGGGCATGACTTTTCTATACTAATCTATAAATTAATAATATATCTTAAATTTAAGTTCAGTTCTGTAAAACCATTTTTAAACTTTTAAATGTATTTATTTATTTATTTTTTATTTTTTGCAGTGCAGGCAAACAATTAGACATTTTTGATTTTTCTTTTTCAATAATGAGTTTCCTAAAACTTTTAAAACATCTGTTCTATAAACTTCAATTAATCTATAGTACATGTTTCATCTATGTGCCTTGTCATAAACCTTTAGAAACAAACATTGTGGATTTGGCACAAAAAGAATGCCATCATTGTTGCAAACAGCCTTCTAAAAAATGACAGAACAATATTACATAAACAATGAGGACACACATCAGCATATATTCATTTATCTCAAAAGGATAGTTCAACTAAAAATAAAAATAAATTACATGTATTCAACCTCATGTCATACCAAACCTGTATGACTATGTTTCTTATGCTGAACACAAAAGAAGATATTTTGAAGAATGTTGATAGTAAAACTGATACGGGTTTTCTTTGACTCCCTTTGTATTGATTAAAAAAAAAAAAAAAGTTTGGTTTTCATTATTATTCTAAATATCTTCTTTTGTGTTCAGCAGAAGAAAGAAAGTCAGACAGGTTTGGAACAACATGAGGTTGAATATTATGGCAGAATTTCATTTCGTTTGAGCAATGACTGTATGGACATATGTATAGTGCAAAACAATCGTCTCCTTTTTTCCACAAATGGACCCTCACACAGAACAACTCTGTTCCATCGGTCTATCGGCCGCTCTGCTTTATCATATTGATATCCAAATGCATTTTACATCATCAGTTCAGTCATGTGAAAAGGTGTCCTTTGTTGTCCAGTGTGGAGCAAGGGGGCTAATCTCTGTGCATATGTCCTTAAAAGCACTGATGCTGTTTTCCTCTTAAATTATTAAGCTTCTTCAGCGGCTTTAAACCATTGAGGGAAGATTAGTGAGGTTATTCTGTGACGGTGTGTTTGTGCGTGCGCGTGTGTGCACATGAAGTGGGTAATGTTGATGGTGTGTTTGTGTCTTCTCCTTTCTGTTCATGCAAGGATGCTATTCGGTATCTAAATGAGAGCAGTCCAACAGAGGCTGATCGATCCATCGGTGCCAATTAAACCTCATCACCTTGTCTTTCAGAA
Source organism: Onychostoma macrolepis (assembly GCF_012432095.1). Lineage (NCBI taxonomy): Eukaryota > Metazoa > Chordata > Actinopteri > Cypriniformes > Cyprinidae > Onychostoma > Onychostoma macrolepis. Next base: position 12,758,273 of record NC_081179.1, on the reverse strand, counting down.
TCACATTTGCTGTCACGTCACATTGCATATGTCACTCAAGCAACCAAATTGACCATTTTGTACCTAAAATCAGCATCTGGATCAGATACAGATGTGTGTTTAGTACATTTAGCTATATAATTAAGATCTTATTAGTGCATGCTTGTGTTTTTATCCTGAACAGAGAGTTTTTGACATGCACTGTATTGTAATTTCCCTCTATGTGAATCTGTGCCTCTCTAATCCAGCAGTCTGTATCCTGTGTTGGGGAAGAAGAGGGGGTTGTATGTGTCTCTGTAATCTTGCTATGTCTGTGTGCAACTGTGTTGGTAATCCTGCTGTGTGTGTGCGCTGATGTGTTTCTCCAATGTAATCCTATGACAGCGAGCATTTGTGCACGTGAATGGTCTTCAGTGTTAAAACATACATGCCTTGTGCGTTTAGCATCATTTTACGTTGGATGGCTGGCCGCACGGGCACACGCTCGACTCCACGTGTGGGCAGTGTTTGACATCATCAGGCGTCATTGCCGTGCTGAGGTGATATGGGAGGGCAGGATCAGCAAAGACATTTGGCTTGATCTCTAACTTTCCAGAGGCGTGGCTGGGGGAAGGGAACGACTGGTTTGGAATGATGAACTGGAATTAGGATAAAGATAGGAAGTAGTCTCAGATCAGCTGTTCCAAATTTTAACCATAATGGAAAAATCTACTAATCTGGTCTAAACTTGTGTATTAAATAAATTCAATGCACACAGACTGAAGTAGTTTAAGTCTTTGGTTCTTTTAATTGTGATGATTTTGGCTCACATTTAACAAAAAAACACCAATTCACTATCTCAACAAATTAGAAAATGGTGACATGCCAATCAGCTAATCAACTCAAAACACCTGCAAAGGTTTCCTGTGCCTTCAAAATGGTCTCTCAGTTTGGTTCACTAGGCTACACAATCATGGGGAAGACTGCTGATCTGACAGTTGTCCAGAAGACAATCATTGACACCCTTCACAAGGAGGGTAAGCCACAAACATTCATTGCCAAAGAAGCTGGATGTTCACAGAGTGCTTTATCCAAGCATGTTAACAGAAAGTTGAGTGGAAGGAAAAAGTGTGGAAGAAAAAGATGAACAACCAACCGAGAGAACCGCAGCCTTATGAGGATTGTCAAGCAAAATCGATTCAAGAATTTGGGTGAACTTTACAAGGAATGGACTGAGGCTGAGGTCAAGGCGACAAGAGCCACCACACACTCAAGGAATTTGGCTACAGTTGTCGTATTCCTCTTGTTAAGCCACTCCTGAACCACAGACAACGTCAGAGGCGTCTTACCTAGGCTAAGGAGAAGAACTGGACTGTTGCCCAGTGGTCCAAAGTCCTCTTTTCAGATAAGAGCAAGTTTTGTGTTTCATTTGGAAACCAAGGTCCTAGAGTCTGGAGGAAGGGTGGAGAAGCTCATAGCCCAAGTTGCTTGAAGTCCAGTGTTAAGTTTCCACAGTCTGTGATGATTTGGGGTGCAATGTCATCTGCTGGTGTTGGTCCATTGTGTTTTTTGAAAACCAAAGTCACTACACCCGTTTACCAAGAAATTTTGGAGCACTTCATGCTTCCTTCTGCTGACCAGATGCTGATTCCATTTTCCAGCAGGATTTGGCACCTGCCCACACTGCCAAAAGCACCAAAAGTTGGTTAAATGACCATGAAGTTGGTGTGCTTGACTGGCCAGCAAATTCACCAGACCTGAACCCCATAGAGAATCTATGGGGTATTGTCAAGAGGAAAATGAGAAACGAGACCAAAAAATGCAGATGAGCTGAAGGCCACTGTCAAAGAAACCTGGGCTTCCATACCACCTCAGCAGTGCCACAAACTGATCACTTCCATGCCACGCCGAATTGAGGCAGTAATTAAAGCAAAAGGAGCCCCTACCAAGTATTGAGTACATATACAATAAATGAACATACTTTCCAGAAGGCCAACAATTCACTAAAAATGTTTTTTTTATTGGTCTTATGAAGTATTCTAATTTGTTGAGATAGTGAATTTGTGAGGTTTTGTTAAAATTTGAGCCAAAATCATCACAATTAAAAGAACCAAAGACTTAAACTACGTCCGTCTGTGTGCATTGAATTTATTTACTACACAAGTTTCACAATTTTAGTTGAATTACTGAAATAAATGAACTTTTCCACGACATTCTAATTTATTGAGATGCACCTGTATAAGTAAGCAATGTTTTAAAACACTTAATTGCATGCTATTTACAATTAAATTGTAATGTATTATAGTTTAAATTGATATTAAATGCAATTAGTGCTTTTTGACCCACTAGTTCAAACATCTATTGTATCTGAAATATGGTTAAAGTATACTGTCGTATGCACTGATAAGCATTGATGGTATGCTTAAATGTCACTATTGAAACTTTTGTGCCATTTAAGTACACATTTGTAGTGAAGTTGCAATTAAGGACATTGAAAGTTTATTTACTTTAAATGTAATATCAAATAACACACTAGTTAAAATTATGATCAATATCTCACATGTGCTTTAGTATATGTAACAACCGGTGTCCACTGAACGGCGAGTTTAATGAGAAACCAAGTGCAGTTTATTTACAACGTGATCCAAAATACAAACATAATCCGAGACTTGACTCACCAACAGCAGGTTACAACATCAATACACGACAAGGATCAATGGCAACATGATGGCTACTTATAACAAACAATCAGGGTCACATGACAAGAACCAACCAATGAGGAAACAAGACACATGACTAGGGCTGTATCCGAAATCGCCCCCTACACCCTCATTCACTATTCCCTACATTAGTCCACTTGAAGGAGTGAATGAATTCAGACACTGAGTGCAACGGAAGGACTGACGCTTTTATTTGCTTGCTGTTTAATAATCATTTGAAACGGGCAGCTCCAGTAGTAAGATTGAAGAATTTATCTTGAACTCTGTTACAGAAATATATAAACCCTAATAGTCAATTTACAATTAATTTGTACCGGTGTTGTATTACGCCATGGACATGCGCTTCTAAAATAAATGAATAGATGATTCAGCTGCGGGTGCCATCTTCTGGAGAGACACGGGAATTCATTTGGCGCGCAACTCTCACAGTGCATTAGGGGTTATCTCTAGCCATTGAGTGTACATCGGTTGTACACTCGTTTTTGCGGTGCATTGTGGGATTGAATGAGTGCACTCGAGAACGTCCACTATGGTTTCAAACACCACTTAAAATGGCTGTCCCCTCAAATAGTGCACTATTTGAGGGTATAGGGGGCGATTTCAGATACAGCCGAAGACAACCAATCAGAACATGACACATTGAACAAGAGAACCAATAGCATGAACACATGAGGGCAAGGGAAGCATGAAACAAACAGGAACCGTGACTAAACTTCAAAATAAAAGACATGAAAACAAGAACATGAAACAGAACCCCAAAACCCCACGTTACATGTCCCCCCCTCTGAGGGCTGTCCATACGCCCAACCGTAACACCCACCCCAAACAAAAACAAAACGTCCAGGAGGGTGGAGGACTGGAGGTGGTCCAGGGGTTAGGATGGAGGGCCAGGCCCATGAAGCGGAACAGGGAGCCATGGCGGAGCAGGCAGAGCAGGGAATTCATGGACGGCCTCCATGGTCGTGACAGGACAGACAGCGAGTTCAAAAGTGGGCACCACCACCTCAGGAGGTTCTGCATGGGAAGCCGCCACCTCTGGAGGCACTGCAGTAGACTCGTGGACAGGAGAGGCCTCAGGGGGAAATTAATGGACAGAAGAGGCCTCTGAGGGCGATTCGTGGACAGAAGAGGCCTCAGGAGCAGATTCTTGGACAGGAGAGGCCTCAGGAGCGCAGGGTGCAGCCCACATGCTCAAAATGGCGACCGCCATTACAAGAAGGGCAGCAGAGGGTGGCAGGACCTCTAAGATGGCGGGGATTGAGAGCACTGACATCACCGGGATGCCTGCAGCTCTCACCGACATCAGTGGTAAGTCCATCACTCTAGCTATCAGTCTTTTCAGGAGCTTGGGTACTATAGGCTCAGGTGTGGTGGCCATCTTGGCCGAGGACTCAGGCATGGCGTCCATCTTGCAATGAGGCTCTGGAATGGCGGCCATGACATGGGCAGCCCCCGTAGACTCTGGCTTGGCAGGCATGACGTGAGCAGGCCCTGAGGTAGCAGACATGACGTTAGCGGACTCTGGATTGGCAGACATGATGTGATCAGGCTTTGACTTAGTAGACATGATGTGAGTGGGTCCTGGAGTAACAGGCATGAGGTTAGCAGGCTTTGGCGTAGCAGGCATGACATTAGCAGGCTTTGGCTTGGCAGGCATGACGCGAGCTGGTTTTGGAGTAACTGGCATGATGTGAACAACTCCTGACATGAAGGTCGGGACATGAAAATGCTCTGGTGCAGGTACAGCACTATTGCGGGGCTCCTCATCTGCAACTCCCACAGTAAGAGGTGAACCAGCCAGCAACAAAGCATAGTCAATATATCGCTCTAGTGACCAATGAATCTTTCCCCCAGGCAACCGAGAACGAATGGGTTCATTTAAACCCACTCGAAAAATGTTCTTAAGGGCCACATCATTAAAAGCCACCAAATGGCACAGTCCACAAAAGTCCTGAACATATTCCTCAATGACCTGATCACCTTGACAAAGGTGGAGGAGACGAACAACTGCTGGGTTCATTTTTATGGTCATGTATTCTGTAACAACCGGAGTCCACTGAATGGCAAGTTTAATGAGAACCCAAGTGCAGTTTATTTACAACATGATCCAAAATACAAACATAATCCGAGACTTGACTTGACATGGACAAACTAGACTCACCGACAGCAGGTTACAACATCAATACATGACAAGGATCAATGGCAACATGATGGCTACTTATAACAAACAATCAGGGTCACATGACAAGAACCAACCAATGAGGAAACAAGACACATGACTAGGACAACTAATCAGAACATGACACAATGAACAAGAGAACCAATAGCATGAATACATGAGGGCAAGGGAAGCATGAAACAAACAGGAACCGTAACTAAACTTCAAAATAAAAGACATGAAAACAAGAATATGAAACAGAACCCCAAAACCCCACGTTACATGATATTATTAGATTATTAAAGCAATGATTCAAAATGTACTTTCCAAAAAACTGTAAAATGTTTAATTTTACATGATTACAAAGTGCACTTTTTAAAGCTGCTTAAGTGTGTTTTAGTCATAAAAGTGTACTCTCTTGGAACATAAAAAATATTTTAAAGAATTTACTTCCATTTTACAAACATAAAATAAAATAGAAGTCAAAAATTCTTAAAAATATCTTCCTTTGGGTTTCACAGAAAAAGAAAATCAGTTTTGGAACTACATGAGGATGAGTAAATGATGACAGAATTTTCATTTTTGGGTTGACTATCCCTTTAAGTGGCCTTTTATTTCATTACTAATATTATATTATCTGCAAGGACAGTTTTTACAAATATACTTTTAAGATTTGAAGTAAACTACAAGTGCACATTAAATACAAATAAGCACACTTATTTTTGACAAAGGTTGACATAGCAAATTGGAGGTAGGGGCGGATGCTCAATCAACTCTGGGCTATGGAGCAGCAGGTTTAGCGATGGAGACAGCGTCGCGAGAGCCTGCCGCGCTGTAGCCGAGCGGATAGGCAGCACTATTTATAGCTAATCCTGTTTAAGCGAGGTCATGCTCTCTACCGTCCCTGAGACAGAGCAGTGGAGTTAAACGCTCGCGTGCCAGCGTACGAGAAGCACCGCGTGCGCTTTTAGCTCATCGTACCAATCAAAAAACACAACTCATACACAAATCACATCCAGGATTTTCTAGGCTTATTTTGCCAGTAGTTTCACTATAGGAGGCAGTAACCACCATAGACTCTGAAGTGGGCGATTATAATATTATAATAACCCATAATTACAGATACATATGGCCAAACAGTACAGGCCGGGCTGTCCTTTTCCTCACACTTGTTTTTGGTGTAAGAGTGCGTAAAATTAACCCTGTTACCAGTATTGGCAGTAGGCTATGTAACAGAATTGACAGTTATGTATGTGTTTGTGTGTGTGTTTCTCTGTGTATAACTGTCAATTCTGTTATGTGCTGTCAACACTGTACTCTTAACAGAGTTTGACAGTAACAGAATTGACACTGACAACAAGAAATCAGCCACAATGATTTTCAGCTATATAAGACACTTTTTTACAAAAAAATGGGACCTATATATTATATTGATATGGCCTGTAACATCCTGTGATCCATGACAACGAGTAACATGTAGCCTAATATATATACAGGTGCTGGTCATATAATTAGAATATCATCAAAAAGTTGATTTATTTCACTAATTCCATTCAAAACGTGAAACTTTTTATTATATTCATTCATTACACACAGACTGATATATTTCAAATGTTTATTTCTTTTAATTTTGATGATTAAAGCTTACAGCTCATGAAAGTCAAAAATCAGTATCTCAAAATATTAGAATATTTACATTTGAGTTTGAATAAATGACCATCCCTACAGTATAAATTCTGCGTATCTCTTGTTCTTTGAAACCACAATAATGGGGAAGACTGCTGACTTGGAAATGATCCAGAAGAGGAACATTGACACCCTCCACAAAGAGGGTAAGTCACAGAAGGTCATTACTGAAAGGTGTGGCTGTTTACAGAGTGCTGTATCAAAGCATATTAAATGCAAAGTTGACTGGAAAGAAGAATTTGGGTAGGAAAAGGTGCACAAGCAACAGGGATGACCGCAAGCTTGAGAATACAGTCAAGAAAAGCCGATTCAAACACTTAGGAGAGCTTCACAAGGAGAGAACTGAAGCTGGAGTCAGTACATCAAGAGTCACCACGCTCAGACGTCTTCAGGAAAAGGGCTACCAAGCCACTTCTGAACCAGAGACAACGTCAGAAGCATCTTACCTGGGCTGTGGAGAAAAAGAACTGGACTGTTGCTCAGTGGTCCAAAGTCCTCTTTTCAGATGAAAGTAAATTTTGCATTTCATTTGGAAATCAAGGTCCCAGAGTCTGAAGGAAGAGTGGAGAGGCACAGAATCCATGTTGCTTGAAGTCCAGTGTGAAGTTTCCACAGTCTGTGATGATTTGGGCTGCCACTGTGTTTTCTGAAGTCCACAGTCAACGCAGCCATCTACCAGGAAATTTTAGAGCACTTCATGCTTCCTTCTGCTGACAAGCTTTATGGAGATGCTGATTTCATTTTCCAGCAGGACTTGGCACCTGCCCACACTGCCAAAGGTACCAAAAGCTGGTTCAATGACCATAGTGTTACTGTGCTTGATTGGCCAGCAAACTCGCCTGACCTGAACCCCATAGAGAATCTGTGGGGTATTGTCAAGAGGAAGATGAGAGACACCAGACCCAACAATGCAGAAGAGCTGAAGGCCACTATCAGAGCAACCTGGGCTCTCATAACACCTGAGCAGTGCCACAGACTGATCGACTCCATGCCACGCCGCATTGCTGCAGTAATTCAGGCAAAAGGAGCCCCAACTAAGTATTGAGTGCTGTACATGCTCATACTTTTCATTTTCATACTTTTCAGTTGGCCAAGATTTCTAAAAATCCTTTCTTTGTATTGGTCTTAAGTAATATTCTAATATTTTGAGATACTGATTTTTGACTTTCATGAGCTGTAAGCTCTAATCATCAAAATTAAAAGAAATAAACATTTGAAATATATCAGTCTGTGTGTAATGAATGAATATAATATACAAGTTTCACTTTTTGAATGGAATTAGTGAAATAAATCAACATGATATTCTAATTATATGACCAGCACCTGTGTATATATATATATATATATATATATATATATATATATTTACACACACATAGGCTATATGCATTTCAATAGCTTCTATTTTAAATCTATAGTTGTTTTTGTACTGACAAAATCTATCTTCATTCAGTCTTATATTAGATGTGGCTGTATTGTGGAGCTAAAGCCTTCAATAAGATAATAATTTGTAAATCTCTATGGCCCTCCTCTTGTTGCTAATAATAATACATCAAGTTTAGCATGGCCCGCTTGTTCATCACACCAACGTATCTTTGCTGGTTGCTGGTGATGACAGCTGTTTCAACAGGGGATGACACCTGTACCTGGGACAAGCGCTGGCCAATGAGAGTCTGAGTTAAATCCCGAGCCGTGCCTCTGACGTAAACACTCCACAGACTAGCGCGCGGTGGGCGGGTCGTTACGGATCGAGTTGTAGATCCACGGCGCGAGACTATTGATGCCAAGTGGAGCTGACGCGCACCGGCTCAAAGTGAGTACACATGTATACAAAGAAAATGTGTTATTATACACTATATAGGCTAAAAGTGTCGTTTCAGATATTACAGTATGGACCACATTATTTTTTAATCAAATGGCAAGTCAATACAGATCGAAATGGTTAGGATTAGTAGTGGAAGCATGCTGTTTAAAGTTATTGTAATCATTTGACGTGGGAATCGCGTGATTAAGACTCGTTTTTCTGCATGTCTGTTTTCGTTCTTCCTTACATAGTCCTAAATGTTTTGCTTTATAGTCTTAATGCACATTTATTATTACTCCTTCCCTTTCCAAATTTCCCCAGACATTATGCTACGTAGAAAAAAAAATGTTTTCAGATTAAACTGAAATTTCAAGTGCGTGCGTCAGTCGGATCTAACATAGTCTAGTGATTGAGAGTTTTTAGTTTTTCTTGGTAAGTAATGTGCATAAAGATCTTGCAAGACAGAGATCATATGGGCCCATTACTGCGCGCAATGCTATTTGTGTCGTCAAGAGGATTTTGCATTGATTGCACAATGACTTCATAACTGCCTTGTAACATGCTTTATGCTTTGGTGGACAGTGAGCTTTGAGTTTGATTCGTTTCAATTTATGTAATGTTTATAATTTGTGCTGATAAATCAGACCAGTAGAATGGCATTATATAGCAACATTGTAGTCAGGGTGCGAATTAAGTAGAGTTAGTCAAAACAAGAGGTTGATGGGGTCTTAAAACATGCTTTATATATACCTTACCATGTATATACAAGTTTTTATTTAGATAACCACGAAGTTTAATTACAAGCTAGTCACTGATGCTAATAACAGAAGAAGTTGCATTAGGCCAGGAGGTGGTAACCATAGCAACAGTTCGCCGTTCAAGCGCATTCCTTACGACTAAACGATGAAACGTAGGCCTACATCATATAGGCTATATATATATATATATAAAACATTAGTCTTTGGTTTAAAAGTTTGAGATAAACTTTTAAGATGGTTAACTGTTAACTCACGTTGTAAAGGGCGGCAAAAAAACAGCTTGTTTAAATATCAAATTACTTAAGGTAGCCTAAATCCTTAAATACTACTGAAAGACTTTGAATCATTTATTTTGTGAGTTTTTAAGGCACAATTTTTCTTTATTTTGTCCATAAACATGAGCCATTGCTACACTTGAGACAGTGACTACTGGATTTTTCTATACAAAGTGCATTATGATAGAGCTAGGCCTATGTGAAAAGAAGTTAAAGAACAAGAACAAGAAAAAAAACAGCCTATATTGGTAAGGTTTTACGTGATGTTTGTTGTCATATAGCAAAATATAAAGCTAGACATATTAGTGAAAGTCCTAGATATATTTATTTTGTTCTCTAAAATGGCAAATTATTCCTGCCAAATGTTCATTCATTAACATTTCTCACTTATTCGCTTTATTTAGACAGTAAGTTTCCACATCTGACTTCCAGAGCATCATGCAGCATGTGACTCACACTCCTCATTCACAGCATGAGTAAATATAGATTTTCAGCAACGTTTTCTTTCAGTATTCAGTTTATTTTTGAGAGCATTTACTGTGGCACATAAATGAAAAAGGTGCTGTTTGTAGCTATTCTTTATAAAAAGATCATCTTTGTTCCTCACATAAATGTTTGTGTTCATAAAACATCTATAATAGTGACATTCAGGCTGTTCTTTCAGCCTTATTCTTGCGATTCTTTATAAAATTACTCTTTTACTGGTGCAAGTCTATTTGTGATTCAAATAAATGCACCAAATAAAAGCTTTTATATACATAAGATCAGCTCTTGTGCCTCAGGCTTTATCCAGCTGCACTTAGTTCCCTCAGAAGTCTGAATGAACTGAGGGTACTATCTGGGAATGAGTAAATATGTTTGTCTGTGTTCAACAGCGCATAGTCTTCCCTACAGCAGCAGTGGCTGTGTGTCTCACTACTGCCACAGATTGACTAATTAGATTAAGCAAGAAGCTTTCCTGAGATAATCATTCAGCAAGCCATTTCCTCTAATGGAGACTGTGCTCCTCAAGACCGTCCACTGAAGGTCAAATAATCTTATATAGTAAAGAAGAATTTTTGGCATGACGCTTTGTAGTACAGACTTTGTGTTGTTTGGAGTAATTGCACATGACGGTGAGTCGCTCAGGCTCTGAAAGCAACACCTTCTGACTGTGCTGGTCGAGGGGTTGCATTTGTCTCGTTGTTGCAGGAATGGACATGTAAAACAAATTTGTAAGTACTTTTCTATCTGTTTTATGATAATGAATTGAGGTAGGTCGACTATCATGGTGTGTTTTAGTTTAGTGCTTCTGTAAAATCATTATTTCAGTCCATTGTTTAGCTCAGAATTTTTCTTCTGTAATTCATATGATAAAAAGGTAAAGGTAAAACTCCAATAGGTTTGCGAGCAAACATTTAATGGTCAAAGAAATAAGAGGTGATTTAAAGTCTTAAAAATGCAAATTTATTCAACATGACACGAACATATTTTGTTGTCCATGACTTTGAGAGGGCTTTAGATGTCACTGCCTTTGAATCTCAACATAATTTACTGTTATAAAAATCCTAGATTTCATTGCTGATTGTGGTGAAAATTGTTTATTCATTTGTTCAATCCAAGGTAATTATAAAACTAAAACTTAAACTAAATGACCATTAGAAATGCTGCCTTTACTGAAATAAATTTAAGCACTGAAATTACTAGTAATAAACTAAAACTGAAAACTAAAAAAAACTAAATAGTAATATTTAAATATTTAAAAAAACAAAAGTAAAAAAAAAAATATCAAAAGAACAAATGATAATATATTTAATAACTATTATAAAATATATAAATAATACTAATATAACATTTGCCCATTCAATTACACTTCTAAAACCTTATTTCCCACTCTGTTTTTCGAGCACAACCTTTGAGTCATGTCTATAGACTTTGGCAGGTCTCTCTTCTTGACGAGATGCCGGTTTTATATAACAGAACTAATTTTAGCATTCCGTTCTTTAAGCAGACGTAACGGATCTTTCCGCTCAAGGGCCATTACAAAAGCCAACTGTCACTTTGCATACCTGTCAACCTCATCTTTAACCAGTGGCATACAGTTTGATGCGACTTCCTTTGTTGATTGTCAGTGGTATCACTTGATCTGGCAGTTGTGACAGTACACGAATAATCATATTTTATTTGGCTTCATGTGCTAAATGATCATATAAGCTGACATGGGAATGATAGAGCATGTAATGAACTTGCTTTTGTTTTGTTTTAGATGTAACTTGGTGCAAACCCGATGATTTGACCTCCTGTGACTCCAGTCAACTCAAGATGAGAGAGGATACGTCAGAAAATCAAATGGAAATGGCATTTGAATTACATCTGGTGTGTTATCAGAAGAGTTGCTTTTTGTATCCCTGAGGAATTAAGTCTGGATATTGTCACTGCTTACCTCAGGGGAAGCCACTTCTCCTCCATTTTTTGGTGCTCTTCAGCGGGACTATGGCCAAAAACTCATTCCGTGGGTCGAAGTACAAGGCAGACGCCAATCATGATGGAGATTTTGGCTGCACACTCAAAGAACTTCGATCACTCATGGAACTCAGAGGGACAGATGGATTTCAAAGGATTCAGGAGTGCTATGGAGATGTTCAGGGACTCTGTTCCAGGTTAAAATCATCACCAATAGATGGTAAATCATTTTGCTACCAATGTTAATGTTTACATAATTTTTCAGATTAGAATCAATTTTAAATTTAAAAAAATTAAAAATAAAACACTAACAGTTTAAATGTTAAAAGTGAATTTAGGCACCACAACATTATAATATAGAGTTTAAAAATGTATATTCATTTTAAGATTTGCTTAAGATTACATTTAACAGTGTATAAAATTGTGTGCTTTTAAACATTAACCATAGGTGAGCTTTGGATGACAATAATGATAATCTAAATGTAGAAATAGGAAATAAGCATGCACAATAAATGATACCAATAAATGATAAAAATCTCTAATATCGGTTACCAAGTTACCAAGAAGTACCGATATATCATGCGTTCCTAGAAAAAAACATAACTTTCAGTTTTGCCTCTGGTCTTATTTAACCAAACAGTTTAGTGACGCTGAGGTTGGTTTAGCCTGGTGGTCATAGATCTGAGCTGAGCAAAGGTTGTATGTTCAAACTTCACAGGGGTTGATCCATGACCTCTCAGCATTTCAGCCTTGAACAAGCACTTAACCTCAGGCTCTTCCTGGAAGACTGTCTCTGTAACAAGTGAAGCGTAATCGCTTCAGATAAATGCGTGAGCTAAATAACTAATTAGCAATTAGACGTTTCAGACATCTTTTTCCATGTGCTTTTTCCTTTACCCATTAACACGGCAGCTTTCATCAAGTACCATATTTTAGCATTAAAACACTCTCTCAGAATCTCCCTTTGACAGTGGAGCAATAATGGAGCATATAATGAGGTACATAGTTTGTCTGCATGATCCAGTTGAAAGGCCGTGTCTTTTAAGAGAAAGTTGTTCCACTTTATGCAGTCAGTTGCTAATCTGATACACCGTAAAAAGTGATAAGTTGACTTAACTTAAAAAAATTGAGGAAACCCATTATTAAGTAAATAATAATAAAAAATTAAGTGAATTGTCAAGTTCACTCAACTTTTTTTTTTTTTATTATTATTTACTTAATAATTTTAAGGCAACGGGTTTCCTCAATTTTTTTAAGTTAAGTCAACTTATCACTTTTTACAGTGTAGCATATTTGTTTGTGACCATATTATGAAGGATTTTCATCAAGCAAATACAGTTTACCTGGATATATTCAATTTTTCAAGTCTAACTCATGTCTTACAGTATATCATTTTGCTTTTTCATTAAAGTCACTTTTAAATAAGTTCCATTTGTTTACAATAGTTAACAATGAAAAATACTTCTAAAACTTTTATTAATCTTAGTCAGTGGTTATTTTAACTAATGCATTATTAAAATCAAAGCATTAACGCGTTAACCACCGTTAACTAATGGGACCTTTTATTATGAGATGTTTAAGTTATTTTAAACTATTGACAGCCCTAATAAGTTTAGTTATTATTTATGTTTTTCTGAATCATTCCAAGTGCCCTGGTTAAGAATGAAAGCTACAATGAACAATATGACCAGTATTTTAAAAGGTTTATTACAGTACATCATTTGTTATGTGTCAATCAGCTGACAAAAGATGTTTAACCGCTGGACATTTTTGCCTTTCTTGTCCAGATTATCAAAGTGAGGTCTTGGATTTTACAGTCACTCTTTTTGCTCATTTTACCTATTTATTCATCTCCTACTGTGCTTCTAGTTTAGACCAGTCTGTCTTCATATTATTTCAGCAAGCTCAACTCCAATCATTTGTCTAACACCATGATCAGCTTATGTTTCCCTTGATAATTCCAGCAAAATATGTTTACACTCTCCTCTTGTGATTCTTTCATTTAAGATTTTTATGTGTGTTACATCTGTTATGAAAGAGTCCTATCTCTTCTTCAAATCTGACCTTGATTATTGTTTTTTTAAGTCCTATTTACCTTGTCATCCATCTATATTTTCCAGTTTGATATGCATTGGCTTACTGCTCTGCACTGGCATATTTAGCTCTGTCATGAGCTATAATAGACAGTTGTAGTTGTGACAGGTGGGACCAGATCAATTTACCTCATGTAATCCCACTCACCTTAAACCGAGGCAGGCTCTTCATTGCTCCGCTCCACGCTAATCTCACTGGCCACTGCTCTGCTGCATGGGGTTTACATTCATTTTTGCCCTTGCCAACAGTGGGTAAACCTTTGAGGGGGCAGAGGACTAGCGTTTTGTAATTGAGCAAGGGGAGGAAGAGAGGGATTACACTGTGTTAGTGTTCAGGCTGTGCTCTTGCTTGCGTAGGGAGTGGAAATCTTGGTGTTTTTTGGAATCCATTATATTTAAAATGAAAAACAAAACAAAGGAAAAACCATCTCCAAATCCAATTCAATTTCTCAAGCGTTTTAAAAATACAGCTAGAACAAGTTCGAGGATTGACATTTTCACTCAACTTGATCCATCTGTCATTTTTTGGATATGTTTTCTCTGTACTATTTCAAAATGTGTTTTTAAATGGCAAACTCAGTACATATAGATGCCATAAGGATGTTTAGCTCATCTAAAAGTCAAATGTAATTCAAACATTGTCATAATAATTATTTCTGACCCATCAGAAATCTTTGTACAATCCAGAGGTGTTAAATTATGCTATTAGATATCTTGACTGTAATGGTGTATCTTATTTTGCTATAGTGTAATAATAATATTTTTAGAACCAGAACAGCAAGATATTTTGAAATTGGAAAAATGCAAAAAGGCAGTTTTATGACATTAATCTTCATATTTTTATAATCTATACTGTAAAATTTTATGTAATCGTAATGCGATAAACTGAAGAAAAAAAATTCGAAGTTGTAAATAAAACAGATTATTGGAGTAATGTTCAAAGAGTTACTTGCTGTTTGTGAAAATTGTTTCTACACCAAATATTTAAATGTTTATTGTCTATACTCTTTCTCTCTGTTTAGGGTTAAGTGGTCATTCTGATGACATTGCAAGAAGACAAGAAGAATTTGGAAAGAATGTTATACCTCCTAAAAAGCCAAAAACATTCCTTCAGCTAGTGTGGGAAGCATTGCAGGATGTGACTCTAATTATTTTGGAAGTTGCAGCCATAATATCCTTAGGCCTTTCCTTCTATAGACCTCCTGATGCCGAGAGAGAACGTGAGTATCATAGGGCTTTTAAGCTCACTATGAATAATATGCCTCTGTTTCTCTTGCTCAGTGGTGCTGTTGAATAACAATGAATTTGAAATTGTATCATACCCTGAAGGTAACGTAGTGCTATTATGTATTCAGCTCACCCAGGGCCTCTGTTTTTAGAAATAAATATTTTCAGAAATACTTTTACCTGAGCCCTGCTGTGCATTTAGCAGTAAAATCCTGCAAATCATGTTATTTTGTGTTTGAAATTGCACAGTCCTTCTCTACCTTCCTAAATTTATAACCTGCTTATAATGTACCTCAAATAACCTATTAACATTTTAGACTCGTGCATATTGTTCAAATGTTTGGGGTTGGAAAGATTTTTTTAATGTTTTTGAAGAAAGTCTCTTATGCTCACCAAGGCTGCATTTATTTGATTTGAAAAATACAGTTAAAGCAATACTGTAAAATATTATTACCATTTAAAATAACTGTTTTGTATGTAATTTATTCATGTGATGTTAAAGCTGAATTTTCAGCATCATTACTCCAGTCTTCAGTGTCACATGATCATTCAGAAATCATTTTTACTGTATATGCTGATTTGCTGCTCAAAAACATTTCTTATAATTATCAATGTTGACAACAGTTCTGCTGCTTAATATTTTTGTGGAAACCTTGTCAGAATTCTTTGTTGAATGAAAAGTTTAAAAGAATCTTACTGACCCCAAACTTTTAAACTATAGTGTGTGTGTATATATATGTAAGGGATAATCAACAGCTAGCTGTGCATTAAATGATTTGAATGCACGACGTGGAGGCGAAGAACCACCCGACGCACAGCAGAGGGTGGTTGCCTCCACGAAGTGCATTCAAATTGTTTAATGAACAGCTAGCCGTTGATTATCCCATTTATGCCATGGTCATTTGCCAGCATTCACATATTAAAGATGTTAACAATATTTGTGCTGCAATATTTAACGGGAACGATAAAAATGACGGTTATTTTCGTCTGTATTACTATTCAACTGTAACTGTATGTTACTATGGTTACCAATGTTTATAGGAAGCACATTAATATAGAACGTGATTAAACTGACCTGGAACTACCTGTGCAGTTAAACGAATTTAATCAACACCTGCCAGCCAATCAGAATCGAGTATTCAGACAGACCATGGCATATATATATGGTTCTTTGGCTCATAATCATAGGGGAACCACTTTTGGTGCTGTATAGCAGCAAATCTTGGTGCTTCAGTGGTTCTACAGCAGTTCTTCAGTAGTTCTTTGGCATGACTGAGGGGCTATATAGCACCGCTACCATATACAGAACCTATTAAGCTCCTGTATGGTTCTTCAGCGGTTCTTCAGTGGTTCTTTGGGGTGATTAAGGTGCTATATAGCACCACCGCCATACAAAGAACATGTTAAGCCCCTTGAAAGGTTCTTTACGAGCCAAAGAACCACTGTTGGTGCTGTTTAGCACCATTTTTGTTGAAGAAATACAATGCAATATGGCACCTCTTATGGTTCTACATAGCACCATTTGACAAAGGTACTGTATAGCACCTTTAAAGATATGGTGCTATACAGCACCAAAAGTGGTTCCCCTATGATTACAAGCCAAGAACCACTTTTAGTGCTATATAGCACCATTTTGTGAGTGTACACACAAGTTGCCGTAGTAGCTATTTCTTACAGTGACTTTCTCATTGGTGCAGACTGTGGTAGGGCGGCTGGAGGAGTTGAGGACGAGGGTGAGGCAGAGGCGGGCTGGATTGAGGGTGCTGCCATACTCTTGTCTGTCATCTGCGTGGTTCTTGTCACAGCCTTTAATGACTGGAGCAAAGAAAAGCAATTCCGTGGACTACAGAACCGCATTGAACAAGAGCAGAAGTTCACCGTGCTCCGAGCTAGTCAAGTCATTCAGATTCCTGTGTCCGAGATTGTGGTTGGAGACATTGCACAAGTAAAATATGGTAAAATGATCTCCCTTCTCCCTAAGATTTACTGTTTAATTTAAAGAATTGTTATGCAGCTTTTGCCATTGAGTGACAGTTTATGATGACCTCATCTGTCAAGCTTCAGAAATGGACAAAAAAATGGTGCAGGATTTACTTTTTCACTTTTTGAATTTTCAGTTTTCAAAATAATTACAAAGAAAGTAAGTAACACATTCAATTAAACATGAAATTTTAAAGTAGAAAGACTTACTCAAATAATATTTTATGTACAACTATTTACAACCATTTTTTTTAAATTCTGCATGTGAATGTGTGAGATTAAAGATTCATGGCAAGACAAGAAATTCACTTTTTTAGTCCTAGATTTTTTTTTTCTCCCCTTTTTGGAGCTTGACAGCCATGGAATGAACTTGTTGTATGGAAAAGAGCTGTGTGAAGATAAGAAAAACATTAATGGGAAAATCTTTTTTGGCTTAGCTATTCTTTTAAAAAATTATGTTAAAATACAATAGAATACAGTTTCTTTTTTCATTAGTCTGTTTGTTTCTTGTTATTTTGCTTGACATTTACCCTGCTCGATTAAAAACCTCTCTTTTGGCTTGCGATGCAAACATCTGTCGGTTGTGTCTCAGACGACACCATCTGTCCTTTGCTTTGTGCTTGCAGGTGACCTTCTTCCTGCTGACGGTGTACTAATCCAAAGCAACGATCTAAAAATTGACGAGAGCTCCCTCACTGGAGAGTCAGACCATGTCAAAAAAACTGTGGACAAAGACCCTCTGCTTCTTTCAGGTTTTGCTCTGCTTTTTTAAGTAACAATAATGGTAACAATCAAAATTTCAATACTGATGCACGTTTGCCTGTTTACTCAGGCACACATGTGATGGAAGGCTCCGGAAAAATGCTGGTCACAGCAGTGGGGGTGAACTCTCAGACGGGAATCATTTTCACTCTCCTCGGAGGCGGAGATGATGATAATGATGATGACGATGAGGAGAAAAAAGAAGAGAGGGAGAGGAAAAAGAGGGAGAAGGAGGACAAAAAGCGGGAGAAAGAAGAGAAAAAGAAAGAAAAAGAGAGGAAGAAGAAGGAGAAAAAAGAAAAAAAGAAAAGTATGTTCCTTAATAAGATGGGTTTCTGAAACGCATTTCCAAAATAACAACTTAAGTATCTATTCTGTTCTAAACAAATTTAGGTTTTCCCCCCAAAATTAAACTATTATTAAATAAGCAAACTATTTGAAATGCTTTAGCCAGGGACTAGACACATCATTTTAAACCTACATGACTAGGATGCCATAAGAGTCACATCATTTCCAAATTACTTGTATCTATAGATATCACAAATATCTGATTGATCCATCTCAATTTTCAGCAGCCAAAAAGCCAGATGCAACAGATAAAAAGAAAGGTTTGTATTAGCACATATGCTGTAACTGTATGTCATAGCATTTCCTTTAGATCGGTGGTTCTCAACTGGTGGGTTGTGATGTAAAAATGGGTCACAGGTCTGTTCTGATGGGTAAAAACCATGCTAATTGCAAATAATAAAATGCACCTAACCATATAATTGGTCATTGCCTCCTATATCAAACTTGGACCAATACAGTGTTTTGGTGCTAATTCATCTGTCACTTGGATAAATCTAATCAAATCAGGCAGATGACATGCTCTCATAATCAGAAAACATGAACAAAACTATGCAAGATATCACGGAATATGAACCAGACTGCTTTAAATACGGGTTCGTGTTTTTTTTTTTTGTGGTAAATTATTAGTTGCACGAAAACCATCCAAATTCAACCAAATTTAACATTTTCCCTGTTCAGCCTATGTAATCTTGTACATTGATGGATCATTTTTGTTACTTTTGTATGACAAAACTAGTTGAGAACCACTGCAGGAACATCACAGGAAATAGCAGTCAGTGACATAGTTCAATCAGTAGTTGCTTTTTTGGCACGCATTGTGTGCCTTTCTTTCCTTATGTATTGAGTGTACAAGTTGTGAGAATGCCCTGTGAACATATGCTTACTGTGCTCTTCACTCTTTTCATGCTGATTAGCAGTAAGAAGATTAGTGCCTTTGGCCTTACAGCTCTGCTTTTTCCTCTGGTCCACATACAAACACATACAGGCAGACATATACTGGCAAATATTGGGCTGTCAGAAATGTTGCAAGCAGAATTCAAATTCATATTGCCCAAATGAACATCAGAATGCAATACACTACCATTCAAAAGTTTGGGGTCAGTAAGACGTTTTTTGAAATGTTTTTGAAAGTCTCTTATACTCACAAAGCCTGCAAAAAATACAGTAAGAACAGTAATATTGTGAAATATTATTACAATTTAAATAAATTTTCTATTTTAATATATTTTTTAATTATTTATTTCTGTGATGGAAAGTTTAATTTTTAGCAGCCATTACTCTAGTCTTCAATGCCCATGACCCAAAAAGCATTATTATCAATGTTGAAAAACTTAATATTGCACCTTAAAAAATGAACATGCAGTAGTTACATTAAGAAGCTATATTGTCATTTTTATATATCATAATGGAATGAAATTGGGTTGATTCGGAAGTATTAAATCATATTTTGATGTAAATAAAACCAGCTAATTTAAAAGCATTTTATGTTATTTGGAAAACCATTTTTGGTAGTTTGATACATGCACAGTCATTGTACAGTACAACATTTATAAAACAGATTATAAGTACATTTAAATTAGATTTATTTTAACGTCACTCTCATTCAGAGAAGGATGGAGGCACAGTGGAGATGGAGCCCCTTAACAGTGATGATGGAACAGAAGAAGAGCCAAAAAAAAACAAGATTCCAAAGAAAGAGAAATCAGTACTTCAAGGGAAGCTCACCAAACTAGCTGTACAAATTGGAAAAGCAGGTAAAAAAAAAGAAAACATTTTACAGAGTGCAGAACTGATTCATATGTTTGTCCTTGTATCAAAATTCAAATAGAGGATTTTAAGTGGTTATGTGATGTTCGTGTGTATTTTTTCCCCCAGGGCTCTTCATGTCAGCCATCACAGTTCTCATTCTTGTAGTGCTCTTTTTGGTGGACACTTTCTGGATCCAAGGGCTTTCCTGGGTTAAAGACTGCACTCCTATCTACGTCCAGTTCTTTGTCAAGTTCTTCATCATCGGCGTCACTGTGCTGGTTGTTGCCGTGCCTGAGGGATTACCGCTTGCTGTCACCATCTCATTGGCCTATTCTGTGAAAGTACGTGGTCTGTCCTTTGCAGAAGTCTCATGACAAATTTGTACATACAAAAGTTACAACTGTAGTAAAATCATCAATGTCATTCTCTGTAGAAAATGATGAAGGACAACAACCTGGTGAGACATCTGGACGCTTGCGAGACGATGGGAAATGCCACTGCAATTTGCTCTGATAAAACAGGCACCCTAACCATGAACAGAATGACAGTGGTTCAGGTGTACATTGGAGACAGACACTACAAGAAGGTTCCGGAACCTGATCTGATTCCTGGCAACATCATGAATCTTCTCATCACAGGCATTAGTGTTAACAGTGCATATACTTCAAAAATAATGGTAAGAAACTATATTTTGCATGTACTTTAAAATATTTAAAATAGGGTCCAAAAACTGTTACCACAAGAGAAAATGCTTCTAATTTGCATATTTGTTAAATGACAAATGATATTATCAGAATAGAAATTTGAGTGAAGAATTAATATGAATTAACTTGTCCTCATTTCAGTTTAATAGCATAAACACTAGCTGCATGAACCCCACAAGATCCTTTAAAATATGTCACGTCACAAATTAGTATAACAGATTTAATATAATATGGTCATATATTTTATTTAAAAGATAATTTTGAATATATCATGCTGTTTTTAAGTTATTTAAATTATGTTATAACTTGTCTTTATTTAAAATTTCAATTCATATTTGTTTAAAGATATTTATTTATTTATTTAATAAAAAAAAATTAAATAAGATATTATTTATTTAAAGATAAATCAATGTGGTTTCAGACTTTTGTGCCACACTGCATTAAAACTTGTGTAGTTATTTATGTGATTTTTGCTCTCTTTTTTGTAAGATTATGCCTTTTTTCTGTCTAGCCTGCTGAAAAAGAGGGCGGTCTGCCCCGTCAAGTTGGGAATAAAACTGAATGTGCCTTGCTAGGGTTTACCAATGATTTACGAAAAGATTACCAAGCTATTCGCAATGAATATCCTGAGGAAAAACTGTACAAAGTATACACCTTCAACTCAGTGAGGAAATCCATGAGCACAGTCCTTAAAAATACAGATGGAAGTTACCGTATGTTCAGCAAAGGAGCGTCAGAAATCCTCCTGAAGAAGTAAGTGCACATTTAATATTTAAGATGCTAATAATTTTCAGGTGATTTACTATTTGCTAGATAATAACACAGGTGGTATTATTATGGTGAGGGATGTTCTCATTCAGTGAGCATTTCATCGGTCAAAAACATCTTTATAGTTCAGGTTGAGTTCATTTAGGAAAATCGACCATTTAGAAGTTTGAAAACACTAAGATGCTGTTACATTAGCACAGTTTTGTTGACAAAGAAGTCATTTGTCCACTCTCAATAATAGTTGTATGCATAAAACACCATTCACACAGAAGTCACTTTCAAACCAAGCACCTTTGTGTTGGTCATCGCGGCAAATTGACATGAAAACTTGAAATTTGAAATCTGCATGGTTCAAATTTAAATATAAGGTGAGACTACATACCCGTATCATTAACTTTCCAAAAATGTATAATACTTTCATAATATTTAACATTTCCCCAGGTGCTGTAAAGTCCTGTCAGCCAATGGTGAAGCCATATTCTTCAGGCCCATTGATCGGGATGACATAGTGAATAAGGTGATTGAGCCCATGGCCTCTGAGGGTTTGAGGACCATCTGCCTTGCCTACAGGGACTTCCCTGTTTCAGACGGGGAGCCTGATTGGGATAATGAGGCAGATATATTGACTGGACTTACCTGCATTTGTGTGGTGGGCATTGAGGATCCTGTTCGGCCAGAGGTAACTGCTCACTTGACCATTAATAACCCTACTATTCCCTCCACTTTACATGGAAAATATGCATTTGACAGTGAAAACAAAGCAAAGACTTGCTGAGGTGCTCATTACTGTAAGTCAGCATGTGTTGTTGACACCTAACCCCAGGTGGTATAATCGCCACAGGTCCCCGATGCTATTAAGAAGTGCCAGCGAGCAGGCATCACTGTGCGCATGGTCACAGGGGATAACATTAACACCGCTCGAGCTATTGCAACCAAGTGCGGCATTCTCCATATGGGTGATGACTTCCTGTGCCTTGAAGGCAAAGAGTTTAACAGACGGATACGCAATGAACTTGGAGAGGTGAGGGGGTCAAAATAAAAAAATTATCAGTTTTTATTCGAATGAGTGGTTGATATTAAGGCCTCATCATATTTTCAGATTGAGCAAGAGCGCCTGGACAAGGTCTGGCCCAAACTGCGAGTACTTGCGAGATCGTCTCCAACTGATAAGCATACGTTGGTCAAAGGTAATGAGATTTAAACAGGACTGTTGTTAAAATTGTGGTGAATGTTGCATATTGGCTGCAAATAAAATGTTTTGCCTTCTCTTTAAGGTATAATTGATAGCACCATCATAGAACAGAGACAAGTAGTTGCTGTAACTGGAGACGGAACCAATGATGGCCCTGCGCTAAAAAAAGCTGATGTTGGATTTGCAATGGTAGGACTTTTTTTCAGAATTTACTAGCACATCGCTATAACAGACCTAACAAATGCAAATGAATACTGAATACTGAACAAATTAAAGAAGAAAGTATCTAGCTATGTTTTAATCCAAGTTGCAAATTTAATCTGAATAGATCTGGGTCAGGGTAGTGGCATGTTTAATTTTTGACAGGAATGAAAACGAGGATGTGATGGTTAAAAGCACAGTGATTTCAGTGGATTTGTAATGTACTGTAGTTTAAAGTAATAGTTCACCCAAAAATGACAATTCTGTCATTAATTACTCACCCTCATGTCGTTCCAAACCCGTAAGATCTTCGAAACATAAATTAAGATATTTTTACGAGAATACTTCATGTGCGCAAAGAGTCAAAAAGTCTTTGTCGCTCGTTCACGAGAGTACCACAATGATGCAATGCATCATGGTACTCTCCTGAACGTGCATCGAAGACTGACACGGAAGAGTAGAAATTGTTAAATAAGGTCGTTATTTTTGTTTTCTTAGCACAGAAAAAATGTTCTCATAGCTTCATAAAAATTAAGTGTATAGCGTTAGTTCTGGCAGGTCACGTGAGTCAAACTTGCATCGGCTGACTCTCAGCTGATCACATCTACCTATAGAAATATGACGCCTATCACGGCATTCCTATATACAAGCTCTATTCAGTATTATTCAGCAGATTTTTTGCTTGCCCAGGAGCAAATTACCCTCCTCCATCCCCAACTCCTCCTTTTGCCACACTCAGGACTTGGCTTCCTGATATTCCTTGTTGAATCTTTTATCTTGAATAATGTGTTACACTTAAATATCATTAAGTACATTAATGATATCTGCTTTGTTCCGTTTACCACTGGGGGTTATTATTGCTGCTCTCCCTGCTCATTCATGACTGGGTCCTGACAGAATTACGGTTGTCACATGGACTATTTTAACAATGTCCTCACTACCTTTCTGGGCCTTGAACATGTCAGTTGCATCGCTGTCTATGCATGGTCAGAAAGCTCTTGGATGTCATCAAAAATATCTTAATTTGAGTTCCGAAGATGAATGAAGGTCTTACTGGTTTGTAATGACATGAGGGTGTGTAATTAATGACAGAACTTTCATTTTTGGATGAACCCTTTAACAACATACTGATAGCATATCGTCTTTAAGAAGAAACTTTCATTAGAATAAAACAGTTTTAAAAGTTGTGAGTTTTGACATTTGCAGTCCCAATCCGGCCCGCCAATCATCTTCATCCGGCCCGAGGAAGAGTACGCAGGTCGCACATTCGCCTCGAATTGTTCTTGCACTAATTAGTTTGTCCACAAGGTGGCAACACTGGCCCGGGCCAGCCAAAAAGAAAGACGTAATAACAACAATCTACGGGAGACCGTAGATGGCAGCGTTGTTAATCGCTTATGTGAGGGAGTTATGAGATATCCACAATTATAACGTTAGTTTAAACAAGTTTAAAGACAGTGTTATCTGTCATAACTTCTGGCGAGAAATAGCTAAGATTTTTATCAAAGCAGGAAGTATAGTTTGAAAATCTGCGCGTTTGGTTGTAGCTACTCATAAACTGAGCCGCTTAAGACAAGCGCACAAAACCATACACAATGATGTAAAAATACGTGGTTTTGGCGAGTTACCTCATAAACACAGTCTTAAATCAGTTATAAAATCCTAAATGACTGTAAAGAGTTGGGAGAAAATTGGATGTGTGTCACATCGGCGTCATGTGCATCAGGTTTTCTTAAAGAAACAGCGCTTTTAAAGTGAAACCTGCTGCAGTCTGTGATTGATGTAAATCAAAGAACTAAAGAAAAAGAGAAATCACTTGACTGCTCTGCTTGCTGATTAACTTTTATAGCTTGAATAAAGAATAAATCAATATAGTTTATGCATACAATTTATAGTTTATGTGAAAATTGTTTTAAGTTCACTTAAAAAGTTATATTTTTCATTAAAAATAATATAACATTTCAATTATACTGTAATATTAAATGGCTATAATTAATGGCTAAAATTAAAGGGAAAAAATGGATTTAATAGAGACAAGAGTAACATTATTTATATCAATGATACTTCTTCATTAACAATAGGCTAGTAAAAAGATGCCATTAAACACATATTTAAAATATACCATCTTTATGTTGTTTCTATATTAATTTGGAAGTTCAGTGTGAAAATATGACAACACAAATATATTAATATGTGTTTAGTCACATTATTTGAATTTTTATTTTTTTATTGAATGGCAGACAGCACTAATGTTAACCTTTTATGTTACTGTTGGTAATATTAGTTAATTTTACAGCTGAATATGCATTTAAATTTAATATCCAATTTTATAGACCCCCGAAAAAAAGATCGGGACAGCCCCCCACATCCTTGGCCCCCTTCAAATGTTCAATTCGATAATCCGGCCCTCAAATGAAGTTAATTGAATAGCCCTGGTCTAGTACTTGCAGAATCTCTCAACGCCTTGTTTTTAATCGCATAAAATTCAATATGGCATCTATCCTGTAGTATTCCAAAATAAGCATGAACATGCTTTGAAAATGAAATTTGACAGTGACATGTCTTGACCTGTTTTTTTAGGGCATTGCTGGTACAGATGTGGCCAAAGAGGCATCAGACATTATCCTGACAGATGATAACTTCAGCAGCATTGTGAAGGCAGTGATGTGGGGGAGGAACGTCTATGACAGTATCTCAAAGTTCCTCCAGTTTCAGCTGACAGTCAATGTAGTGGCTGTCATTGTGGCGTTTACTGGAGCCTGTATCACACAGGTTAGACTTCTGCTTCCACTCTCACCTGTCCTTGTTGCTGCCTCGTTCTTTCTATGAAACTCTTTGCTTTGTCCAACTCTTCACACAGGATTCCCCTCTCAAAGCTGTACAGATGCTGTGGGTGAATTTAATTATGGACACATTTGCATCACTAGCACTGGCGACGGAGCCTCCCACTGAGGCTTTACTGTTGCGCAAACCGTACGGCCGTAACAAGCCTCTTATTTCCCGCACCATGATGAAGAACATCCTCGGACATGCTGTTTATCAGCTAACCATCATCTTCACACTGTTGTTTGCCGGTAAGTGCCACCCAAAATATCTAGAACAGGGTTTACCAAATGGTGCTTTGTGAGGGAATTGCAAGTTGATAAATGCAATGTGCACTAGGTTCACTTTATTTACACATTCGCCTAATTTCCAACATTTTTGTAGGTTTTTAAGTTTTTTTCAAAATAAAAACTCAAGTGTTTAAACTATTTAAAGCATGAAGTTTTGAATGTTTGAAAGTGAAGAATTTGACATAGAAATATTAGTATTGTAACTTGTTGTATAACCCGGTACACCGGCTATTATATCTCTGATCAAATTTTTTTCACAGGTGAGCAGATCTTTGACATTGACAGCGGCAGGAACGCTCCTCTTCACGCCCCTCCTTCAGAGCACTACACCATCGTCTTTAACACATTTGTGATGATGCAGCTCTTTAACGAAATTAACGCTCGAAAGATCCACGGCGAGAGAAATGTTTTTGAGGGCATCTTCAATAACATGATCTTCTGCTCCATCGTATTCGGGACCTTTGTAATCCAGGTACGTCACATTGTAATCCTTATAAGCCTGTGTCAATTATCAACAGTTGTTCTGAATCCCAACGTGGTTTTGTTTTTTAGATTGTAATTGTGCAGTTCGGAGGGAAGCCTTTTAGCTGTGTAGGTCTCACTGTTGAGCAGTGGCTATGGTGTGTCTTCCTTGGCTTTGGCTCTCTTCTCTGGGGGCAGGTAGGCCTTGAAAAGCATTTTAACTGCTGATGACTTTTAAAATGATGCACTGGGTGATGTATTGTTTTCCTCACCTCCAACCCACAGTTGATTTCCACCGTTCCCACAAGTCGACTGAAGTTCCTGATGACAGCAGGTCATGGCACTCAGAAGGAGGAGATCCCTGAAGATGAGCTGGAGGACATGGAAGACCTGGATGAAATCGACCACGCTGAAATGGAGCTGAGAAGGGGGCAAGTTCTGTGGTGCAGGGGTCTCAACAGAATTCAGACACAGGTACTAAATGAGGGTTCTTTCATTTCTTGAAGGGTTTCTTCACCCAAAAAGGAAAATTCAGTCATTAATTACTCACCCTCATGTCGTTCCAAACCCATAAGACCTTCGTTCATTTTCGAACACAAATTAAGATATTTTTGATGGAATCTGAGAGCTCTCTGACCTTCCATAGACAGCAAGGATATTACCACGATCAACGCACAGAAAGGTAGCAAGGACATCGGTAAAATAGTCCATGTGACATCAGGGGTTCAACCTTAATTTTACAAAGCTACGAGAATACTTTTTGTGCGCAAAGAAAACAACCTTGTTGAAAAATCCAGCATATGCTGGTTAGGTATGTTTTGAAGCATGGCTGCTGGTTTGAGCTGGTTTAAGCTGGTCATGTGCTGGTCCTAAGCTGGTCCTGAGCAGGAGCTAGCTACTAAGGTGACATTAAAAGTCTCTTTTTGTCTTACCTTTTGCCATTTTTAAAATGTTTTAAATGTATAGATTTTGTCCCAGATCTTAAAAAATAAACTCCATTATAAAAATATGAATGAGTGCATGTTAAACTATAATTTCAACAAAAATTCGAAATGGTAGAATGCCACTGACCTCTGATTTTCATTTGGTTTTGGTGCTTTTTCTTCAGATCCGTGTGGTTAATGCTTTCCGGGAATCCATGTCTCCTTACGAAGGCCTGGAGACGCCAGAGTCTCGCAGCTCCATTCACAATTTCATGAGCCACCCAGAGTTCCGTATTGAGGATTCAGAACCAGCCATCCCTCTCATCGATGACACAGACCCTGAGGAGGACGCACCTACTAAACGAAACAAGACTCCTTCCCCACTGCCTCCAGTTTTATCCCCTAATCAGAACAACAATGCATCTGACAACAGGGGCTTCCATCAGAACAAAGATATAGCCAAAACTATCCTTTCTCCGACTCCTGGAAGCCCACTGCACAGTCTGGAAACCTCTCTATAATCCACTACCACTCTACGTCAGATCACGTCAACAACCAAGGACACGTTAAGTACAAAGTCAGGGCTTCTGGGCCTCTGATAGTGAACTGGAAAAGGGGCAAAACTTGTTTTACTTGTTTGTTTGTTTTTATTTATTTCATGAGGGTTTGTTTCATTCTTTTCACATTTGGCCTGCACACCTTGAAAGTGTATGGTTTGGGAATGAACGGTGTTGCTCAAATGTTCAAATTCTTTCCTCTTATATTTTGTTCATTCAAATATTTTGATATAAGGTGTTTTGGCCGTTCATATAGATAAAAATATTGGGGAGTTTTTGGACAAATTATTGTTTTGGATGAAAAAGGTTCACGTAGTTGCTGTTCTGTTTAATTGTGAGCAAACACTTTTTGAAGGTGCACTATTTGCCTCTAAATCAGTTTTGATTTTGATTTTTTAGGAAGCTAGGAATCCTTAGATGATGTAAATTAAATGGGAAAAGATATAATGCATCAAGATTTTTAAAGGGGTATGGCTGGACGGTAAAAGTCATTGATTACGGGCCTCATATTTTGTGAAAAGTAGCTCAACTGCACTCGCAAAAATGACACATTCAAGGTGTATTAAGGGAATGAAATATTAACTGGTTTACAGTGGTACACTGTGCTCATTTTTGTCTTTTTTTATTTTTATTTTAAATCAACCAATGATGAAGGCTACGCTAAAATGTAACAGTGTATTTTCTGTTTAGAGTGTTTTATCAGTTTTGATCCACCCCACCTCCTTAAACCAAAAGCAAGGACTCAAACACACCACGCAAGTCCCCTGAGTTTGTCAAGATGCTGTTTTATGAATTATTGTGATGGTAATATGAAGTATTTTTATTATTTACAGATATATTCATTGTGGGGACATGTTAATGGTTTTAACAGAATGTTATAGGATTTGTTACAGAAATTTATACGAAATAAACAATACAAGATTAGAAAAAGCAAGTAGGAAAGCAACAGAGAGAATTTGTGGGTAAATTTTATTTCACTGTAGTTTCATTTCTATTTTAGGTATGAATAATTTTTTCCAAGAGTTTTTTATTTTATTTTAAAGATTTATTTGTGGCGTTTTTGCCTTTATTATGATAGGACAGTGAGTAGACAGGAAGCAAAGTGGGAGAGAGAGGGGATGGGATAGATGTTTATGGAAAATTATTTTGTAAATATAAATGGTTATTGTGGTTTAATTTACATTTGGAAGTCTTTAAGTTATGTGTATGGTTTTTGACAATAAAATATTCATATTTAGCTTTACCTTATCATTGGTTTTCATTTGAATCTTATCGTGTATATATTTGACAATATTCGTAGATTATAAAATTGCGTATTTAACAATTAATGTGCATTAAAATAATCAGAAATGCTCTTTTTATTTTATTGTTATTTTTTTCTGCGCAACGTCAACACGACGACTGCTGCGTTCCGGAAACTTGCTCCACCAATCCCGTCGCAGCATTCATGTCACGTGATCTTCGAAATCAGGCTGGCCACGAAATTTGAAATGTGGAAACAGATCGCAAGTGCCAGTTATTTATTGTGAACAGTCAACACTACTATTAATAAATATAACCCGGGAGCTCTATCAAACAAACAGTAAGTGTTTTTGGTGGCATTAAATGTTTATAATGTGTTTTAAGATCAAATTAGAATATGATCGTTGAGTAACAACCGTATGAATACATGAGCTTCATGACTTGTATTACGTTTATGTGTTGTTTATTAGACTAAAATGCTCTTTTTATTGAGTATAGTTAGCTTTATTTCGAGTATTTTGAGTTGGGTTAAAAGTACTTGCTGATGTCTCAAACGTGTAATATAAAAACGGAACCATATTAACTGTAAGCTGATGTTAGCAGGACTTTGGCCTCCGTTTGTTTTCCTGGCTGAAGATGGCATCTCTCACTCACCGTGGTAATCATCTTTTTATTTAATCACATTATCTCTAAACTACCCTTACAGAAAGTACTTCAATGGTACAGTGATACTAGCAGATTGTAATGCAGTGGTTAACCATGGTAAAAACACTAACAGTTAACATGGTTCATGTCCAAAAGACCAACAATTTTATTTATTTTTTTCGTAAGTGTACAGTAACAAGCCACAGAAAATAAACACTGATTTGGCATATTTAAACATACTTTAACATATTAATTTTATCAGTGCTTTTCTTTGAATTAATTAGTGTTTTTTCCTTCTAGATTTTGTTTCACTGGCTGAGGAGAAATTTGACTTTGACGTTTCATTGTCACCTGCAAGGTTTGTTTTCAGTGTTCAATATGTTCAAGGCAGTGAACATACTAAATTAAAACTATTAAAACATTTTTGTTGAAAAACTAAACTTGAAACACAAAAATTTAACTAAAAAAAAAACTGAAATGACAATGAGTACTACAATTACTAAAATTATAATAAAAATCAAGCTAAATAGAACAAAAAAAAATACAATTAATAAAAATGACAAAAGCACATAACAAAATTACTAAGACTTGACTTTGATATGATGAGCAGATTTAATTTGGTTAAATGGTTTGGTTTGGAATCACATGAGAATGAGTACATTATGAAAGAATTTTAATTTTAGGCTGAATATTCCTTTAATGTGTGCTATACGGTAAGAATTATAATGTTTTTTTAATATTTTATGATGATATGCATCATGAGGAAATGTTTTCTAATAGCTCTAAAGGAGATTACGATGTTGAGGATGAGGTTTTCGTGGGTCCGGTCAGTCATAAAGAGAAATGCATTTCTCATGGAGTGGAGATTCATGTGACGGACAGTAAAAGCAGCGGCCCGTCTCTGGAAGAAGAGCCCAGCTGGAGTCCGCTTACAGGAGAGAAGTTTGATGAAATCTGCAAAGAAGCTCAGCTACTCGCCAGCCACCTCGAGCAAACCGTCACAGATTCTGTAGCTGAGAGCAGCATCGTCTCCTCGAGCCAAGCCAAGGAGACGGAGACGTTTGTGGAGGACTCGACAGCCAAATTGAACATGTTTAGCAAGCCAGCTGATGTTCTGAGTCCCATCAAAAGAGAGACCTTTCTTGTGCAGGACAGCCCGCTGAAGCAGCTTCCACCTGCCATTAAGAAGCGTATGCTGAAGGCTAACGGGACGGCCGGGTTTGGCAAGCCACGTCTCAGTACATCGAGTCCAGTCAGGCCCGCTGTGACACAGTCTAAGATGGCTACTAGAGGCAGAGCCCTTGTGGCTAGTAGTTGGGTGTTACCCAGCAAACCCACAGCACAAGGGAACTCACGACTTTCCTCCAGCACAAAACTGCCACCGGCTGCTAAAACTAGGCTTCCTCCTCCCAGCAAAGTATGAGCACTTCACTCTATTTATTTATAAACTGTTAGTGTTTAACATTAAGACTTACTTTGAATGTATCAATGTTTTTCAGGGTAATTTTGGGCTGAAGCGCAGTCCCAGCAATAGAAACACAAGTAGAGCTGGTTCTTCTGAAGACCTTCTGTCCGATAACACCAGTGTTGCTTCTGATGTCAGTGATTCTTCCTTTAACACTAGTTTATCAGGAAGAAGCAGCATTCCTACCCGGAGCAAGGTAAACGGAGCTGCCACTGTTGTATCTTGTTGTTTTCTTCAAGAACTTTTGATAATATTGTTATTAGTGCTGGGCAACGATTAATCACATCCAAAATAAAAGTTTTTGTTTATATTTATGTATATATATAAAGACACACACATACAGTATGTATTTTGAAAATATTTACATGTATATATTTATATTCATATAATTAATATTATATATAAATATTTAATATATAAACATAACATATTTTCTTAAATATAAACATGCATGTGTGTATTTATATATACATAATGAATATACACAGTACTGTACACACATAATGTACACAAACTTTTTTTATTTACGTTGCCCAGCACTAATGGTTATATAACTGTTGATAATATCAAAATGCAGTAAAAACAGTAATATTGTGAAATATTATTACAATAAAAAAGTTTTCTAATATATTTTCAGCAGCCGTTACTCCAGTCTTTAGTGTCACATAATCCTTTAGAAATCATTCTTATATGCTGATTTGCTGCTCAAGAAACATTTCTTATTAATGTTGAAAAAAAAAAAAGGTTGTGCTAATTAAAACTGTGGAAACGGTGATATACTTTGATTAATAGATTTATATTAGAATAGAATTTATTTGAAGAACAGAACTTTTTTGTAACATTATAAATGTTTTTGTCAGTTTAGATCAATTTAATACATTCTTGCTGAAAAAAAAAATTATTGACCCTAAACTTTTGAACTGTAGTGTAGGTTGTAGAATATGCATGTTTTGTCATTTAGTGTAATTTATTACCAAAATAAGAGGATGTACACCATTAGTAATCGATTGATATCACAGATTTTCAAAAAAATATATTTAAACATTTTTCTATATCATTTAGACAGAATTGCGAGCTCCATCTGGTCTTAAAGCTCCTTCACTTCAGAACTCAAGAGCTGTAGACAGGAGGAGAAACACTTCATCCTCTTCCTCATCTGTGTCCAGCATCAACTCTAGTCTAACTGTCTCTCCAGGAAGTAAAGGTGACCTTTTTATACCTTTGTCATATAATGCTACTTATAGTTAATATTTAATAAAAATGGTAATTTAATAGCCTTGAAATTTTAATTTAACAAATTTCAAAAGGAATACCCATTTTTCATACTGTACCTTATGAAGTTGTGATGCCTAAATCCACATTTAAAAGTATTTGTTTTGTTTTTTTTCTTTTAGATTTAGGTTTTTATTATAAATTAATCGTTTACAAGACCATATGCATATTTAAAAAGTAAATGACTTTAAAATGTGTGTGATGTACCTGATAGCTTCTTGGGTATATACTGACATCTGCTGGTTATGTTAACATATCTCAACTCCTTCCTCTCACCAGCTAAACTCAATTCCTCCCTGAACTCCAGCACTAACAGCATCGGTGCTCGTTCACACAGCAGCGTGAGCAGGTTGCCAAGTTCTAGTCGCAAATCCTCTGTTGTTACCAGAAACCCAGAGCCCCCTGTCAGCAGACGGACCTCCGTCTCTACACAGGGGAGGAGGGCATCTGTACTCCTTCCCAGACCTGTTAAAGCTACACCCCTTAAGAAAACAGATCCATTACCGCCTCCACAGCTTCAGACCCCAGCGAAAAATACAGTTGAAAAGACCACCTCTACATCCAGCATCCATGCATCTGCTGCTAAGATGGGAAGTGCTCTCGGAGGAAACCCCAAACTCAAGGTCCAAGTGGTGCCAACACCCACAAACTCCCTTAAGAAAGTTCACAAATCAGAGGGTGAGAAAAAACAGTCATGTTAATGAATATGAACCACTACGATGAGTGTCTCTAAACCTGTCAAGAAATATATACATATTTGGCATATGAAAAATTAAGCCTCTTAAGACTTTTTGTTTTGAGACTTTTTTTTTTTTTTTTTCATGATAAAGACATTTTTTGTCAACAAATTATCTTTATCATAAAACCTTATATAAACTAAGGGAAAATATTTTTAAAAGAAAAAATGTAGAATGTTGTCATTTTTATTTCATTCTTAATACCTCTATGATGAATTCTTAATTATTTTACTTATGTAACAAGTATTTAAAATTAATGTTTAATATACTTAATATTACATTAATACTTAAATTAAAATTACATGTCATATATAGCATAATATTTCTGTTTTTATTTCTATATTTAGCATAATTTATGGTCAACATTAATTTAAATATCGTATCATGGTAGTATTTGTTGCAACACTTTATATTTATTCTGATTTGAATGACTATTACAATAATGACAATTTGCAAAAAAAAAAATGGTTCTACAAAGAGGAATAACTTTTTTTAAGCAGAATTTAATGCACTTATTCTTTTATTTTGATTTTGGGGTGAAATATGACCTGAACATGTTTTTTGGAGATTTAACCAGGACATTACTGCATTAAGTCATATTAACTTTTATCGATTTTATAGTTTCCTCCTCGCCTGATGTCCCTCATATCATGAAGCCAAAGAGATTATTGACTGCATGCAGTGTGGAGAGGTAATATTGTAATATATCCTCATAACTTTTCATTTCTTTTGAAGGATTCTCTTAATTTTGACATGTCTTTGCAGTATTCCTGATCATCTAGTCGGTCCTCCATTGGGCCTCCTGACGCCCTCAGCTATGGGCAGAAAACTGCGGAGACCATCAGCTCTTCCCACCCCAGTCAACCGCCGTATCTCTGGCATCCCTGCACTCACACCCAAGAGTGTGTCACGTCTGAGTAAACCTTCTCAGGTCACAGAGTGCTCCTTGAGCTCCAGCCAAGCGGCCACTCTTTCAAGGTGGTACTTTTGGCCCTTAAACTGCGTCTAAACCTAAATCTCTGTTATTCCATAGCTTGTCACAATCTCTTTATATGTATAAAGTCAAGCTTTTCTTTTACAGCCCTGAAAACATGAAGGAAAGTGAGAGTCAGGAAGAAAAGCAAACTTCAGTGTCCAATGAGGAGACCTGCCCTCCAGCTGACCTCCAGCCCTGCTCCCTGGTCTTTAATACGGAGGATGAGCCTGAGGAACCAGTTGTGGAGAATCCCTCTGAGCCGCCTTCATGTGATCCAGAGCCTCCTCAAGTCGACATCAAACCCCCAGCACTTCCAAGCTCAGTGGACACCCAAAAACACCTGCAGAACTTAGAGAAAAAGGAAGTTAAAGAGGTGAAATAAACTCAATTTGAAGTGATTTATAATTTACATGTGTTAGAAGAAAACTTCAACAGATCTGAAAATGTTAAAATTGTAGGTTTTGCTTGTGGACGCACCTGCACCAACACCAGCACTTCAGCCATCAGAAAAGC
Organism: Onychostoma macrolepis; assembly: GCF_012432095.1. NCBI lineage: Eukaryota > Metazoa > Chordata > Actinopteri > Cypriniformes > Cyprinidae > Onychostoma > Onychostoma macrolepis. Next base: position 12,723,543 of record NC_081179.1, on the reverse strand, counting down.
TGCTAATTGATCTCTCCAACACCCCAGACCTGATCAAGACTTCCTCTGGAAAGCCTTGGGGAGGACAGGTGAGAGGAAAGATATTATACAAATAAACACTACCGTTTCAAAATTTGGAGTTGGGAAGATTTGAATGTTTTAGTCTCCTATGCTCACCAAGGCTACATTTATTTCATAAAAAATACAGTAAAACAATAATGTTGTAAAATATTGCATTTTATAATGAAAATTTAATTTCAGCAGCCATTACTCCAGTTTTCAGTGTCAAATAAGCCTTCGGAAATCATTCTAATATGCTGATTTGATGCTCAAGAAACATTGAACAGTTGTGCTGCTTTATACTTTTTTGGAAACCATAAGACATGTTTTTTCAGGAACCTTAGATGAATGTAAAGTTTAAAAACAGCACTTATTTGAAACAGAAAATGTTAGGAAATCATAAATGCCGCTTTTAAACTTTTGAACCGTAATGTACATTTGTATATTGCGTTCATTCTTCATAATGTGTATTTAAATTAATTTGTAATTATTGACTTCCTTTCCTCTAGTTAATTGATCTGAGCTCACCTCTTATAAAGTGGAGTCCAGAGGACAAGAAAGAAAATGCTGAGAATGCGGCTCCACTGATCGACTTGTCTTTTTAGAGGACCTGCAAAATTTACTGTGAACTGTGCCAAGAAAAAAACAATAACTGGAGCATTTCATATTGTTTATTACTGTTGAAATGAATTTAAGAGGGAGCATGGATGCTGCTGTGCTTTAATAGCCTTTGTGTTTTTATTTGTGTTGTCTGTCTTACGTGATTGTATGTAATAATGGTGATCTGCAGTATTTTAGAAGTCAAAGCTGTTGTATTTTCCCCAAAAGGTACAAATAAATGTTAAATTCACAACGTCTGCCATTGCTTTTGTTTTTTTGTCACATTTCAGGAAGTCTATCTCACACAAACATCCTCCCATACGGCGGGGGGCGGTATGCACGTACTGTTTTCAGACTTAGCATCTGAAGCATAGAAGAAGACGCTACTAGAGCGGCATGTTCATTTTCCAAATTCAATGTTTACTTAGAATTCTAAATTAAAAATGCACTTTGCTTGATAATTTACCTTAATACATTTGTACATCTCAACTTGTGATGTAAAAATGTCAACGCTCGTCTTGGACAATGGTGCGTACTTCGCTAAAATCGGATACAGTCATGAGAAAGTCAGGTAACTTACAGTTTTTTTTATTATTCCTCCCATTATTGTTTAAAACACATTATATTATGTGATTTAAGTTCGTTATATTGAGCTAGATACCGATTTTTTTATTTTTTTTTTCATTAGTGTTATCCCAAATTGCCAATTCCGTTCGAAGACCTCCAGACTGAAAACATTCACTGCTAATCAGTTGGATGAAATCAAAGACCCTTCTGGACTCTTCTACATCCTTCCTTTTCAAAAGGTATGGCCTTGATATGAATTATAAACTTCTCTGCAAGCTATGTAAAGCGAATTGTGTCTTAGGTCATCTCTTCTGCATCAATATCAGGGGTATCTTGTAAACTGGGATGTGCAGCGCAAAGTCTGGGATCATCTGTTTGGAAAAGAGATGTTTAAGGTACTTGAATGATTACAAACATTATACGTTTTCTGTTTCATAAATGTGCAGTATGAGATATTGAGCCTGTGCACATTATGTTTGCAGGTGGACTTTGCAGATACCAACATTGTGATAACAGAACCGTACTTCAACTTCAGCTCAATTCAAGAATCCATGAATGAGATTTTATTTGAAGAATATCAGTTCCAGTCAGCACTCAGAATTAACTGTAAGTTTATTGTTGGAAAATTAGTTTAGAACATTACCAGATGATTCTATAAATGTGATGAAATCATTTCATTTTTCAGCTGGATCCTTGAGTGCTCATCGATACTTCCATGAGAATAACTCCGAGCTGTGTTGCATTGTGGTGGACAGCGGCTTCTCCTTCACACACATTGTTCCTTATTGCAGAGGAAGAAAGATGAAAGAGGGCATTTGCAGGTGAGTGCTAATTAGCCTAATATAATTCTATACGCACTGAAGATCTTTTTATGAATCTCTTTGCACTTCCTAGGATGAATGTAGGAGGAAAGCTGCTCACCAACCATTTGAAGGAGATCATTTCATACAGGTACGCTTTGCACCATTTATAATAAGTAAATTCTTTGTCAGTTCTTCGTTATAGTAGATTGCTCCTTGAGCTTGTGATAATTTTGTATTAAAGGCAGCTGCATGTGATGGATGAGACTTATGTGATCAATCAGGTCAAGGAAGATGTGTGTTATGTGTCACAAGATTTCTTCAAGGACATGGAGATTGCACAGTAAGTTTGGAGAAACTGGATTGCTGTGCAGAGATACTGTAAATATACATGCATCTAAACACAAAAGTAAAAAATTTAATTCGGGCAAGATGCATTAAGCTGATCAAAATTTATCATTTTACAAAACATTTGTATTTCAAATAAATGCTGTTCTTTTGAACTTTGTATTCATCAAAGAGTTCTGAACAACATGTATCACAGTTTCCAGTAAAATATTAAGCAGCAGAACTGTTTTCAACATTGATAATAAGAAATGTTTCTTGAATGGCAAATCAGCATATTAGAATGATATCTGAAGGATCATATGACACTGAAGATTGAAGTAATGACTGCTAAAAAAAATCACAGGAATAAATGACATTTTATTATATAAAAACACTTATTTTAAATTGTAATAATATTTCACAATATGACTGTTTTAGTGTATTTTTGATCAAGTAAATGCAGCCTTGGTTAACAGGTTAACTTTTTTTTAAATTTTATTTTTTATTTAAGTATAGTATAATTAATTCTGGTGATTTCACAGGTTGAAAGGAGAAGATAATACAGTTATGAGAGATTATGTGCTGCCGGATTTCAGCTCTATCAAAAAGGGATTTTGCAAGGTAATCAATTGTATAACAGTTTGTAAATGCTGCACCCTATTCTTGTGACTCTCAGAATTATGTCATGGTTTGAAAATGGCATAATATGAAAAATAAAAACGCAATACTTGCTTTTGTACTTTTTATTCTTTATGTGCTGTAGCCTAGAGAGGAGATGAATTTTACTGGCAAATATAAAACTGGGGAGCAGATTTTGCGGCTCGCCAATGAGAGGTTTGCAGTGCCAGAGATGCTCTTTCACCCATCTGACATTGGCATTCAGGAGATGGGCATACCTGAGGCTTTGGTCAACTCCATTAACAACATGCCAGAAGGTAGGTTGCATCTCATTTGATGTATGTGAAGTTTAAAATGTTAATGCATTAAAAGAACTCTAATATAAGGCTCTTTTTATGTCTAGAGATGCAGCCCCACTTCTACAAGAACATTGTTCTTACTGGCGGCAACACCTTGTTTCCTGGATACAGAGATCGGGTTTACAAAGAAGTCCGGGCACTCGCTCCTGTAGAATATGACGTTTCTGTCGTTCTGCCCCAGAAGTATGTTTTGAAAGAATGATTGACATTAATATGTTTTTAGCAATCTAGACTGAATATTTGTCTTTTGTTTTCAGTCCCATTTGTTACCCATGGGAAGGAGGAAAGTTATTGGCCGAAAACCCTGACTTTGAAGAGATGGTGGTCACACGAGAGGATTATGAGGAAAATGGGCACTATGTATGCGAGGAGAAGTTTGATATTTGACCTGCACATGAATTGTCTGTCATTTTGCACAGACAATTTGAACCCTGTATGTGTTGTATGAAAACTAAGCTGTACATTGGCATACTGTACATTACACTCAATATTACTCGTCAATAATTTTGTTGTTTTCCTCCTTTTTTTAAATAACTTTTTGTATATATTAAATAATGTGAACTGGAGAAATAAAACTACTGTTTTTACTGCTGTTGTTTTACTTGTTTTGAATCCAATTAATTAAATGATAAATAATTTGTTTAAGTTAAAGACTTGACTAGCCTGATATTTAATATTATGAAGTGCCTCTTTGGTCATTAATATGCAGCACGTGATCAGCGCGCGATGAGAGTCTCTCCTCTCGCGCTCAAAATAAAACAGCGGGAAACCGACTCAAGAGACGCGCGAGTTCAAACCGTCGTCAAACGTTGTTGGTTTTTGTTCTTAAATAAATTACAATATTTTATATTTTCTCTAAATACTTACTAGGTAATAACATAAAGTAGTGAAAGTCATTACATTTCGGATATTTCTCTAGACTGTGGTGATTGGTTATAGAGAGATCACACCCACGCACACTCTCCTCAGGTAAGTTAACATACAGATGATTCCGTCGAGAACATAACCTTACTAGAACGGAAGAATATATGTTTATGAAAGTATGTTTTATTTTTATTTTTTTGTGAATAAAAATCGTTTTATATAATATATGGTATCTGGTTTCAATCATTTTCGTAGTGTTTTAATTATTTAAAAATAAGATGAACGATATTGATCAATTCTTCAATTTGTTTTACACGCTGGAGTTTGTGTTTTGTTGCTGCTTATATTTAAATAGACCAGACTGCAGCAAAATACTCTTCATACAGCGAGATGGCAGCTTCCGGGAGAAAACAGAACAAGAAGAACAAACACACCGACAGCTCCACAGACCTGAAGGCGTTTGACTTCGACACTCTGGAGGAAAAGAAAGGAAGTTTGTCTGACGATGATACCAGAGATGGTGTGTCTGTGTATTTTATCATGCCCATTACAAAAACATATTTTGTGGTACCATAGTAAAGTGATGGCATTAGAGGCTATACCATGATATTTACATGGTATTACAAGGTAATTAGAAATGTGAATCTATTAACAGGGTAATAAAAAATACTGAAGAATTATACTGGAAAGTATATATAATTTGCAAATTAATATGAATTATTTAATAATAGTTTATATATACATATAACAAGTGATGTAGCTGTGAAGCTTGTTTGTATATTGTTCTCATTTTGTTACATTACATTAGAAACTCCAATCATTGACAAGCTGACCAAGAAAAGATCTGCGGATACGTTTGAAGTCGATGATCTTAATGCAGGTGTGGGGTAAGTACTGAAATATATACTCCTGGCTGAATTTTCTCTGAAAAGAAAAATCATTTGTTGTCCTTTATCTCAGGAATGAGGTTCAAACTATGCTGGAAAGATTTGGTGGTAAGCGAAGTTCACCACTGACGCTTCAATAATAATATTAGCCCATATTTCTGAATAAATGTTTGTTAAATGAATATAACCGGCTTTGAAATACTGTTTTATACTCATAAACAATGACTGAATGGCCATTTAGCGGACATCAGCAAGGCCATGCAGTCCAAAAGGAAACGCTTGGAGGTTCTCACCAAAAACTCCTTAAAGGGCAGCACTCAGAAACTGGAGCAAATGTGGAAAACTCAGCAGAATCAGAGGTGAATGAATGCAGTGTATGGAAAATAACAAGTTTTTTCTTTGATGTTCAAACACATAAACATTTTGTATTCTTTGCAGGCAGAAGCTGACACAAGATTATTCTCATCAAGTTCTCTCTGTGCTTCAGCAGTGGGAGACCGACGTTCAGAAATCTGAGGAGCAAGAGGAGAAGCTGAATGTAAGTGGCGGATGTAGAAAAATGTAGTTAAAAGTTGAAACGTCATTTTGGGGCACAGCATCGCGCTAAGGGAGAGGAAATATAAGGATTAAGGGTCTCGTGAAAAATATAATGCAGCTTTTCAGGATATCTAGCAGCCATTTAAAGATATTTGATGTAAACGTCTCACACTTTGCCTTTGAACTCCCTAATTTCTGTTTTCACAGAATTTGTTTCGCCAGCAGCAGAAGCTCTTCCAGCAAGCAAGGGTTGTGCAAAACCAGAAAATGAAAACCATCAAAGACCTGTATGAGCAGTTTGTCAAGGTCACAGATGCCATCACTTTAATCATTTGAAATTGAAGCGAGACCTTTTTTTCATCATTTGGCTGACCGACTTTAATTTGTGTGCAGAACATGGAGGAGATGGAGAAAAGCCATGAAGCCTTCCTGCAGGGCACCCAGATGGAGCTGAGAAAGGAGATGGCCCTGCTGCAGAAGAAGATAATGATGGACACGGTGAGTGCTTCGACAAAAAGATTTCACGCAGTTTAGGCTCGGGATGTTACAAATAGCCTTTCAATGAGAAATGTGACGTATGCCACGTTTTCAAGACAGGTTTGGGTTAGATATTGGAGCCCATTTATGAAAAACGAAAAGAATTTCTGTAAATAGTTCTTAAAACAATTTTACACAAATTGCATATTCAGATCAGTGTATGAATTGATGTAAGAATGGATTTATGATAATTGCGTGGTTTATTTTTACAGCAACAACAGGAGATGGCCACTGTTCGGAAGTCCCTCCAATCCATGCTGTTCTGAAAACATCTGTTCTCACGTCAACACTGTAGAAGACTTAACCTTATGTTCTAAAAGGAAGGTTTCTTTTATTAAAAAAGAATGTAGAGGTTGTCTCTGTATTTTTGTTTCCATCAGTTTGTCCATTTTAATCCATAAATGTATAATAATAATATGTAAATAATTTGATTCCTGTGTCAAGATTAAAGATCCCATAAATTCATTTTTCCTTTTTTTTGTGTTAAGGTATGTTGTTGACAGTTTGGCTGGGACATACCAAAGGACTTTTGTTATTATTGTTATTATTATGCATTCATTTAGTTTTTCTTTACCTTTGCTTGGTAGTTGATAGCAGATGGCATTAGAGGGTGGGATATTCTCAATATATTCTCATTTGATTGGACAAAAACCTGTGTAGTGCAAGATGGGTCATCAATATTTTTGATTACTTTTCCCAGAAAAGACAGACTGTATATTTAAAAGGAAAAAAATAAGCCTTTAAGTCTGTCTGAGATTTTTTCTTTTAAATTAGCATTTTCATCAGGCTCTTGTGTTAGATTTCAGTAATTTCACTTTAATGGCAAAGAAAAGGTTATTAGTCAGTTATTGAATGCCTTATTTTTAAAAATGTCCAATGGTATTTTTATAGGAGCCTGATAAAAATAATTTGAAAAAAAAATCTCAAGATAGATTTAGAGGTTTTGAAGTCATATATATATAGTGACTTTAAAAAACAAAGTATAAATAAATTAAAAAAAAAACTTTGACATTAGAAGTAAACAAGGCTATTTCTTCACATGAGAGTAAGTAAAAATATGAAATGTCGGGGTCCTTTAAATGCAAACCTAACGAACCATATGCCGGAAATGGCGTAACCGGAAGACAAACCGAAAGTTCTATGGCGGTGTTTTCCATTGTGACTTCGCTGTTCGCTGATGCGGTATCTAAGCGAAGATATTTGCTTGTCGTAGTGGTATGTTTCGTAAAGATGGTGAGTAAAGTTAGCTTATTTCAATTCCACATTAAAAGCACGGAGTTTTTGTAAACTATGACTGTTTAGGCGATCTTAATGTAATGTGGCTTGCTAACCGTCTACCAGCGTCTTCGGTTAAACGTCGAATCCAACCGATCACAGATTAGTTTCACACCTCAGTACTGTTGTTATCACAAACATACGCGGAGGATCGCGAAAGCATTGTTTCACTTGCAAAAACTGTGCGTTTTAACATATCAATAAGATATGAAGTATAAAATATTTACATTTAAAGGGGGCGTATTAATGCAGCCTCACCGTCTTAATGCGTTTAAAGAGGCTGTTAATGTATCTTCCTGCACTGTTTTTTCCTCTTCACAGACTCATCTGCACACAGTCTGTCAGCTATAGCCAAAGTATATTTTCATTAAGCCATAATCAAAGAGATGGATGACATCCAGGAGAGCTCAGAGCCCGGCAGTCCTCTGTACAGTGGTTCCTGTTTGGCCCCAGACACACCGGATTCCCTGAATAATGCCTGTCTGTTGAATGACAGTGACCCCCTGTTTGAAGACCGTGGACACGTTCATGAATTCTCCTCCACTTTTGTTCCCGAGACCCCTAGGTACCATTTCTTTTGTAAATATTGATATGAATTATTTGTGTTTTTGCTATGTAGTAGACTATTCATAATGACAAGAATCTGTCCTCACTTTACAGCCCCCTGACTCACAGAAGAAAACGTCATTCCCAGAAAGATGGTGACAGAAATGTGGTAAGAGAAAAAGGGCCGAATGCCATAAAATAATACAACTCTATTTCTGTATTATGCATGCAGTATGCACAGTATAAGAATTTTCTATGTGCACAGAATACTTGGTTGTCCTGCCACATTTCCTAAAATGTGCAGTATGCAACAAAGCATACTGTGGAATACTGTTACCCATAATGCAGTGGGGTTGACCTTTTATTTTCAGTGCTTACAAGAAGTCTCAAGTATTATGAAATGAAAAACAACCACTTTTATATAATATGCCAAAAAACTATTATTTCTAACATGTAAGAAAATGTTTTTTTAATTAACAATCAAAAATATGTATTTTGCAATGAAAATTACTAAACAATTTTTAAATATAAAATATTATATAAAATTTTATATGTATAGAGAGAGAGGCCTATATATAAACCACTTACCATTTAGCACAATTATTTTACAATTAAAAAAGCAAAATGATCATTTCATGTATTATATAAAAATACAAAATATCCTTTATCAAATTGAAAACAAATTACAATTAAAAATGCAATTATGTAAAATACAAAACAACCAATTATTTATAACGTTTGGCAACATTATTTTACAATTAAAGATGAAAAATGATCATTTTATGTTTTATTTAAAACATAATTAACTGTTTATTAATGAAAAATAATATTTTAATATTATAAATACAAAATAACAAATGTATTATATATAAATGCAAAATAACCATTTGTATTATTATTTTGTTGCATTATTTTTCATTATTTTATTCCTAATTATACATGTAATATGTCAACAATGTAATGACTGTAATCTGAAATTATGTAATCAGTAGTACAAAAAAAATTAGTAAACAGTATGCTAACTACACTCCGTAGTATGGTAATTTTAGAAGATATTCAGTCTTTTTGGAATTGTATTCATAAATGTTTTTATGCTTGGTTTAGGCAACATCATCCTGTACAGATGGAAGAAAATGGGAAAGACGTGAACACATTCCAGGTTACCTTAGCACCACTCCAAGCTCCCAGAGAACGATGAAGCGGCGCAGGCTGGAGGACTCAAGTGCAAGCATGCTGTGTGGACACACTACCGTTACACAGGGAGCAAACGGATTTGTAACGGCCTCGTCTCTTTTACCCTCTGATTTTACATGGTTGGAGTCTCCACGTCCAACAATCTCCTCTGCTTCTCATGTTTCTGCATGTTCCAAGCCCTCTTCCTCAGCTGGGTCTTCCACGTCTGCACTGGATCAAACTAGTGATCCAGCATATTTAAATGAGCCGCTAGTAATGGGTCACGCCTCTAAGCAAAAGACACTACACACCAGCAATGGAAGGGAACAGAAGTCCAAAAAGACCATCTATAGCAAGACCAAATCTAAAGTCTCTAAAAGTACATCAGCACACTCTTCTTTACACGCAATGGAGCATGAAGCTTCACTGCTGGATGCAGGTATGGATAATCAGGATCCACGTGTTTATAGAAATTAATTAAAATGTACTCACCCTCAGACCAGCCAAGATCTAGATGAGTTTGTTTGTTCATCTGAACAGATTTGAAGAAATTTTGCATTCCATCACTTGCTAACCAATGGATCCTCTGCAGTGAATAGGTGCCGTCAGAATGAGAGTCCAAACATCTGATAAAAACATCGCAATAATCCACAAGTAGTCCACACATCTCCAGTCCATTACCTAACATTTTGTGAAGTGAAAAGCTAGGTATTTATAATAAACAAATTCATCATTTAGGTTTTAAATTTAAACCGTCGGTTTTCACTTTAGGTTTTAACTTTTAAACTGACATTTCTGGCTAAGATACGACTCCGCTATCGATTAAAAATTTTTCCAAATCTGTTCTGATGATGAAACAAGCTCATCTGCATCTTGGATGGCCCGAGAGTGAGTACATTTTCAGCAAATGTAATTTTTGCATGAACTAGGGATGCATGATATTGGATTTTTGCCGATAACCGATATGCCGAGATTTTTCAACTCTTTTTGGCCGATAGCTGATGCCGATACCGATATATTTCCTTTTGTTTGGAAACAACACCAAGTCTCTCCTATAGCAAATCATTTTTTAATTTTGGTTAGTTTTTAACAAGAACTTATTTGTTAGAATTAAATAAACAATAATGTAAAAGTTATTTTATAATGACAGTACATTGAAGCTTTGAAAATAACTATAAATAAACTATATATCAATCGCTGCATTTTTTTTTTTTTTCAGAAAGATGCAGTAGTAACCTTAACATTTTATTTTAAGATTTACAATTTGTAGATGGTCTAAAAAGCAAAAGAGTTGTAAAAATCGTAAATTGTTTAAAAAAATATATAACTATTACACATTAATGAATAAATCGGTGTATATAAAATTATTTAATTTACAAATGTCAAATGTTTTTTTAATTCATGTTAGCTATAGCTTCTGACCTTTAAATCAAAACATACTCAAGATTTCATGACATCAGTTACTACTTTATTTAATCAGAAGCACAATCTAAATGTTATCTGTGTATTTTACTCTCATTTTATTAAAAGTAGGCCAACAGTGCCCCCTACGGAATTAAAACTCTGTACTGAACAGACATTAGGACCCAGGGGAGGCTGCCGCTGCACGTGCTATTACTGTTGACTCTATCATACACCGAACCAGTCATTCTGTACGTGCTTTCACAGTTTACATGCAGCGATCCAAAGCAGTGAATCTAAAAACTTTGCTTCAAAAATGAGTCACACTGCTGATGTGATCTAATCGTACTGTTGATGTGATCTAATCACTAGCACACCCTGAGCACATGTGAGTTAACCTATTTCTCTTATCGACAAGACATATCAGCATAATGTTTCATATTGAGCCGATGCCGATATTTACATTTAAAGCCATTGTCGGCCGATTCCAATAACGGTCCGGTAATATCGTGCATCCCTAGCATGAACTATGTCTTTAAATGTCAGGAGGATATTACTCAAGGTCTTTTCTATAAGAATTTTTATTATTATTATTTTATATAGCAAAGAGAATGCAAGAACCAGCAAGTTCACTTGTATGTCCGATACCAGAAGATATCGTCATCATAGAGGATGACACTGATGATGTCTCGGTGGTCCGCTCCGTTCAGATGGCTGAGGATGAAGCGTATGCCAGAAGCCTTCAGGTATGAAGCTTTGCTCTCCTGATCCTTATTGAGAAACAATAGAGAAGTGACTAACTCTGATATTCTGGTGTTTGCAGGAACAGTTTGATATGGAGGAGCGAATGGAGCGGCAGAGGCAACAGAACAGATCGCCAAGCAGAAACAACCACAACCACAACCACATGGTCAGTTTGGGGTTTTGCTTTGAGCACTGAATGATGGTGTAGTGATCATACTCAAACAAAAATTGATGGTTTCTTGCAGGTTGATCCGTATGTTGGCTTGGGCTGGATTTCTCCTTGGGCCTCAATGATCAGCTCTGCATCTTTCTCACACGGACCCTCTGAGCTTTCAGAGCTGCAGCAGGTCATCTTTGGAGAGCAACCCCGTAAGTCACCATACATGAGTCAATCTCTGTCTTGATTTCATTTGATTTAAAAGCAGGTTTTACAGTGGGGGAAAAAATAATTTGATCCCCTGCTGATTTTGTACGTTTTCCCAGTGACCACGAAATGATCAGTCTATAATTTCAATGGTAGGTTAATTTGAACAGTGAGAGACAGAATAACAACAAAAAAATCCAGAAAAACACATTTAAAAAAAAAAAGTTATAAATTGATTTGCATTTTAATGAGTAAAATAAGTATTTGATCCCCTATCAATCAGCAAGATTTCTGGCTCCCAGGTGTCTTTTACACGGGTAAGGAGCTGAGATTAGGAGCGCTCTCTTAAATGGAGTCTCAGCTTGTTACTTGTATAAAAGACACCTGTCCACAGAAGCAATGAATCAATCAGATTCCAAACTCTCCACCATGGCCAAGACCAAAGAGCTGTCCAAGGATGTCAGGGACAAGATTGTAGACCTACACAAGGCTGGAATGAGCTACAAGACCATCGCCAAGCAGCTTGGTGAGAAGGTGACAACAGCTGGTGCGATTATTCTCAAATGTAAGAAACACAAAATAACTGTCAATCTCCCTCGGTCTGGGGCTCCATGCAAGATCTCACTTCGTGGAGTTTCAATGATCATGAGAACGGTGAGGAATCAGCCCAGAACTACACGGGAGGATCTTGTCAATGATCTCAAGGCAGCTGGGACCCTAGTCACCAAGAAAACAATTGGTAACGCAGTACGCCGTGAAGGACTGAAATCCTGCAGTGCCTGCAAGGTCCCCGTGCTCAAGAAAGCACATGTACAGCCTGTCTGAAGTTTACTAATGATTCAGAGGAGAACTGGGTGAAAGTATTGTGGTCAGATGAGACCAAAATCCAGCTCTTTGGCATCAACTCAACTTGGCCTCAACTTTGGAGGAGGAGGAATGCTGCCTATGACCCCAAGAACACCATCCCCACCGTCAAACATGGAGGTGGAAACATTATGCTTTGGGGGTGTTTTTCTGCTAAGGGGACAGGACAACTGCACCGCATCAAAGGGAAGATGGATGGGGCCATGTACCGTCAGGGTCAGGGCATTGAAAATGAGTTGTGGATGGGTATTCCAGCATGACAATGACCCAAAACACATGGCCAAGGAAACAAAGGAGTGGCTCAAGAAGAAGCACATTAAGGTCATGGAGTGGCCGCCAGTCTCCAGACCTTAATCCCATAGAAAATCTGTGGAGGGAGCTGAAGGTTCGAGTTGCCAAACGTCAGCCTCGAAACCTTAATGACTCGGAGAGGATCTGCAAAGAGGAGTAGGACAAATCCCTCCTGAGATGTGTGCAAACCTGGTGACCAACTACAAGAAATGTCTTACCTCTGTGATTTGCTAACAAGGGTTTTGCCACCAAGTACTAAGTCATGTTTTGCAAAGGTGTCAAATACTTATTTCACTCATTAAAATGCAAATCAATTTGTAACTTTTTTTAAAATGCGTTTTTCTGGATTTTTTAGTGCAATTCTGTCTCTCACCGTTACAATAAACCATTAAAATTATAAACTGATCATTTCTTTGTCAGTGGGCAAACGTACAAAAACAGCAGGGGATCAAATAATCCCCAACTGTAATAAATTTAAAAAAATCATATTAGTATTAATTATAAATGTGTATGAAATTATTAATTATAATAAATATTAATTGGTTTATAGATATTGCTTTTTGTTTATCATTTTAATATGTAATATATGTATGTGTATATATAAATAAAAAAACAATACTAGATATTATACAACATTCTATAGTGTAATTAAAATTACAATAATTATGTAATTTGTATATATTGTATAATACATTTTATTTGTAGTGTGCCTTTCTTACACTCAAGGCGCTACAACATGGTAAAAAATATAAAATTACATAACGATAAAATAGAAAAATAACACATTACTCAAAATCACAAAAAAAAAAAATTGAAATTGTGATCAAAAAAAATATATTGTGATATACAGTCTTGGTAGGCATAAAATACTTTTTTATTATATGTTTAATCAAAAATTTTAATATTGTGAAATATTATTACAATTTCTAATGATTTAAAATTATATTTTAATATGTAAATAATTAATGTGATGGCACAGCTGAATTTTCAGCAGCCATTACTCCAGTCTTCAGTGTCAGATCCTTCAAGAAACATGTCTTTATTATTAATATTGAAAACAGTTCTGCTGCTCATTATTTTTGTGAAAACTGAAATATTTTTTCTGGATGCTTGGCATAAAAGAAAGCATTTATTTGAAATAAAAATCCTTTCTAACTATATAAAAGTCTTTGTCACTTTTGCATCCTTGCTTGAAGGAAAGTATTAATTTATTTGAAAAAAAAAACACCTTATCAAAAGTAAACCTATACTACATTTAAAAAAAATCTTTTGATTGAACAGGCAGACAACAGGGCCGTCGTCAAACCGGCAGAACTCGCAATTCCCGCCGCAGACAAGCTTCTCACCTGCAGATGGACTTGTTTGATGACAGCCAGGGAAATAATTATGAGGTTTGAATTATGCTAATTCACAGAAGTCACATGCTTGACTACAATTATAAAATGTTGTCTTATCACTGATTTTATTCGTTGCTTTGTCAGGCTCTCTTAGCGTTCGAGGAGCAACAAGGTGCTGTAGTAGCCAAGAACACTCTGACAAAGGCCGAGATTGAACGGCTGCCCACAAAAACGTACGATCCCACACACAGCGCAGGAAAGACAGAGTAAGTCACAGAACTGGATGCAGCAAAAGAGATTTCCCATAGTGCAATAGTTTAATCATACTCTCTTTACAGTTGCCAGATCTGTTTCAGTGAATACAAAGCAGGTGAACGACTCAGGATCCTTCCATGTCTCCACGATTACCACGTCAAATGCATCGACCGCTGGCTAAAGGTCTCGCTTGTTTTAACAACATAATCCCATAATTCACAGTTGCTTTTTACTAATCATTTTCTGTGTCTGTTACAGGAGAACGCCACATGTCCCATCTGCAGAGCGGATATATCAGAGTGTGGTGGTTTTTCTTGAGCGCACAACTTCAGGACTCAGTATCTACCTCACAGCTGGTCATGTTACCCCATTTGACTTTTAAACAGTCTTACTTTGAGTGTTATTAAATGCTTTTTAAATGCTAAATATTGTCTGATCTTTGAACCAGCATAAAGCACTGCCAAGCACTGTTTTATTTAGAAAGATCCTTCTAAAACATGTCAGACATGACTGTATCACACCAGTGGCAACAATCCAGTTAGCAATAGCTCAACTTGAATTTTGGACTTTCAAATAAAATCGCTTTATATATTTTTTTTTTTGCCGGTTTTTATTTTAATAGCGATTTAAAATGTGTAATTAGGATAATATATGTGGCTGTTACAGTCATTCTATCGCTGCTGTTGTTGTTGTATCAGGCAGCATGTGATTCATTGTGTTTCATAATATCGCTTCTTCAAGGCTCTGTATTTCCGGAGGTAATAGAGCGCCTCGAGCTCTTTCACCACAAATTCTCCTCGGCTGATGAGCTCTTTGATCTTCTCAGGGTCGCTCACATCTTTATTCTTGGCAAATGCAGCCCTCAGTCTGTCTCTGAAATAGTCGGCTCCTTTCGGATACTCCCGTCCAAGAAACAGCAACTTCAAGCAGAAGAATCATAAGAGAAGGATTATGAATTTCTAATGCCTGGAGCATAGACTGTAAAAAAAAAAAAAAAAACAGGCCTGGAGTCAGATGTGTGCAGAATGTTTTTTTTCCCCTCCTTACTTTAATATGTTTATCCTCTTAATATAAATGAAGACTGACTTAATATAGTTAGTTGATATTGGGTAGATTTTTTTCTTTTCCAAAAAAAAAACAAAAACAAAACAGTAGTAACATGCCTCAGCAGATCAGCCCAACCTTTTCGTCAACTGGCACCAATACAGTCTGAAAATTTAGAATTTTTGTTACAATATTGGGTACAATTAAGATTATTTATATTTAAAAACGATATACGAAAACACTGGGAGAAACACTTTATGCAATTTGACTTTTGACTCAACTTTGAAAATTACAAGAAGGGTTTGCTACAGTCAAGAAGAAAAAGTATTTGTATAATTTTTAATTTTGTTGTCATGGCATTCAAAAGCAGAAGGGGGCAGTGTACTCACAGTTTTGTACAGTTGCACTACCTCTGCTCGGAGTGGGTTGGCCATTTCCCAGTGATTCCTCTGATCTCAGTCAAACACACTTCAGCTGACTTGTTACCTCAGCCAAGGTTTTTCCAAAGCGGACGGAGATTAAAAACACCTTCAGTTTCTAGACTACATAATGATAAGCTTTCAGATGTATTGCTGAAAAACAAAAAATGCAAGCTTTGTTTTTCTACTTACTTGCTAATGTCTCATATTGCCCTTTGTACGCAATGACAACAATCAGGAATATAACTTGTGTTGTCATCGAATACACAAAGTCAAAATAAAAGTCCTCAACCGTTTAACTGAAAAAGTCGATAAACTAGCTGATTACAAATGCTGTTATTGGTATTACATAGACGTAAACATATATAATAAAGTCTTCCAGGTAAAAACAAACCAAAAGCAAACATCTTATGCCATGGTTGTAGTGAAACAAAGAAAACAAGCTACACGTGAATGCAGAAATAATTTATTTAAACCAGTCCATAGGAAGACGCCTTATAATCGCGGATTAGGAGCACAGTGTACAGATAATGGTTTTGAGTTAGTCGTTTACTTTTTGTTGCCAAATGTGCTGTCATGAACATGAAACTGATTCAAAATGTCATGTATTAAAGCACTGGCATTCAAATAATCTCCAGTACACACCTTTTGAAGCTGCAAAATACATAAATCTACCTACTTTTACACAGCATCACCAGTGTCCTTTCATTTTTGGCATGTGGTTTGCAAAAATAATCTGGACAACAAAGGAGCACAATCCATAGTGGCACAATTCACACTGAGATGTTTCGTCACTCTACATCATTCACGCATTACACATCCTAAGTGCCAATACATGCGACTTTTCTGTAAACTAGTTAGGATATACAAAACAAAACAAAAATACAAAGTGTGTTCTCTTCTTTGCTATTTGATTTTAAGGCATAGAAATCTTACAAAAACACTCTTTATAACCTGAAACAGATACAAAAGTGTGTGCCAATATGACAAATGGAGAAGCAGACAGTGAGCGCTGGTCTGCAGAGTGAAGGCACTAGTAGAAACGTCAGCTTCTCTCTGTCCTCTCTGATTCCGGGGAGTATTCCCAGACCGACACAATGGGAGACGCGTGTCTATGGATGTCTTTAATAATTGGCTCGCAGTCGTTTGTTTTCCTCTCTCAGTCTTTCTATCTCCTCGACGAGGGAGTCGTTCACGGAGTATTTCTCAATCAGACCGTGGATTTCATTCTGGAAAAGATGAGTGGCATGATTAAAGAGGCATAATTATCTTTTTTTTTTTTTACTTAAATATGGATTCATTTGGTCTGTAAAAGAGACAAATATACCAGCTGAATATAGAATTGCCGAACCATCTCCACCTGTAGATTGATTATGTCTCTATGACAAGTGTCCCTGAGGAAGCAACAAAAACAGACATTAATGACTAAATGACTCCAAAGAGTATCTAAATATGAATATATGGTTTAATTAGTAAAAATATTATATATGTGTGTGTGTGTGTGTGTGTACATATATACAGTATGTATGTGTGTGTGTGTGTGTACATATATACAGTATGTATGTGTGTGTGTGTGTGTACATATATACAGTATGTATGTATATGTATACACACACACACAATATAGTGTTACTTAAGCTTTATTGAGATAATACTGTAGATTTCATTAGTAATTTAAATGTTACAAATTTTAAATTTTTTTTAGTTTAAATTTTTGTTTTTTAGTGTTTACTAATTTTTTTCAGTTTTAGGTGTTTTAGTTTAAGTTAAACTAAATGAAAACAAGAAATGATTCCTTGACATCTAACTGAAATACAATCACTTTTTTTAATGTTTTTTTTTTCTTTATGGTTAACTATAATAACCCTTATATATACTACTGTTTAATAGTTTAGGGTCAGTAATTTTTTTCTTTCTTTTAAAAAAAAAAAAAAAAATTACTAGTTGTATTCAGCAAGGAAGCATTAAATTGATCAAAAGTGACAAAGATATTTATCTTACAAAAGATTTCGGTTTCAAATAATTGCTGTTCTTTTGAACTTTCTATTTATTAAATAATGAAGAAAAAATGTAGCACTGCTTCTACAAAAATTTTAAGCAGCATAACTGTTTCTGTTTTCATTGATAATAATACAAAATGTTTCTTGAGCATCAAATCAACGTATTAGAATGATTCCTGAAGGACCATGTGACACTGAAGACTGGAGTAATGATGCTGAAAATTCAGCTTTGCATCACAGGAATAAATTACATTTTAAAATATATAAAATTGAAAATAGTCGTTTTAAATTTAAATCAGTGATCTCTAGATTACTCTTAATTGGTGTTAACTCACCTGAAGTCCTCCAGTGCCTCATGGATCATATTACGGACAAAGTTCATCTGAATGGAGGTGAGTGGAGCTCCACGGCCCTCAGCTCCAGATTCGACTGCCGCCGCTGGAGCTTTAGATCAAAACATCCGTCACTCACTGTGTCCCATTAAAACCGCTTATAATCTAATCGTGGCCCATTCAAACAAACCTGGGGCAGCTGCAGGAGGAGCTCCGCTGACCGGCGAATCATAAGTGAGCTGGGTGGGCAGATCTCTCCTCTGACCGGGCTCAGGGGTGTTGTACGTGTTCACAGACTGAACACGTGTGCTCTGAGCAGCAGGGGGTGTGCTTATGACATCATACTCCTGCCGGAGGCCGTTATTCTTCTCCGCCTGTTGATAATCCAGATTAAAAATTAAATCTATAAATGCAAAAACATATCGGATGATAAATAAAGGGACCTGGTTTAGACCTTGTTGCCATTGTGTGCATCAGTCTGTTGCGGTGGGGTAGCGATGGACTCCTCCTCTTTGATTGGTGGAGGAGTCTGGACCACAGACGGACTGTAGCAGCGACTGCCTGGAGTGCCCAATGGGGTCTTCCTCTGGGTCGGCCCACCAGGGAAATGAGGTAGGTATTCAAAGTCTAGTAACACAGGAAATGCTAATGTTGGTCAAAGTAAAAGAAACCTTTAAATGAAACAGCTCATTACTGTTGATTAAAATACAGTTTGTACAAACTTGCCTTTTTTTCCACTCGATACATCACTCAGTCTGTGCCCTTTGTAATCTAAAGAGATAATTAGCAAACAATTAGTGTGTAGATAGATAGATAGATAGATAGATAGATAGATAGATAATTGATATTATAAATGGGTCAATATCACTGTAGGGTGCCTTTTGGTGTCCTGTACATAAATAACTCATTTGCCATGATAACTTAACATAAAAATGACTATGAAAGGGTGTGTTATATTAGGCTAAGTTTTATATTCATAACAAAAGCATTATTTGGCTCTTTAGATACATTTTCTAGATTTGTGTAAGAGGTGAATAAGTTGGTGACTTTTCAATTGACAAATTTTCTTCGTCTGAGTTTGCTTACTAGCTTTTCCTAAGCTTAACATGTCCACCCTGTCGGCATAAAATATGCCAGAAGTGATTAGAATACAGTATTTTCAAAATATGTAAGTTTAAATATACCAAATTCTCTTCAACAACCAGACTAAATATTTAGGTAGTCACAGTTTGTTGTAAGTAATATGCTAATTGAAGCTCAAATTGTCCACCCTGTCGTCGTTCCAAAATAAAAATGAATGGGGAGGGGGCGGTATATCAATGTGATTGAGGATGTAATTATATTATTTATTATTATTACATAATTTTTTTAGAAGTTGAATAAATGTTTCATTTTCATATTTTGTCATAATTTGTGTGTTCTGCATTATGTGTCCACACCGTCATGTGCTGGTCCACCCTGTCATCTTGATATTTTACAATAATATTTTAAATAATAATTCAATCTTATCTGTATAATCCAGTGTGTTCAATAGCTAGGTGTGGGGGCAAAAACATGCAAACAAAAAACTGCATCCAAATACCACAGTTTTCTCCAAATAAGAAAAATACATGTGCGAATTGTATGAGTTTCTTTAAAAACACATGGTTTACATAAAATCTTTTATGCATTTATGATTTGAAAGCAAACAAATAACCCTGTTTAGGAAAAGGACATCATACCTTTCAGAAAATATAATTTGTATCCTAATTTTGCGATGAAAACGTATTTAACAGTAATGTATATTTCCATGACAGGGTGGACATATCTTATGGTTTATGCTTCGAATAATGGCCCATAATTATCTAGAAAAAATGTGTGGGAGCTCAGCTAATATGCTTCTATAGTACTTGAGGGTCTACTATTTATGATATGACATAAAGCGAATGGGAAATTAAAACCAAAATTTTTGAGTACTGTGAGGGTTGAAAGGCACGCTAGTGATATTGACCCAAATATATTTAATATATAAAAATAACATATTTTTCTGAAATATATACATGCATGTGTGTGTATTTATAGATAGATATATCTATATTTATATATATATTGTTTATACAAACAAAAACTTTTATTTTGGATGCGATTAATCGTTTGACAGCACTACATTAAATTGATCAAAAGGGACAGAGAAGACTTCTATAATGTTTTCAAATACTTCTGTTTCAAATAAATGCTGTTCTTTTGAAGGATCGTGGAAAATAGGTATCACGATTTTCATAAAAATATTACTCAGCACAACTGATTTCAACATTGATTATAGTATGATAATGTTTCTTGAGCAGCAAATCAGCAAATTAGAATTATATCTGAAGGATCATGTGACACTGAAGACTGGAGTAATGATGCTGAAAATTCAACTTTGATCACAGGAATAAATTAAATTTTTTAATATATTCAAACAGAAAACTGTTATTTTCAATTGTAATAATGTTTCACAATATTACTGTTTTTACTGTATTTTTAATCAAATAAATGCAGCCTTGGTTAGCATAAGAGACCAGAAACATCCTAAAATCCAAACTTTGGAAGAGTAGTGAACATATAGTTCATGTAGAGGGCAAAGCTGTGAAAAAGCGGTTGGAAAAGTTTCCTCACCATCTCGTACTGGTGAAAAGATGTCCAAGCTGTTTCGGCCGACTCTGAAGCGGTCTGTGGTGTGCTGGCCTTCCCCTTCCCTCGAGAACACATCTATACTGCCTCCTAAAAACAAGAGAGGAATGCCAAGCAAACATTTAGCCATGTAATTAATATGCAACAATCATAACCTCTTGAACTCTGCCATAATGAACATTTGAACATAATGGAACATAATAAAACACTCACCATTTCTTGAAGTTGGAGTATCACCAAAACCATGTGTTTTGAAACCTGAAGAGAGGATGGAAAAGCCCAGAAAGGGACCATAGAAATGAGAAGACAGATGACGATAAAGAAAAAAAAGGGCAATACAGTGATAATAATGCTAAAGAAGCAACATCAGGGATTTTACCATCATTAAGAGGGGAGAAAATATCCAAGTTTAGGCTGTTCCGACCGATGTTGCTAAATTTCTCCATACTCGGCAGATGGTCTTGGCTGTGCTGACCCTCCGCCTCACGGGTGAACACCTCGCCAGCAGTACCTACAAAAACAAAACATTCACTACCTATAAAACCATTACAAAAGCTAGAAACAGAGCTTTAAATGCTAACCGAGCTAACCAAATATGACTGAATAAGGAATAAAACCTTTTATAGCTATAAAAAGGAAGGAGGACCTGTGACTTGGGCTTGTCCATCACCAGGAAATTCAGAACCAGGCACACTGGGTGGGACTGTAGATGTTGGAGTGGAGGGTCCCGTCTGCTGACCGCCCAGTTTTACTGAGATCCTCTTATTTGATTGAGAAGACTTGCTGGATGTTTTTGTGGACTGTGGAAACAGAGCTGTTTTTTTAAATCAACTATAACCAGAATCTGTTTCAATAATCTTGAATGGTTGAATGTAGGGGCAACATTTTTAAAATCATCAGATGTTACAAAAATTAAAAATATATAAATAAATAAAATAAAATAAAATAAATAAAAGTCATAATAATAATATAAAATAAAAATTGCATTATTGCATCTTTAATAATAATTTTGATAATTAATTATTCCTAGAACCTATTTTTAAAACTACATCAGACATTATATCAATTATAAATAAGTTAAATAACTTTATATAAATAAAAATATTAATAATTAAAAATTTATAAAATGAGAAATTAAATATTAAAATATTAAATTATATTACACTAATTAAAATACTACATTAAATTAATTTAAAGTAATTACATAAAATGAATTTAATATAAAACGCACTGCATGTTACCAATCGATCAATTAAAATATATTCTCAATCTGAGCATTTTGAATAATTAACAATTCCTAGAATAGATTTTTTAACTATATCAGATGTTACAAAAACACTTCTAATTTCATATGAAAAGCACTGCATGTTACATGCTTTAATCAATTAAAATATATTCTCAATCTGAACAATTTGCAGAATTTCTAAACAATGTCAGAAGTTACCAAAGAAATAAACAATAAAATAAACAAATGTTTGCATGATTTTTTTATCTCCACATTTTGAATGATAAGGAAATGAGTCAGTTTAACAAAAAACACTACCTCACATGAAACCGAGGGTGGTTCTCTAGAAATGTGTTTTTGTACAAACAACACAGACAGCTGTACCTTTAACTTGGAGGTGGAGTTCTGGAAGCGAATGCAGGTCACTGACGTCTTGTGAGCTGTGGTGATTTTGACTGGTGCACTGAGGTTTCTCAAATCGTACATATAAATTCTGCCCTGCGTTGAGCCCACAACCAGTCCAGCTCCATCTGGAGTAAAATCAATGGCTGTGAGTGGAGAATCCACCTGCTTATTACGAAACACCCTGTGGGGACAAGCACACACATTAAACTGATTAACAAAACCGCTTCGAAATCAAACTCCAGTGTCCAAACTGCATATTAAATGTGATGTTTTCTCTTACATTTTGCTGGAAGTGTCATAACAGACTATCTTCTTATCAAGGCCCACAGTGATGAAGAGCAAATCATTGGCCGGAGAGAAGGCCAGCCCTGAACACGGGGCCTTGTGCGTCCCCTCGAACAAATGCAGCTCCTTTTGAGTGTTGGCATCCCAGAGAGCCACAGAGCCACTGTCAGACACCGTGCCCAGCAGAGACCTCTTCACCAGCGAGTACCTCAGATCATGGATGGGCTGAAGAGACATCACATGTTGTATTTTATATTAGAGCAACCTGATTCATCAAAATGAAACAAAGTCTCTGTGCAGTTTTCCACCAAAATAAAATCTGCAAAAACAGTTGTACTGTAAAATAAAGTCATTTTCTTCTCAAATACTCAATTTCTTTATTTTACAGTGAAATATTACAATAGTAATATTTCTAATTTATACAAAACTGAAGTGTAGGCCATTAAAATATATAGTTTAGTTTAGTTCACTCACTATATTTTGTAAGGCTAAAAATGTCAAACTCACCACATTTGGCCCATGACCGAAGGGTTTGCTGGACAGGTTGGTTGTGATACTGTGGAGGATGATTTCTCCACTAGTGGAGCCAGATGCTATGTAGCTATCGCCTCCGTTAAAAGACACACATGTCACTTCCTCCTTGTGGTCCTACACAGAAAGAGACATTGATTAGGCTGCAGCCATTTGGGACATATTTGTGGTTGTATTTTAGCTTCAAAGAAGAACATATTTCCAACAAACTTCCCACTGAATGTCCTTTGAAACTGTCAAATAAGTAATCTACATACATAAAAATCATTTTTAACCGTGTGCTACCTTAAGGCTTCGGTGCAACCTTTTTGTCTTTAGGTCCCAGATATTAACCGTGTTATCCAGTCCTCCGCTGACCAGGAACTGTGACGTGGAGTTCAGACTGACACGGGTTTGCTTTTTCTACAAACAAAAAACCATTATAAGACATACATAACCTAGATATATTTAGATAGGATAGAAGATATCAAGGTCCTCAGCTCACCCCTTCACCCAGCTCCATCACTGAAACTGGAGATGACTTGAGACTGGACACCACCAGCTTGTCTCCTATACTGCTGGCACTGACCAGGTACTGATCTGAACACTGTCAAGGCAAAAACCTACAATAATAAATCAACTAAATCCGCGGGCCCACTTTATATTAGGTGGCCTTAAGCACTACGTACTTACATTTAAATTAATCATTTGATATAATGCACTTATTGTGTACATACATGTTCTTACATTGTACTTATATTTTAAAAATACCTGCATGTAATTACATCTGTAATTAGTTTCTATAATTTATAGTTACACTGTTGAACCATCCCTTAACCCACCTAACCTTACCCATATCCCACCTCAATAGCAGCAAAATTGTTTTGCAATATAATATGAACACAATAAATACATACAATAAATACAATAGTATTTATTTAGATATAACTATATATTTTCATGTGTAAAGACAATTTAAAATAATTTAAATTGGTATACTATGCAAATTGAAATTATTTGGAAATATTTAGTTTCTATTAAGTAACATTAAGTTTTCTTTTCTATTCACTATAATACTGTACACTGTATTGAGTTTTGATCAAATTTATGTTACTTAATTAATTTAATACAAATGTATTTGTTTTAATCTAATGATCCATTTATTTCAATACAATTTTATTCATTTACTTTTTTAAACACAATTACATTAATACAGTTTTATTATTTTAATATAATATGTAATATAGTTCTTATTTTTTTATATACATTTTATCATTACTTTTCTCCAGAGACAGAGAAATTGCACACTTTGCTTTGGTAAACATGGTTGTCCTCGTGAATATCTCTTCTAAAAGATGATACACACACATTATGAAGTCATAAATATATGTATATCATATATACTGGCATCCCTGTGAGACATGTGAAAGATGCTCGGAATCCTAATGGAAATGGTTTAGAGTGATTTGACAGTGCTAGAGGATACTGCTGCTGCTCCAGCACACTTGAGCCACTGGATGCGTGGCACTGTGAGGGTTGAACTGCTCCAGCACCGTCATGGAGGTCGAGTCCCAGATCTTCAGACAGTCACCTGACGACACCAGCCGCGTGACGTCCTCCATAGCAACGGCTGCCAGGAGACAAAAGATGGACAGCTGTCAGGCGCGCGACCCACTGTTTTCCACTATTGACAAGAATCCTGAATGCTTGTACAGGAATAACAGTTACAAAGAATCGTATAATATTGCACTTTAAAGCATTATTATGTCACTTTTATGATTAGCAATTAATGAATCATTTTGTATAACAACCAATTTATATTTACATGGTGTTATTCGTAGACTGAATTATTATTTACAGTCTGAATTATGCCTTTACGACTCTTAAAATATCCTTAGTGACTTAGTTACATGCAAGTTAGCCAACAAGCAATGCAGCTAATTCATGCAATCTTCTTTAACTTTAGAGCATAATCAAATTCTGTTACATAAAAGCTACTTTAACCGCTAATTCTGATCAATAACATTTGGAATAAATCCGTAACCCTCGTTTAAAGACTTTTACACTCTAATTCGCACTTATTTGTTGTTGTTCGTGATGTTGTGCTAATAGTTTCTGCATTCATCAGCTGATTAGCAACAGCTAGCTACTTACCCTTGGTTTAGACTGTAAAAGTGCGGAAAAACTGAAGGATATGCTGGTAAAAAGTTCACAATACATCCACGCTGGTTGAATAAATGAGTCCTTTTATTTGAAAGTAAAACTTTGTCACATCAGTAAAGTTTGAACATCCGTGGCTCCAGTGAGGAACCGCCACTACGGCGCGCCGCTGGGCTCAAAAACAGGAAGCGTTCGGAATTACAGCAACGCCACGCCAGTGTGAGGAGGGTCAAGTCATTGCGTTATGTGTCAAAGTTTGCATTAATAAACACGCCTGAGAAGGAATGCGTTTGTAATGCTCTTAAATTCAAGTAAACAAAAGGTATTTCGCAATAAGACCAACGGAACACTGGCTAGAAGATTTTAATGCAGTGCATGTTCGGATTTATTTAAGGAAAGACAAGGAAGAAAAAACAAAATCACTCCTGAGAAGTAATTTAATGTTTTTGAGTGCCATTAAAAAAAGAAAAATAACTAATCAGTGTATGACCATATTGCATTAAAATTATCATGTGACCCTGGACCACAAAACCAGTCATAAGGATCAATTTTTATACATAATCTGAAAGCTAAATAAATAAGCTTTCCATTGATGTATGGTTTGTTAGGATATGACCATATTTGAAAATCTGGAATCTGAGGGTGCCAAAAAATCTAAATATTGAGAAAATCGCCTTTAAAGTTGTCCAATTGAAGTTCTCAGCTATGCATATTACTAATCAAAAATGAAGTTTTTATATATTTATGGTAAGAAATGTACAAAATATATTCGTGGAACATGATCTTTACTTAATATCCTAATGATTTTTGGCAGAAAAGAAGAATTGATCATTTTGATCATTGTAGCTATTGCTACAAATATACCTGTGCTACTTATGACTGGTTTTGTGGTCCAGGGTCACATATACATTCATAGTGGACATATAACATAAAGGATACTTAAGACTTTAATATAGCAGCATATTTATTTAACATTATAAGATTCATAAAAAATAATCAGATAAGGAATACAAGGCAGATTACTTGATTTTGCATAGTGATAATATAGATAAATATACAGCAAGGGCTCAGAAGTGCTTCACATATTAACCTTTATCAAATTATCAAAGTTTCAGAATCTCCAAAAACTGGCACAGTTCATGTTGTCCAGCTGCAGGGCCTTCCCGGCGTCACTATGGCAGAGGTACAAGGACTTTGACGTAGTTCATGGGAAATACGCCAGCCTCCCCTCTGATCATACCCTCATACCAGTTCTCATCGATCTGGCAGGTCAGAATGATGACGTCGCCCTCCTTAAAGCCCAGCTCTCCCTGGTTTTCTGGCTGGAAACTGTAAAGTGCCTGACAGCAAGGCTGGTCCAAGGGGGGGCTGCTATCATCTAGCACACAAGAAGAAATATACATTTTATTTATACAGCTTTTTTCCAAGGTTAAGGTCACTTTTAAGCAAAAAAAAAAACCTACTGTTGCTGGTTGGCTTGTCTGTTGTTTGAGCTTTAATGGTGACTTTGTCAGGAGGGTGAACCACAACCGGTGCATCTGGTAAAGAAAGATTGAAAGACTTCAGTAGCAAAGCAAGCTGGGGTACTTCCAGCTACCTTATAAAATAGCTGAGAGTTTGTGTATCACATTTAAAATGACTTACATTTTTCACTCAAAGCTTCAGTAACCGCAGTATCTGTAGTGCATAATACAGCATTTCAGCTAGCAGACAATTCAGAAACTCTTTGTAAACAGTTTCTGTTTAATGTAATCAAATGACTTAATATCACACCTGATGACTGACCGGATGAGCATGTGGAAAATCCATAAATATCCGTGTAGCACACTGTGCTCGCAACTGATTTAGATGCAAATTCCCTTTTGGGTTGATTGCTTGCGTCTGTTATCCTGTATACAGCGAAAAATAAGAAGGCACATTAAATTAAACCAGGGTAAGTATAGAAAATAAGTACAGCAGAAATCATGATTCTAACCTGCTCTGCAAACTACTCCTGAGATTTTCAAGAATCTGGTGTGACTGGCTGTGGTAGTCCATTACTGCTTCTAAAAGCCCTGAGAGGTGTTGCATCCGTTGTACCTAGAACAAAAATATCAAACAATCAAATAATTTATTCATGTCTGGAAAAAATGCTTACAAAATGTAAACAAATAAGCAAAAACAAATAATAAAAGTATATATATATATGAATATGCACACTAACTTACATCGCTCTCTAGGAGATTAAACATGCTTCTCTCGGCCAGGTCTTTGGATTCCTCAAACTTTTCAAATGCTTTCTTAATTTCAGAGTCTGCGATCTTTCCTTTACGTCTTTTCTTATAATCAAAATCTAGACGGCGACCTTCAAGTTTTTTCAGATGATACTGATAACCAGAAAAAGAAGAAAAGCTATGTTTGTCTTCATTCACAACAAAACTCATGCTATTTTCACTTTACACTTTACATACACTTTACACACAGAATACATTTAAAATCCTACAATCACAACATTACACTAATGATTTCACGCTGAGGATTAAATGCATCTACAAAATGACAGATAATCTGAACATTAGTAAATCTGGTATTATCAACAAAATCACAGTATATCAAGCCCATTTACTCCATACAGACTGACCGCAATTTCCTTCAGCTCTTTGTGCTGCAGGGACTGCAGAGGATCAATGAAGGTTCGCTTCACTCGGACATCCATGCAGTCTTTTGCCTGGGCTACTTGTTTCAACGCCTCTCCCATTTCAAGCAGCGCAAAACCTATAATTGTAGTAAAACTCAAAACTGGCATTTTGACATTTTTAAAGCAGTAAAAAATAACCATTGTGTTTCATTTGTCTTAAACATACCAAAACCAGACTCAACTCCAAGCTCACTGCCATAGCGCAGCATGCAATCTCCCAGAATGCCCTCTGTCTGAGGATATCCCACAGACTTCACCTGCCCACGGATTTTGGACACTGTACTGAGCATGCTGAGCTTTGCTCTGTATGCTTGAAGAACAAAAAAAGAAAAAGAGAATCAATGAAATATAACAACAACAAATTAAATATTGTAACAAATATTATAATATATCTTAGATAATACACAATTATAATAAATAGCATATATTGTAAATCTAAGTAAATATTATTAAATATAATACCTGGGTTTGGCTGAAGATATCCTATAGTTTTTGGAACAAGGTCGAGAATCAGTTTGTGGGTAATATCAGTTTTCTACAATAAAACAATCAATAAAAAAGAAAAAGAAAAAAGACTTTTTGATGCACTGAGATCTTTAAAATGTCTAATCTTTTTTATATACAGGTGCTGGTCATATAATTAGAATATCATCAAAAGTTGATTTATTTCACTAATTCCATTCAAAAGTGAAACTTGTATATTATATTCATTCATTACACACAGACTGATATATTTCAAGTGTTTATTTCTTTTAATTTTGATGATTATAACTGACAACTAAGGAAAATCCCAAATTCAGTATCTCAGAAAATTAGAATATTACTTAAGACCAATACAAAGAAAGGATTTTTAGAAATCTTGGCCAACTGAAAAGTATGAACATGAAAAGTATGAGCATGTACAGCACTCAATACTTAGTTGGGGCTCCTTTTGCCTGAATTACTGCAGCAATGCAGCGTGGCATGGAGTCGATCAGTCTGTGGCACTGCTCAGGTGTTATGAGAGCCCAGGTTGCTCTGATAGTGGCCTTCAGCTCTTCTGCATTGTTGGGTCTGGCATATCGCATCTTCCTCTTCACAATACCCCATAGATTTTCTATGGGGCTAAGGTCAGGCGAGTTTGCTGGCCAATTAAGAACAAGGATACCATGGTCCTTAAACCAGATACTGGTTGCTTTGGCAGTGTGGGCAGGTGCCAAGTCCTGTTGGAAAATGAAATCAGCCTCTCCATAAAGCTTGTCAGCAGAAGGAAGCATGAAGTGCTCTAAAATTTCCTGGTAGATGGCTGCGTTGACTGTGGACTTCAGAAAACACAGTGGACCAACACCAGCAGATGACATGGCAGCCCAAATCATCACTGACTGTGGAAACTTCACACTGGACTTCAAGCAACATGGATTCTGTGCCTCTCCACTCTTCCTCCAGACTCTGGGACCCTGATTTCCAAATGAAATGCAAAATTTACTTTCATCTGAAAAGAGGACTTTGGACCACTGAGCAACAGTCCAGTTCTTTTTCTCCACAGCCCAGGTAAGACGCTTCTGACGTTGTCTCTGCTTCAGAAGTGGCTTGGTAGCCCTTTTCCTGAAGATGTCTGAGCGTGGTGACTCTTGATGCACTGACTCCAGCTTCAGTTCTCTCCTTGTGAAGCTCTCCCAAGTGTTTGAATCAGCTTTGCTTGACAGTATTCTTAAGCTTGCAGTCATCCCTGTTGCTTGTGCACCTTTTCCTACACAAATTATTCCTTCCAGTCAACTTTGCATTTAATATGCTTTGATACAGCACTCTGTAAACAGCCACACCTTTCAGTAATGACCCTCTGTGACTTACCCTCTTTGTGGAGGGTGTCAATGTTCGTCTTCTGGATCATTGTCAAGTCAGCAGTCTTCTCCATTATTATGGTTTCAAAGAACAAGATATACTCGGAATTTATACTGTAGGGATGGTCATTTATTCAAACTCAAATGTAAATATTATAATATTTTGAGATACTGATTTTTGACTTTCATGAGCTGTAAGCTCTAATCATCAAAATTAAAAGAAATAAACATTTGAAATATATCAGTCTGTGTGTAATGAATGAATATAATATACAAGTTTCACTTTTTGAATGGAATTAGTGAAATAAATCAACTTTTTGATGATGTTCTAATTATATGACCAGCACCTGTATTTGGCTGACAGTGATATGCATACCCGCTCCATGTTGAGGAATTCCTCATCCAGTTTTGTTCCCTCAACTCCATTGATCTTTTCCTTTAGCAACTGTAAGGATAATCAAAGAGGAAAAAAATAATATCACTTATTGTTGAGTGGGCCTGACAAAAAAGTTTATACAATAAGTTGATCTGATTCAATATACAGTTCAGATGAACATTTGACTGTTTTGACAAATTATATTCTTCATAAGATATACAATATTAAGGGCAATACAGAAAGTGATCATAATTACCTTAATTGTTTAATTTAAATCTTACACAATGATATGATCATGAGTGGCTGATCCGATCACAACACAATCCAATGTCTACAACATTTCCAAACAAAACCCGGAAATCCACAAGCCTCACCATTTTTAACACATTGTGATGACTGAGCATCTGTTTCCTGTGGTTCATAAGCAAAACTGTTTACGAAGGTCAGTCGTTTGGCCAATGCGTCCAAAACACTAAGAGGATTCAGACCGCCAAGAATGAATCGAAAGAATGTGACCTAGGAAACTTTTTAATAAACATACTTTGGTGGCTTGGGGACCTAGAAACTTTCACTAATACAAAACCTCCAGGAGTCAATGACCAGGCTTTATTATAAACTCCAGGAGATTTTATTATCCACAATAAACTTGATATGAAGAAAAACAATAGCAGATAGTAAGTGGACTTTGGATCCAAGAAACAGGCAACACCCATGTTTCCCATGTTCATGTGTCTCACGTAGTTTTCATTTTAGCACAATCGGCCTTCAAACCTCTGCAGTAACTCAAAACTTATTCAGAAACACAAGGTGAGAAGGACATGTCTAGACGCACAGTTCCAGTGTGGATCTACAGCACTTAAACCTTTACTTTTTAAACAGGAACAAAACTATTTACACATAATCTAATGCCCTGTATCTTTTAGCTTGGAAATTCATCATTAACTGGGCCACCATATCAGGTCACAGACGGCTGGCTGCAGTTGCTCTAGATCTGGCCAACAGAGAAAGCTTGCAATGAAGTGAGAAAAAGTCTGATTAATGCCCGAGAATCGGTTCTTTTGAACACATCGTTTCAAAGAATCGGTTCAAAGAAACAGATTCGGCGATTCTTTACGTAGTGAGGTGATTGCGTCATAGCGTGGTTCATGTCACTGCACATATCGATAACATTTGAAAGATATAATTTTAAGGGTATCGCAATTTAAAATATGTCCATTCATTTCTGCCATTCAGCAATATAATTTACTTTATAGTTTATACAATAGTAAACGTTACATCTTTGAAAACGTTTTGTATTTTTTAATAAAATGCACCTCTTTAAAACCAGCTGTTTTGTATGTGTCAAGTAGTAAACAAAAATATTCTGTACATTTTTTCTCTTCTCGATACAGTTCTTGGTTCAATGAATCGATGAGTTGTTCACTTGAGAACCACCCGGACCGATTCACCGTGTGGTTCAACTGATTCACTGAAAAGATTCGACTCAAAAGAACAGTTCATTCACGAGTCCGCACATTGCAATTACAACATCCACACAGCCAACAAACGCAGTATGTCACAAAAGTAAAACAACACTTTAAAAGGGCGATTTAAACCGCAGTTATGTTTATGTACTGTTAGTAGGCTATCATTTTAGAGAAATGACTTGATCACTTTAAATAAATATTGTTTGCGTTGTCGCACAAAATCAAGCTTCGTATTACCTGACTTGCTTTGTGAAACTGTTTCTTCAGTCCGGCCACTGACATTCTTATCCGCGTTCGTCCTCAAAGGTTTCACATGAACAATCGTGTCGGGATGGTTGAGTCTGTGTACTATCTCCACATTGCTCTCCACCCTTTTCCGTCCGTCGCAATGTATACTGTTATTTTGCACCTTGGGACATTGCCCAGATTTGATTGGTGGGGCTGTGCTGAGATCCTGCAGCTATGACGGTCCTAGAGGTCACTCATCGGTACAGGCGTGTGTCTACTGCAACAATTTCACCAGAAGGTGATACAGAGGACAGGATTTGAAGATGTAGGGCAGCTTTAGCCTACATGAAGACTTATATTCTGAAAGTTTCCATAAATAACTGGCCTATAGGAAAGACCGGGCTAGTTATCATGTTTTCTACTCCAGGATTTTTTCAGTTCCTGTATAGGCACATATGTTAAAGTCTTGAATACAAAGCTTCTGTACATTAAAGATACAGTTTATTGAATACAAAATGACCAATAGTGGGGCATGTTGTCAAAGTATGGGGTAAGTTGTCACAATTGGCATTAAACAGCACATAATGGCATTTTCAGTGAAATTTAAGCTGTAAAAAAAAGTATGAAACACAAAACGATATTTAAACAGCACAAATGTAAATGATAATGTGTAAAAACAGTTTTCATCTAAAAATATTGTAATTATTAAATTTATATCATACACTACCAAGTCATTAAACATTTTTACATATTTTCAAAAAAGTCTCTTACGCTCACCAAGGTTGCATTTATTTAATAAAAAAAACAGCTGAAACTGTTAAATATTGTGAAATTTACAGTTTAAAATAAATATTTTCTATTCAAATATATTTTAAAATGTAATTTATTCCTGTAATGGCAAAGTTGAATTTTAAGCAGCCATCAGCAAGGATGCATTAAATTGGGTGCAAAAAAGGATGCAAAAGTGACAGTAAAGACATTTATAATTTCAATGCTGTTGAACTTTCTATTCATCAAAGAATCCTGAAAAAAATCCACACCGTTTTCAACATCGATAAAACATGTGACAACTTGCCCCGCTCTGACATTTATTAAAATATCCTCGTCCTGAAAACACAATTCAACTGCATTCAGTTGTTTACCCAACAACTACAGCAAAAATAAGATAGCATTGGATTTGAGCAGATTCATTCATAATGTTTGAGTGTTGAATCAGTAAACACATGCTGTTGAAGTATTTATTGAGAAAACAAGGTTTCAGTAATTCTCAATAAGCAGAGAGTGGTTGTCTGGGACTGTTGCCAGCAGAATACAACTAATGTTTTCCAAGAGAAGCCTTTGCTGCTCTTTATAACCTCCTCTTCATTCTAAATATAACCCATATCTACTTGTATCTTGAATGTAAATATCAAATCTAAATTAATACACCAATGAGTTATTAGTATTTGATCATAAACTCTCTTCATAATCTGTGTATTTCTTCAGAAACTGGATGGCAGGGTCTTGATTGCATCTCATGGCCTCCTGTAAGGCCGTGTTTCCCCACCTGCAAACATCAACAAAGCACATTAGTCCTGTTGGCTGGTATATACTGTAACTTGTGTAGTAATAGTCATATCATACATGACTTTGGTAAAGTTACCTGTCCTTGAGTGTGCAGATTGCACCTGCGTTCTCCACCAGGAACTTGATGACATCCAGACGGCCCTCAGAGGCAGCGACGTGCAGCGCTGACCGTCCATCATAATCCACAGCATTCACATCTGCTCCTGACAGAAGGTACCTATAAAAGAGGAATCAACTCTGTTTTCAGTATAATTCACCATGCAGGTTTAGACAGATGGAAAACTAACTTAATTCAAATGCTACAGTGACATTTTGGCAATCAAAATCAATTATATTTTGCATAAAGAAAATTATAAATAATTGTCATTTCTGTGATTTTTTTTTTTTTTTGTAAATTTAAATTAAACAAACATTAAAGGCAGAGCAAGAAACCATAATATCTAAATACTTTACAATTTGAATGTAATTCAATATATTATTTAATACAAATTATAATTCTCTCACTCTCTCTCAATTCAATTCAATTTCAATTCAAATGAGCTTTATTGGCATGACTGTGTAACATATCACAATGTTGCCAAAGCAATAAGTATATTATACAAACATACACATAAATAAAAAAGGGGAAAAAATAAACACATATACATTCCAACTTATCACAATGACAAAGTAAAAGAATACAGAGAGTAATTGTAAATGATAAAGAGGGTTGAGCCTTTTTCCCCTCATTTGATGGCAGGAGGAAACATACTGCGCTGCCAGGTGGATGCACTTTTCCTTCTCTCCCAATATATATGAGTTTCTCTGTGTTGCTCTTTCTCTCTATTTATTTATTTATATATATATATATATATATTCTTATATTATTTAAAAGTAGAAGATTTATTTTTAATTATGTTAATATATAATTTCTAATATAATATTTGCATATAATATTTCACAATTTGTTATGTTAATTTATAATTTTTTTATATAATATTTGTATTTAATATTTCTTTAAATAAAATACTTGTGTCTAAGATCTATATGTTATTATGGACATCCTACCTGCGCAGAGATACTATGTCCCCTCTGTAAGCAGCCAAAAGTACATTCATAATTTGGTATCCCTGTAATTCAAGAAAGAAATATTAATTTACCTCCATATACCCAAAGCATCAAGAAATGTATATGCATTTAAAAAAAAAAAAAATTTTATTTAAATAATAATAAAATATATATATATATATATATATATATATATATATATATATATATATAAATATTAACCTGACCTCTGACTCCACTTTCCACTGTCTGTAACACAGCACCTGTCTGAATGGTGTCCTAATGTCAAAACTGTGCAGCTGGAAGGTTGAAACCAGCTCCTTTGACAAAACAGACAATTATTATATAATATAATTTTTTTTTTACTAGGCAATAGGCTTTAGGTTTGTCAGATTGCTAGCCAGAAGAAGGTGGTACCAGGGGGAGGGGCATTCTTCTACTAGAGAGTATATGATTGGACGTGAACTTATAATACTAAATAACTCATTAATCTTTTTGATCTGACAATGCAAATTTTAAATACGTATGTTTTCTAAAAGTTCATTTTTATCTAAATGAAAGAGTGCGCTAGCAATTAGATAATCTAAGCTAAGGAACATGGTCTAAAAGCCAAAAAACTCCAATTTTGATTTCGTACTGAAGTATACTGATCCATTTCCATACCTCACAGAAATGGACACCCCTCCATGAATTTCCATTGCAGTCCAGTCCAGGAGACCAGCACATGAGTCCCAGAACTCCAGGAACCACGACCAACACGACACCAGACTGACTGGACTTAGCAGGAACAGATGTCTGCATTGTAGAATGATATAGAAAACAATGATATTATCCAGCCTAAATTATTCTGCTTTAAATCCTCGTGCACATTTAAAATGGGTACATGTGCATTATTATCCAGGAATTAATAATGACAATAAAGCATTCTGGACTGTGTCCATTAGAGGGCAGTAGGGGAATACATAATTCTTTCAGACATTGTTCATTCATGGACACATCCACTGCTATTCATTACTGACCATTGTTACCATTATTGCTAATTAAAGTTGCAGGGTAGAGGCCATTTTAATTAGTTACATGAAAGTGGGAGCAAATTTAATTGCTTCAAAAATCCTGTTAGAGATGTGGGAGTGAATTTAAACTGAGGATTTGCAGGACTTAAACACAACTGATGTTAAACCTGCAATATATCACACAAATATTTTTCATTATTTACCAGCTTAGTCACAAACTCACCTTGAAATGAAACATTTTGGAATAATCATTCATTCCAGCCACCTGCATCACGGAAAGCGTGCTGCGGACGGCGTGGGGTGACATCACTTGGTCACCTGACAGGGGGCACAGTCCCCCGTTAGCTAGGGTTGCAGCCAGTGCAGCGCCAGACTCGCAGGTGACTTCTGTCGATAAACACTGAGACGTATGCAAAATGAAAATTCAATCATGCATTCTATCTTATCAAGAATATAATACATAAAGCTGAATACCTGTAACAGTAAATCCAGGGTAGAATTGATCCCCACACCTTCTGGAAAGCACTGGAATGATTTAGTTATCAAAAACAGATGAGTTTAAATGATCCTTTGTGATGTGGAAACAAAATTGATCTTTTAGGGAATTATCCTGGACTTACTTTCTTCTCTTGCAAGTAAAATGAAAGCGCGTGGAGATGGATGATGTCTTTTCGCAGGTTTTGATAACTGCAACGGCAGTGACGACAGTTACAATGAACACTAACAAATAAACACTGAATAGCACAGAAAAAATCAATTTCTCATGAAAATACCTGGTGCAGTTTAGGTTTGCATGCTCCTTGTTGCACAGTCTTCTGATGATATTCAAAACCTGTGTTAGAATGGTTTGCTTTAAGATTGCTTTTATGCCTTATTTTTCATCGAATGTAGCTGCTTAATGTCAAATTTAAGCTTACAGACTCATACTTTTCTTCCTCATCCGTGACTGGTCTGGTTGCCAGCTGTTTTGTGACAAAAACAGTCAATAAAAGTGCATTTATGTTCATTTTTAAACGAGCGACATTGTTACCTGCAATAAAGAAGTGCAGATAATGGCTCCTGTCTCAACCAGCGGACTATGAGGCACACCTGCAAACAAGTTTGCTGTTTTTAAGCATTGCTAAGCCAAAAGTACTTGGCTGTTCTTGAGTGCAAAACATAAATCAAAGAAATGGAATAGATGGAATGAACTGACTGAACTTACCTTGCTTGGTCAGGGTAAACAGAGACTCGTATTTGGAATATTCATCCATCCCTACAAATCTGTGCACATAGTCAGATCCTTGCTGGTCCACCGCTAGACCGTATATGAGAGGCCAAGAAATCTCTCCCAGAATGCAAGGTTCAGCCCAGTCTCCTAAGGAAAGTCTAAAGTCCAAAAAACAACAGCATCTCATTAAAATTCAACAGGCAAACTGAATTGATCATTTGGAAATAATATTAAATTGTAGTACCTTATTAAAATTGTGTATATAAAACAATATAATCAATTGTAGCTTAGCATTCACTTTTAATTATAGCTTTGTTTAAGATAAATTCAACCAAGTTAAGATCTCAATTACAGTAAAAACAGAAATATTGTGAAATATTATTACAATTTAAAAGAACTATTTAGTATATATTTAAAAATCTAATTTATTCCTGTGATGGCAAAACTGAATTATCATTCTAATATGCTGATTTAGTGCTCAAAAAACTATTAAAATTATGAAATCTTTCATTGTTATGTTTTCTTTTTATATATTTTTGCTTAACATATATCATGTTTTGAGATTAAACAATAATTGCCAGACGCCCCGCAGTGCCGCTGTGGACCCCCTAAGGGATGCAAAGACCCCCTGTTGAAGACCTCTTATCAAATCAATTGAATTGGACTGTTGTGTGGTACCTCTGTCCATCCACGGTACAAATTGAAATGCCCCATTTTGTGGCGCTCTCTCTTACATCTTCTTTCTCCTGTTCAGAAATGCACAGGAAATGAGTCACATTGTGACATTTTTCACGAAACAATCAATTAGAAAATAACCTGTGCTACTTTAAGGCTTCTTTGCACGTCTTTTTCACTAGACTGTTATATAAAAAGAACAACAACAACAGCAGCGGAAACAGATTTGACGTACCTTCACAGAGGAGAGTTGTTTGCATTTAATAAACAGCTTTTGTGTTTCCTCTGTGAATGTAGAGAAATCTGGAATGACAAATCTTCCCTGCAATGCCTTCAGGATGAAAGACACAAAGCCAGTCACGCACCTGCAAGATATTCACAAATGAAGCATATTAGAAGCATAATAGATTAGGGGTGTTTAATATTTATATTTAAGATGCTTTAAATTTGACTACTGGTATCAAGATTCTGTCTGGCCTGTGAAAAGTGCTCCTGTCAACAGTTCCATCTGCTTCCTGTAATTTCCGCATCAGGCTATAGCAGTCTTTAATCCGTGGGTCTGTTCGGATGATTCCTGAGCTCCACAGGGCCTGCCAAAATACAGACAGATATGACATCCTGCACTATTGAATATTAGCCAATATTAAAGCAATAGTTCACCCAAAAATGCTGAAAATGTACTCACCCTCAGGCCAATCAAGATCTAGATGATTTTGTTTCTTCACCAAAACGGATTTGGAGAAATTTAGCATTACATCACTTGCTCACCAATGCATCCTCTGCAGTGAATGGGTGCCGTCAGAATGAGAGTCCAAACAGCTGATAAAAACATCACAATAATCCACATGTAATCCACACCACTCCAGTCCATCAATTAACGTATTGTGAAGCAAAAAGCTGAATGTTTATAATAAACATCAAGACAATCAAGACATTTTGCTTCCGGCTAAAATACTATCTATCCATAAAATTGCTTTCTCCAGTGAAAAAGTCATCTCGTCTGAATCAGGAGAGAAATATGCACAGATCAATCACCATTTACAAGCAAAATAGTTCTAAACCAATACGCCATTTTTGATGTGAGACATCAACAGAGGAGGAACTTTTAAAGCTGGAGGAAATGCTGTTATGGATTATGGACTCATATTTTGGCTGAAAGCAGTTTAAACACCTCTCAGATGGACACACAACTTGTCACTTCACAAGACGTTAACTGATGCACCGGAGTCATGTGGATTATTGTAATGTTTTTATCAGCTGTTTGGACCCATTCACTGCAGAGGATCCATTGGTGAGCAAGTGATGCAATGCTACATTTCTCCAAATCTGTTCCGATGAAGAAACAAACTCATCTACATGATAAGATGGCCTGAGGGTGAGTAAATTTTTGGCAAATTTGAATTTTCAGGTGAATTATTTCTTTTAGGATGCTTTGTACCTCAAAAAACTGATTGCAGTTGACTCTTCCCCCAGAGGCAAAACTATCAAAAAGCACATCAGCAGCCCTTTAAAAAAAAAAACAATGTGTAGTGTATGTCAGTATACATATAGCTATTAGCCCTTGAAGCAAGTTAAACGAATGCTGCCTTGTTCATTTGAGACTCACACTTTTTTCTTAAAATGACCTTGATTCATCTCGGGGCGGCCCAAGTGTTGCCATGCTTGGCTGGCTTGGCTGGCATAAAGTTTGTCCTGCTCTGGTATTGTCCGTTTTGTGCCTCCGTTGCTTATAAAAGATGGCATGCCTAGGGAAAAGAATAGGAATTTCATTAGAGCAGAAAATGAAAACTAGACTAGCATTTCCTGAAGAGAAAAAAAAACAGTTGTTACTAGACAACTAAATTTTATACACTACCATTCAAATGTCTGGAGTCTGTTTTTGAAAGAAGTCTCTTATTATCACATGCGTTTATGCGTTTATGTGATCAGTAAAACAGTAATATTGTGAAATGTTATTACAATTTAAAATAACTGTTTAATTTTTTATATTTTAAAATGTAATTTATTCCTGTGATGCAAAGCTGAATTTTCAGCATCATTACTCCAGTCTTCAGTGTCACATGATCCTTCAGCAATCATTCTAATATGTTCATTTTGTACTCAAGAAACATTATTATTATCAGTGTTGAAAACAGTTCTGCTGCTTAATATTTTTGTGGAAACCATGATAGATTTCTTTTTAATATTCTTTGATAAAAAAAGAGAGTCCAAAGGACAGCATATGTTTAAAATAGTAAAGATGTTTACTTTATTACAAAATATTTCTGGCACTTTTAACCAAGTGAATGCTTTCTTGCTGTGTAAAAGTGTTAATTTCTTCCTCTTCAAAAAAAAAGTACTGACCCCAAACATTTGAACAGTGTACATAAAATATTAAATTATATCATATATGATTATATAATATTTTATAAATGTATATTTTATATATGTCTTTATAATATTTAACTAGAATATAATGTCATATGTGATATAGAATTTAAGGTACATTGACATATATTCATGATTAAGAGCTAGACACACAAATTCAACACATACACACTGTACAGTGTTAAGCTAGCAATTAAATTCTTAAATATATGCAAGGCACACAAGATCAATCTCAGTTTATTATGCTAATAGATGTACAAAAGTAGATCGATCACAATACTTTGCTGTAGAATTCCATTCAGTATTCCAAAGTCAATTAAAAAGCGAATGAGAGATTTTCAGAGAGAAAAACGAAGCTGAAATTATCTACAAATAACGTTTGAATGGAGTTCATACACCAAGCCCAATTATTTGCAGACATTAAGTGCTTAAGGTTCGAGGTGTAGAACAAACACTGACCAGAATGTTTTGAGGAATATTAATACACTGCTGCCTCGCGAGAGCCGTAATAATTCAAACAAAAGCAAGCAAGAGTACAAAGCTACATAAAAACAAAAGAGAATTAACAGGAGGTACAAACATGTGCCGCTGGAGATAAGTGCACATATTGTTTTATTTTGCTCTTTTACCTGTAGAGCCTGGAGAGACGTAATTGACTGGCCTCTGGGATGGAAAGGTATTTCTTGGCACAGGTTGTGGAATGTTCCCTGCAGCTTTTGTTTCCTAGTAACATTAAAAACATGTATTGAGAGCTTGGCTGTGAAAAATTATCTATATATAGACTATTACATTTTAATTATATATATCATCGAGCAAACAGTCTGTGCATTATTTTTTGAGTGAGAACTAGCTTTTATGTGGACCTAGACATGATGCATGCTACGCCTGAATTAGCTTATCTGAGTGTTTTACACCTTTTGAAGCCTGATGAAATACAACATACAACATAATGCTGGTGCCAGACACGTCTTTGAAGTCTAACTAATTGCAGGTGTTTAGGGCTGCGGGGAAACATATTGAGACATATTACTCTCTCATGTCAGCATGTGAGCTAACAAGCTAACAAATGTTAGCCTCCAGCAGTAACAACGCCTGCAGGGCTGGGATTTTATTACAGGTGAAGTACATGCTAACTTATTGTCTTTGCACATACATGCAACACTAAGCAGCGGAGATAATATCTTTAATGTCCGATGTCTTTAATGTATTCAGGGTTTTATTTTGAAGCAGAACAGTAAGGTAATGGAAGTGAATGGGGCTGATTTGTAAACATTATACCCTGTGGGTGTAATTACTTCAAACCATAAAAGTGTATATATATTTTTTAAATATTACTTGCAGATAATATGATTGTACTGAAATAAAAGGCCACTTGCACCTTCGTGAAAAGTGCACTTTGTAATAATATCAAATTAAGCGTTTTATTTTAAAGTACATTTGAAATCATATTTCAATCATTTTGGTTGTGCTTTAAAGAAGTGCTCTTATTTTGATTGACTAACAATAATAATGCACATGTAAAGTAAATTATAAGTGTTACTTGATAACATATTCTAAATTGCAACTTCATCATTACAAATGTGTAATTACAAATTTATTTTAATACATGACATACAATTTTCAATAGAAATAATATTAGTTTATCATAAATGCTTCTCAGTTAACCATATTTCAAACACAGAATAACTAATAGTGAAATTACTTGTAAAGATATACTTATAATTCAGCTAACTGGAGCTAAAAGTCCAAATAAATGTAAATTTAAATGATAAATTCAATTAAATAAAATAAACTATAATACATTTTCAATTAACACGCAATTAAGTGTCCAAAAACATTAGATTCAGTTTTTATTTTCGTAACAAGAACACTTTTTAAGAGTAAGCTTTATTCTTTTTTTCTATTTTTCCCCACAAGAGTTAGGATATGCATGTTACCTTTTTTTTAAGTGTAAAATAAAATAGTTTTTCTGTACCAAGTTATTAAATTTTACATGACAATGCAACTCCATGAACTCTAAAACATCTGTAAAAAATTATTTGAATAGTTTTACATCTCAAGAATAAGAATTAATAGTGTGTTTATAAAAAATGCTTTAAAAACCTTGGCCAAAAATTACACCGTAAGTGTCTCAATGCCTTTTTTTAAAGAAAAGGAGAAAAAAAGAGACACATTATTAAGACATTATTAATATAACCCTTAAATCACAACATCTCTTTTGCAAATGTCAGCTGAATAGCCGAGTCTCATTTTAGACAGCGGTAAAACAGCACATTAGCACAGGTGTATTGAAATGTCCCTCACCTCAGTCTTTTTAATAATGCTGGTCATAGTTTTACGCCTCCCGGTTTGTTTTATATTTTATGCGTGGGTGTGGTAATGCAGGACTCAGCATGTACCTTAGACGCAGTAAACTTCACAGGGTCTGCGTTCCTGTTGGTGAGGGCATCTGTCATCTCTCCATTCTCTGAATGAGTGAGGGGTAAAGAATAAAACCCAGGATGAGAAAAATCCTCCTTTGCTGAATCTTGAGAGAGGTTTAAAGATTAAGATTAGTGCTTATTTGTGAGCGCCAGATTTAAAAAGGATTTTCGAAGTTGAAAACCACTAAGCATTGCCTCAGCAAAGAATGTATATGAGGCTATTTTAGAATCTAGGACACCGAGTTTCTTGCGAGTTTAAGACATTGTTTGTGTTGTCCGCTCGGTCCAAAACCTCAGCAAATCCCACACAATAACATTTTCTGAAAGCTAAAACATATGAAACCATGCTGCTGTGGATAGGGGACGGAATGTAATCTGTCTATTTTTACTCTTCATCTTCCATCCAAAGGAACAATAAATCTTAAAGGCATACAGTAGTTAACCAAAATGAAAATCATGTAATCCCAAACCTGTATGACTTTTATTCCACAGGACAAACCCAAAAAAGTTATTTAGAAAATCCAGTGTTGTTTTGGACCCCATTCAGTTTCATTGTATGGACAAAAACAGCTTATTTTGTGTTCCATAGAAGAAAAATTCATACATGTTTGGAACTACACAAGGGTGAATTATTTTCATTTTTGGTTGAATATCCTCATCTCAGGAAGTTGATTTTGTGCCCAGATATGGTGGTACATGCCAGACGAAGTTATGCAGACGGTACTTCCATCCCTTGGGGAGAAACTTGAAAGCAACTTAATTATGTTTCTTTTAAAGGAAACCCACATAACATAAATATGGTTTACAAAACAATGTGAATGTGGTTTATAACAGTCTAAGCAGTTTTACTCTATGCCAAAAATGAACATTTGCTGAAAATGTACTCATCCTCAAGCCATCCAAGATGTAGTTGAGGTTGTTTTCTTATCTTATATATTTCTCATATCTTATATA
Source organism: Onychostoma macrolepis (assembly GCF_012432095.1). Taxonomy (NCBI): domain Eukaryota; kingdom Metazoa; phylum Chordata; class Actinopteri; order Cypriniformes; family Cyprinidae; genus Onychostoma; species Onychostoma macrolepis. The sequence goes on along the minus strand of NC_081179.1, from coordinate 12,680,304 downwards.
AACCAGCTATAAGGGTCTGTTTTTATTGAGATTTATACATCATCTGAAAGCTAAGCTGAATAAATAAGCTTGTATGGTTTGTTAGGATCGGACAACATTTGGCTGAGATACAACTATTTGAAAATCTGGAATCTGAGGATGCAAAAAAAAATCAAGATATTGAGAAAATCACCTTTAAAGTCATCCAAATGCAATGCATATTACTGCATATTTCTAAGTTTACAGTATTTACAGATATATTTACAGTAGGATATTTACAAAATATCTTTATGGAACATGATCTTTACTTAATATCCTAATGATTTTTGGCATAAAAGAAAAATCGATAATTTTGACCATACAATGTATTGTTGGCTATTGCTACAAATATATCTGAAACACACACACACATATATAGAAAGAGAGAGAGAGAGAGAGACACTGTAAAAAGTGATGTTGACTTAACTTAAAAAAATTGAGGAAACCCGTTGCCTTAAAATGATTAAGTAAATAATCATTTAAAAAAATTCACTTCACTTATTTTTTTTAATTATCATTTACTTAAAAATTTTAAGGCAACGGGTTTCCTCAATTTTTTTAAGTTAAGTCAACTTATCATTTTTTACAGTGTAGTTAGAGGACAACAGGGGACTTTTTCAATGCGTTATTATGGATTATGGATTATTGACTCATATTTTGGCCAGAAGAGATGATTAAAAGTAAAACTGTTAAAGCGCCTTGATGAATTTGTTTATTACAAACACACAACTTTTTACTTTAATTGATGTACTACAGTCGCGTGGATTATTGTGATGTTTTTATCAGCTGTTTGGACTCTCATTCTGACGGCACCCATTCACTGCAGAGGATCCATTAGTGAGCAAGTGATGTAATGCTACATTTCCCCAAATCTGTTCCCATGAATCTTGACATCTTGAATGGCCTGAGGGTGATAGATTTTCAGCAAATTGTCATATTTGAGTGAACTATTCTTCATTCATTTGTAAACTAAAATACATATGTAACTAATTTTATATTTATATGTTTTAAAAATATAAAATGTTTAAAATGTTTTAAAAATGGTTGTTATATCAAATTTACATTCATGTCAGTGAAAGAGGAAGCTATAACAAAGATTCTAAAGCTTTATATAGCATTATATGTGTTCGTCAGCCAAACTAAAACCAATATATGCCACATCACTCCTCCCCAGAACACACCCACTGCCTTTGCACATTTTTATGGCCCAGATGTTAACCACAAGCATGCTTAAATGAGAGCGTCTACAGAACTGTCCCATTCATTCGGCCTAGTTTAAGCAGCACTCTCACACTGATCTTGGAGTTTTCCTATAAAGCTGATGGGAATTTGGGATTTGGGCGGTGATCCATGATCAATGATCAGAATACACTTTCCCACAGCTAATGTGACACTCACAGACGGGGTCACTGTCAGTGGAAACACCAAGTTCACAGCCACACATCTTGCAGTGTTTTGTTTTTGTACCTCTTGTGTCGTCCTCCTTATTTGGCTCCAGCAGTTTATTACCGTCTAGGCCTCCGTAGCGCTTTCTCCATTTACGTCTGAGAGACGGTGTTCTCTGAAAACTAGAAAAACCTTTTTTTTTTTACTATCTGCTCATATGGGTTTCTTGAGAGAGCATGGATATGTTTCATTTCAAATATGCATTAACAAGAGATAGAAATGCAAGTTTTTTTTGACAGCTTGTTTTATGCCATAATAGATACCAGTAAACTATATTAAAATATAATTCTCAGAGGATTTTGTGTATCCACTGAAATGAGACCTTGGGATCAAGGCAAGTGTGTCTGTGTAAAGACAAGTCTAGTCATGAAAAGCAGTTCGACTGTGAGAAACATCTGTGTGAGTTCTGACACAGCTATCAATTGTCAGCTCAACTCAAAGCTGTGCCCAAGTGCTTGATGAGAGAATATATTCTGCATTTTATTTTAGTTTAATTAGTTAAAGAGAGCACTGTGCGGGGCTAAACTATCAGAAAAGACTGATTCAAGGTTCAGACTTTATGCATTTAAAACTGACTTTCGGTGTGTTGGAGAGTTAAAACAGTTCTTACCACAGATAGGGATTTTCCTCTGCTTCTTGGCTTAAGCTGTTCTCCATGATGAAACTTCCCTTTAACTAGGCGTTTTAACAAATCCAAATGGTGTGTTTGTCTAGCATCTGGAGACAAAGATGAGTCTTTTTTTTCTTTGGCAGCTGTGCACACAGTGAGACAAAGTGTTTGAGCCAGTCTCAGTTTGAACAACCAGTTTTTAGCTGGATGAAAATAGGAGGAACTTAACTGCATCTTGGAGGAGGGATCTCTATTCTGGAAAGGAATAACTTGTAAATAAAATGAGAACCAAAAAAAAAATACTAGTGCTACTAGACAACTACTGCTACTACTGGTGTTAATAGTAATAATAATAATAATAATAATAATACAATCACTATTGCTAATAATAATAATTTATTTAAAATATCTTTAAAACAATTATTTTAGTAAATAATAACGATTTCATTTTTAAAAATGCAACTAAAATTACTAATAATTTTCTTCTTTTTTTTCTTCTTCTTATTACTACTACTACTACTACTACTACAGCTACAAAAATATCAATACAATTAAATTCACCAACATTATTATTATTATTATTATTATTATTATTAAAATGTATAATACAACTAAAATCACTACAACGAAGTTATTTATTTATTCATTCATTCATTCATTCATGTGTTGTTTTAATAATAATTCTAAATATTACATGTAGTACATAATAATTTCATCTTCTACTAATTATTACAACAACTAAAATAACCACCAAAATCACTTTATTTATTTTTTATAATATTAATAATTTAAATGCAAAAATGTTTTTTATTAAACTAATAATTCAATTAAAATCCAAACTAAACTCCTACTACTAATAATTTTTATTTATTTAATTATATTGTTATAATAAATCTTATCATACGTGTAATAACAATGGTTTAGTATTATTATTATTATTATTATTAGGTCAGTTAAGTTAGTATTTAATAATTATATGATGATGATGATGATGATATCTTATGCGGAGTAATAATATATTATATATGCCATCAAATGAGATATCAGATCAAACACTGCCACAAAAAAAGGAAGGGAAAAAAAATCAACATTAGCCTTATTCAAATGTATTTTCCCCAAGCGGTTTCTGTTCTGCGCATTCAGCGCGCATATTTGACGCTCTAAACGTATTTACATTTGTTGTCATGCGCGTGTCCGATGTAAACTGTTGTCACAAGTAACTCATGCTGCTCACTAAAGATGCTTGAATAATGCTTATGTCTTCTAGCTAATGCATTCCCAAATTCTCAGTTTTGTACGACTATCTTTATTTCCACTCGTGCGTCCCTCAGCATTGTGCAGTCGGTCGCGGAAAAACCCACTTTGCAGCTACGTCTCTGATAGCTTTTACTCACAATACAACAATATGCCTAAAAAGGACAAGACGGTAGGGCTCATTACATATTACAATGACTGATTTATGAATATTGATATTTATGCATGCATGTAGCCTATATGAATCATAATCGGTTTAATAATGATAGCAGCCATAGCACCTAAATATGAGTCAAGTGTTAGTTTTACAGTTAATTCTGGTAACGTTACACTGATGTTCGTGTCATTTAATGGCATTAACCTGTAACAAGGTAAAACTCCATTCTCTTCTAGAGCAAAAGCAACCCAAAACCACCGGAGACACCGCCCGGCCCGGTTACTAAAGTTAAAGACGGGACAATTGCAATAGCAATACATGCTAAACCCGGGGCCAAACAAAACGCAATCACTGGTTGAGTATTATAAATATATTAAGAAACAAACTTAGCTTTTATCTATGAGGAGTCCGTGCACTATAAGCGCTGTTTTGTGACAGATGTGTCTGAGGAGGCGGTGGGGGTCGCCATTGCTGCACCGCCGACAGACGGAGAGGCCAACGCCGAGCTGCTGAGATATTTATCCAAAGTCCTGGAGCTGAAGAAGAGTGAAGTATCGTTAGATAAGGTCAGCAGCCATAAACGCCAACTATGGTGTATTTACATGTTTTCTGCCCTCTGTAATGTTTTATTATTAATAAACAATATGGTTTCAATTGCTTCATAGGGCTCCAAGTCCAGAGAAAAGGTTATCAGGGTGACTGCAGCTGTCAGCCAGGAAGAAATCTTGAAGAAACTGAGGACAGAAGCTAGTGGTTGATACTGAAGTGAATTGTTTGTTTTGGGCCACATGTTCCAGGATAACAAAGGGGGGGAAAAATCAATCATTTTCTACATGTCATGGTTTGCATCTTAAAACCATGCAATATTATATTTAGATTTTGTCAAATAAAAAGCAATTTTTATTTTTATGTATTACCAGCTTTTAATTATTTTGTGTTTAATGAAGATATTATGAGGGGAATGTTGATGCAGCCTAAACATTTTTGTAAGGATGAGGAAATTATGATCTTTTAAATGTATCATAGTATTTAAATAACAATATGGCCATGCACCATTTTATTCACATTTTATTTTTGACTACATACAAGATTTGTCACAAAATACATATTTAGAATTTTTATTGTTAAAGTTATCATATATTTATTTATTTATTTATTTGTTAAGGCACTGAATTCAAGATAATTATCCTGCTACTGCATTTTTTTTTTTTTAAAGAAGTGCCTGAGGCTCAGTGACAAATGTGTTAATTAGGAGAACCTAATATCAGACATTCTTTATTAAGCTAAGAACCTATCAATGAATATTAAAGAGTCTCAATATCAGCATTTGTATTCAGTTTCAAATCTTATCTGTGGTATCACTGGGACATCAAGAATGTATCCCTAGTCATTTTTGAATCATGAATGATTTATATCACACAAAAGCATTTTACAATCGCACATACATATTAGTGCAAATCAGACTCTTTGTGCATTTATATTAGCTGTGATTTTCACACCATGCATGAAAAGCAAGCAAAGAAAGTATTTTAATGTAATTGTAAAATTAGAAAGGATTAGAAATGAAACTATTCTTTTGTTTTTGATTATTTACTTACAGTTTTTTACAATCGCTATGACATTTTTTCCAATACTTCTAAAAATTTTCCTAAACTCTTAACGCACCAACACACCTACAACACACAACTGACAAAACAGTTAATTTCATGTTCAAAATCACACACTGCAAACTAGACTTCAACACTAATTTTCAAATTACAATAATATACTAACACAATACACTACATCTACCTAAACACTGCAAACATGTCTCAAAATCAAATTATTATTCCAAAACACTAACATCAAATGGAATTACAGAAACTGTATTATTTTAGGTGTCAGGTCTGACCTTACTGTAATACAGTATATTGCATTGATCATAGATTGTGTTTTACACTACAGATTCTTTTTCTTTTTGGGTTTAGTAAATGCATGTATTTTGTCTTATTGCTGCAGAAATTCAATACAAAATTTGAATGACCCATCTCAGAGTAGCTTTATAGAATGAACGGTTTATGGGAGAAAAAGAGACTGAGGCAGAATTGCTGCAGTAAAGGCTTTATTTGCAAGAGGACATTAGAAAAACAAGAATGCATGAAAACAAAAGATATGCAATATTCTGTCATTTATTATGTGAAAGTACAAAATAACAAACAGAAAAAGCCACAGAAGAATTATAAATAAATGTGATCTATTACAGGCCTGGCCTTCTGTGTTTGGCCACATGTTCTCATCCACATCACACCTGATATCTTCTTTGGCAAGGCATCTTGGGAAGAATCTTTTGGTATGCCTTATCCACCCCTGCAGTGTTCAGCTGTAATGTCTTGGTATGCAGCATCCATTGCATCCTGGAGGGACCTTTGGTCCTGTGGACGATGGTCAAAAACCTTCCATCTCCAGGCTCAGAAAAACTCCTCAATGGGGTTGAGGAAAGGAGAGATTATTCTCGAATGGGTGTCAAACCAGGCTCTGACTGCACTGGGAATGGTGGAATGCCACATTGTTCCATGTGATCACATATATTGGCAAGTTGTCTCCCACCCGTCCCCTTTCTCTGGCACCAGTCTTTGGTGCAGATCTTCTTAAATCTCACATTTATGCAGGAGTGCACTTTTCCAAACAAGATCAGCCCAAAGAGTTCCTCTTTTACTGTATATCATATGGTCATGCGATTGAAAGAACCCCAACACCTGAGTGTGTTTTCTAGATGGGAATCAGCTGTAATTTACATTTACATTACATTTATATTTAGCAGACGCTTTTATCCAAAGCGACAAATGAGGACTATAGAAGCAATCAAAACCAATAAAAGAGCAACAAGATGCATGTGCTATGACAAGTCTCTCTAACGCAGTACACATAGCAAGGTTTATTTTGTTTTGCTTTGTTTTTTAATGAAAGAAAACAAGTAGAATAGAAAAAAGCTTTTTTTTTTTTTTTTTTTTAAGAAAACAAGTAGATAGAATAGAAAAAAAGAAAACTAGTGTTAGAGGGTCAGATAGATGCAAAGAATAGATACAAAGAAGACAGACAGATAAAATAGAATTAGAATAGAGAGGTCAAATAAAAATGGAAGAGATGTGTTTTTAGCCGTTTCTTGAAGATGGCTAAGGATTCAGCTGCTCGGATTGAGTTGGACAGGTCAGTCCACCAGGAGGGAACAGTTAATGTAAAAGTCAGTGAAAGTGATTTTGTGCCTCTTTGGGATGAACAATAAAGAGATGTTCACTTGCAGAACGCAAGCTTCTAGAGGCACATAAGTCTGAAGTAATGATTTTATGTAAAGGGGTGGTGGTTTTGTAGGCAAACATTACAGTAATGCCTTGAATTTAATGCGAGAAGCTATTGGTAGCCAGTGCAAACTGATAAACAGAGGTGTGACGTGCATTCTTTTTGGCTCATTAAAAATTAATCTTGCTGCCGCGTTCTGGATTAATTGTAGAGGTTTGATGGAACTGGCTGGAAGACCTGCCAAGAGAGCATTGCAATAGTCCAGTCTGGACAGAACAAGAGCTTAATTTATTATTATTATTATTACTTTATATATTTGCATAACTTCAATCAGTTGTTTCTCATTAGCAATGGAATCAAATACAGGGGATATATTTCAATATGTTTCAATTTACAATATGAACAGCTGCTCACTTTGACTTTAGCCTATAAGTTTGTTTTAGAACATGATGTTATCGGTTCTGACATACAGAGTGAAAGCATTTGAAAATTTGACAGTAAAATTACATTGTTTTAGTCTTGGATGAGCTTGTGTGTAAAAGAAGTTCAAGCATTTTAAATTTGTGTTAACTATGCATTTTGTGTCAAAGCAACAAGAAATGTGTTAATTGTATAGCCTACACTGACAGATGTTGTTCTAACTGTGTTAAGGGTTTAGGAAAATTGTCATAGTGATTGTAAAAAACTGTAAGTACATTACAAAGTAAAGATGCAAATACTATTTTTGTCTTTTCCGTAAGTGACATTTTGAGGCACCCCTGCCATTAGGAGAGGAAAAGCCATGAGGACTGACACATGTTTACATTTCATTTCATCTGCATCCTCCTACATTCATTATTCTTGCAATATAACCTTTCCATAAATGGAAACCTCTGGTTATTTGCCTGTTCCCAGAGCTCATTCTGTAATAAACTGATATTGCATAGGCTTCTGTTTTGTGAATTACCAGAAAGGGTTACTGAGACCCGAATGATCAAATTCTGCTCATCGGCTACTATCCATATACATTATATATATATATATATATATATATATATATATATATATATATATACTATATAATCTTATAAACTGGTTGAACTCCACAGGTTGTTTCGATTTAGATTTTTAGATTTACTCCTACAAGTGACTCAAGGATTTTTTCTTTCTTGTACAACTATAAGCTTGATTAAACCAATTTATGTTGTCATTAGCGCAGTCATGAAGACATATCTTGTTATTACGGGACTGTGCAGATGATTTATGCCCTGTGGGTGGTAAAATCCTACAAGTAATTGAGGAGAAACGTCTCTTTTAGAGCTAAATGAAGATGAGTGGGAGGAGAAGACATGCTGGCCCTTCCTCTACTGAAGTCATATTTCACAAAGCTGCCTTTCTGAAAGCCATAGAGCCGCACAATATGTCATGATTTAAACACTGTTCTGTTAATGGGATGAGTATCTATTAAAGTCATTATGACATATGTTAATTGCAGGATTACTTCATTTAACAGCTGCCCTCAGCTATTAGCTGTGGCTTTTTCATGTAAATCTGTGTGAGTCATTGAAATTACGAATTTATAATCACATTTTTTAATGCTATTGATCAGGCAAGCTCTCATCCTTGACTTCAAAATGCGGCCCTCTGCTGGAAGTGCAGGAAATATATTCAAATGTGCTGGTCATAAATAAACACCTTAGCTTAACAACACAATCTTTCGCAAGCAGCTACACTGTACTGCATAAATCTATGAATAAGATTTACATATAAATCAAAGTCTCAGTGTTTACCATGAATATTACTTTAATCTTTCTTTGCAGATATCAAAACTGGTGGCTTATTACTTATGCTCAGCCAGATCCATCTCTCCCGCTAGCATTATGTTTACAGTGTAACTGAGGCAAATGATATTTCAGATCAGCCTATAGCACATGAAACCCCTCAAGCCCTTAAGACCAACTCATTGATGTATTGAACAGAGACCATTGTATATCCATAGGATCAGTTTAATATTGAATGATACATTTTTAATTACCGCACCACACAGATGTGTACAGTGACAACACTACATCTCTTCCGGGACGAGACTACATCCTGCTTTTATTGTTATTGATGACACTACTCGGATATGAAGTGAATCCAAGAGGTCTCTGCATGCAGTAAAAGGTATGATCTGCTAAACTGCATTTTGAAGAAATGTTTACAGAATGAATATTTTGATGATCAGGATCATGACCCATGAACATTCATTTTATTTTGTACTATTTTATTTTCCATCCATCCTAATTTTTCCTATTTTTTGATTATTTATTTATTCTCGTTTTTCAAACCACTTGTTCTACTGTATGTAGGATTGTGGGTTTATTTAAATACATAAATAAACCCTACAGACAGTAGTGCAAGTTTATTTCTTTATTTTTTTAAATTATTTAATTTTTTTATCGATCCATTTTCCAAACCGTTTTTTCCTATAGTGTTGCAGGTTTATTATTATTATTATTATTTTCCAAATCGAATGTCCTATGTAGGATCCTGGGTTTATTTATGTTTTATACCATTTTTAAGACAAAATCCAGTATTTGTATCAAATCAAATCAAATCAAATTTTATTGATATAGCACAAATAAAAACAACAATAGTTGACCATTGTGCTGTACAAAAAGACAAAGGATAAATATCTAAAAAAAGAGACAGAAAGAATAAAACACCAAGAATTTGTAACACCATTGTAATACTCCTTTTAAATATATTTAAATAGAATCATAATATTATGTGGCATTTAATATTTAGAAACAAAATAGGATCAAATTGAACTTAATAATTAATAATGCTTAATAATTTCTAGAAATTGAGTATAAATAATTAAACACAAATATGCAAGTATATCACAAATTTCAAAATAAAATAAAAATACTTAATATTTCAAACTTAATGAATGGAAATGCATCATTTGTGATGATAACAGTTTGAATGTGGTTAAAAATCACACAAGGTTAATGCACTTAAACATAAATATATTTAAAATTTGACAATTTGGGGATCCCTTGTTTTGTAAACCGAGAAGTACAGGAAATATTCTCAAATTTCAACCCCAATCAAGCGGATTTCAATGGTTGTTCTTTTGTCCTGTATTAGAGCAGATTCCCCTCCCTACAGATGCCATCAGCATTTTAATTGAGTATTGGGTTTTTTATTCACACACCCACATGGAATATACCAACCAGCAGCTGTATACGGCCCATCTGAACATGTACATCCAGATCACGTGACATTATTCACTGGTGATATGGGAGTAGGGGATGAATCAAGAGGAGATAATGAGGCCTGGTCTCTCCCACACAGGAAAAGAGAGACCTCTACAGGGATTCATCTTCAAAGAATGGGTATGTGTTCTCATTTTCACACACACAAACTCATATCCTTGCATAGTTACTTGGGCCCTTGTAATTAAACACTTTCTTGCCTGGATGCACACCCATATGTATTAAATTAAGCTTAAACGGAAATAACAAACAGATTTTGAGCACACATTCCCACACAAACCCCTTCACGAGTCAAAAGCCGATGATTTAAATAAAGAGAAAGTGCGCTAGTTTATTACTCATAATATCTGCAGTATTTTGCCAGCTTTGCAGAGGCTGAAGATGTCACGTGGTGTCCAATACCAGACAAGGAAGCTCAGAGATCATTAAAACATGGCCTTTGAAGAGTTTCTCTGATCTCGTAAGTGTTATTTCTCGTTATTCGCTTCTTTAATCATGGCAATCCTCCAAACACAAATTCCTGCCAAAGTAAATGAGCGCCATTTATTAATGTCTGACAAAGCAGCTTATGAGAAAAACTTCACCGGCTGCTAAAGTGACGCTCGCAAACATTCTACTGACATGAAAAGTAATGCAAAACAAGATGACAAGTTAATTCCTGGGGCACCGATAAAATCAAATTTGCTACTGGCCGCTTGCTTTGGGGCTGATCTGCCTGTCAGAATGAGGAATTGGGCAGATGTAGGAGGCAGCTGTAAGTGACATGGCCTTTAAATTCAGGGGTCTGTAAGCACCAAAGGCTGTTCTGCTGTCCTGTCTCCTCAGGCCTGAGACATGAGAAACAGCTCTGCGGTGGCCAGTAAATACACATAATTGCTGCAAGCTAGCAAGGGAATTCGGGAACCTTATGAGTGTTGCCTTGCGTCATTTGTCCTGACTGTTTACATCTGCAATCTAGCAATTCCATTGACATTTGTGTTAATGAGTTTGGCTGTGTAACACTTCAGATATACAGCTACAAAAATAAATAAAATATAATATAATACACAAGCATTTTGATTTATGGCACTTTCTGCAAGTTACATTGTTACATTGTTATGAAAGAGTCCTTTCACATATTGCGTCTTTTGTGCACTCAAGTTTGTTATTTCAAATATAGCAAATTACCGAAGACTGCAAAGGCGCAAAGGCTGCTCGCATACTGAGTAGGTTCTACATATGAATAAGAACTTTGCAAATGTTAAAATTTACATTATATATGAATGTGTGAATGAAACAACATGTTGCCATGTTGTCACGTGACTTCAATCGCTTCACTGCCATTTTGACCCATGGCAGGGTCTGTTTTTAATGAGCGAGTCATTAAATCATTCACTCAACGATTTGTTCAAAACACTGATTCATTCACACAATGTTATTCTGTCTTTGTTTGAAACTATTTTCATTTGAAGAACAAAAATAGACAAAAAATAACTGGCGATTGTATGTAAAATGTAATTTACTCATTTTGTTAACATACATTTTTTAAATGTTTAATACAAGCAATATCACACTTAAGTAAGACAAATTGTTATTTAAATTGAATGCGTAATATCCTCTTCAAATCAATGAGACACCGAGAATATGAAAAAAGGAATGCTTACAAATGGACAGTGTGATACAGATATAGGCCTAGTCAGGGTAGCTTCATTTATTATTTTTGACAGGAATGAAAACGAGCATGTGATAGAGAATTAGATGGCGTTCAGTGGATCGTATGGTGTGACGACATATCGAAAATTCAGCTAACTAAACATCTTTCCGAAAAAATTAAATGAAATAATAATAATCAGTCAAAAACACCATAACAGCTTTGAAAGTTGTGAGTTACGTCATCTAGGATCTTTATACAGTGAGTACCACTGTTGGTTTTATCAGCGTTAATATCATTCAGTTAAAATCAATATGGCGTCTAACCTGACAAAGGTCTATGGCTTAACCATTTAAGCGAGAAAAAAACAAATTTTATCCTTTAAGTGTTGATGCTTGGACAATATTCTAAACAACCAATTTTTTCAATCATGTTGCGTGTCACCTGTTGAACATAATAGACTGTAACCATGAATTTAGCTGTCTTTGTAGGCTACTTTTCTCAGTGCATGAAGTAGGCCTAGGCTACAGAGAGACTGATAGGTTAATTATGGGGAAAAGCATGGTATGTCAAACACTGCAGGGGTTATGGGACTGGGGATGAAGTTTGGGAGGTTGAGGAGGCACATGGGGTTTTTGGAAGACATGCAGACGTGGGCAGACATAAGCGGATCCCAAGGAGACAAATGGGAATCAAATCATGCCCCATAGCGAAGACTGAATATGGCAGTGGAACAAGGGTAAGATTTTAAACCCCTTAACTCAACACTCACTGCAGTGCTAAAAATAGCTGAAGGTTTGTGCATTGCACTTGCTGTGAAAACACTCTGTTTCCAAGGCCTTAGGCAAATGTCACTGGCAGATTTTGATTTGTGTGATTTTAATCTGAATAGCTGGTTGATGGATGACGACCATCCTTATGATCATAAACTGGCGAGTTTAGCAGTGGTTTTCAGCTGTGATTTGTGAAAGACAATATTTGTACCAGTGAACTGGACAATTGCTACTTGTAGTTAAACCCAGTTAAATGCTTGCCAGCCTAGCCAAGAGAATGAGTGTTTTTAGTAAAGCATCCAAAAATGTTTTATATCAGCCGCAGAGAATCATTTTGTACATTCAAATCTCTGATTCTTCAATCTAAGCTTGTTGTCAGTCTTCTGTCGTGTGTTTCCCGCCCTCTTGTGTCCTTATATGGTTTTTCATATCCTTGTTTAGTTTGATTGTTTATTATTTCGTTCAGCTGTGTGTGTTTAATTATCCTGTGTATATTAGTTCCTGCCTGTTCAGTTAGTTTTCGTCTGGTCTACTCGTTACTCCCAGTGTTCCTGTGTGTCCCAGCCTTGCCTTTTCTTGCCTTGCCTTGCCTATGTTGAGTTTGGGATTAAAGACTATTATTTGAGTTCATCCTCGTGACAGAAGACCAGACCAAACCGAAAGTATGCGGCGCCCCCTTTTCACTGTTTTGTTTTCTGTTTTTTGATAGTTTTTAGTTTTGTTCCTGTTTGTGTTTCCCCGCGGCATGGAAGTCGCTGCTCGTCCTTCCGCCATAGCCCGCGAATAATGCGTGGGAGTTCAGTGGGATCACCGCGAGCGCTGCGAGTCTGCGAGTCTGCTGGCCATTCGTCAGTCAAGTTCGCCGGCCGCTACGGAGATAAGCCCGCCGGCCACGGCTCACTCAGGCCTGCCAGTTGATCATCAGTCAGGTCTGTCGGCCGATCATCTGTCCAGCCTGCCGGCCGTGGCTATCCCAAGCCCACCGGTCGCTCATCAGTAAAGTTCGCCGGCCACTCCATAGTCAAGTTTGTGGGCCGCCGCTCACTCACACCTGCCGGCTGTGGCTCCCTCAAGCCCGCTGGCCATCCAGAGCATCCAGTTCCGTAGTCACGGCCAGGAGTGCCGTTCCCAGTGTCCTGACCAGAGTCCAGTGCAGGCTCCAGCCCCTGACCAGAGTCAAGTCATTTTAAAGTCTTGTTGTGTCCACAGGAACAGTTTTAACCTACCTTGTCTTGTTGGTCATGTCCATGGAGACTCGTCAGGGGCAGGCGGCTCTTCTAGTTATGGAGGGCATTCCCAAGCCGCCTGCCTCTCCTGTTGCTGAGATGGAAACGGTTCCTGAGTTTACCCTGTGAGGGCCCCTGACTCCACATCCAGCCCAAGGAGGGCTGTTGTGCTTCCCGTCATGCCCAGTAAAGGGCCTCAGATTCCGAGCCTAGCCCAGAGTGGGCACCTGTTCCTGTGGATTGTCTTGTTCCTGTGTGTTTAGCCCATGGAGAGCCCCGGAGCCCGTAAGTTCCCCCAAGGAATTTTTTGGGAGGGGTAGTAGAGATCCGGCTGTAGTGGCCAGGCCGAGAGGACCGAGGCCTTGGACACGAAGATCACCTGCCATGGCCTCCTGTGCTCCCTGCACCGCCATGGCCTCCTGAGATCCCTGATCCGCCATGGCGCCCCAAACTGTCTGTTCCATCCAGAAGAGCGCCCACCCCTTAACATAAATATATGTAAAACTGTTATGGCACGGGGCGCGCCTTCCGGGAGGGGGGAGTTATGTCAGTCTTCTGTCGTGTGTTTCCCGCCCTCTTGTGTCCTTATATGATTTTTCCTGTCCTTGTTTATTTTGATTCATTTATTTCGTTTAGCTGTGTGTTTAATTATCCTGTGTATATTAGTTCCTGCCTGTTCAGTTAGTTTTCGTCTGGTCTACTCGTTACTCCCGGTGTTCCTATGTGTCCCAGCCTTGCCTTGTCTTGCCTATGTTGAATTTTGCATTAAAGACTATTATTTGAGTTCATCCTAGTCTCCTTGCTTCCCTCGTGTGTGTGCACCGTGACACTTGTCTGGTGGATATATTTTTTAATGGGGGTTCAGGAAGATTTACACACGAAAATGGTTTTCATTCACCCATAACCTCTATTTCCGATCCAGTCCTGTTTGGAAAGAAGAACGAGTTTGCTCACCACACTGTTTGATTTATGAACTCATTGACAGGGGTTATGGGCTACATCTTTCCAGTTAGTTTATTCCCACAGCGTATTATTTGGTGCCATCCATTGTCATTTTGTGAATGGGAAATATGCAACAAATAAAATATGGAAGTGGAAAATTTTTTCCCTGTTAACACACCCCAGACAGAGTTGCATGGGCACAGAAGATTGGCTGAATTTTTCTAAAAACACTTGGTGTGTTTGCCATTGATCGGTTATGTTTTGATACAGATATGGACTAAAGGGAGTGAGTCATATGCCTCACGCCCATTGTTAAAGGGTCCTGTTGGGAAATTAAAACACATAACCTTCAGAGAGAACTCTTGTGCGAGTTAATCCCCGGCATATAGCTGACAGGGAACTTATTTTATTTCCACCCTAACTGTGAGACATATTCACCAAATTCATGGTTAATGTGCATGTTGTCGGGCAGAAATTGTTTGATCTTCTGATACACAAATAGCCTATCAAATTCAACCTCAAAATAATTTCCTCTACATATGACGTCACAGATGGGCAAAAATATTAGCCTATTACATCTACCCAAGAAAAAAACCCTTCCATTGGAAAACTTTTTTTATTTTAAATAAAAAAATGCCTATTTACATTCCAGTGAGGCTTAGACGAGTCTAGACATGCTTAAGTAGTGAGGTGTCTACACTTTCAGAGTGCAGGTGGCCCTTGGCCCCTTGCAATTAAACGCATAAATGAGAAAATTATTAAGCATTTCCCAAAATCTCTAATAAGCAAACTTGCTCTTCACATTACCACTCTTAAGATATTAGAATGTTCAAGTGCTCATTTGACGTTTCTAGGAACTTTAAGGATTGAAATGCAAAATAAATAAAATAATAGACATTTAATTTATGCAACCATATAATTTCCCCCATATTTTATGCATGTGGTTCAAATATAGTCAGATACGTCTGGTATAATTACTGTAACACCAGGAGCCCCTTTCTATTATGTTCCTGCTGTGTACAGTCAAGCATCTGTATTCATGTTCTGGTGTACTAAAATTATTGCTGAACACTGTATATAGCACACACACAATACAGATAGATCGATAGATATAATTATTATAAAAATTACATATATTTGAATAGACATATATTTATTTAAGTGTTATGCCATCAGATTTAAACAGCCATGCATGTTTTCCAAAGTGCTCCAAAATGTTCAAAAGCTTCTCTTATACAATCAACAGAGCCTGCAGTATTTGCTCTCACAACTGAATCAAAACACATAGACGGATGTGTCCTTAGTGAAGTTTAAAAAAAAAAAACATTCCGGGGGCAACATTAACGCATTTGATGACTTGTCTCCAGCGCATTTACGCAATGAATGATCGCGCTTACGTGCGAACGAAATCAATGTTAAAGGCGGGGCGACACCAGACCACATAAATGCATGCAGTTTGGAGCACATAAAAGGGTGCAAGGCTGTCGAGATGGTTATTTGCGCCAAAACTTTGCATAGAGACATATAACGGCGTTGCGCGCTCAGGTGCCAAAGCTCCCTCAATTCAGGACCATGGAGAGCTCCAGTCTGAAGACGCGCATGGCTGTGTGCGCGCTGCTGCTCTGCTTGTTGATCGGAGCCAAAGCGAACGAGTCAGAGCCGGAGATAGAGGTGGAACTGGACACAAGAGCCATCAGAGACTTCTACCCCAAAGACCCAAACCTGACAAGTGAAAAACAGCTTGTGAGTAATGCATCTTTTGCTGCGCAGTAGACATTAGGCTATACACAAAAGTCCCAGAACTTTTAAAAGTTTTTGCTTGATTTTTGTGTCAATTGTTCGATTGCCTTAATTGGAGTGATTTGTTTTGAAAAAGGTGATTGAAAGGAAACCTTTTTCCAAATGTTTTGTCAAACCAGCTCGGGGCTCTGCAAGAAGTTCTGGAAAAGCTGCAGACGAAACGAATCCCACCTTGGGAGAAGAAATTTGGTCAAGTTCCCATGGTATATATTTATATTATACATGTTAACTTTGCATATAAGTGCGAGTTGCTTGTGCTGGCGACTTTGACATTGCGCAATTGCATGGATATGTGTCTTGGCTTTTTTTATGTCTGCTTATCATTTTCATGTAATAGTGAAATATCTCCTAATTTATTTATTTATCTATTAATAAATAAATAGTATTTGTTAGATGGAAGTTCTTATTTGTTTAATGATCCATTACGTGTCTCCAACCATTAGCCTTAAACAAGTGCGCTTTTACGCACTAACGCAAATGCTGCAATGGCAAAAGTAACACGATCTCTCCTGTTTTCTCTTGCCAGTGTGATTTGGGGGAGCAGTGCGCGATCAGAAAAGGCTCTCGAATCGGCAAGATGTGCGACTGTCCGCGCGGGGCTTTCTGCAACTTTTTCTTGTTAAAGTGTTTGTGATGGAAACACAATTCTGAATGGACTGTAATGGGATGGAGTCCATATGCATTATATATCATAAATAACTACAGTTTTATTTATATTAATATTTTTTTAAGTGAAGAGACTGAAGACACTGAAGCAAAGTTGTAAAGAAATTGTTCTTCAAATATTTGCGTGATGTAAACATGTGATACTGTCATATTTAATGTTAATCTGCTGTTTTGTGCATTAAAGTGCAATATAACTTGTTTTGTAAAGTTGTCTGTGTATCAGTTATTATTATATTTGCATAATACAATAACATTTCTTTTGCTATAAAACTTTAAAATATAAAACTACTGATTAAGGATGATTCAAATTAGTTGGAAATTTTCCATGAAAGTAAAGCTAAAAAATTAATTAATTAATTAATTTAATTAAAAAATAAATAAACAAATTAATTAATCAATTAAAAATAAATAAACTCACAGCCTATCATTGAATGTGATCCATGCACTCTGTATAGTTAGTTAAATAATGAAATTTTGCATTGTTAAACTTCTGAAAAAGCTGTGTTTTAGCTGGATAAAAATGTCCAGAATAAGACAGTTTATCGTCCCTTCATAGCTGGATTTGCCTGCAGAACATTAATGACGTTTAAATTACGTTGCATGTTCATATTCTGTAAAATAAATAAATAAATAAACAAATAAACTAAAAAAAATATCAGCCCATCCCTCATTAGTCACAGTCAGTCCCCTAAATAAACTGGCCAATAACTGTGAATTGCATTGTGCAAAAATCAATTTCCTCACCTTTTCTGCAGTATTTATTATATTATATTATATTACATTATATAAGTATTTATATATTATATTAGTATTTATTTATTCATCATATTTACCATTATTAAACAACACAAAATGCTGCAGGTCCACTGTAGAAACACAAAATTTTGTGGATTAAAAAAAAGTTAATAACATTCAATTCAATCTGTAGAGCCCTGAAAATACTTATCTATCCTTTGCCTGTAAGTGCTGTATTGATCTCCTCTTTTTCTTTTTGGAATCAATTACTTGCCACTTGTACCAAACCAAAGCTAAATGAGGTTCTGACAAATGTGGCATATGTTGAGACGTCACTCGGTTACTTTGCTTTTGCATAACAAGCTCTTAGCCACAAGAGTCAGAATCAGATTGTTCTGATCAGAGCCTTCAAAGTGAATCCAAAATATGAAGCAAAAAAGGGAACATAAGTTTGTTAAAAAGAGCAAAAAAAGCTCAACTTCTGAATTCGATATTCCCTCTGACTGGTCAAATGATGCAAAAATTGCCTCTCGTACAGATGATACGTCAGTGATGACAATTAACATAAGATGAATTGATGGCTTTACAGAAAAAGTGTCTTTCTTTGGCTCAGCCACCAGGAACTGTTTCAGACAGACAATTTGGTGTTGATGGTTATTTGTTAAGATGTGTTATGCCCAACACTGGCTACATCCGTCCTCACCTTCCTTAAGGTGCTTATGTGTGCCTTTAGACTTATTGCTCGGCTTTGTCACTGATGCCACATATGTATGCTGCCCCCCAAAACCTCTTTTGCAGATCAATATTTCATCAGACGAAAAAAGAGTGTGATGTTGCCCCCTAGAGACATAAAAGTAAAGTAGAGGCTTTTTATGGCTGTGAAAAGCTGAAGGCCAGCAGTGCTGAATTACTTGGACCATGAATGGATTTCTGCTGCCGTCATTGTGGAGGATTGAAAATGCTCATTGCTGTAATCACTTGGTGATTGTGAGGTTGATTGAATGGCCACTTAATCAGGACAGTAACTGGTAGGAGATGATGCCTCTTGAGTTAAACTGACATTGGCAGAGCTCAATTATTTGCTGAGCACTAATAAGATTCTGCTTCAGAAAGAACCAATTTGATCTGAGATCAAATATGGTTTGATAGCTCTGAGAAAGAACATACAGTAAGAACTTAACATAAATATATGTAAAATATATTCCAAAATATATTTAAAATTGTTTAGAGGTTTATATTTAAAAGATACATTTGTATATATATATATATATATATATATATATATATATATATATATATATATATATATATATGAAATTATTAATTTTATATTTAATTTAGAATATAATAAATATAATATAAAAATTATTACAATTATTTAAATGTTTAATTAAAAAAATTAAGTAGAAATACAATATAAAATACATTTAAAACACTTTATTAAATAATAAAATAAAATAGGATTCAGCAACGTGCTACTGTGTTTTGGGTGACACATTATTACCCATATTTTTATGAATTCTTAGCAACATTTTATGCTCAACCTCAAGCACAACCTTCAGACTTTGCTAATTTCTTTCTGCTTGCTTTCTGTGTGAGCCTTTCTAGTGACTGATAATATAATATAACTTGATATAAATTATATGTACAATATATCAATAAATATGATAAAAAGTAAAATTACTATTTAAAAGATATCAATAATATATTACAATTTATTATGTAAATAATTAGATTTTTTATATATTTAATATTTCACTGATGTTGAGATTCGAGTTCTGATGTACCTTTCTAATTTCCTTCTGCTTGCATCGGTTGAGGCTTTCTATTGACTATCCGATATGGCATCTTGCAGCTAAAAAAATTCAGAAATTAATATAAACTATATCTATAATATTATAATAAATATTGTAAAAAAAAGTTAAATAAAATAATCATTACTTTTAAATATATTAAATAAATATAAATATTTTTTTAATTTGAAATAAATTAACTTAATCGTTATATGAAAATAAATATTACAAAAATAAAATTATTATTTCAATTTTACTGATGTCGAGATTCAAGCTTTGACCTCAAGCACAAGCTTCAGACGACTGACCTTGCTAATTCTTTTTTGCTTGCATTCTGGGTGAGCCTTTCTCATGACTATCTAATATGGCAGCTTGCAGCTAAAAATACCAGCATCACCTGATGGATCAGAGAGTAGGACTGCAATGTCATCCTACCTGCCGTCTGGATTTGTGAGGTATTTGCTCTACAGCTTATGTGAAAAACTGCCAGATCCATTTCAGCTCCTCGGCTCAGCATTTAAGTTGGGAAGCTACTGGCCAAGCAGCAAAATTTTGGACTTCTCAGTCAAAGTGTCTGTACTTTAAATCCCAAAGGTGCTGAGGATCTGAGAAATCAGACAACAATTAGAGAGTCATTGAGGTTGCAATATTGTTCAGTAACTGCTATGTCCAAAGCATTTATACCTGATATGTTGTGTTTAGTCCGTTCATTTGTAAGTGCTCTCTAAATGACAAACAACAAATACAATTACAATCGACCCTTTCGTTATTATTTGAAATATATATATATATATATATATATATTCAGAAATGTGAGTACTGCACTTGTCTATAATGTCCAGCAGAGGGCAGTATGAGCTCATTTCTATGAGACCGACAGACTGCTGACTCACTGTAAAATCCAGTTTATGGCCAGACAGGTGCTTCTGCATCTTAACTCACCTTCAGAGGGAAAGCCCAAGCTTTTATTTATTTATTTATATATATCATATCCCTCCTTTTTCTCTCTGTTTTAAATCTTTGGTTGCCTAACACTAACAAAATTTGTGAAATTACTGTTCAAGGCAGATTTAAGGATATATGAAAAATGCATATAGAGTATGTTCTTTAACCAGCTTCTTTAATAATACTCTTTTTTTTGTAATTGAATGCTTCTCATAATTTCAAGTATTATAAGATTGGATGCAGTCAGTCTAGTAGTTTTCTTTCACACATCATTGCTTTTTTGACTAATTGTAATAAAAGAAAAAACAAAAACAATTTTACACTAATTTTACGAAAAAAAGAAATGAAAAGAAAAATAAGAAAATGTCAGAGGGCAACAAAACATGGACAACAGACTATTATATTTGTATTTATATGTTATTCATAAAATATCCATAAACAATATTTTGATTGCTTAGCAGTGCTAACCTGCATTTCATTCAACTTGTATGATAACTTGTATATTTATTTTGTGGTGTACATCTATAAACTTTTAGCTTTATTTGAATCCAGCAATGAAATTCAAAATAATTATTTATACTAACAATATATATTTTTACATTATTCTACTACACTAGAAAAATGATGTGGGAGACCACACACAGATCTATCTATCTATCTATCTATCTATCTATCTATCTATCTATCTGTCTATCTAAACCACCTATCTTAATGGACAGGAATACCAGTGGAATCTTTTTAAATAGGCTAACTATTAATTATCACAAATTATTTGTTTACAACAGTTGAATTCCAGACGAATATTCACGTGGCTATCTTTCACTGCACATTTTGAGGTACTGTTGAAACCACAGCCCGTTACATTTGAGTTAAGAATATTGCGTCGTATTTGCATCGCGACGCTATTTTTTTTTTTTATTATTTTTTATTTCTTTCTTTTTTTCCCCTTTTTGGCGTCGAGCTGTGACATCACACAGCTGCATGGTCTTTTAGCCAATCAGACGCAGGTAAACAGCGCCTAATTTCGCATAGTTTGAGCAGCAGCCCTAGCTGTCTTAACTTTGCAGCAGGGCAGGTGGCAGCAGTTGTCATGGAGATAACCGCAGGCCCGGCGTCGGCGCGCGGGGTTGTTTCCATGGAGATCCCGAGGCGAGGTGCTCTGGCAGCGGTGGAGGAGGACGAGGAGCGCGGGCAGACGAGCACCGAAGAGCGGCTCCAGCCGACCTCCCGCCAGGGAAACTTCTACATGCTCATCGTGATCGGAGAGATCGCGACAGAGCACCAGCTGCACACCGCCAGACAGCACATAGAGCGCGGTGAGCCTCTTAGCGTGCCTCATCTGACACGTTCAATATGGCTTATGATTTTTCCAGATTTTTTAAAATCAAATTATTTTGTTGAATGAATATTTATTATTCACAGTGAATTGACAGATAGCCTACCAAATTTATTCTTATACCTATTTAAATTTATTAAGTCGTGATGGTATTACATGGTATTTATATTGTCAAAAAATCAGGGAGATGTCTTGCATACTTCATCTTAACTTCATTCAACGCAAACCGATCTAGGCTGCAAACTGTGCTGCGGTGGGCGTGTTCATGTAATTACTTACTGACGTACTTCAGTCCCAAACAAACGACGTTGCTAATGTTCATTTCTAAATGATTACCTATGATATAATTTGCTTAATAGACATAATTAAGTAACTTCCACACATCGCTGTCATGTGTACTTCTTTGGAGCGTTATATGATCTGATCAGACCATTGCATACTAGCTCCAGCAGCAGCAGCAGCAGCACACTGCGGCGACCTCGCCTGATTGCACGGAGCACTGCGCCATGAATTGTGCATTTTTGGATGAATTTGATGAAGCTGCAGTTTTGATCGTCTCTGTAAGGACGGGGATCTTGAGATATTGTTGTTGAAAATGTTGTTTATTTACCACTATATTTTGGGCAGGTGTTTAAACTTACTATAGGCCGGTGAATAATTATGGCAGTAGGAGTGTCCCCAGTGTTTATTTTTCTTTCAAGCATAAAATAGTCAAGGAAAATGTGCATAGTCTCAGAAAAAAGGTACAAAGCTGTCACTGTGGTGATACCCTAAGGTACAAAAGCTAAAAGGTACATCTTTTTATCTTTTTTACTCCTAAATAATACGTAGTAGCACTTTAAAAGTACATATTAGCACCTAAAGTGTATATATTTAGCTTTTGTATCTATGGGTACATTTTTGTAGCCTGTTATTCAATAGAAGCAATCAAAGCTTAAGCATCTAACATTTAGTAATAAACAGTTAAAACATTTGCCCTTTAGCCTTTAACTTATGCCACAAAATGTGTTAAATATGTCTTAAAATAAGTATATAAATCTTTAATAGACGTTGTTTGCAGAGTTATCTTTTTAGGCTGTTACCATAATTCTATGAATTCTAACTGATTTTATGATTTAAACGATTTTATTTCATTTGATTTTAATAATTAAATTAAAAGTGGCAGGAAAATGCAAAGAAGTTATCACTTGTACTTTGGTTTAAAAGCAGCAAATAAATATAAAATTTTAGTGGGGTTTTTTTTTACAGTGCACATTCAAATCATCAACTAGTTTACAGAAAAGCTAAATTTTAAAGTACAAAGTTAAGTGTTTTCATATTTCAGAAAAGAAAATAGGTTAATTTTTATTGTAAAAATTCTAAAATATGTTTTATTATTTATCTGCCAACGTTTTGTTCTCATAAAAGTTGGTTTGCTGAATGAACATTTTCTTTTCATAACTACTGGCATTTTGTCTAATGATCATGAAGCTTGACTTTGACTGTAAAACATAAGTATATAAAATAACAAATCAGAGCTTCCAACTGCACTAACCTGAGAAACAACCAAATTAGAACATAATATTCAGAATCAGGGTCAACTAAACTTGTTATGCTACTCACATTCAGTACATTTACAATCCTGACATGCTCACTCTGCAGCATTCTCTAATGTTTGAACGTCTAGAAATCTGAGGATTATCCCATTCCTCCTGACAGACTCTTAATCAGAAATTAGCATATCGATGAGCATAAAATCAATACTGTAAGGAATGTCTTGTGTTTCTAAAGGCTGTGTAAATCTTATTCTGAGAAAACAGAAGTATCGGTTCATCTCTGCGGTCAGTACCTGTTTTAAATCCCAATGACACAGCATTTCTGAGGACAAACGCTGTAGTGTTTGCAAGATTTACACTTCATCTACAAAGCAAAACAAAATCTGAGGAAAATAGTCCTTCATCTCTATGAAGAACAGAGGAGGAAGGACACAGCCGAGGAGAGTTAAGAGACATAGAGATTTCATTTCATTCCCTAATTCTCCAATTTGGACTTTGAAGTTCAGCGCAGAAGGAGCTTAAGACATATCTAAAATTTTGGGATCTTATGTAACACTCAATGAATATTCTGAGCACATCACACTAAATCTCATGTTTAAAACTATATGGCAGATGTCTGAGACCATACTAAAAACTGGGGTTGAAAAATTACAATTTAAATATAAACTAAAAGTTTATTAAAAAAAAGAAAAATACTTTAATGGATTCATTAAGTAATTAATATAAATATTTTCATTATTATTATCACAATTACGTTATTACAATTATAGATAACATTAATCAAAATATTAATATGAATAAAAAGTTTTTACTCATTGTTATATTACATCATATTACTAAGTAATATAATTGCAATGAATAAAATGGTTTGATATACGCTATATACGAAAAGAGGAAATTTTGAACTCAACTTTTCACACAAATTGCTATCACATTTAAATACTAAGTAATAATACAAAATTAAGTAATATAATTTGTAAATAATGAAATAGTATGATATATGTTAATATGTGCTATATATACAAAAAGAGGAAATTTTTCATTTTTAACTCAGCTTTTCACGCATTATTTATTCATTTTTATAATATAATCTAATGAAAAAAAAATTATGATATACAGTATATGAAAAAAGAGGAAATGAGCTAAAGCTCATTATATGAAACGAGGGTGTGAATGAACATTGTGTACACATGTAAAGTTCAGGTACTTTGCTCATATTGATCATGTCACATGTCTCTCTGTACCTGCAGGTATTCGTACTTGGGACATCAATGTGTCAGAATGTGACCTGGACCAACAACTACAGCTTTTCATAACCAGACATTCCGCCCAGTTCTCAGCCGAGGTCAGAGGTCAGTCCGATTGAAAGGATGACATCTTGATCCTGCAGTAGAGTTGAATGCAAATGAAGTCAGAAGTTTAAATGAACATATACTGTATAAAAAGATAAAGCTCAAGCTAAATGAACAATTGCAAGGATGAGACATAAAATTCCATTTATTTCCTAGTATGCCACACATAAATAAATATTTTAATTGGAGTCAGGCTGTTCATATGGCCAGCCCAAGGTCACACTGCGGTGATCTTGCTTACAGCGAGCTCACTCATAACACACACGATATGTAGCTAATGCTGCACTGAGAATCTCTCCACGGGGAGTTCGGCATGTGTGTTTGCACGGGTCCTGCTTCCACTGTACTGCCTGGCACAGTGGTAATCAAAGAGCTGTGTCAGGAGGAGAGGAGCTGCAGAGCCAGTGCTTGACTGCTGCAGTGTGTGCGCTGGGCGGGACGGACCTTGATCTGTGTAGTGGGTTGAGCTGAGGCAGAATCATAAAGGCTCAAATGTGCCTCTTGTGTAAGACAGGCCGTTTTATAAAAGTAATAAGCTGTTTTTCAAAGACTAGAATGCTATTCATTTGCTAACTGCTGAGGAAGTGCTTTACTTCCCATTTTAAACCCTAAGCTGCTGTCAGAGGAGGTGAATAATACAGTAGCCGGAGACAAATTTCATGTAAATTGCAATGTAATTTAGCATAGACTGCTTTTGTTTTGAATATATATAGGCAATGGGACTGCATGTGATCAGTTACTGCGAATGTCATAATGCTTTCATATAACAACCGAGCTCTGCAGAGATGATGTATTTCTGTAAGCCAGAACCCTTCAAACGATAATTTTAGCATTTCTGGTTTCATCATTCAGAAGTCAGTGGGTTTTTTGAACGGGTTTTTGATTAAATGAGTGAAATAAGGTTTGTGGTTAACACAAGCTCAAGATATTTTCACATTTATTATATGACAAAATACATTACCTTATCCTGAAAAAGGCGCTTGTTAACAAGTGGCTAAATGGGACAACAGTGGGTGTTGCGAAACATTAAACTTTTAACACACCAAACAAGAAACCTCATCTACTCACTAGCTTTCACAGCCTCATTGTGTTTTTAATTGCGTTCATTAATTACTCACCCTGATGTCGTACCAAACCCGTAAAACCTTTGTTCATCTTCGAAACATAAATTAAAATATTTTGATGAAATCCGAGAGCTTTCTGACCCTCCATAGACAGCAACGCAACAGACAAAAGTATTGAAAATGTATTCTCGTAGCTTCATTAAAATTAAGGTTGAATCACTGATGTCACATGGACTATTTTAATGATGTCCTTACTACCTTTCTTGGCCTTGAACGTGTCAGTTGCATTGCAGTCTATGCAGGGTCAGAAATCTCTCGGATTTCATCAAAAATATCTTAATTTGTGTTCAGAAGATGAATGAAGGTCTTACTGGTTTGGAACGACATGAGAGTGAGTAATTAATGACTGAATTTTCAGTTTTTTGATGAACTATTCCTTTAACACAATGTGGGCCTATAATACTAGGGTTAGAACAAAAGAGCACTAATAGACTGCAGTGACAGAAAATGGATGGAATAAAGCTTGGGAGTTGGAGTGATGCCCTCTGACCCTGCTGAAGGGCGTGATGTGTGCTTAGATCAGATTGTGATGACTGGTCTGTGGGGTGATACAAGGTTAACAATCACTAAAGGTTGATGTCTCAGATTGTGCTTTTCTGTGGCTCAAGGCCTGTTAGACACGAGGCTCCCGGGCTGATGGTGCAAATTGGACCACAGTATCGATTCGACCGTATCATATTCAGCATGCACCTTAGCATAGATCAATGACATTCAAACTAAGAGGAATTCAGTGGTTGTCCTAGGGCACAAATAGATGTGTAATTGGAAAAAAAATGATAGATAAAGTATTGGCTAAAATAATTGATTTGTCTAGGACTGATGGATGTTTTGTTGCTTTTTTCAGCCATATAAGCACTTGAAGTTGAATTCTTTATTTTTTTAATTAAGGATATACTGGAAGGGGTTTTTATGGTGTTCTCGGTCCTTCCCTTACAAATCTCCTTTATAAATATAAAATGATGAACTGCTGCCATCTAATGGAGATTATGAGTAATGCAGAACATGTAAAAAGAGGTAAAACAACAGATGGAAAGAGACAGATTTCTATCTATCTATCTTTTAAAGAGTTCAATAATATCTCAACCCTTTTGTAATTTTAGACACTACTTGCATCCACATCTTCTAATTTCTCATCTGTTTTGGTAAGTATCAGTTATAATACCTGATTATATCCTCACAGATCCTGGGTGTGAACTGAACTGAGAGTTACTCAGCAGTTTGAAGCCCTTTGAGAACTGAGAGCTGCTCCTTTGTGCTTTTCCTGTTAATGAACTGCAGGTGGCTAAAAGATACAGCTGTGTCATTCCTATTACGCAGCACATTTTCATGTTCCCATCATATATGCCGGAATATATTAGATAAAATATTAAACTCACTCATTTTAAAGATGGAATTCATTTGTATCGTTATATTAACTACAATTTTAAAAACTTGGGGTCGATAATATTTTTAGAAATGAATACTTGTTCACATTAAATTTAAGTGACAGTAAATTATTCATTGCGATTTCTTTCAAATAAATGTTGTTCTTTTGAACTTTCTATTCATGCAGCACAACTGTTTTCAACATTGATAATAATAGCAAATGTTTCTTAAGCATCAAATCAGCACATTAGAATGATTTCTAAAGGATCATGTGACATTGAAGACTGGCGTAATTATGCTGAAAATTCAGCTTTGCATCACAGGAATAAATTACATTTTAAAATATATTAATATAGAAAACAGTTATTTTAAATTGTAAAAATATTTTACTGTTTTTACTGTATTTTTGATCAAATAAAAATCTTTGGTGAGCGTAAAAACAAAACAAAAAATCCTTCCCATTTTGCTAACTTCATATATGTATTTTTGTGTACTTATATATACATATATATAGAGATAGAGAGAGAGAGAGAGAGAGAGAGAGAGACAGCGAAATAGAAAGTTAGCCCATTGCGAGAGATTGTCTTGTCATTGGTGTTAAGTTTCTCAGCTTGACCAAAGCATATTCATATTTTCAAAAGGTAAGTTGAAAAGTGCTGCTTAACAGGACAAAGAAACAAGGCATTAGCAATATCCAAGATGATCTAAAATCAAAAACATCAAGAATGACCTCGATCAGTCAGCTTTAGCTGCGTTCAGGGCGAGGAAACGGCATGATCAGTGTTTTCATTTTTACTGAGTCACTCAACCTCCTCCTCTCTTCTTCTACTATGTTTCCATGGTGACCTGCATCTTGGCATGAGTCAAGGTGAGCATCGATGTGAGGGGCTAATGAGTGCGCTTTGTGAGGAGAGAACTATATGTGCACATTATAGCGACTGTTAACTTTTGTTAGCCAATTAATATGACACTATATGGACTTATGATATCTTAATGTATTTTAAGGAATGCCTTGAGCAGGAATAGCGGCATGCAGTAAAATGAATTGTTTGTACTTTGGCAATACTGCATTCAGATACTTTCATAATTGGCTTTTTATTAAACTGTGACCACCACTGCATTAGCTGCTGACAGGCTTCATCCCCTCAAATATCCTATTAGAGCGACCGAATGAGACGTTTCAACCACCGTTATGCTCTATGAGTCAGCGGTTGGGAAGACTGATTGTCTGCAGGCGGGAAAGTAATGGTCCGGAGAAGAATTTTCTGATATTTCCAGTCCAGTCTGAGTCACATGTTCCCCACAAGTCTATAATACCTAGAGAAAACTGTGCGTTAGCATTCCCATTCATCACGAAGGCTGGTTTTATCTGGCGTAGGTGAAATATGTGAAGTAACCAGTCAAACCATGACCTCTTGACCTTGTCTATCACTTCTGTGAATGTCCTAGCTAACAGCACCTAGCTAGCGCTAACCAGAATCTGACCCAGACGTTCCCTCTCATGTTGTCTGACACTATTATCAGTCGGAGACCCCAAGCATATTTTGCTTACGTTGCTGATGTAAATTTAGCACGCATAGACAAAATCTTTGCTTTAACTGTTTAAAAGGAGTCATTTTCTTTAATGGAGTCACTGGGAGTGCACAAGGGTCCTTATGTACAAGTTTATGCCAGCCATTTGACTCTTTCCTTTTTCTCTCAGGATACACACAAAGGAAATTGGTACTCTAGAGCTGAAGCCTCAAGCAGGACCTATTTATAATACAAGCACTGAGCCATAATTATGAATTTCACTGATGCTGAGGGGGAAGTGAACGATCACATGATTTTCAGACAGACTGATAATTAAGGCCCAAAGCCAAAATTCATACCTCTGAAAATGTTAAAAGCTCTTTTGAAGTAGGCTTATATGTATGTGTGTGTGTGTGTGTATGTGTAAGATTTTTTTTTTTTAAATTTAGAAATTAATAGGTTTTAGAGAAATTAATGTTTATTCAGTAAGGATGCAATGAATTGATCAAATGTGACTGTAAAGATAACAATGTTACAGCAGATGCCTCATGCCCAACAATTGCTGAATTTTAGGTGATGAAATAAAGCAGAATACTAGCATTCAATATAAAAAGTGCTCAGGAAAGGGCTTTTGCTCTTGACACCAGCAAAAGATAAAGTTCATACACATACATCGTGGCCTTGAAGGAATGAGGTAAATATATCCACTAAATATTATTAATCTCTGAAAATCAATTTATCCAGTTCTGGGCTGTACAGTATTTGTAAGCGCTAGAACAAACACAATCCCCTCAGTTGTTTGAGCAATCTTCAGCAGGCTTTTGTTTTCGACTGATACAAAAGACCAGTGAGACGTTCATGGCTACGCACAGACACTGAAAAGAGGAACAAAACAAACATTCAAGCTGATTAAACATTATCATTTGTGTTTTGACTTGGAAACATTTTTGCAGTTTTATGCATTTTTTAATATTTAATTTTATGAACAACACCTTAATCATGTTTCAGTGGGGATTTTTTTATGAAAATGTTTATGTGACCATAAACCATAAGTGAAGTGAGCAGATACTGGTACAGTTTGGAAACTAGCCTTGACTTTGGAAACAATCACTGGTTTTGGTTAATATGGAAGAGTTTATATATTCAGATTGTGTATCATAGTATATATGTGACCCTGGACCACAAAACCAGCCTTAAGTGTCAATTTTTCGAATTTGAGATTTATAGATCATCTGAAAGCTGAATAAATGAGCTTTCCATTGATGTATTGTTTGTCATGATCGGACAATATTTGGTCGAGATACAACTATTTGAAAATCTGTAATCTGAGGGTGCAAAAAAATCTAAATATTGAGAAAATCGCCTTTAAAGTTGTCCAGATTAAGTTCTTAGCAATGTATATTACTAATCAAAGATGAAGTTTTGATATATTTACAGTAAGAAATTTACAAAATATCTTCATGGAACATGATCTTTACTTAATATCCTAATGATTTTTGGAATAAAAGAAAAATCCATAATTTTGACCCATACAATGTATTTTTGGCTATTGCTACAAATATATCCCAGCGACTTAAGACTGGTTTTGTGGTCCAGGGTCACATATCATTCTACTACCTTTCAAAAGTTCAGTATCAGTAAGAATTTTTAAAAGATATTAGTACTTTTATTCAGCAATGATGCATTAAACTGATAAAATGTAAAAACTGTAACTTGAATGCAATGTAAGTCGCTTTGGATAAAAGCGTCTGCTAAATGCATAAATGTAAATGTAAATGTAAACTACTCAAAAGTGACAGTAAATGTGTTTATAATTTTAAAAAAGATTTGTTTCAAATTGAACACTGATAAGTTTTCAACATTGAGAATAATAATAAATGTTTCTTGAGCAGCAAATACGCATATTAAAAGGATTTCTGAAGGATCGTGCGACACTAAATACATGACCAGAATAAATTATATCTTGAAATATTTTCAAATGATATCCGGTTGTTTTAAATTGTAATAATATTTCAAAATATTACTGCTTTACTATATTTTGATCAAATAAATACAGCCTTTGTGAGCATAAAATACCTCCAAAAACATTCAAAAATCTGATGAAAGTTTTTGAACAGTAGTATATATATTGTATTTAAATTACTGACCATATATTTTTTTTTTTTCAAAAGACATATTATAATGTTTAAGAGCCATTCATTCATGCAATTTGTGCTGACATCCTGAACAGCGGAGGGAGGTCAGTCATGCATAATTGAGGCTTCTCAATAATTTATGATTATTGTGGATATTGATAACACTGCAGATTCTGTTCAAGTCAAAGCACTAAACCAGAGCATAAAGAAATACCTGGCACTGACTTTAGCATTACTTCATCTGTATGTTGTTTTTAATGAATCATTAGATGGATGCATTGGAAATGACAATAAGTTTTCCAGGGCATTTTAACAGCATTTAATCATTAATTAAATTGCACGAATGAATAAACTACTCAGAGGGAAAGTGAGAGAGAAAATCATTTGTTTGCTCTATTCATTTCACAATCACAACCCATATGAATGAGAAAGAAAATAAGACATTTAATCTTGAATCTTAAATTGAGCCTTTGCTGATTATCTGTGCTGATTTGACTGTGAATTACATCTAGAAAGCATATCAAAATATATCAGGATTGTTCCACAGAGGGGGAAATTGAAAATACGGCCTATCTGGCAGAATGGGCACAGCAGAAAAAACACTGCACCAAAATTCAGTTCTCTTATCATGCCATAAAGCCATGCAGTGCCTGCAGCAACCTTATTCAGGTCAAGCACTCATTCAGAAAGGCTGTAATAAACTATAAAAAACATGAAATGATAATATGACATTTCTGGGTGAAACAGACAAAATGTATGGCAGAGCTTGATTCAATCCATTGAGAATTGACTGGATTGTGAAAGTGGACTTATAAAACAGGTGGTTGAAATGGAGGGGCTGAAAATAAGAGGGCTTGGAGAAAGAGAGTGGGCTTCATTTTGATTTCATACTGGCTTTTTGGCAAATCTTCTTGACCTAAAAAGTGGCATTTATACGAAAAACAGATAATTGGAAGATGCTCAGATACTCGGATGGACACTTTACCATCCCATAAGGTCGGGAAATGAATTCAAATGTAGTACCTACTCAGATTTAGTTTTTTTAAAGTTAAAATTATGATTTTTAAAAAGTTAAGTGTCAGGTTTTTTAGAACGCTGTGTCATGAGACCCTTAAAAAATGCCAATACAAAGGTCAAATATGTCTGTCTAGCTTTATATTAGTAAAGCAGTCTTTTAGGCACCTTTCGCACAGATGCTTGGCAGTGGAACAAAAAAAGTTTTAAAAGTTAAAGGGGTCATGACAATGCAAAAAAAACATTATTTGGTGTAATGCAATGTGTTTACACCATTTAAGGTTCAAAAAACACATTATTTTCCACATACCGTACATTATTGTTGCTACTCTCTGCCCCTGCCTTTCTGAAACATATCGATTTTTCAAAGCTCATTGTTCTGAAAAGCACGGCGTGCTCTGATTGGCCAGCTATCCAGTGCGTTGTGATTGGCCGAATATCTCAAGCATGTGACGGAAATGTTACGGCCCTTACCATATTTGGAAACACACAGCGTCTCCACGACATGGCGGTGGCGGAAAATAAAAGTTACGCAGCCTTTGTTTGTGTATACATTTGGGCGGTGTTACGCAAATCGTCCAACACAGTGACGTAGACATGTGGGGGCGTGTTTGAATGAGGTGTTTCAGGAAGGCGTGGACGAGTCTTAACTTTTATAGAGAATATCTCTTTGGGTTTGAGACTTAAGTCTTTGCAACTTTACAGATCTTAAATATGCATGAACAGCTTGTAACACTCCAAAGACAAAGGGAAACTTGAAATTGCATCATACGACCCCTTTAAACTTCTTTTAACTTTAGTGCCACAATTTTTGCATGCAATGTCATCATGCCCTAAAAGACGCTAACGCATCAGTCAAATATGACCGACTTGTGCATTTACATAGAAAAACAATGGGAAACTTTCTGTGTGAACGGCCCCTTATTTTACATTGAGTGGGCTGTCTCTTAATGGATGCCACCATATTTACATCACATGACTGGGTGGAATGCGCAACTCACAAAATTTACTTTATATAGTGCTTTCAGGCTTTATATAGAGCTTGAGGGAGGTCGGTGCAATTCAGCTGCATCAAAAACTACCAATAAAACAAAAAATCAGTGAGACTGAATCCATGAATGTCAATTATATGCAAGAATAGATACAAAACACAAGACACGCAGCTAAACTTAGCGATAAAGTATATAGTGTAATAGGAAAAAAACACTGCTGTTGGAATGAATAGGTACCAGCTGCATTAAATGTATACTAAACACTCACCTGCATCAGTATGGATGCCAGATGTTTATAATGGGCCTATAGGGGTAAATGGCATATAACATGCGATAGGCCTATATAATGTAATATAATATTAGACATGAAAGGGTTACTTGGTGCATTGAAAGTATCACTAACTCCCCCTCCTCCCCGCCTAACCCCGCTACTTCAGACAGTAGCTGCATCTGTAGTTTAATTGGCGGGTGGCTGCAGCCAGAGTTGCTGCAACCATCCCGCTCTGCTCGAGAACCCAAATCTGCCAACCCACACACACTCTCCGGCCCCTCCCACACACACACACACACACACAGAAGTGACTGCGCTCCAGAACACCCATCAGTCGCGAGACACACGACGCTCTGTTAAAGTGGCCCGCTTCAGCATACGGTATGTATCACTTTCTGTCGTGCAGACTACAGAGACAGCGTTCTAGCGTGCGATGCGGTCTCTGGCGCGACTTTACGCAGTGTCGCAGTGGTCCGGACAAAGAGTCTTGCGATGCAAACAGTCAGTGACACTTTGCTTTATGAGACTGTGGCGTCGCTGAGGGTGCGTATCCTTATTTGACCGCATATTTGTCTTCTTCTTGACGTTATTAATGACTTTGATCGAGTACTCGTGGATTATGGGGCGCGAGACATACGCATTATGATGCGTTTCAGTAGCGATACATGACGACGAAAGAATTAGGTAATTAAACGTCCAGACAGTCGTTTAAATCTACCTGTAATTGCGGCATATGTCTGGAGGACAGTGTGTACGATCAACACCTTACTGTGCTTTATCCAAACTAACTGGATTAATTTAGGTGATGGACGGAGGTTGGCGAAGAGCTCGCGCGGACGGGCTAACTTTATATGTTGCCTTGAATTTTTTTATTTATTTATTATTTAACATGGTTGTGAAATGATTTGTGCGTTTGACAGTAGCTATTTGAAGTGTCTTGCTATTTTATTATTTTGTGCTTGTGCTAAATGACCACGAGAAGTCATTATTTGCTGCATGACGCACTTCTACATTGAGATATTTTAGGGAGGCTGTGTTAAGATGCTAAACGTGTACGTCTTTGTCTGGAGAAATGTATTATGCTCAGAAGTTGTGAGGTATGATCTGAAGTGTTCATGTTAGAGTTGGTGAAATTATTTGAACGATTTTGGATCATTAACGATTCTTTTAGTACTTTTGCAGAAGAAAAATTAGGACAAAAAAGATTTAATTATTATGGCTGCAGATCGTTTTAGATTTCCCCAAAATATTCTTGTGAAAGCTATATTTATTGAAACTTAGGTTTCACAAATATTTTAGATGAATTAAACGCAATAAAATATGTATTAAAAAAGCATTTCACAGATTCCAATAAAACGTAGCCTATGTAAATGCACATTTTACAGTAAATGTTTCAAGTCTTATCCCTACTAAATATTACATAACACAGGTACACTCATCATTTCATGATGACATTACATTTAGTTATAAAGTAAAACTTGCGGTTTATTAATGAGTCATTTGAATACTAAAACCGCTCTGACTGACGTTTTTTATTAACCTCTGTATGTTTTGATTCATTAAAGAACCGTCTCAAATGATTCATTCGTTTGGGAATCGGAAAACACTGGTCGCGCGATTTGTTCACTAAAAAGAACCGACTCAAGATTTTTGGATTAATGAGTCATATAAACACAATAAGTTCTTCAACAGCCTTATGATTTACTTTAAAGAGCCTGCACATAAGGACTGCTGTAAGATTTGATTCAGTAAAAAAAGCCGACTCAAAAGAGGCATTCGTTTGAGAATCAGACTGCACTGGCCACACTGTTTTTTTTTGTTTGTTTTTTTTACTAAAAACAGCTAACTTGAGTCATTCGTTCTGGTAGGCCTATGTAACTACACTGTTCACACATCCTTCCGGCAATCGGACTGCACTGGTCCTGCTGTATGTTTTTGATTGACTAAAAAGAGCCGACTCAAAAGACTCATTCGTTCTACAATAAAATTACAACCAAAATAATGCAAAATATTGGCTCTGACTCAAAATCTAGTAAAATGCCTTCCTCGACAGTATTCCACGAAACCTATAATGCTGCCTGAGTAAGCAGTTCACTTCAGATTTTTAAAAATCAGTTTCGACAGTCATCTCTACCATTTTTTTATTATTTTTTTTAAACAGTAAGTAACCACTAAGTTCAGGCTATTATTTACTGTAATTCAACAATATACAATTGTACAAAATCTTGATACATTTATAAACATTTAGCAATCAATTAAGACGCCCCAAAATGCTGTCTAACTTGTCCGTGAGTTTTTACAGCCACTGATTCGTTTGCTGCTCCGTGACTCAGCGCTGCTGTCTGTGACTCCTTTACTCTTTCCCCCTTCTCTCTCTTTCTGTTTGCAATATGTTTGTGCGTCTGGCCGCTTAAGGACCATTCACGAAAAATAATGACTAAATGGATGACTCGCTCCATGTTTGAATATCATTGTGGAGGCCAATTAAACCCACAAAACGACTCTTTTGCTTCATTCGGCACAGCTGACGTTTGAGTCGTTTTACTCTGAATTTATCGATATCATAGGAGTACAAAAAACAGCAATGAACCAAATAAGACCTGCTTGAACTAAATGATCTAATTACTCTAATTAAAGAGGTGATGGTGTTGTTAACTTTTAAGGATATACTGGGGACTATTTTAAGTACATTTGTTTGTCATCTCAGTGCTGAAATGATTCAGTCATTCCTTAGTTCTCTTTTCTGATGCAACTGTCTGGGTGGGATTTTTACATAGAGAAACACCCACTGACAGCATCAGCTGCTGAGTCATTGTCCCATTGGTACTGGTAGTAGCCTAAAGAAAAGTATAGTTTAGTGGTCCTGCTTTACTTCGAGTGTCTTTATTATAACATGAGATTAAAGTGCCTTCAAAATACATAATCTTATTTAATTGCCCTTGTTTTGTGGCAGTGTGCTCCGTTATAGGCTTTAGAGAGATTCTTTATTAAGCTTTCATGATATCATTGATGCAAGGCTCAATGTTAGGACACTGAAGGGCACGTCCATCTGCCACAGAGTAAAAATGGGCCATTGAAGACATTAAAGACAAGGGCGATTGGGCTTTACCAAAGTGACTCATGCTTTGTTCCGTTTGACATTGGAAAATGCTGAGGAAGGAACAGCCATTTTAGTCCCACAGTTTCAACATAAATGAATGGTCCAACATAGAAAATATTAGCAACTCAACTTTGGACTTATTGGATAATCCATCCGGATTTAGGAACGGTCATCTGAGACAAACAACCTCTCATTGGTGGATTACTCAGCAGAAAGGGACACAACTTAAGTGGCAGGTGCCCGTTTGTGGATTGTAGCACTTTTAATTACAAATGAATCTCTTAGACAGGCATGTAGGTTTGTCTGTCTGTGTCCTCAAACATTTGATCAGAATGATTGCTTTGCTGTGGTCAAAACAAACCGTTAAATTGTAATTTACTTGTTTACTCTAAGTCAGCTCATTAACCGATTTAAATGTATACCGGTAGAACTCTATATAACTCATTAAGTTTGTATTAAAGCAGCTTTCAATATAGGGAGAATTGTTGATGAAAGACTGGTTGACTTGTTGTGGTCGAGTTAAATGTGTTGAAAATGAGATGTGATGTCACAAGCTCTTGGTGTGAACTGCTCACGGTCAAAGCGAGGTGATATGATGTTATACTCTCACATTTGCTCCAAGCTCACCCTTTGGTGACATTTCAGTCTTTTATTCAGTTTTTTGTGTTGGTGGGTATGTGGGTGAGTGCTCAAATGGCCATCATCCTTGGGAGCTTGCAAATTCAGTGTGGGAGGATCACCCTCTCTTTCCTTTGTAGTGCTGCAGTGAGAATTCCTCCACTGCTGTTGAATCACTTTGGTCTGAATTGGCCTGTGTAAATTGTTGCTTGTTCTGGTTTAAGATCTTTTACCTCATTGTATGTTAATCGTATAGATTGCTTTAGGAGATGTTCTGCGTTAAATGTTGTTTGTGTGAAATGTTACTGCAGCAGGACTGGATATTGGGAATGTGGAATGAAAGCATCTGTAATCTGTGAGTTAAATGTAAGCTTGAACTCAATGATACATCTTTAATTTATTAATAATGCATTTGGATGAGACATTGCCAACCAGTATGGTAACATAAAATAATGCATAAAATAAAATAAACACAGGTATCAACTTATTTTGGATTTATTTTTTTCATTATGATTGGCTAACCTTAACATTATGTGGTTTATTAGATTGCTGCTGACCAAATAAATGGTCAAGAAATACTGGTTTGGGTCAAAATTATTTTGTAGATTGCACAAATTTACCGCGTAAAAATACAAAAAGTGCTACAAAATGAATGTTATTTAAAATATTATGATTCATCTCTTTTCCAATATACTTTTAAATGAGCTAGTTAGCTAAAATATTTAACAACGACCTAACATGTCTCTTATTGGTTGCATGTTTTTCTAAACAGTTGTCTATAGGTTTTATGCTCAGTTTTATTTCTGAGGTTTTATGTAGTCAGTAGCAATAAGTGTTTTAAGTCCCAAGATGGCGACAATTAGCTAGCTTCCGTTAATATTAAAATAGAGACCATGAGTAGTACCAGTGGACATGAAATTAGCACACTATTGTTGCCGCAGTGGACAATGTCTGTAGCGGTCATTATATAAAGTAAGGGTGGGCGATATGGCAAGAATATCATATCACGATTTTTTTAGAAATTTCACGATTTTAATCACAATTCTTTGTCATGTTGGTTTTACTACTTTGTCTGAGCAGTATAGCCAAACTAATTTCCCTGTTATAAAGTCAAGGTAACAAAAAAATAAAATAATGGTGGATATTTAGGCCAGAGTGGGCGAAGATAAAAGCCTTTGTCATTATTTTATATTTGTTATTAAAAAAACAAAGATACACATTACAAATACACATAATATACAAATAAAACAAACAGTGCTTTATTTTCAGGTACAATAGGCATATTTAGCAGGATCATTCAAGAAATTGAATGAAAAAAATATAATTATAAAACACTATATAGATTAATTCCTATTAAAGCAGCTGTATTTTTTATTTTTTTCAGTTGAGAGTAGAGAGTTATTTTTTTTTCTGTGTTTTGTTGTTTTAACATTAAAGAATAAAAATTCTGTCATCTGTCTGTCGATTCTGTCATAGTGTTTTATATTTATACCATCATTTACTCACTCAAAATTATTTTTAAACCTGAATGAGTTTCTTTCTTCTGCTGAACATACATGCTATTTTGAAGAACATGTAAAACTAAACAGTTGCTGGTCCACAGTGACTTCCATAATATATATTTTTTCCTACTATCAAAGTCAACGTGGACCAGCAACTGTTTGGTTACCCACGTTCCTTAAAATATCTTCTTTTGTGTTCAGCACAAGAAATAAATTAATACAGGTTTGGGACAACATGAGTGAGTAAATAATGACAGAAATTTAATTTTTGGGTGAACTATCCCTTTAATGACAGTCGGCTGCATGTTTATTACTGTCCCCTTAAGTTTAAGACCTGCTCGCATCTAATATACAGGCACGTATCCGTTTCTCTCTCAACTGTTTACTTTCATTTTAGACATAACCAACTGAGTCTATATGTAAACCTTGTGTGTTTTGACAGTATTAGCTCAAAAGATAACTTAGTTGAGTAATCAGGTGCTGTTAGACAGGCGTTTTTAGTGCGCACCCTTCAGGTGTAACGTTTACGGGCTCAAAAAAAGGCACGTCAGACCAGCGCGCGAATGAAAAGCTTAACCAGAATAAGTGCAGTGTTCCGTGAGTGTAACTCTACCGCTGAGTTAACACTGATGTGAATGTCGTGCTGTACAGTATATTGATACGGCGGTGCCAGAACTGTAATAGAATGTGCGCTGTTGCACAATACTACGATATTTCTTCAAAAGCAGATCGTGGAGACATTTTTATCGTCCATAATCAAAAATCGCCATATTGCACACCCCTAAAAAAGTACTTTATCATTTGTTCATTTGATTAGCAGTCACTAGTACACAATATTAAATCCACTCTTTTTAATAGGATCTCTTCAAAAGGCTGAAAAATATTTTGAACGAAAAGATTTATGATAGGCTTAATACGGCATACAGCTATCTGGCTCTGCTCATGTAACTTCTAAAGGCCTTGAGTACTTTCAGTTGTTAATAGTCGTTTGAATATCCTATTCTAATGTTAAATGAATTACGCATAAAACAGGCCACACTGTGCTTTTTTTTCCATTAAAAATGACCTACTATTTACTTTGATATGTAAGATGACAACATGAATACTTCTAGATCTGTTTACATACTACACTGAAAAAAACGATTCGTTGAATTTACGAAATTTTTTTAAAGGTAAGCGGATGCAATCAATTTATGTTAGCTACATTTAAATAAATTTAGTTGACTAACTTTCAACATTTTTATTTAAATGTAGCTAAAATAAATAGTTTGCAAGTCATTTTTTTCAGTGTATCAAATGTTATGATTAGATGCATATGTTTTCAAGTCCACCCATAAGCTGTCTGTAAATCATCTGGTTAAGGGACTGTGGAAACACTGACATTTCAGAGCAGATGCTGACTCACAGAACAGACCCATGTCCTCTCTTAGATCAGAAAGTGTCCACTATTTATACTCTTTTCTACATGCTTTCATAAGCACTCCTCTATACTGCAGTTAAAACCTGTTATTAACATCTCAGCATGTGTATTTTTCCATCACTTGGTATGCTGGGTATATATTATATCTTTGCACAATTATCAGGATTAAAAGATGCACTTATCAAGCTTCTTTGTTGTTCTTTTGTTCCTGCCTATTAAAATGCCAAATTTATGTGGCCATATTACGTATAGAATGATAAGAAGCCTTTGTGGCAGCAGGACGTTGTTGTGAAATGCTGCAGTGTTGTGGAGTCTCATCAGTGTTGGAGAAACATCCAGCCCTTATTCAGGACCACAAAGATGTGGTTTCAAATGCTAATGAACGGGCTGTGTGGTGGCATGATCTCATAGTTGGCTCAGGGTTAGGTTGGAGTTTTCTGGACCCCAAGGAAACAGTGGTACAGCACCAAAAATCTTCTCGTACCCTTTCTCTTGCTTTAAAACTTGCTTCCTCTGTAGCCCACATCTTGCCTAATGTGCTCATTCCACAATTCACACAGTGAAATCTATTTATATTGTATATTATGTAAATATCTAACGTAAATTGTGCAAAAAAAAGGTTTAAAATAATGAAGTTAAAAACTTTCTCTGTTTATCAAAGACAAATATATAGGATCGCTTATGGGATTCCACTACTGTTCAAAGTTTTGGGATCACTATGATTTTTCTTTTAAATAAATTAATACTTTTACTCAGCAAGGATATTATACTGATTCAAAGTGACAGTGAAGACATTTGTGTTGAAATGAAATATTTCTATTTTAAATAAATTTTCTATTCATCAAAGAAAGTTGCACAACTGTTTCATATGCACAAAATCAGCATAATAGAATGATTTCTGAAGGATCGTGTGACTCTGAAGACTGGAGTAATGAGTACTGAAAATTCAGCTTTGGCATCAAAAGAATAAATTACATTTCTAAAATACATTTAAACAGAAAAGTTATTTTAAATGATTAAAAACAACTTATGCTATTTTTGAAGTGTTTATTATACATTTTATATTGGTTTTGATTTGACTGATTAGCCCTAATTGTTTTATATATTATATGTACATAAATACTTATTAAATATTTTATTAGGCCAAATTGATTGCATATGCAGCTTCGTTTATGCCTTTTATCCATTTATAGACTGCCATCCGATTGTGCTTATTATTAGACATTACTATTTTTGATTTCTGTGAACCAGTATTGCCAGTATAATAATTGAAATCTGAAACGGTCCATGCAAATGAGGCATAAAAGCACAACATGCACTCCTGCTGGGTCACTGTGCCGCTGCCACACCCTTTACCCAGGTGGCTGTCTGAGATTCAGTGACACATCCGTGATAAAAGAGGCTTTAATATGCTTAACTGCAGAATCATTCGGCATTGCCAAATCACAGGACTAGGATTACCAGAAAAAACTAGGGCATTCACTTCTTGTGTAGATGCAACAGGGAGCATCAAAGTCCGATGAAATATTGGCCAGCTTGTGTTAGTCTTGTTTGTATAGAGCACTTAAATCACATACAGTGGCAGAAATTGCTCATCTGCAGGAATGATGGTGCCTAGCAGTGTAATTTATAATAATTTATAAAAGCTTTCCATTATACTTCTCTCAACCAGAGGACTGGACTAAGACTGGATTGATGACACATTTATATAGGATTACAATAAGTCCCTGAAAAGAAACATTAATTCCCTCCGTTCTGAATAGCTAGTTAGCTACAGTAGTTAGATAACAACAAACACCTGTGGTGCTTTGTTTAATGAAAGTTCATTTTGCATTTTAAATAAAAAGGAAATGCCATTGCATAACCTCTGTGTCAGCTGTACATGAAATGGGAATTAAATGGCTCGTTCCATGGGGACAAACAGATTTAGTGTTGCTAATACAGAGCGCTACAGCAAGATGTGCCGTTCACAAGGTTATTTGCTCCCAAAAGAGCACAAGACGGTGGCATGAGTGACTGTTTTAGATGCTCAGATGAGGCGATTCTGTTCCCAAACTTCCACGGGCCTCAATCTCTTGGGTGACCATATCTAGAGCAAAATATCTGGAGCAGCGCGAATGCTTGGTCTGTCTTCTACCATAGCACTGTTTGAGCTTATTTTAATGGAGTGCTCTCATTTTTAGAGTTCATGAGCAGATATTTATATCAAGCGGGTCAAGTGAGGTAGGACTGGATCTCTACACTGAGACCTTCTTAAAACTGACAGGGTTTTATGATGCTAATGCGATTAAGATGTTTGCGCTATGAAATTTAAGTCATTAATTAATAATCAGCAGTTATGAAGTTGCTTGTTCTTTAACGGATTCACTGAATACCTTGGACTTTTGGACTACTGTTACAATGCTACGTTCTTTCCCATTCTTTAGTGACTGTGGAAAAGTGCCAAAGGGAGTAGTGGAAACTGGAAGCTGGCTGAACACACCGCTCTCTGCAAAACCATCTGTTTATTTAAAATGGCAAAGTAGTTTTGTGGTTTTTAAATCCATTTGATATCATCAATATGCTAATTTACTTCCAATTGTTGACAAATTTCGCTTTTGGCAGATATAAACATTGAAAATGTACAGTTTTTCTTTTCCATTAAAAAAAAAAAAAAAAAAAATTATTAAAAAATGAATGACTCACCCTGCATGCCCAGTAAAATACTCTCTAGAATGAGAATGTCCCCCCCACCCACCCAATGCCATATGTGAGTAGCAAATCATGGTTCATGGTTCTGATTTAGCTAAACCCTGGCTATGTTTACAAAGTAATGAACCTTTTGGTACATCCTGCCAAAGATTCCTGTTTAAATACAAAACATGTCAATACAGGAATTAAATAGTGCTTTTTAAGCTATAAATGCCACTGAATAAAGGGTCTTCTGTAATTATTTTTTATTTATTTTTATCATTAAATCAATTTAACTTTTTTAATGAATTTTTTATTGAAAATTGTAAATTAGTCTATATTTTATCCCTGATTTTTCAAAAATGTGTCTTTTTTTATCACCTACATTTGTTTATCCTTTTCATCAGACACCAACAAAGAGCACACAATGCATTCATTACAAGGCCAATAGACCCATGTAGTTCTGGGCATTGTGCCTAAGGCAGAGCAACTGCAGTGCCTGAGACTTTCATACCTCCCTCGTTTCTTTGTACTTTGTCACTTTGTAAAGGGCAGCAGCAGGGTCGGAGCTACTAGTTTCCGTGGCAGCCCGTATTATTTGCATTCAGTGAGTCCTGGTGAAATCTGTCTCACTAGTCTTCACATATGCTGTACTTTCACTTCTGTACTTCCTTCTCATACCATCTGGCTCATAGAAGCAAGGCTGGGCTTAGGCCAGCTTGGTCCAAACCCCAGTCGTGCTGCGTTCAGCAGCTCTTTGATTATCCCACTAATTCCTCAATGCACCCTGCTCTTATAACACTCTTTATACAACTGAAAACGCAGGATAAATGTGTTTGGACTGGACTTTTGCGACGATGTAGACTTATGTTGCATTTGTGTCATGTGATTTTTCCTTATTAGCTTCGCATGGATATCCTCTTATCGTAATTTACACTTAAAACCCTAAACCCTTTACTTATGACTGTAATCCAAATGTCCATGATGTCTCATTAACAGGATTCTTGCAGGA
Source organism: Onychostoma macrolepis (assembly GCF_012432095.1). Taxonomy (NCBI): domain Eukaryota; kingdom Metazoa; phylum Chordata; class Actinopteri; order Cypriniformes; family Cyprinidae; genus Onychostoma; species Onychostoma macrolepis. Next base: position 12,636,833 of record NC_081179.1, on the reverse strand, counting down.
CTGTCCTTGAAATACATTGCACTAAGGTAGACATTTAGCTGTGGACATGCTGCTCTGTACATCTTGGGAGTCCTTTTCTTAATGAATGAATATTGATGTGAGTGATAGCTATGCCTTTCAGTGTTACTCCTGCTGCAGGGACATTCATTTTGATTAACATTAATCAATCATACGACTGCTATGTTTGACTTTCAAATGAACAAATCAGTACAGTGCTGTGAAGGAACATGCTTTAAAGGATTAAGCTCTGGCTGCTGTGTTGGGCTGCGAGTTATGATTTAGCATTTAGCCCTATTCCTGAATAATTTTCTGGCATATTGGCATACAGTTTTGGGGAGCAACTAACTAAACGTAGCTAAACTTTTCTAGTGAAGCTACTTCCAGTGGTCATATTGTATTTTGAACGTCATATTGAATTGCACATGCAAATTCATCGCTAAGTGAGCTCTATCTGAAATGTAGTAATGGAAAGCCTGATTTGTTATACTGAATCATTTCATCCTAAACAACTTTCTGGCATATGTAGCGCTGGGAGGTCTGGTTCATTGTAATGAATTTGTTCTTCCTGAAGTGTGATCCATTTTAGTGAATCAGTTCATCTTAAAGTGATTTATTCAGGTGAATCATTTTGTTCAGACAGTAAATGAACAGAATCAAAAAAGATTGTCTAATTCAAGTTCCTTAATGGCATATCAGACTTCTTTATAGCAGAATATTTAGTTTCTTACTGTTTTTGATTCAGTTATGTAACTAGGCAATATTCTTATTTTATGCATTAGGGCTTATATTTATTTTAAATTTATTAAATCAAATTTGATGTTATCACCCAATTATTTATCCATTCATTCAAACTTTCATTGTTTTGTGTGAGAAAAGTACAGCTCTGATTAAATTATAATCATTTATATCATTTTATATCATTGTACAGATTTTTTGCTCAGATTTTGCCCTCTGAAGTAGCTGTATTGTAGTTAGTAGTTTTGCAAACTACTATTACAAAAGAGTAGCTTGAATGTAGTTTAACTACTTCAAATTATTAATAACTAGTAGCTTAACACTTTTTGAAAAGCCAATAGAAAGCACAGACATTTAGCAGATTACTGTTTACAGTCTAATGCTTAAGCCTCAGATGCTCATTTCTTTTGCTTTCTGTATGAGAGTTTCGTTCTTTACAGGATGACCTTTAACTAGTGTGTATCCCCATGCTGCATCTGTTTTCAAATCATGAATAGGCTCAATGAGTCTAGTCACAATAGATATTTGTAACTTAATATCAACAAGAAAAACCATATGTATCTCTTCCAGGTCAAAGGACTCTGCACCACAAAAGTGATGTTCTTGAAACGGTTGTATTAGTGAACCCATCAGAAGATACTGTTATCTCTGAGGTAAGTTATTTAAAGCTGCCATATGTTTAGATTTGATGTTAGACTGAATAACCTTGTCGAAGTATAACCTTGCTGCAAACAGACTGACTCTAATAGACTAATGTGTTTTAAATGCCCTCTTTGTCTCTTATTATGTCCCAGATCCATTGTCTTGTATCTGACCCAGCTGTGCACAAGCTGCTGGTCCTGAGTGGGCAGAGTTCTGACCAAGGTGACCTGGTTCTCCAAACTGGAGTGTTCAGTCATCAAACCTTCTCACGTGTGTTTGCTGATCCTGGGGTAAGTTTAGATAATATAATTGTATTAACATTGATATGAAATATTTATGTATATTGTGTAGGGCTATCGTGATTCGTCGATTTTATTAGAGTATTCTTTTTTTTTTTAAATCCTCGACTTCATTTTGCTCGCGTCGACTAACCGGCAAAATGGCGTATTTCATGGACGAGAATCCATAAAACACATTATTAGACTGTTTTTCAAGGCTGCATGACATATTAAACCCATTTAAAAATCATAATTAAGCACAATTGTGAATTCACAAATGTTACGATTTAATTAAATAATTATATGCGATGCTGTTCTAATACAGTATATGCGCTTTAATTATTTACATGCGTGTAGTTCCACAGAAACTGTTATCATTTACATGTGTGGAGCATCTCAAACTCCATCTCTGCATGTTGTTGTGAGTTTGGGTTTATTATAACGTTCATCTAGGAACGCAACGTGTGCCAGATCAGATTTGTAAGGTAAATCATATATAAATCTACGCAAACACAGGAAAAAATAAAAGTGCTTAGTCGATATTAAAAAAGGATTAGATTGCACAGTAATTTGTAAAAAAAAATTTGTCAGGCCATTGGCGCCCCCTGCAGGCCTTTGTTGTGATGCGTAATCTACATTAGCTCTATTGTTTATAATACATTATGTATTTTAACAGTTTTGTTCAATAAAACCATATGATTTCTTGCTATTGATTTCATCATTGCGATTATATAGGTATTTTAAGTAATTTTAAAGGCTATTTTTCACTTACATCTATTTTTATTACCACAAAAAAATTTATTATAATTATAGGGCCCTATGAAATCCGTTTTATTTCCAAATTCAGTTTTTTCCATTTTCATTTTTCTATACTAATTGAGTTTTACAGTTTTATCTTTACCAAATTCTGTTTTCCATTATTTTCTGTATTCCATTTTAATGGTTCCATTAAATTTTAATAATCAAAAGCATCTCCAGTTAATTGATTTTATTAAAAAAAAAAAAAGTTTTTTTTTTATTAATTTCTTTTTTATTTCAGAAATACTGTACATTTACATTTTTCTCCTAAATAAATTCTGGTAAATAATATTTCTGGTAAATACTCCTTTAAAAAGTGTTTTTTTATTATAATTTTATTATTAGTACACTAGAACACACTTGCTTCTTGTTGCACTTTACTTTTGCTTTTTCATAGAAATTTCGATTTCGTTTGGTTTAATAAAATATAGTTTAATCAAATACTCTTAAGTAAAATTGTTGATTTCTTTGTTGGAAATTAGTCGTTTAGATTAATCGATAAATTAGTCGATAGATAAAATAAAAATAAAAATATTCATTAGTGGCAGTCCTAATATTGTGATTAATTTTGGACTTGTTTTTTTTCACGTAGGTCAGTAATTTGCTGGTTAAATCCAGCTCTGGACAGCGGGCAACACTGACTGTGTCTTGCCGTGGTGAGGCAGGCTGGAGCTCTGTGGGGCAACAGCAACACATTCGGGAGTTGCTGAATTATAGGCTGAATCCAGAGCCTACCCTCCCTAAGATGGAGGGGGTCACTGAGTTTACCGAATACATATCTGAGACTGTGGATGTACCATCCCCATTTGACCTTCTTGAGCCTCCAACCTCTGGAGGATTCCTAAAGCTGTCAAAGCCTTGCTGCTACATCTTTCCTGGTGGACGGGGGGATTCTGCGCTTTTTGCCGTCAATGGTTTTAACATTCTGATTGACGGTGGCTCTGACAGAAGGTCATGCTTCTGGAAGCTTGTCAGACATTTAGATCGTATTGATTCTATCCTTCTTACCCATATTGGTGCTGATAATCTTCCCGGGATCAATGGACTCCTTCAAAGGAAGGTTGCAGAACAAGAGGAAGAACAGTCTCAAGGTTCAACCACCTACAGTGATTGGATGAAAAATCTGATATCACCCGAGCTTGGAGTTGTGTTCTTCAACGTACCTGAGAAGCTTCGCACATCAGAATCAAATTTGAAAGTCAAGCGAAGCATTGAGGAAGCCTCTCTTACATTGCAATACCTCAACAAGCTAGGAATTAAGCCTGAGCCTCTTTTTCGAGTGGTCAGTAATACCATCGAGCCCATCACTCTTTTTCACAAGATGGGTGTGGGCAGGTTAGACATGTTTGTCCTGAACCCTGTGAAGGACAGTAAGGAAATGCAGTTCCTCATGCAGAAGTGGGCAGGTAACAGCAAGGCCAAGACAGGGATAGTGCTTCCCAATGGAAAAGAGGGAGAAATATCTGTACCGTATTTGACATCTATTACTGCACTCGTTGTATGGCTCCCTGCCAACCCTACAGAAAAAATTATCAGAGTTTTGTTTCCAGGAAATGCACCGCAGAACAAAATTCTTGAAGGGCTTGAAAAGTTGAAGCACCTTGATTTCTTGCGGTATCCGGTAGCCACCCAAAAAGACATAAATTCTGGCGTTTCACCTTCAGCGGTAAAACAAACAAAGCTAAAACAAAGAACTGACAGCAAAGAAAGTCTCAAATCATCTCCCAAGACTCAAGCACCAGCTAAGCCTTTTAAGAAAGAAACCGATGAGCATGAGGATGTATCCATTGTCGACATAAAGAGTGACTCTGTCAATGAGAACAAGATTGAGAAAAAAGAAGAAAAGAAGCACACCAAGCCACTGAAACCAAAAGCAGATGTGGCAGAAAAGAAAAAATTATTGAAGGAGAAATCACTGAAAAAACACCCTAAGGAAAGGGTGTCTAAAATGGATGAAAAGAAAGACAAAGAAAAGAGGGAAGTTAAAAAAGAAAGACGTGAAATTAAAAAAGATGATGCTGTGAAAAAAGATGAGAAAAAGTTTAAAGCCAAGGACACTTCAAAACCAGAACTGAGAAAAATAACTAAACCTGACCTGAAACCTTTTACACCAGAGGTCAGAAAGACCCTCCACAAGGCCAAAACCCAAGGAAAACCCAAAACAATAAAGAGCAAACCTACAACTGCCAAGGTAGAGAGTGCAGAGATTGTGGCCGAACCAGTGGCTGAAAAGATTGAGCCTGAGAAACCTGAAAAAGGGACAGGAGAAGTAATATCTGCTCCATCTACTCCAGAAGATTTAACAAAAGACTTTGATGAAATGAGACCCACTGAAACGACAGATCAATCTGAAGCTCCTAAAAGTGCCCTTACTGTCTCTGAATTACCAGCTGAAAGAGACAATGAAACTTCAGATGTTGCAGAGGAGCGAGAACAAGTTCATGTTACAGAAACCGATATTGTGGAACAAAAAACTACAGAGAAAGCAGCAGCACCATCAGCAGAAATCCAAGAAGTGCCATCAGCAGAAGTGAAAGAACAACAGGATGAGACCCAAACATTAGAATTAGAGAAATTTGAGGATGAGGGTGCTGCAATTGAAGATGAAGATGAGGAGGAGGTTGAGATACAGCCTGTTAAGAAGACGACAGATGAGGAGGAGGAGGAAGACATGGGAATAGGAGATGAAGAGGATGAAGGAGCAGCAAAGGAAACCAAAGATTTAGAGGGCATGGACAGAAAACATGAAATTGAGGAAATGGAGAAGCAAAAACAAGTGGAGGAAAGAAAGACTGAAGCTGAAGAGGAGCAGTTTGAAGAAGAGGATGTGATTGAAAAAGCTGAGCTAGAGGAGGCAGAGGATTTGGATGCCATTGCAGATGAAGAAATAAAGGATTTCTCTGCTGAGAAAGTCAAGGAAGAAGAGGATGCATATTTGTCAAACGTTGGAGGTGTTACAGCTGGCATTACCTCTACAGCCCAAGGAGCTGCAGCAGCAGAAAACTTATCATACATTCAGGATGAAACCATCCCTGGTTACTCTGAGACTGAACAGACCATCTCAGATGAGGAGATCCATGAAGAAGCAGAGGACAGGATACCACACCTTCAATATGAGGTTGGTAGCTATGATGTCTCCGTCCCAGACCAACCAGGCTCCTTTGATGCCATCCATGGAATGAGAGAAATGCAAGCTGCTGCAATGGGCAATGGAACAGACAAAGTATTGATTGGTGCACAGGAGCCACCTATTTCCATCTACACCAGCATACTTGCAGCACCACTAGCTGAAGAAGAACATGTTTCTTCAGCAACATCTATAACAGAGTATGACAAACTGTCTTCTTTACCCACTTCTGTTGCAGAAGATCAGTCAGTGGCATCCGTCACAGCACCTCAGACTGAAGACACTGGAAAAAGTTCCCTTGTCTTGGATACTGTTCAACCGGTTACCCAGACAGAGGCCACCCAAGGAAAAGACTACCTACATTCAGCTGGAACCATCTCACCAACATCCTCCTTAGAGGAAGACAAGTGTTTCAAATCATCTCCCTCTGATGAATCTCCACCACTTCCCTTAGAAGGCAAAACTGAGGGAATTGAGATGGCTGTCCATTACGGTGATGAAGAGGAGGATGAATATGAGGATCAAACACCAAATGTTGACATTTCACTTGGAAAGTTACAAGAATCATATGCCTCACCTGATAAACTTGAACACAAGGAGAAAGAAATGGACAAACCCAAAAGTCCTGTGCCTTTAGTTCCTGATACTTCATCTGATGAAAAATCCTCACCACCTGAGATGGAGCAGGCATCAGTATCACCTTCTAGGGAGGACTCATCTTTTGAAGTACAAACAATACTCTCCTCCCCAACGCACAGTGTTTCTAAGCTTCCTGTTACTGAGGCTAGTGTTTTTCCAGATGTGGAAGACCGATGCATTAGCCCTGATGACAGCACTGTAAAAATGGCTTCTCCTACACATTCTGGACCACCTAGTGCGTCTCACTCTCCCCTCAGAATGTCACCCGTGGAAGGGAAGGATAAAGTCCTCCTTAAAGAGACTCATCAAGAACCAGGAGTGCCAGTTAGCCCCACTAAAATTGAATCTGAAAAGGAGAGTGTAAAACAAAAACCTAGTATTTTAGATGAGAAAGAAATACCTCAAGCAGAGGAGGAAGAAAAGGATAGAATCCAGGAAGCAACCTCTGCACCATCCCCACTTGTTGATGACTTATCAGCTAAAAAAGAAAGCCTACCAGTTCTACCATCAAAAGAAATAAGTGATACAAAGGTAATGCCTGATCCAAGTGTTGAAAAGAAGGGCGAAGTTGAAGAGGACTTAAAAGAGAGCAGCAAGGCTGTAATTCTTGAGGATAAAGATACCAAATTATCTGATGATCGTGACGTTGAAGAAACTTTAAAATCGTCTACAGACAAAGAAGAGAAAAGAGAGAAGGAGAAAGAAAAGGACGGTGAGAGAGATGACACTGAAGGGAAACATAAGGAGGAAGACCAATTATTAAAGTATGCAGAGGTTACAGATAAAGGTGATGTAATATCAGAACCAGAAAAAGCAGCATTGCCCTCTAAAGAGGATTTTGATAAGAAAAATGCTAATGAAGAAGAGCTTCAAGGAAAGATTTTTCCAACAGTTCTGGAAAGTTCTGAGATAAAAAAACAGGAGAAAGAAGAAGAAGAAATTCAGCCAGAGAAAGCCAAAATATCTTCTAAATTGGACAAGGAATCCAAAGAGAAAGATCTGACTGATATATCTTGTCAGTCCATAGAAAGCCCAGATATCAAAGCAGAAACATCAACATCTCCTGAAGTAGCCAAAGCATATATGGAGACACGAGACACTGTAGAGAAAGATGTGACACCTAAACCGGAAAAGACCTCTGAGCAGAAATCTGAATCAACTGATATTACACCTGAACAGGTGGCTTTGGAGGAAACTGATTCATCTGTCTGTACAAGCCAATTTAAGGAAGACACAGATGGCCTCCAATCTCAAATACAACAATTAAGTGAAAAAACAGATGTTACACTGAAAGACGAAGAAAAGGTAGAAAGTAAAAGTGAGGCTGAGAAAATGATCTCAGCTGCCAAAGAACACGAAGACTCCCTCTCAAAACCAGATGTTCAATCTACAGAGATGCATGTAGAAGTGTCCATTATAGAGAAGGACATGTCTGCTAAAGATGATCAAGAATCTAAAGGGATGTCAGCACAAGAGATGAAACCTCATACATTAGAGGCAACTCTAAGTGAGACCGAAATTACTCGTAAACAAGACGAAGACTTAAAGGAGAAGCTATTGGAAGAAACGCAAACCACACAACATTTGGAAAAAGCAGATGTATCATACAAAGAAGAGCCTCAAATAACACATTCCGTCATTTCACAGGACACAGATGAAACTAGCCAAGATATGGAAACTGTAGTGGACACTAAATCCAAAACACAAGTTTCCATTTCAGACAAAATGGATTCCTTACCGATATTAGACCAAGAACCTAAAGACAAACAACCAGAATTGAGCCAAGTTTTGCTGTCTGAATCTGAGAAATTAGATTTGTCCTCTAAAGATGATCAAGACCAGAAAAACAAAGAGTTTGTGCTAACTAGCAAACCAGATGAAGAGTCTACAGAATGTCAGACTTATGAAAAAAGAGATCCGCATACTATCTCTAAATCTGATTTTGATTCTGAAGTGAAGAGTGGACCCCAGACAATAACACCAGAGAAAGAAGATGTGCAAGCTAAAGAGGATGAAATAAGCAAAGGCATATCTGTCAAATCTGAACAACCAGTTGAGTTTGAAGACATTTCCCCAAAACCGTATGAATCTAAAGATAAGTGTGTGGAGGATACTCAACTTCAGATATCTACAGATCAATCAGTATCTGAGAGTGCCACTACTAAAACCGACCAACAGTATGAAGAAAAACACACTGAAAAGATTGAAACTGAAGAACCTCAACCAAGCATGGCGACAGATGTGCCATCTGACACAAAACAAGAACTTAAGGCAATATCTGTGGAAGAAAAGCCAGAACAGATTCCAACAGAATCAAAAACTGTGGATTCAAAATCAGAACACGATACTTTAGGCACACTGAAGAAAACAGATCTTCCCATTGCAGAAGATAAAACAACTGATTCGAAAGTAAGCAAAGAGCCTGAGGAGAAATTAATGAAAAAAGATGCATCAAAATTGGTGTCAGATGAATTAGACAGCAAAATGGACTTGGGAGCCAAACCGAAATCTTTGGTAGAATCTTCAGAACAAATGTTTGAGACCTCAGATCTGAGTTGTAAAGAAAAAGTGGAATTGAAAGATGAACCTAAAGGAGATATCAAACAAGACGCATCATTACATGAAACAGATACGTTCCCATCGTCAGACATTGGATTCAAATTAAATTTAGATTATAAAGAAAAGTTCATTGAAGAAGCCTCCTCAACTGTGGAGAAAACAAAAGACACCAAGTCAACCTTTGAAACTACATTTCCAACCAAATTTTCAGATGAAGATGAAAGTACTGAGGAGGATGAAGGAGATGCTGTTTGTATGGGAGGGGCTGGTTCAAGACCATTATCAGTGGAACCTTGGAAGTATGAAGAACCAAAGGCAAGCAGTTCTGAGACAAGCATGAAAAAAGAGGAAACTGTGGCCCATTTAGAAAAAAAAGAGTTGACTAGAGATTCCAGTGGAACATCGCCTGAACCAGAGAAGGAGTGTAAGATGGATACCACATCACTTACACCTTCTACTACAGATACAAATACTAAAGCTGTCTCCGAGACTCTAACTGAGAGCAAACCAACAAGTATCACACTGCCCAGCTCTGACAGTCAGGCAAGTGTTGAAGATGACCAACATGAAACATTGCTTTCTTCAAAGGAAGCTGTAAAACCTGAGAAGGAGGCTGAGAGGGAAAGGGAAGGAGAACGAGAGATTGCCTCTCCAGGGTTAGAGTCACATTCTGATTTTCAAAAGACTGGCACTGGCACTGATGAGAAATGTGCTGAAAAGTCTGATAGTGAGAAAATGAAATCTGATGACAAGATGACTTATGAAGTGGAAAAAGAAAGCTATGAAGCCTCTAAATATGAGCCATATGAAAAGCCTGTTTCAAAAGACACTGAGAGAGGAAGAGAGGAAGAGGACCAGTATCCTAGTCTGGATAGAGATTTAGATGACAACAGAAAAACAAGTCAGGCCACTTTGCTTGGAGCTGCTTGTTCAGTAGAGGAACAAAGTGATGAAGAGCCAGTGTCTTTCAGCAAGGTTGATTACCAGACCTCACCAGTTATTCACAGCAGCCACAGTGCCTACTCAGAGCAAGACAATAAAGAGCGATACCAAGAAGAAGAACTGGTTAGAGAAGAGAGACCAGATCTTTTTGTCGACAATAATCTTACATATGACAGCAAAGCCACTTCGGCAGCAGGTTCAAGCTTGTTTGCCTCAAGTGATTTGCAAGACAAATCAGAGAAATTGGAAAGAGAAGAGAAGGAGAAGGAGAAGGAGGACACACATTCTCCTCTTCAAGGAAAAGATGATGGAAGTCGTGTTAAACTGCCAGATAAAGAGCCATGTATGTCTGCTTCCAGCCTTTCAAAACCTGATACACAAGAGAAAGACCATAAAGCAGAAGATACACTGGCAACGCCTCATGCAGAGGACCTGGACAAGACCAAAACCCATGTGACTGAAGCTTCCCCTCCACAAGGGCTTTTTTCATCGTCACAAGATAAAAGTCTTCAGAGTCTAACAACTTCATCAACATCTGCTTCCGATGAGAAAAAAATGGAGAGTCCAGTCTCAAGTGAAGGTAACAAAGATAAAAACAAACTGGATTCAGCTGAAAGCCAAAGTGACCCGTTTTCTTCTGGTCGATACTCGCCACCTGAAAAGGATATGCTTCCTGCCAGGTTATCACCTGAAGATCCCAGCACCGCCAGTCCTGGTTCTTCAGGTCAATCCATGAAAGTCGATGACAACGTTCTTGCACTTGAGTGCACTGGAAAAACAGATTCTCTTTCCAGCAAGTCATTGACTGTGAGTGCAGAGACAGATGAATGCTTGGTCAGAAGCCAAAAAATATTAGCAGAAGAAGAGGATGATTATGAGGAGGAGGAAGAGGAAGATGCAAGTGACTTGGACATTGAAAAGGGTGCCAGAGAGATGTCTGAAAAAGAGTCCAAAGAAGCATTTGATACCATGACTATATCTAAACCACTCGAATCAAAACAAGAAGATACTACTGGTTCCTTAGCATCTGGAGCATCTGCAGAAAATCTACAGACAGATACAACTGGAGATTCATCCACAAAAAAGTCCCCACAACAGAGCCTTTATCAGTACCTGCAGAGCACAAGGATATAATCAGCAAGGAGGATGAACAGTCCAAGAAAAAAGATACTGGTTCAGTCCAATATGACATACCCAAACCCAGCGATGACAAACATGAGCCACAGAAAACGTCTGATAAAAAGCCTGAATTGACTGAATCCCAAGCTGTTGCTCAATCAGCCATGTCTGATGCAACTTACTCATCATCTTCTTCCTTTAGTTACTCTTCCTCAACGTCTGCATCATATTCAACTGGTCAACACCTTGGAGAAGGCCTAGAAACATTAATTAATGTTCCTAGTGTCCAACTACGATCAGATGGAGACAGTATATCATATGAATACTCATCGCTAAAAGAGGAAGAGTCGCCCATTATGGATTTACCATGTTTAAAAAAAGATGAATACATGGAAGTCACAGACCGAATGACACCTGCTACAACTACAGCTGAATCAATATCTAGTCTTGCCAGGTTTTCTCCTCTCAGTCCCTTGGAGGAATCAAAATCGTTTCTTCAAGATCAAACATCATCAGCAGAGGAAAAGTCAGAGGAGGATATGTCAAGCATCATATCTGACAGGGATCATGTCTCTCTTCCTAAACATGTAGCAGAGCCACATTCCTCAAAATCACCCGAATCAGCAACTTCTGAGCATGCAGCTCACCCAACTGAGGAGGCATCTGTGACAGCTCTTAAGTTTGACATTGCACCTTTGGAGAAGGCTGACTCTACAGACAAACAGTTGCAGGAAAAATCCTCTGATGATGAGCCAGAGGATAACAAAAGCAATTTTGAGGAAGGAACCTTACCATGTAGAATTGAATGTGAAAAATCTTCAGCTACTGAAAAATTAAGTACAGCATCTTTACCAGAGCAACATGCTGATGTAAAACCCTCAACCACAATATTACATTCATTTGATCTGAAAACCACAGATGAACCAACAGAAATGACTGGTTCTCAAAAGGTGCCAGTCACAACATGTGGGCCTCTCAGTACTAACACCCAAAGTGAACAAAGTATGAAGCAAGAAGGGGCAGAGAAGTCTGAGGAAATTAAAGACTTGCCTGAAAAAGGACAGGAGGGGGTTGAAATGAAAGAAGCAAAAGTTAGCAAAATGGAATATGAAGAGGAGCGTGAGACAGAGAAGAAAGAAGGAGTAAAACATAAAGCAATGGAGGAAGAACAGATACAACCTGAAAAGACGGTCGAAGTGAAGTCAGAAAAGATGGGAGAGAGCCTAGATGATGGCAAGAAGTCAGAGCAGCAGAGTGATAGTGAAGGGAAAATTGAGCAGTCAAAAGTAAAGAAAGAGGTAGAACAAATTGAAACAACTGTAGAAAAGGAATGTCAAGAAAAAATGGAAGAGAAGAAAGAGCAAACAGAAGAAAAGATGATGGAAAAAGACAGCAAAAAATCAGATACAGTTGAGTCCAGCCAGCATAGTGCCTTTGCGTCCACAATGCAACATGAAGATTTTGTATGTCTAAAGGCTCCACCTGGCTATGGAGAAGATGTTTATGAGGGTATAAAGGAGGAAAAGAGGGATGAAGAGGAGGAAGAGACTTATGATTCAAAAGAACGTCCACCAACTCCACTATCAGGAGCACAGGCTTGTTATCCTGAGGTCTCCAAGAAGTCAGATGAGGAATTCACTCGACCCTCTGATCTTGGTATGGAGGCCATGTCCTCACATTCACCTTCGCTCTTCAAACAGCGCAAAGGAGATATCTCTCCATCCTTCATTAATCCAAGCCCACATGAACTATCGAGTGAGGACGGAGATGAAGATGCTAGAAGCGATCATTCAAGGGATGATGATGGTGATGAGCGTGAGCAGCACTCTGTCAAAAGGAGATCTCACAAGCAGCAGCATCGTCATCCCCACAGTCACCAAGAAGATGGTAAGGAGGGATCGCACAGTATCCCGAGTGGTACATCGACTGGGCATGGCATTATGCTAGCAGGGGAGGAAACTCCTCCCACATCTCTGAGCGAGTCACTACCATCTCAGTCTGACTCAGATGTTCCTCCAGGGACTGAGGAATGTCCTTCAATTACAGCAGAAGGGAACCTTGATTCTGATGAAGACGCAGAACATCTACCTGTGGACAAAATGTCTGCAGCTGGCGGCAGCGGAGGAAGTCATCATTCCTCCTCCCCGAGGAGTCACGATCCCCTGCCCATTCCAATGAAAGACCCTCTTCCTCACCCTCCACACCCTGATGTGTGCATGGTGGACCCAGAGGCTCTTCTTAATGGCCAGACCCACACTGAACGACCAGTGAAGAAAGACCTAAAAACAAATAGAGGCTTGAGGAAGACACTAGGAAAGTCTGCATCGCCAGGGCGTAAAGGAGATACAAAAAGCAGGAGATCTAGTACCCCTGTGAAGCAGACATCTAAAGACTCCTCACCTCATGATCTTAAAAGAAAAGATTCGGAGAAGACTTTTCGTTTGTCCAAAATGTCTGAGACACAGGGATCCAGGGGAGACATCTACAACCCAGGAAGAGGACTGGTCAATGGTGTTAAGAGTAATACAGGTACAAACATGCATGACACATTAGTACCATGTCGGTTATCGAGTAATGTTAGAGATTTTAATAATTTATCAGTCAATACTGGATATTTAACCGTGCATGTTAATATACCTATCCACCTTTTTCTTCCTGTAAAAATGGGCGTGGACATTTGTAAATTTTATGGGCCTGGGTTCCGATTTCATCCGCGTCCAGCTATTTTTAGCTGTACAAAAATTTTGCTGCTTGATATTGAAAATTGGCGTGTCTTACCATATTATTTTAATGTACTCTCTTAACTTTGAGCGGACTGGTTTGTAGTGCAAACAGTTTTACCGTTTACTGCACGTTGTCATTCTTCTCGTTATTTCCCTGTAGCGGCTAATGAACCAAAAGTCTTGCCCATAGGCTTACTTCCGCATTGAAGAAAAAGGTGGATATTTACATTTACATTATCTCCACTGTCATGTAACACTCACTTAAATTAACTCTTCAAAAACTCTATTTAATGCTGCCAAAATGAACATCCATTTTTCATACTGCACTCTTTTAGAAATAAAGGTACAAAAGCTGTCACTGGGGCGGTACCTTTTCAAAAGGTACACTTTTGTACCTATTAGGTTCAAATATGTACACTTTAAGTACTAATATGTACTTTTAAGGTACCAAAATGGACCCTTTAGGTACAAACATGTACCTTTTGAAAAGGTACCGCCCCAGTGACAGCTTTTGTACCTTTATTTCTGAGAGTGTGTACATTATAATGTTGATACCTAAATTCACTTGTAGCATTTAAAATAACTGATTTTTGTTTTTAGTGCTTTTTAATTAGTGTTTTTAATTTATTTAGACAAACTAGTACGGATTTTTTATGTTGTCCGTTTATCGGCAATCAACCATAACATGGAAGAAGTATCAGTAAAATCCAGACAAATATCTCAGCAATGGTTCTTCGTTAAACCACACATGCAAATAACCAGTGGTATATTCTTTTAGGCTCCAACCTGAAATCCAGCGCTGGGACTCCACCTGGACCACCCATCTACGTCGATCTAGCTTACATTCCCAACCACTGCAGTGCTAAAAATGTTGATCAAGAATTCTTCAAGCGAGTGCGAGCAGCATACTATGTCGTCAGTGGAAATGACCCAGGCAGTGGTGAACCCAGCCGTGCAGTTCTAGATGCACTCCTAGAAGGGAAAGCACAATGGGGCACTAATCTACAGGTATGATTTGACTTTACACTAAAATGAAATGTATGGATGTATGTTTGTTGTAGTAATCCCCTAAAACAGGGGCTTTCAAACTGGTGTCTAGGACACAAGGGGGTACTAGGAAGTATGCAAAAAAAAAAATCTTTTTTTTTTTCTGGGCTGTCAAAGTTAAAGTGCACTCTCAAGATATTGATTAAACGTTGTTTAATGTAAGGGTTGAAAACCCCTGTCCTAAGGTCTTACTTGAAAGCAAAAACTGCAATTCATAGTTAATCTGACCATCTTCTTCTCATCTAGGTCACTTTAATCCCTACACATGACACAGAGGTAACTCGGGACTGGTATCAGCAGACCCATGAGAAACAGCAGGACCTGAATATAATGGTCTTGGCCAGCAGCAGCACAGTGGTCATGCAGGATGAATCTTTCCCAGCCTGCAAAATAGAATTTTGAATTGGTTTTCTATTTAGAGCTTTCCATTCATTCCTCATTCATTTCTAATCTTTTAGGTTTAGATGGGTTACTCCACCCACAGCCTTCCATCCGCTGCCATTTATAGTTTGTATTCAAATCCTCAAAAATTCAACAAAATCCTAGTGCTGTCAAAAGACTTTATTATAAGCTTTGGTCCTGAATCTATTGTACATTTTTGATTGCATCTGCAAAGCTTTGGCAGAAAACTGAATGTTCACTTGCTAGCTGCTATGAAATAATAATATATTGTTCAAATAGGCTAAAGTTGTATTACAAATTGAGTTTTCTCATATTCTTTAACATAACTTAGAGACCTGCCTGTAATTTGAATTCGAAGCACAAAAATGCCCTCTGTGAATTGGTTAAAACATCATCTGATTAATGTTTCACATCCTTTATCATCAATTTTAGCAGACATACCACATATAGACACAGTTGCCTGGGAGAACATACTTTATACAATAGGTCACAAGGCCTTAGAGCAAACAACCTCTGAGAACAGACTCGAAAAAAGTTCAGAGTAGCTGTCTTGTGAGCTACGGTTACAATGAGGCTAGACAAGTCTCCCCATGAGATCACATACCAGCAGATGAGTGAAAAAAGAAATAACTGTACTCTAAATTGCTAATCCAAAGAGGATTTTTGCCAAATCGCAATTCTTTCAAATGCCGATTTACAATATCAAGCATAATCCAAGATTTGTGTCCCTTAGGTGACAAAGATGGATCATTCTCTATTCAAACATCTAAGCGGTCCAGCAGTTTTATCTCAATAATGTGATTGTAGTGAAGACTGTACATGTATATGTAAATGGTTTTAAGAGTAAAGCAAAGTAGATGGCATCTTTACAAACTACTAACCCACTGATATGACTAGGCTCTAATATGATCACGTGACTCAGGATATAGAAGGCAAAAGGTTATTGAAAGAATAAGTGTGTTGCGTTTTTTCAGTATTGCAAGTACTGTACTAAAGCATGCTGCTCTCTAGCTTGGACTAAACGTTGTTAGTATATTAATTTAGTGATCTGTTTTGGGGATCTGTTGTGGTCCAGATCTCTTCAAAAGCAAACTATTTACGAGCAGCTTGAATACCATCTGCCCATTAACTGAGTAGACCACCATTAGAGTTGCCAATTACATGATGTTCTGTTGCTTGAGTGAAAATGACAGAAATTTAAATGTGGCCACTTTAAGACCAACAACAATAATAACGCTTCAAATAATCCGTTTTATATTTTGGTGTTCAGACTTGTGACATGCTGAATGTTTTGTTTGTGTGTTGTTGATATACTTGACCTGATTTTTTTTTCCCCCAAGCTGAGATTCTCTGGCTCACAAGCACTTTAGGTTTAACTTGTTTGAAAGGAAAACTGGTGGAAATTACACTAATTGTACACTAAAATGTAGCAGTCGAGACATTAGTTATAGAGAGACTAATCAACAGAAATGAATATTTGTTTCATGGTTGCTGTGAGAGTAGACAGTGAGGGTTACCCTCATGTGCCTTTTGTGTGTTGTTTGACAAAGAAAATGCTGAGTTATTACATACTTATACATATGCACATACACACACACACACACACGCACGCACACACACAATATGTCTACTAACATTCATTTTGGGTTAACTGAAATTAGAAATTCTTTATAGCCTTACTTCTTTAGGTTTATGCTATTAAAGTTTAAATTGACTGAGAAGTGTGAGTATTACCAAACAGCAGGCGTTTATAATAATTACATTATGTTGCATCAAGTATGATTGCACTTTTCTAAAATGAAGTCAGTTTGGTAGATAGGCATCATCATGTAAATAATTAAGTAACATTTTTAATTTATTTAAAAACAAATATAAAAATTTCAATTAAAATGACTGATCAATATTTGGCGATGTGGACAAGAACTACTTTAGCTAGTTATTATCTAAATTAAATTGTATGGTGGTCTGTTATTGAGAACAAACACTCTAGAACAGGAACAGTTTAAGATACAATTTTGACTTTTGTTGCTAGTATTAATACATTAATTGGCATTTCTATAGCTTACATCTTTATAAATAGGAAAAATATGAATTCAACCTAACCTGAAGTTATATCATTTACAAAACAAGCTAACAATTAGTGTTTCTGTTTGCACTGGAGGCAAGAAAAACTAATTAGAAATCTGTCTTTGGCTTGGTTTGACAGTGGCTCTACATTTTCAGTTACATTGTGAACAGTATCTTCAATAGCAAACCATCAAGGCCTCATTGGTAAATGCACAATTGTTTTGTCCTTGAAAAGCAGCAGTGCCATCACCCATGCTGTTAGAAAACAAGCTCTGAAACACTGCACCCCTAACCCTAATCCAGTATATTCGCAGTGAGTGGATAGTTTTTAGTGTGTCTTGATTTTTTTTTTTTTTTAATGTAAAATCAGCTTTAAGCATTGCAGTAGACTTAATTTTGTGTTATTTTAATCTAGATTTAAGTTCTCTCAGAGAAGCTGTCTTTGAGATGGTCAAAGTGACAGGGTCTTTGTGTACGTTTACTTGCTGAGAACGCACAGGTTAGCAATGGTGGTCAAAGCCTAAGAACCTAGCTGTAGAGCCTCAAAAAGCCTTGAAGATTACACTAGTTTATTGGATAGATACACAATTATTCGCAAAAACCACACCCAATTCCACCAGTGTACGCAAACCCACACTGAGACCAAATTCTTTGTTTTTTCCTAGAAGGATTGTTAAAATGGGCTGAATATGTACTGTATGTCATATGGTGTGGATATATTTTCATATTTGAAAACATGAGTGTTTTATTTCAAATACTTGGCCTTAGTAACAAGTACTATATGGTCTTGTTGATTAGCTGTGATTTCTTTACACAAAATTAGTTTTGTGTTAAAGATGAATGCACTAACTTGAAATAATATTTTTGAATGTAAAAGTTGCTTTGCTGGATGCTGCTTGAACAAAGAACTAGCAAAATATGCACATGGAACAGTGAACCTCAGAAAATGGGTCACAGAAAGAACTGGTTAGAATCGTGAGTGACTCATGACAAAATATTACATGTTCAGCTGTTGCTGATTTTAGTACAGATACATAACTCTCTTGAAAATAAGATTCAAAAATTTTGGTTTGCAGAGGGCTGTTTCACAACTAACATACAGAAAATGGAATATACTATAGACGTGAGGTTTCCTCCTTTACACTTAAAAAAGCCAAAATAGAAATCAAAACAAATGGCGAACCTGTACATAAATCAAAATAGCTGACGTGGTCATTTATGTGAAATGCTTTCTTTTCAGAAAGTTCTATGGTCATTGTAATTCTAATTTCCTAAAGGTAAAAAAAAAAAAAAAAGAGAAAAAAAAGACTACTTAAAGTACCTCTACAAATCTCTATTAGTTCAGTTTAATTCTACATCAAATGCATCATCATGTGATGGATTCATTTGGCCATATGTCATGTATACGTATCCATATTTGCATGTGACCTTATTAGTTATACTCCTGAATGTAATCGTTTAATAATCAGAATTAAAACTATTTTAAGATGATATATTTGAAGCTAATTGTCTTTATGGTACTGAAATATGCATATATTATTGGGCTTGGCTTCTGTTTGCCCTAAGATGTTGTCAAGAAGATGCTGTGATATTTCCTCGTTCTTTGGCGCTGTATGAATCTTAGTTCTCTTCTTCTTTAGTGCAATATTCAACATTCTGTCTTTAAAAGCTCAATGCAAAAGTAGATTTCTGCTGATTTACTGTAAAGGGAACCATCCTGGTGATCATCAATAAAAAACATCAAAATTTGGAAAACTCTTTCTGTGTGGATCTCTTTATTAATTTATTTTCCACTTAAAACTTGTGGAACTGTTTGAGCACTGTTGATTCCATAAGTTTTGTTTTGTTTTTTCCCATAAGGAATTTCATAAAAGGTTTTCATCATGAATTCGCTGTTAAACCTGAATATTTAAAAATTATATTATATTATATATATATATATATATATATATGGTATATACAGTGAGGAAAATAAGTATTTGAACACCCTGCTATTTTGCAAGTTCTCCCACTTAGAAATCATGGAGGGGTCTGAAATTGTCATCGAGGTGCATGTCCACTGTGAGAGACATAATCTAAAAAAAAATCCAGAAATCACAATGTATGATTTTTAACTATTTATTTGTATGATACAGCTGCAAATAAGTATTTGAACACCTGTCTATCAGCTAGAATTCTGACCCTCAAAGACCTGTTAGTCTGCCTTTAAAATGTCCACCTCCACTCCATTTATTATCCTAAATTAGATGCACCTGTTTGAGGTCGTTAGCTGCATAAAGACACCTGTCCACCCCATACAATCAGTAAGAATCCAACTACTAACATGGCCAAGACCAAAGAGCTGTCCAAAGACACTAGAGACAAAATTGTACACCTCCACAAGGCTGGAAAGGGCTACGGGAAATTGCCAAGCAGCTTGGTGAAAAAGGTCCACTGTTGGAGCAATCATTAGAAAATGGAAGAAGCTAAACATGACTGTCAATCTCCTCGGACTGGGGCTCCATGCAAGATCTCACCTCGTGGGGTCTCAATGATCCTAAGAAAGGTGAGAAATCAGCCCAGAACTACACGGGAGGAGCTGGTCAATGACCTGAAAAGAGCTGGGACCACCGCTTCCAAGGTTACTGTTGGTAATACACTAAGACGCCATGGTTTGAAATCATGCATGGCACGGAAGGTTCCCCTGCTTAAACCAGCACATGTCCAGGCCCGACTTAAGTTTGCCAATGACCATTTGGATGATCCAGAGGAGTCATGGGAGAAAGTCATGTGGTCAGATGAGACCAAAATAGAACTTTTGGTCATAATTCCACTAAACGTGTTTGGAGGAAGAAGAATGATGAGTACCATCCCAAGAACACCATCCCTACTGTGAAGCATGGGGTGGTAGCATCATGCTTTGGGGTGTTTTTCTGCACATGGGACAGGGCGACTGCACTGTATTAAGGAGAGGATGACCGGGGCCATGTATTGCAGATTTTGGGGAACAACCTCCTTCCCTCAGTTAGAGCATTGAAGATGGGTCGAGGCTGGGTCTTCCAACATGACAATGACCAAGCACACAGCCAGGATAACCAAGGAGTGGCTCTGTAAGAAGCATATCAAGGTTCTGGCGTGGCCTAGCCAGTCTCCAGACCTAAACCCAATAGAGAATCTTTGAGGAGCTCAAACTCCGTGTTTCTCAGCGACAGGCCAGAAACCTGACTGATCTAGAGAAGATCTGTGTGGAGGAGTGGGCCAAAATCCCTCCTGCAGTGTGTGCAAACCTGGTGAAAACTACAGGAAACGTTTGACCTCTGTAATTGCAAACAAAGGCTATTGTACCAAATATTAACATTGATTTTCTCAGGTGTTCAAATACTTATTTGCAGCTGTATCATACAAATAAATAGTTAAAAATCATACATTGTGATTTCTGGATTTTTTTTTAGATTATGTCTCTCACAGTGGACATGCACCTACGATGACAATTTCAGACCCTCCATGATTTCTAAGTGGGAGAACTTGCAAAATAGCAGGGTGTTCAAATACTTATTTTCCTCACTGTATATATATATATATATATATGAAATAATGCAACAGATGGCTTCAGTGAAAGCATATAGATTGATTAACAACATTGGCGCACACCGCAGTTCTGTCTTTATAGGTTTATAAGTTATTGTTAAAAAAAAAAAAAAACCGTTAAGGCTCATTCACTAACGGCGCTACTTTTGTATCGTGCAACTCGCTAGTTGGCTTTTTCCGTACATTTTTCATCCTTGTTTCTTAGTCTCAGTTATTGATTATATTGAAAATTACTTAAGCGGACTGATTATTAATAGAGTATTAATATTACTGTAATATAACATTAAAGCGTTCGTCTTGTTACTAGACTCATTGTTTTGTTCAATGGACTATTTTTGTTAGCGGAAGCTTTGATAATACAAGTTTAAAACAACGAATTATATCAGTAACGTCAACTTTAACGCTTTTAAAGTTGAAACACTCCGAAATTAATATAAATGTATCTTTCTTTAACCATCTGAGGACCGAATCTTTCGTGTTTTTTTTTTTTTTCCCCCTGAGGAAATCTATGGCGTTACTGTTGATAGAGGTTTGAACCCAGAACAGTCGTTTGAACAGTTTCTTCTCCTCTCGGTGACATTACCTCACACAGAGTCCACAGCAACCCACACCTCTTCCAAAATCTTCTGGCAGGAGCTAAAGTGGTTGTTAGCCTCTTGTCTCTGAGCACCGGCCGGTGACACACTTCTCACCGCCGCGGAGTACTGGGCTTCTTGTTGCTATGACGATGTCTTTTAATACCAGCAGGTGATATTTTAGGGCAGAGGTGGGAGCAATTTATGATATTGTCTTTTCAATTTGATTAATGGTCTCGGTAACCTGTCAGAATTTATATCGCGCATAAATTGCGAAATGAATTATGCAGCTACTATGCAATTCAAACTAGGCTAAGCGAATATGCATAGTATCATTCACTTCAAAGGCCCGATTTTGCATTATATTTCACTATTCCACTCCATCAGGTCCCTGAGGAAAAATATCCGCTGGACGTTTGGCATATTTGTCCCCACATGAATGAAAATGAGCTAAACAGAGCACAGTATGACTTCATCTTTAGCTCGCGGGTTCCTTGCGATGACTCGCTGTCTTCTCACACACACACACACACACACACGTTCAGTCACTCATTCAGCTGAAGTCAATAAGCGGATGAGAATCCGTCGCTATGGCAACACAGCAGCACAGCTGAGGGCAAAGCATGAGTCATCATTATTGTTTTGCATCACACTCTTTGAGACTCTCGCACCACAGATTGAATTTCAAAACCTCAATTAAGTCGGAGAGAACAACAAATCACGCCAGGTATAAGTCACAGTGATTCAGTGGATGCCTTTCATTCGTTAAAAAAAATATGACAGACACTTTTAAAGCTATTTTATTAAGTAATACAAGTCTAAAATTAAATATACTTTCAAATTCACAGAGTAAACACAACAGCAGATTGCAAACAGCTGAACATTCTTGAACATTATTGCAGCTCATTTTATGGGATGGGTCCTACTCAAAATAAAAATTCTGTCATTTACTCATCGTCAAATTGCTCCAAACCTGTTTGAGTTTCTTCCGTTGAGCACAAAAGAAGATATTTTGAAGAATGTGGGTAACCAAACATTTGACGGTAGCCATTCACTTCCATGGTTTGGAAAAAATATATATATATTATGCAAGTCAATGGGTGCCATTAACTGTTCGGTTACCAACATTCTTCAAAATATCTTTTATATTCAACAGAAGAAATAAATTCATACAGGTTCTGAATGACATGAGGGTGAGTAAATAATGACAGAATATTCATTTTTGGGTGAACTATCCCTTAAATCATTCTCAAACAATACCTTTGCATTTCATATAATAAAAATACAGCAATTTTTATGTAAATCTAAAAACAAATCACATGATCAAAAAATAAATCAAACATCTAAAAAAAGAAAAAAATCATAAAATAATTCTAATATACACAAACAAAAAAAAAAAAAAAAAAAATAGTGGCACGATTAAAATTACACGATTGGATCTGAATGATTAAATTATTTTTTTTGTGGATTTATATGCTTCTTTCAGTATTTATTTGAGTTGTATTACTCTGTAGGGTGAAAAAAAGATGCACAGAAAATTACTATTGTCTGTAATGTCTCTGTCTCTCTGCCGCTGAATCTGGGATCATAATTACTATCCAACTCCACCGGAGCTTAGAAGTACAGCGGAAGAGCTAATTACTGGTTTCAGAGCTGTATTTGCTGACAGATCAAACTATCAGCTGAATCTCAGCCAAAGAGGCTCTGTATTGTTCAGGCAGAAGTGCAGATAGTACAATATTAGCAGCTTCCAAGTAGATAACTAGGACCGTATCAGTCTTAACCTCAATCCTTTAAAACACACTGTGAAACTGATCTAAGAGTAAAAAATGTTTCTACTCGCTGTTGAATCTGAAGTTGGATGAGGGCTCTGCTACAGATGGAGACGAGGGCCCGGCACTGGACACGGTACTGGGAGGGCCGCTGGCGTCTGCACACACAAACACACAGAGTTAAAGGTCCTGGTCTTTCAGATTTTTTTTTTCTCCATTTATTGTTTTTGTCTTGACCAAAAAAAAAAAAGAAATCCTTTAAATTTAATAATGTCATAATCATTCATTTAATCAAATTTACTTTAAATGAAATGGCATCTAATTTTAGTTGGAAAAATATATATATTTTAGTTAAAAAGAAAACATTTTTGCACTACTGTTCAAAAGTTTAGGATCTGTAAGACTTTTAAAATGTTTTTGCTTTCTCACCAAGGCTGCATTTATTTGGTCAAAAATACAGTAAAAATAGGAATAGTGTCCAATATTATAGTTGTTATATTTTCAAATCTAATTTATTATGATAGCAAATCTGAATGTTCAGCATCAGTACTCCAGTTTTCAGTGTCATGTGATCCTTCAGAAATCATTCTAATATGCTCATTTTGTGCTCAAGAAATATTTCTTATTATTATCATCAATCTTGAAAACATCTGTGCAGCTTAATATTTGTGGAAATTGTGATCATTTATTTCTGGATTTTTGATGAATAGAAAGTTCAAAAGAACGGCATTTATTTGAAATATTTTATGTAACATTATAAATGTCTTTACAGTCACTTTTGATCAATGTAATGCATTCTTGCTAAAACAGTATTAATTTAAAAGAACATTTTTTAACAGCAGTATATATAACGTTTTATATATTAGCTTACAGTAATCATCCTGTATCCTAACACAACACTGGCTCAACCAATGGTGTGATTTTGGGGTGGGGCTTCAGTATCTGAATAACCAATAGCAATTCCAAATGGTACCGCTTCTGTCACAGTAATCAATCACAGCACTCGAAATTAATCTTTAAAAAACATAATATGAAGTCCACCAAACTAGAACCTGTCAGCAGATTCTCAGTATTTAGCCCTATTCGGACGGGACTAGTTTTCTGAGCTACATTTGAGTTTCGATTCTTATCACCTGACGTCTGCGATGTTCATGTACCAATTCGGACGGGACTAACATCTCTGTGTTTACTACAAATACCATGGTGAAGCTATATGGCTAGTATAGCAAAACCATGTTAATGTGTGGTTGCTTTAGTTTTACTTTAGTTATTTATTTGTAGTAAACCCGTGTTTAATTTTCATAAAGGTGCATATGTAATTAAAACATTATGTAATTGAGTGCAGAATGAACCAGTCTGAATGGTTTACGTGATCTGACTCTTGATTTTATTATTGTTTTTAATTTATTTACTTGCCGGGAGGCAAATATATCAAATATGAGCGCGGTAAGAGCGTCTACGGTAATTCACGTTGGCCAAAACACACAAGGAAACGCGTTCTCAAAAAATCTCACCGGCAATCACAAGACATCGCATTCGGACAGGATTAGTTTTCTCAGAGGATCACTGAGTTTGCTGAAAAACAGTAGGTAATTTGCTCTGGAATTATTACAGAGGTTGTGTGAGAAAAACACAGACATGGCAGATTCGGACGGGATTAAAATCACCAATTACGTCTGTGAAACACACATTTCTCTAACGACCCCCTGTAAAACTAGTCCCGTCCGAATAGGGCTTTTGTTTCATAAATCATCATGACCACATTTACATAACCGATATCCTTCTGTATTGTCCTACATAGAGCCTCATGGAACTAATGTTACATAAACAAAAACGGAACAATTACACTATTAATCTGAAAGATACTTTTGTCTTCCAGCATGTTCCTGGCCCCACTTTCACAAACAATGATATTATAGTAAATGGGTTACAAAGAGGCAGACAACGCAGTGACTAACGCAACCTAGATTTTTACTGAAAGCTGCTCCTAAAGCCACAGACTGAACATAAATCACTAAACTCTCAGGGGAAACTGCAGCATTAAAAGCCAACAGTAATCTTCTAAATGGCAGAGCTAAAAACTAGAATAGACCTGACAACTTAACTCAATTTCGCACCAAATAAGAGGTTTCATGTCTCGTCCAGTAAGAGTGACCATTTAAAGTGCCCACAAAAGTGCCTTATCCTAATGAAAAAAGATACTATGACAGTTAATACAAATACGTAATCAACCAATCTCATGGCAGCAACTCAATGCATTTTGGCTTGCTGACATGGTCAAGATGATCTGCTGAAGTTCAAACAGAGCATCAGAAAGGTGATTTGAGTGACTTTGAACATCTTGTAATGGCTACTTTCAGCAGATGTGTCACGTCACAAAAGCTCAAATTGTGTCAAACTGGTTTCTTGAATATGCCAATGAGTTCACAACACTCGTATGGCCTCCAAAGTCACCAGATCCCAATCCAACAGAGCATGTTTGGGATACAGTGGAACGGGAGACTCGCATCATGGATTGCAGCCGACAAATCAGGAGCAAATGCATGATGCTATCATGTCATTATGGACAAAAATCTCTCTGGAATGTTTAAGCAACTTGTTGAATCTATGCCATGGAGAATTAAGGCAGTTCTGAAGGCAAAAGAAGGTCCAAGCAAGGTGTACCTAATAAAGTGGGTGTATATGATGGTAAAGTGAAGTATACTCACACCAGAGAGACTGTGAAGCTGGCTGGTTCTGGACTGGGGTTGATATTGGCGTCTCCAGATTTTCAACATCTATGGATGGCTGGGAGTGTGACTCAAACATGGCAGACAGGGCTAAAGAGAAAAAAAAAACAGAATATACACTCTTAAAAATAAAGGTTCCAAAAGGGTGCCACAGAAAAACCATTTTTGGTTTCCCCAAACAATCGTTCAGTGAACAGTTGTTTAAAACTATTTTTAGTGTGAAGAACATCTTAAAAATCCAAAGAACCTTTTTCCACTATAAAAAAAACTTGTGGAATGGAAAGGTTGTACGGATGTTAAAGGTTCTTCATGGAACCTAAGGCCTATTTTAAAATGTAAGTGGCAATTCAAACAATTTAAGCAGTTTATAGCTACACATTGGCATTTGGTGTCAGTTCAGTGTAAATAATTATAACTTTAATGCAAGTGTGGTCAACGTCCTCATGTAAAATAGATTTCAAGACAATCAAGTGTAATAATGAATGTGAAAGTATTCATCCACTTACATTTGAGCCTCTTGAATTGTGTCTCGCTTCCGTTCTTACACAACGTGGTGAGGAACTCGTCCACCTGCTTGAGGGACAGCGAGTTGTGCAGTGTCTCCAGTGGATAGATGGAGGGCACCAAGGAGCAACCTTCAAACCCTGCACCAATACATGTTCCAAAACACAAACTCTTTCAGTGGCAGACATAATTACAGATATCCCATGAACACACACTGAGCTCTTGTACGGCGTATGAAACCAACCTCTTGTGACCTACAAGCACTGTATGGCCAAATAAACACAACCCAACACTATTTTGCCAATGGGTATCCAGAAAATCTCAAAGATGGAACAGCACCATGATGCAACTGGAATCGCAATGTTCCATGTCGGCTTGTGACAAATCTTTACAATTAATTTGATGAAAATTAATAAGTTCTAGAACTTCGGTCCACTAACAAAGTGTTTTGTATCTCGTTTGCAAGGCATTATCAGTTTAACGCAGAGAGAATTAGGGCGGACTGCTGCAGACTAATAAACCAATTAGAAGCTTTACATGTTTAACTAACTAATAAAAAGATTAGAGAAACTGTCATTTAAAACATAAAACAAGTGCAATGCTGGAGAATCACACTTTAATAACCCCAGTATACTGAAATGGATTTAATTACTTCTTCGTTTGCTAATGGGTTTAGGTTAGCGGTAACAGAACTAGATGATGATAGAGAAAGTGTGTAAATGGAAGTGGTACGCTTTCCCAGTTAAATAATGACAAAAAAGAACAGTTACTCAGAAGCAGTTTAATTCAGCACTTTAAAATATATGAAAGATTTGCATATTGTTAAAAAAAAAAGCTTGCTTTCTTTATCTCATAAGCCGGCTGCACTGTAGTCTGTCTGTCCTTTATAATAGCTGGTAATCAGATTGAACTGTGTGGCCTTGTGTAACTTGAGAACTTTTGCAAGCAGGTCACTGTTAGAGAGTAGAATTTTCTGAACGAATCGGTCCTGATTTATGAACAAATCATTTTGAGATTCAAAAGAGCTGCTTTGTTTTGCATAGCAAATCTAGTCATGCAGTTTGTACACACCATATGCATGCAATAAACACACGCAATAAAAACACAATACCTTTGAATGATTTATGTGCACAAGCAAGGTTTGATGCACATTCATGTTCCTTACACAGGTTACACAAATATTTTTATATATAATATTCAGAAGTCTGGATTTTTTTATGTTTTTGAAAGAAGTGTATTAATATTCAAAATAACTATTCAAAAATCACATATACACATACATATATACAGGTGCTGGTCATATAATTAGAATGTCATCAAAAAGTTGATTTATTTCACTAATTCCATTCAAAATTGAAACTACATTACACACAGACTGATATATTTCAAATGTTTATTTCTTTTAATTTTGATGATTATAACTGACAACTAAGGAAAATCCCAAATTCAGTATCTCAGAAAATTAGAATATTACTTAAGACCAATACAAAGAAAGGATTTTTAGATATCTTGGCCAACTGAAAAGTATGAGCATGTACAGCACTCAATACTTAGTTGGGGCTCCTTTTGCCTGAATTACTGCAGCAATGTGGCGTGGCATGGAGTCGATCAGTCTGTAAAATGTCAGAAATGCCAAATTTACTTTCATCAGAGAACATAACTTTGGACCACTCAGCAGCAGTCCAGTCCTTTTTGTTTTTAGCCCAGGCGAGACGCTTCTGACGCTGTCTGTTGTTCAAGAGTGGCTTGACACAAGGAATGCGACAGCTGAAACCCATGTCTTGCATACGTCTGTGCGTAGTGGCTCTTGAAGCACTGACTCCAGCTGCAGTCCACTCTTTGTGAATCTCCCCCACATTTTTGAATGGGTTTTGTTTCACAATCCTCTCCAGGGTGCGGTTATCCCTATTGCTTGTACACTTTTTTTCTACCACATCTTTTCCTTCCCTTCGCCTCTCTATTAATGTGCTTGGACACAGAGCTCTGTGAACAGCCAGCCTCTTTTGCAATGACCTTTTGTGTCTTGCCCTCCTTGTGCAATGTGTCAATGGTCGTCTTTTGGACAACTGTCAAGTCAGCAGTCTTCCCCATGATTGTGTAGCCTACAGAACTAGACTGAGACCGTTTAAAGGCCTTTGCAGGTGTTTTGAGTTAATTAGCTGATTAGAGTGTGGCACCAGGTGTCTTCAATATTGAACCTTTTCACAATATTCTAATTTTCTGAGATACTGAATTTGGGATTTTCCTTAGTTGTCAGTTATAATCATCAAAATTAAAAGAAATAAACATTTGAAATATATCAGTCTGTGTGTAATGAATGAATATAATATACAAGTTTCACTTTTTGAATGGAATTAGTGAAATAAATCAACTTTTGATGATATTCTAATTATATGACCAGCACCTGTACATATACACACACATATACACACATACATATATATATATATATATATATATATTTTTTTTTTTATTTTTTTTCTTCTTCTATGTTTTCTGTATTTTTATATTCTGTAAAAATTTTAATATATAATTTATTTTATTTTACATTAATTTATTTTTCTTATTATTATTATTATTATTATTATTATGTGGAAAACAGCTGTGCTGCTTAATATTTTTGGAAACCATGATACATTTTTTCAGTATGCTTCAATGAGCAGAAAGTTCAAAAGAACAGCAATTATTTGAAATAAAATTTTAAATTGAACATCAGAAATTTGATTTCTACAGATTTATAAAAGTAATATGCCACTGGAGGTAACTGATTTGATCGTCACATTGATGTTTACCATGGTTAAGAGGGTATTAGGACACGAAGCATGAGAACACTCAATAATGGTGGTAAATTAAAATGTAACTACAGGGCTCTTGTCCATAATTTTTCTGATTGATGTTACCATTTCCCAAGACAATCAAGTTACTCTAATAAACACGTAAAAAGCTGCAAGAGCATTATACTTACTCTATGTAGACGTCAACATAAGCAAGTGATCTTCACATTCACCAAGCCATATGTACAGGCATGCGGTAAGAAAAGAGGAACAGAGGTTATGAGATGTTATACAGCACAAAGAATGAAACGTCACTGAGTGAAGAAGAGCAAGAAGTCAGATAAAAGAGCAGAGCAGATAACTGTAAAGCTTTGGTATAAGCTGAAGCATCACACACTTTGCATGTGAATGTCAAAAATGAGGTAATAAGACTCGAAAGCAGGGGAAGGACTGAGCAAGTGACAAGAGTGCTGACCAGAGAGGGTTTCTGGGGGTTTCTGGCCAGCACGGAGCAGGTGGAGGTGGTAGGAGCAGCGCTGTAGGTGATGGAGCCCAGCTAACAGCTTTACCACCTGATGCTCATCTAAGAGCGCTACAGGAGTGAGAGGATGATGAGGACAAAAATGGATGCAAGAGGTGAAGGTTAACAACAGAGAGGGATAACAAATGTCCAGGGAACACAGAGGAAAAGATAGAAAGGAAAGAGTAATGAGTAAAGTACTATCAATTAACTATCAACAATCAAAGAAAGAAAGAAATTATAAATACTGTAAAGCAGAGGAGAAGAAAGAAGGTAAGGAGTAGTGTTATTTTTTTAAGTATTATGAATTAATTTGTAAAAAAGTAAATATATACTTTTATTTAATATTACTACAATTTAAATAAAACAGGAATTAAAGTACTAATTATTTCTAATTTGTGAATTTTATGAATTAAAAAGTCACTATTGCTTTGTTTGTAAATTATACTGTTAATTATTGAGGATGGGGAGTCAGATTGATAAGCAGAATCATTCAAATCCTCTGAGAAACAGGAGGAAAACACTGAGTAACAGGAGGAAGAGGAGGGAGAGTAGGAGGACAGGAGGGAGAGGGATGAGGTAAGCAAAGATGTGGCAGAGATAGAGGAGGGATGGTGTGGGCCGTAGGGATTCGGGAGGGAACTAAACACTGCAGGTTGAGGGGGAACAAAGGGATGACAGAGATGGAGGAGGAAGAGAAGGAGGAGGAAGGAAGGAGAGGCCACTGCAGCACACAGCAATGAGGATCCTCTGCCTCAACCCCTGCTGAGATGTTTTTGCCAGTGACTCAGCAACATACAATTAATGAGCTGAAATTAATGTTTTTGGTTTTGTCAGGACCTACAACTATTTTCAGAGACAACTAGAGTGCAATTAGTGTCCCTGTAAGAAGCCAACTCTCCGAACAGAGCCTAAAGATTGAGCAAAGCTCTTTGCATTATCAACTAGCGTTCAAATTATGCTATTTGTATTTGAATGAAACATTTGAATAGATTAGGTTTCACAGTGCATGCAAACACTCCTGATGTTTCATAACATAGTGAGTCATTCATACAAAGTCAGCTGTAACAAGCAGCAATAATCTTGCACTGAAGCAATTTTTTCATGTGCTTCGGTTAACTAATTTTTAAAGAGCATAAATATATTACTGCATAATGCACAATATCGTCTAACCAATATAGTGTAGGTATATCTGTTTTAGACTGAAAAAGCAGCCCAAATAAATGACAATAATTAAATTAATACAAAATAATCATTTGTAATTAAAACAGCTGTTTTTAGCTTGAAAAAGCAGCCCATTTAAACAAACAGTGATTAAATAAATTACAAAATTAATAATTAATAAAAATTATGGACATAAATAGTGCAAAATGCTATGGATGTCAAATTGCAATACTTAATAATTATACAAATATTAATTATATAAATTACAAAATTATGGACATCAACCATGCAAAATGCTATTGATTTGTTATAATTGATAATAATTACATAAAAGTAATTAAATGTCATAATAATAAATAAAATAACTAACTAACATCGATAATGCAAAAATGCTATTGATGCAAAATTACAATAATTAAATGTTACAATATTAATAACAAATTAAATAATTGACATCAACAGTGCAAAACACATATTTGGTTGAAGGGTCGAAGTTCCCAATGAAGATGTTTTTACTTTATTTTTCAATAAAACAGCAGGCTGCATCTGTTTTCTGTGTTCTTGATTTTAATGACTTGATTAACTTAGTCTGTACTGTACGTACAGTACGTGATCTGCAGCTTAAATGGGTCAGCCCAACATTTTTCTCACTTGGATTTGGATTTCTATCCACTTGAAATTGGATAGAAATGGTTTTTCAACAGTAGGTCAACAAGTTCAACTGCATCATGTATTAGAGTCTGCAATTCTACTACAAATTATCACAATGTAAAACCTAGTCCTGATGCACTACTAACGCCATTTCAGTGGGAAGAGAGGATTTTTTTTTTTCTTTATGCTGACAGCATGTAAATCTTCCTCAGTCTTGACAAATATGCTTAATGGCTGGGAAAATGACAGGCACATTTTGATAGGAAACACATGGTTAGTCTGTCTGAAGGGTTTTGAGACTCGAGGCAAAAATGAGTTTCCCTCAAGCAGTGCTAAACTGTCAAATGAAATAAGTAGTTATATCATTTCAACTCCTCCCTATGCTGTACGGTGTGGAGAAAAACACTTCAACCTCACCGAAACCCGTCTGAACTCAAATCCCTACAGAGACGCCCACATTCGACAAAGCCTTGTGCTAAACATATGCATCATTTTATAAGGGTTCAGTCCCTCAGCAACAGACTTGCTTCATGAGCAAACCTGTGAATGTGAATATAATGATCATCTTAAATGTCTCTCAAAAGTCTCGAAATGTAAGACCAAAAACAAAGTCAAACACTTTGTAAATACTAATTGGAGCTTTGACATACATTTCAATAATCAATAAGATCATGCAACTATAAAGCCCTGCATACATAAACAAGTTTGTTCAAATAAAAGAAAATCATTCTCATAAATTTCATTTCAATCAAGATAATGATTAAAGTAAAAACAGATGTTAACCCTCACCCCATTAGCATCTAGAAATTATATTATTTAAAACAAAACATTGACTCGAGAAGCAAAACTGCACATGATATTAAAAGCATAAATTAAAACAACTGCAGTGTTATTTTAGTATCACTGAAGATAGTATTATAGTTTTTATTAATATTTTGAATCAGCATTTTTTTTTCATTTCAGTTCACAATATTTAGTAATTGTGTTGTTTTTCCATTTTTAGTAGTTTTAAAACGGTCTCTATGAATGAATTCATTCATTCTGAGAGTGTTTTTATTTATATATTTATTATTATTATTATTATTATTTATTTTAGTATATCAAACTAAAAGAAATTGAAATGAAAAATGTTGAAAAATAGCTGAAATCATTTTTTTTATGGTTTTAATTCTAGTAATGAATAAATAAAAACTAATTCTCTGAAAAGTCTTAATATCATGCAGTTTTTCCTCCTCAAATAAATATTTATATAATTATTAATTATTTTATATTGATTAAGACTATTATTTCTTTTGCAATGAAGACGTAACATATGCCATGTGATCATTAAAGCAGTAATGGTGGTGGAAGGGTTAACCATTTCTAAAACAAGTGGATGAACATGAAAGGTGTTCACAAGGTTTTCCACACAAACAGCAATATATCCAGAGTGATATATTCGGTACACAACCCATGCATCTAGCCAATCAGAAGGAGAAATGAATTAAGATGGGCGTGTCTTGTGAATCTATATGAAAAAGGTGAAGATAAGCCTTCCCGATTCATAAAGTAAATTAAACAAAAATCACAAACGGTGCTAAATTACGAAGACTAGCAGCAGCAGAGGGCATGCAGGAGAGTGTCAACAAAAAAAACACGGACTCAAAAACTCCAAACATACCATTAGTCGGATGCCTGGCATACGACACAGAAAATCTCTTTACTGCCGGCATAGAGAGCAGCTCTGAGGAGATAAAAGAGGCATTCGGCATTACTCGTGTCATTGCGCCCCTCGTGAGCTTCCGCTTTTACTCAAAACCACCAGCATTTTAAATCCTCCCACCATCATGCAATCTTTCTGTTCCTCGTAAAACCATCTATAACAAGCAGGTTAAAGTAACAGTGGGGCCAGATGTTGCCCTTGAATGTGGAGATTGAGTAACAAAACAAAAAACAATTAGATGTCACAACAAACTACCCAGAATTCTCTGTGCTACAGCATCCTTTTGGATGCAGCATGACAAGGCAGTATTTTGGGTGCTATTTCAAATGTCTTACACAAGGTAATCCTCTATATCTCAGAGACACAGCAACACCCTGTGGACAAAACTATTAATGCTGCTAAGAAAGTGAGTAGTGAACATTCATTTCAATAAGTATTAATAATAATAAATATAATAAAACAAGAATACTAATCATAATAATAAATAATTTCAAATAATGTATTTAATCCTGACGGGGACAGAGAAAATGCATTTGTTTCCACATATGTAATTGGAGTGCAACGTCCAATAAATGTTTTGAAAATAACCATAATATCAGTTAGAGATTGTGGTAAAAGCAATAATTTGTGTTGCCATGGATATTATCCATCACAAACACATTTTCAGAAATGTCATAGGACACCAAAATGTTTCCATTTTGCATAAAAAAAGCTTGCAAATGTGTGCAATTTAGCAAATTATGAAACAAATGTTTGTTTACATGCACATGCAGCATACAAATAAGCAGTTTGGAGGTAGCAAAGGTGACAAACGATTAGTTATAACATTATTCGGTAACTGTGGAAACCTAATTTTCCTACGAGAGACACGGATAAATAGCTGGAAGCAAATAGTTTAGGAACAGCTCCTGCTGTGTGTAATGACTTGATTTGGGATGTCTTTGAAGGCTAGACTAAAATTTCAAGTATGAAGTATGCTGAAAAAAAGCCACTAGGATGAAGGAATATTGAATGCTAATCAACATTATTTGTTGCACTGAATGAAGTAAAATGGGAATATCTGGAAGTTATGCAGAAGAACTGATGGCTGGGACGTTTGTGATAATTTGAATCTTCAGGTCAAAAGGTGGCTGAGGTACGTTACAACCCTGTGTGTGTGTGTCTGGAACATACCGGTTTGAGAAGACAGACTCCTGATCGAGGAAGGTTTTTTGCGGGGGGCTCGTGCTAGGTCTCTCAGGTTGGGGAAGGAGGCGCTGAAGAGGCCCGCACACTGGGCGCCTGCGTGTGGGAAGGGAGGGAGACCGTGGGGTGGAGCGGTGGGGAGGGGAGGGGGGCGATGGTTAGTAGTGGTTAGTTTTCACATGTGAACATGCAGCTTCACATTTGAAGACGTTATCAGGATAGTTCACCCAAAAATTAAATGATCTATTCTAAAACATTTCTGAATTAAAATGTAAATTATATACATTTATTTGTTTTAGGGCATAAAGTAAAAAAATACCACGGTAACAACTGTCAAAAAAAAAAAAAAAAAAAGATGACATTTTTTAAAAAGATTATGTAATTTAGTGCTATCTTTAATATATATTTTCAGAATATTATTAAAATAGTTAATATTTCAAATTTTACTATAAATCTATAAATAATTTTTACTTTATATTTTTATAATACTCTTTTTATATTAATAAGTATAATATGTAAATAAATATTATATTATTATTTTAAATACATTATATAATATCTGTTAAAATATTATAAGAAATAGATAAAAATTGCCAAAATGAAGTCTAAATGCAAATGTAGGAAAAATGTACATTTTAAATTATTAATTAAAACATAAATTTTATTAATTAATAATTCATAATAGGTATAAAATATTTACCCTAAAAAAAATAACTACTAGGCTAACTTTGGAACGTACTTGTTATTATCATTTTGGTTTATCATTTTTACTTTTTTCCACAATTATTAAATTCTTATTAAATTAAGTACTTAAATGTAAATGTTTGTTAAAAAGTTTTTCAGAACCATATTAAACCAAAACGAATGCAGATAACTTTGCACAAGCATTTTAAAATAGATTTTTTTTAAAGATTTTGTCATCTTGGACACTTTCATTTTTCACTGACCCATTTTTCGACATTCATTTTTGGCTGAACTGTTCCTTTAAGCTCTATTCCAGGCATATAGAGAACTTTTTTTTTTATAGAAAACCCAGTTTTAAAACTGCTGGTCTTCTGCTGGGAACATAAATATGTTGCCAGTGCAGGTGGGTGAAACACTGACAAATGTAATTTAAGGACTTTGGCTCTAAAAGAACAAAAGCACATCACTAACTGCAACCACTAGAGGGTAGTACTGAAAAAAACAGCACTTGTTTAAAAGCTCAAATGAAAGACATGCCAAATGCAACATGCACTTAGTTAAAAAAATAGTGATCTGCAAATCATGCTTTAAACGTTTAGTGAGGTGCAAACAACATTAGCCACAATCTCTAAACATTATGCAACGTCGAGCCTACGAAACCTTGCATTGTCACCCTGTAAATGTTCTTTGGAGATAGAAATAGTATGGACAAGAATAGCAGAGAAGGCCCTGCCAGCAGCCATATTTAGACCACTACTGGCAGCATGGACGCATTTTCGACGCACATGACTTAAATAAACTTGAGCAGGGTCCTTGAACTGTGTCATTGGCGCTAAACAGAAACAAGCGGTCAACCGGGACAGGTCACTTGAGAGGTTTTTCCAATGAGACTGATGACAGAGAGATGTGCCACATGAAAACAACACAAGTGTAATGTAAATCCCACCTAGCCCGCTGGGTTTGATCTCAGGTGACTGACGAGAAGTTGATGGGAAGATGCGATACGCCAGTCCTCGAGAAGAAGTGTTGTTCTCTGAAAGAGCCTGCAAAGAGAGGAAAACAAAATCATACGTACAAACATAAAAAAAACAATTTTTAAAAAAGAGACATATACACAAAACAGCATTGCTAATTGTTTCAGCACAAACATTCCTTCTAAGTCAATTCAACTTGTTATTCAGTTTTTAAATTATACCCCCTGTATGATGACCCCTGTGAAGGAATATAAATGTTATATATTTTTAAATATACACAACCGTTCAAAGATTCAAAGATGATCCTTCAGGAATCATAATATGATGATTTGGTGCTGAAGAAACATTTATGCTTAATGTTGAAAACAGTTGTGCTGCTTAATATTTTTGTTGAGACCATGATACGTTTTTTCAGGATTATTTAAGTAGAAAG
Source organism: Onychostoma macrolepis (assembly GCF_012432095.1). Taxonomy (NCBI): domain Eukaryota; kingdom Metazoa; phylum Chordata; class Actinopteri; order Cypriniformes; family Cyprinidae; genus Onychostoma; species Onychostoma macrolepis. Next base: position 12,600,521 of record NC_081179.1, on the reverse strand, counting down.
GCAAAAATAATAGTTTTTCTTTAAAACAGAATTTTTTGTAACATTATAATTGTCATTACTGTCACTTTTGATCAATTTAGGGTATCCTTGCTCAATAAAAGTATTAATTTAAAAAATATAAATATATTACAGAGCTCAAACATTTGAAATTGTTATACTATGTGAGAAAATATTACTCTGTTTTATTATCAATATTTTGTCATGAAATATAACTGTAATTGTTTCCAAAATTAAATAATTGCATATTGTTAAAATGTCATCCAAAACATTTAATCAATATCTTAATTTGGTAACACATTACTTAAAGCCTTTTTGTTTAATGCATTATAAAGGGTTATTAATGCAATTTAATTATTTAATTATTAATATTATATAACCAAATTTAAAATGCATTATGTAACAATGAATTGATAAGTGTTATAATGTATTAACTGTGGTTACAATTACTCATGAGATTGTAAAATGCATTAAAAGGTGCATTACAAGGCTTTAAAACTACTTTTATAATGCATTATACATAATGGCTTTAAGTAAAGTGTTAGCCTTAATTTCACGTTCGATTTCTTCTCAAATTTTGACAGAGTACCATCAAAAACTCATGGATTAGACTATATGGTCTTGACAAAACTCACTGATATTTGCCTGGTGCCATTTACATTGCACTATGATCACCACACAGTTGAATGAATTTCATTTAAAGTAAACGTTTGTGTCCATTTTTTTATCATGGCAGCAGTTAATCAAATAAAGGAAATTAAAGCCTACTAAAAGAGCCTATAATACAGTACTCTACCTCCATAGATCCAGCTTTTCTGCCTCGAATGAGTGGCGACTTCCTCTGAATGCTGATTGGCTCAGTCAGCACGGCCCTGTCAGGCTCATCTTGGGAAAGGTCTTCAAGACTGCCTGGGTCTGTCTGCTTCTCGTGGTTCTGTTACATGTGAAATGGAAGTGTTGGAAGTGGTCTAGCAAGCAATATTTCTTAGAAAGTCGTACATAAAATCCAAGGTTCAGCAGAGGAATGTGGTCCAAAATAAATGGGGCGACTGAAACGCATACCTCGGAAGAAGCAGGCCGGAAGCCAAAACCCATTGGTGCATTATCCTCATCCTTGCACCCCTTCACTCCCGGGCTAAAGTGCAACTCCACATGAAAACGTTCCTCTGAGGAGGGGTCCTACAGACACACACGTCAGCATATGAAAGAAGCAACGAAATTGAGTACATAGAGCTGACACCAGCTCTCATACCTTGTTATTGTCCTCATACAGCATAATAACAATCTGTGTCATATAGTTGAGTTCGGTTACAGCGCTGAGATAGTCCATAGCCTGCTTCCACTGTTCATCTTTTTGCTCCTAACCAGACACAGATAAGAAAAAACAAGTAGTAACCTGCATTATACATGATGCGGGGCATCATGTGCATGTTTGATGCTTGTTTACTCACATCTAACAGGCCTCCATAGCGAAAGATGTTAAGCAGGGAGTGTACATGGCTCTCGCTTGTGAAATACAGCCGGGTTCGAACATGTCGACCCGGAGACATCACGCCCCGGGAGTACCTGAACCACCAGGAGGGATGAAATACACAACTTGATCACTCACAGGTTCTGGGTCTGCAGAGCTTCTACAACAATGTGAGGTTGTATAATATGATAGCTGAAGTACATACTGCATGGTTTTAATGGAAAAAAGGGAACTTTTAAGCATGCATTAAGACAGACTAGCAATGTCAAAAGTCGACAGCAATTTTAAAACTATCTATGATGGCACTACTATTAACCAACAACAAATAAAATATAAATAAAATAAATAAATATACAATATAAAAACATAAATAAACAATATAATTTTTATTTATTTTATTTTTTTTAATGTTGTAACATTTGTTTTTGTTTGCTAAAGTTTGTTTTGCTATTTTAAATACTATTGTCAACAACAACAACAACAAAAAAAAGTGTGTTAAAAATGTTAATTTCATTGAAAAAATCTGTATGGATTTTAGTGCAAGCAAAATGAACTACATTTTGACAAAGATTTTCATCAAAATACAGTAACTATGTCTAAAACAAACAAAATAAAATCTTTAAATATCAAAACTTTTGAAAATAAACAAACAAATTAATATTTATACATTTTTCAAAATGTTGAAAAAAAACTTTAGTTATTTAGTCTACTTTAGTCTAGTTATTTGACACATCGTCAACAAAAAATAAAAAAATTTAAATGCTGACAATATTATGCTATTTTAGTGCAGAAGTAAAATTGACTGCATTTAATAAATATTAACATAGATTACATGTATAATTATTTAATAAATATGGCATGATAAACATTTATCAAAACATAATATCAATATCAACAATATTGAAAATAAATAAATAAATAAATCTATAAATAATTATACTATTTTCAAAATGCTGACAAATTTGGTTTGGTAAAGTTAGGATCACTTTTTTTCTTTTTCTTTTTTACGTATTACTGCCAATAAAAAACAAAAATGTTATTTTTGTTGACAAAAACGGTTCACCATTTAGTACAAGTAAAATGGATATCAATTAATAAATGACATGACAAGGCTTTTCATCAAAGCACCAACTATGGCCAATAAACACATAAATACACGAAAACATAAAAAGCACAAGGGGTTGTGAGTAAAATATCCACAAAAAAGCATGCATGGATGCTGAAGTGGACTGTACTAATAGTAATTTAACACACTATACAAGATGTACAGTATAGTATGCATAATGTGATTTATCCTTCACTCTGTCAAAGAGTTAGGCACTGTACCCCAGTACAGAGACTCACAGTGGATGCAGCTTGTTGACGGCCTCGTCCTCATGTGTTCTCTGAAGATCCAGCTGAATCTTCTTGACCAGAGGCAGGCAGTAGGCACTGGCGATATCCAGCTTCTCCGCTTTAGTGATTCCATACTCCTGAAAGAGAGTGTGTATGCAGCTAACAGCAAGATAAACGAGAATAAATTAACACTATTTGCCACGTTTATCGATTCCTCTACCTGTGGGATAATGATGTCTGCAAGTGCTCTGGACAGACGGAAAAGCTCCAGCGTGTCCTCCAGACCCAGAGAAGAATTGTGTTGGGTGTCATATTTCACACAGTCATAGATGTCCGGGATCTTACTGATGTCATAGCGACCGTTTTTCATGCGGAAATCACGCTCCAGTTTGGACCAGCGCTGCAGCATGAGCTCCAGAGTCTCGCTGTGGTATAGCTGCAGATCTGTCAAACGAAATAAATAAATAAATAAAAATATGTTTTTAGTTTTTTTTTTTTTACGTTTTTTTTCAAAACTACTGCAAGAAAGAAGCCAAAAAAGAGGGCAAACCTGCAGATTTGGGGTCTTCCAGCCTTTTACAGATCTGACAAGTAAGGCTTTGAATGAGCGTGTGAACTTGGTCACAAGTACTGACTGGATTGACAATTACCCCCATAGAGTTCACCAGAGATGGGCTGCTTGTTGAAGCCAACTTAAAGAGGACAAATTTAAGACTAGTTTAGTTAGACTGAGATTGAGAGACATTTTTAAATAAGCAGTTGTAACACGCTTCACCTTGCTGTAGTCCTCCTCATTGAACTCTTTGTTCTTCTGCATGATCTCATGTAATCGAGCTTTGACTCTCTGCTGGCAGTCAGTGAGAGAGTCGCTATCGCTGTCCAGCAGTCCATTCATGTTGGCACTCTTCACCATCTGAACGAGGATTGGAGTCAACTCTCCTTCCAGTGCTAACAGACCCTGAATACAACCACACGTAAAATTAAATGTGAATTAATGTGTTTAATAATCAGTGGGGGCAACAAAAAATCTGGATATAATAAATACGATTTTGAAAAAAATAAACAAATAAAATGTAAGACGCACCAAATAATAGATCATTTACATATAATTTTTTTTTTGTAAAAACAGTATTAAAGTGTGAAAAAAGACAAAAATACATTTTAAAAGACAACCAAATCAAACATAAAAATAAAAAATAAAACAAAGAATACATAAAAACACAAAACAAAATAAATAAAACAAACAAACAAAACAGCACACTTTTGAGCGCCACTGTAACGCTACTGTGGTTTATATCAATCCTATCTAAAAGCATTATGTAACACCAACATACCCAGCAGACAAAACCCAACAAACCTTTGCAAAAGCCGCAGCAGTCATCTGCACACGACCCTCGTCTGATGCGTAAATCTTGAGGTCATGGCGGTAAGTGCTGTGTAAACGGAGAAGGCCACAACCAGGGAAGCCGGCATAATCGCCTGCAAAAGCATAGAGAAACAGTCTTTGAAATAACAGCAATTACAAGAACAGAGCTCCAGATGCATGTGCATATCCTGGAGCCATAGGAATGAAAGAGCCTGAGTATACACACACATTCACATTACAAAACCACCATTTACAAACCTACATACTGTGCTGTACAACCAACTGGCTGAAGATTTTCCCCACAAAAATCAAAAATCCATGCATTTCAATGGATCCACACTGTTGAAAGCATCCGGCAATATAGGTTTAGGTGCTTCTCACATGAGTGTTGCATTGCACTTTTGAGTAGCAAACAACTCTGATTTAAGATTCCAGAATGTCCATTTGAGAGAACAGATGAGTCCCCTAAAACAAACTGCCACTCACACAGGATGCATTCTTGTGGTCCATCCGTTCTTTTTGTCCATGTAATCAAGTGTCAAATGGAGATATTTAGCCATTACAATGCAAGTACAAATTTTTTTTTTTTTTTTTTTAACAATTTTGAGATGTACAATGTGCTTCATGAAGCTGGTTTTGAATGCAAGAACATGTCCTGTAGCATTTATGTAACCCATTTCCACCACATAAGAAAAAAAAAGGTAAATCATAATTTGGTAAAGCATATTTAGTTACTATTAAATACTACATACATAATAAAAATAATTTAAAAAGTCATAATTATGACAAAATATCACAATAATAATGTAATAATTATGAAAAAAAGTTGAAATTGAGACAAAAAGCCATTTATGAGATGAAAAATCTAATTACTACATATTAAATCATAATTTAGACTTTGTCATAATTATGCTTTACAGTAGTATGTAATTTTGCATCCCATAAATATGACTTTTTATGCCCAAAGCATGTTTTTTTTTATTTTCTTATGTAGTGTTAACAGTCTTTCATAAAAAAGAAAGTTGAACCCATCTGAAAGATCTGGATGACACTGTCTTATTCCACCTAAGATATTGGACTGGCATGCCTTGATATTGATGTCGCAGATTGTTGAAATGATGGCACAGTAGTTTAATTAAGGTTTTTAAAGAAATCTCCAAAATAATCTGTAGAAAAAAAAAATACAACAATTTCAAACTCTCTACGCCCCACAAAAATAAACTTACTCAAAAAACAAACTCATGAACTATGATATTTTATCCCAGCATGTCAAAGTATGACCAATGTCCATATCATGGAATCTTCCACACAAAACCGTGGCAAAAGCAAAGCATGGAATGTTCCTGTGGCGTCCTTCTGTTTGGATTAGTTTAATGAGATGGATGTTAAGGAATTAAATTGATGAATGGGGCAGATGTTGCATTAACCCAATATCAAGACCACACACAACTCCAAAATCCCTTCTTACCACAGTCAATAGGGGACTCACAGCCAAGGGACCTGCAGCTGTCTAGTTAACAATTCAGGGTAAAAGAACACCACATTAACCAGCATTACAAAATGCTGCTGACTCAGTCTGATGAGAGAAAATGGTTTGTTCTTTGTAAGTCTGTGAACTCTTGACATTTAAGAGTTGAGTTACACTCATTTAGTTACAGCGTGCAAATATGGACTCAAACTCGAGGTCCAGGGGGAAGTGATAGAACTACACAGGAAAGAATCCACAACACGACTAAGAAGTTATTGTGCTGGAGTATTGAAAGTTAAAAGTGCTACTTGAGGTAAAGAAAGTATTCATTCCTCTCAAGTCTTGCCCCTACATGCTTTTGCATGCCAAGCCCACTGAACAAGCAGGTGGAACAGGTTTCCTGCCCAAAGCTTTGAAAAACTGCACCATTGCCCTACTACCTAAAAACTAGGGATACAACGATACCATTTTTTCAGAACCGATCTGATCCAATCCTGAAAACTCTGAGTATCGTCCAATTCCGATCTGATTCGATATCAGCGCAGTTTTCTTTAAATCAATGTCGAATTTCTATACCTCTGTGTGGTGACCTGGTCAGCACTCTTTTGAGTGTTAAACACAATATACTAAATATAGACAACTTCATTTTAATGAAAAATAACAAATGAAAAAATATATAATCCTAATCTATGACAAAAAATACTATTATAAACTAGGTTAGTGGATAATCCAGCAGCAAAAGATACTCTAGTCTAGAAGAATCATGGGTGCTCAATTTGATAAAATCTCAACATTTAGTGAAACAACATTATTTAGTGGGGACCAAATCTAAATCTGATTAAAAATACTAAATCTGGTAAAATGTTACACATTGATCTTTGCATTGCAAAATACATTCATGAAAAACAAGTAAATATATTTATTTATATAAATATATACTATAAATTAAAAGACAAACTTTTAAATGTATAGCACAGTAATGAAGGCAGCAACATATGATAGATAGGACAGAACAAGAAAGTCTATTAATAATCTTTAATTGCGCAAAAGTATTATAATACGAAAGGGTATGGCTCCAATACAGAGCGCCACAAAGCGCTTATGCGCAGCATAGAAAAGTTCAAAGCACAAAGGACAGAGCTATTGATGCGTAATGTATTATATCTGTACAATAGTTTGAGCCTTTTCTTTTTACAGTTTTAAATTTCAGTTACTATGCGCTCTTGAAGAGAGTTTCATCGTTTTGACTGTCGTAACCGAACGTGACACACAGTTTGAATGCTGAATGGAGAATGAGAGACAGCGGAGAGAAGACTTTATGTGAACTTGAATTTAATGACTTAAATATTCATCTGTACCTCACACTGAACTATGAAACCGCTTCAGAACACTTGAAACACTTCTAGTGCACGAAAACTTGATGCCGCTTTATGTTTTTGTTGCTTTCGTGAGGCTTAACAATAACACAGAATAGTATACGCACAATATCGGATTTGGATCGGTATCAGTCAGACGAATGCCAGTATCGGAGCCAATACCGATACTGAATATCGGATCGATGCATTTCTACTAAAAACAGACACAATATCTTGTCAAAGCATCCAATTTATCAATATCTCATGCAAAGGGAGCAAAACAACTGTTCCTGTAAACAACTTAGGCTGGATTCACGAACATTTTCTTGAGGCAAAAATTAAAGAAGGAGCAAGCATATTTTGTTGGAATTCTTAAAATTTAAAAAAATGTATAATATTAATATCTCAATATATCTTCGATATTTAATACTATTTGTATAAGTTTAAGTACACAAATATTTTGGGGATTTAGATCCGATTTAGAAAAAGTCAGAATTGTGAGTTTATCATCACGCAACTCTGACTTCATTTCTCAGAATTGCGAGATAAAAAGTCACAATTACGTTTTTTTATTCAGTGGCAGAAACTGGCTTTCATAGCTTTCTTACTGTTATGCACAAAATTATTTACAAAATACATTTTAGGGCCACTGTATTTCTAATCAGTTTATTAGTACAGCTTTCTGGCTGGTGCAAGTATAGAGTTATACCTTGTCCTCCAGGGTACATGCAACGAAAGGCTCGTCCAAGCTCCTCAGCCTGAACTCGACCCGCTGGTGTCAGCTCACCACCCCACTTCAGCACCAGCAGTAGAGATGGACCCTCCTTCAGAGCGTCTGCCAGAGACACAGAGAGGTCAAAAGTGATGCAACAGCTATTTTGAGTCAACATATATACATACTGTACACATACCTTCCTCCTCACTGGATGCTTTGGGCTGCCCATTTGGCAGGTAGGTCAGCTGCACCTTCCTGTTGATCCCTGAGAAATGGCCATACCTGAAAGACAATACACGGGGCGGGGAACATAAACATACCACCCCCTCTTAATAAGCATTCTCCCACTGAACAACACAGACAGCACGCATCAGACATAGCACTGGGCTCAAACCACTAGCAGGTGCTGTGTGGCCTCCATGTTTCTGGAAACATGTATCTGAGTGACCTTCCCAAGCTGGCAGGGGTTAATCTGTGCCATACCAGGACTGTCTCTACAGGAATGACAGGCTTTGGGAGGAATAAAACGTGGCATCTGCAACAGTGTCACGTTTTTAAGTTACACAATACAGCAGAGGGTGGGGAATTCTGGAGAGTTGGTCTCTATAAATTTATTGAAAAATGTTTTAAAATATCTTTTATATAAAGTAGAGATGTGCCGATACCAATACATGCGCGAGCTTGTTGAGTTAATATCCCTTTGCACAGACATCACTGTAAAGCTTGTAGGTTGGTCGGATGTGTCAAAAACAAGTTAAGTAAAACAATGCACAAGTTACTTTACTTAACGGTAGGGGGAGAGAGAGAGAGAGAGAGCACTTCTGTTGCGTGATCTTTGATGTTCACTCACTTAGCAGATGCATCATTTGGATTAAAACTAAATTGTAACTATAAAACAACATTTATAGGGGCATTCACTATAAACAATCAACATTTATTTTCAACCTTAAGCATACACGACGTGCGCGCGTTGCAAATGTTTTGCTTGCTTCATGAGTGTTTCTGTATTACGCGAGTCGCTTTGGAATATTAAATCGCAGCATGTTTCAGATTTAAAAACGCTACTTATATTTCTGAAAGATTTATAAAAATCGGTTCCCTGAATTATTACAGCAAACACATGATTGCAGTACTGAGCTACTGCAATGGAGCAGCTCTAATGCTATTAAATTAAGGATGATGTACCATAGAGCAAAAAATTAACAGTGAAAGTAACTAAATTAACCGTGAAAGTAACTAAAACTTGTAAAATACACTTTAATGGGAATAATTAAGTGTGAAAATAACTCAAGGATATATCTGTTTGATAAATGAAGTTAACCAACTTATACTGTACATATTCTTTTGGTTTCTGAACCCAATATTTAAATTTTCTTTTACAAATACAATGAAAATACCGGTATTGGTACTCGGTATCAGTAAGTGCCAAAAATAAAAGTATCCGTATCGGCAGAGTACTGGAAAAAGTGGTATCGGAGCATCCCTAATATAAAGCATATATTCAAAATATGCTCAAAAGTTTGGGGTCAGTAAGACATTTAAGAAATGAATACTTTTATTTAGAAAGGATGCATTAAACTGATCAGAAGTAACAGTAAAGACATTTGAAACATGAAAGACTTTCAGCTTTGGCATGACTAGAATAAATTGCATTTTACATATATTTAAATAGAAAACTGATATTTTACATAATCTCTCACAATGTTACTGTTTTTACTGTATTTTTGATCAAATATAAATCAACCTTGGTAAACACAAGAGACTTTAAATAATTACTGGCATCTGGCACGTTTGTAGGTTACACAATACAGTGGAGAGTAGGGAATTCTGGAGAGCTGGTCTCTACAATTTATCTCCACAATTTATTCCATGATATTATGGCTAATAAACGATAATTTGTCAATATTAAAATTCTGTTTTGTAAATATGTAAAAAAAAAAAAAAATTACAAAAAAAATTTAATGTGTATATTTACAAAACAGAATTTTAATATTGACCAATTATCGGTTATAAGTCATTATATCAAAATAATTATCGGCTCATTAATATTGGCCGGATTTGTAATATCAGTGTATCCATAGTTTAGAATATTTCTAATTTGATGCAACTTGGTCTAAATCCGGTCTAAAGGCGGTTCTTTATCTCACTGGCCAGAAACAGACTCTGGAGTAAATTTGCACTGCTGCATTATGTTTAATCAACCCAAAGCAAAGCACTTCCCCAAGCACCTGTTTCCTAGTTAATCCATGACCCCGAACAACCGATAATGTGTTGATTAGGTGCCTCATTTGAGCTCGGTGAGGGGGTCTGGAGGAAGTGAGGGATCGTGAGAGATTAGAAACACTATCAAAATGGCATGCAGATGCCACACAGAATTGCAAAAGGGATTCATCTCCAAGGTATGGTCAATTTTGGAGCCCTCATTAAAGTGTCAGTAATTTGAACAAGATCTTGGGTTAATAAGGGTTATGATCCACTTTGCCTGCTTTCTAAAGAGACAGGGGATATGAGGGTGCGCACTGATTATCATTCAGGCTGGATTCCCTTTGGAGAGAACGGCCAAGACACAAAGAGGGACACAGAGAGAGGAGAAGAGAGACAAAAGGAACGAAGTTAAGAAACTCATCCATATGAGGTCATCTAAGGAAGCAAATGAGGTCACACTAAAGTCAGTTACATACATTCAGTTGTTCATGAAATATCAGGTTTCTCCTGAAATACGTATCCATGAAGCTTAAGACTAGAAGATATGATAGCAATGTAAGTTTTGGCAATGTGTGTCATGTTAACAACAAAATAAAGTCTGATTAGGCTTGCCCTGATTCCCAAGAAGGTCAGCAAACTGATTTTTCTTAGGGATTTTGCTTAAAACACAAAACTCTAAATTTAGAGGAGATGAGATGCAAAATATCAGTACCATTTATTTAACCAGCCGATATTAAAGATTTGTTTTTTTTACATTTAATCGGTAGAGGTACATTTTTGACATTTTATTGTACATGCTCATTTCCACTATTTTTCATTTTGACCTTTGGACAAAGTTAATCTTTAAAAAATAAATAAATAAAAATAAATAAATAAATAAATAAATAAATAAATAAATAATAATAATAATAATAAAAATAAATAAAAACATTGTTAAATGTAATCTTCAGCCCATCTCAAAATTAATATACATATTGTACATTATAATATGGTAATACTTTCTATTTTTAATTACATTTCAAAACAGTACAGAATTTTAATATTTACCATTTATCAGGTATTGACCATAAAATAAACAATTAAATATCAAGCAAAATTGAAATATCGGTGCATATCTAGTTAGAGTTAAATGTATTGAGTTTAGCTTATTTAGCATTAACGGTGATGTTACATTTGAGAAAAAATATATATATTTTTCATGTACGTCAAACTTGTCACTTGTAACTTTTTAAAATATTTTTTAATGATTGAAAATATTATGTATTTACATTATTATTATTTTGTAATATTTTATTTTTTTTAAAGATTTATTTCTGGCATTTTTGCCTTTATTACGATAGAACAGTGAGTAGATGACAGGAAGCGAAGTGGGAGAGAGAGAGGGTGGGATTGGGATAATAATATTATTATTATTATTATAAATTATATATTTATTATAATAAAAATATATATATATAATTTTAAAAGTAAACAATAATTAATTATATTCCAGTTTGGCTATCTGATAAACTATGTGTAGAAAATATGCAAGCATTTGTGCACATTCCATGAGGGCATATTAATAATTATAGTGAAGCTAATCAAATACAATATTTGTCTGAAATTATTATACTTTCATCAAGACCTTGTGCCTGATGATGTGAAAAGAGAAGTGAGAATTTTCAGTTGTCAGATGGAATCCAACATGTTTTAGAAATGATTGAGATTAGATGAGATGATGGTGTGTGTACAGTAGCTTTCCATAAACTCACAGTGCTGGTAATGGAGGGTTTTGGTACTACTGAACTTTTGAACAGTTTACTTACATCTCCAGAACCGTCTTCAGTTGTTCTAGTTTGGATTTCTTCTCCTCAATCTCACAATCATTATGTAGGACCAGTTCTGCCAACAGTTGACGAGCAATATCCAGCACTTCCTGTAAAACATCAAATAAAGTGTTCAGGTTTTTATAATGATGTACAAATCACAACTGCACATTGTCACAGATAAGATCAAATAGGCTTATGCCAACTGTCCACATGGTTAATTTTCACACAAAACCCAACAGATGCATGGCATGCCGATGAGTCTTAAGGCTGCAGCATTCCAGACATAACACTATATGTGCCTCAAAAAAGACAGCTTAATCCTGTTTGACCTTTGACCCTGTGGCGCAAATTCCTGGCCTTATACAAAGTAAATCATTAGGCTGGAGGCAAGCCTGTTATGAAACTGAAATATTATGTTGGTTCTTGCATCTACAGAACAAGTAGCAATTGTCATAAAAATAAATTAACAGCATAGATCACTTGTACTTCAAAACAGACCCACCTGGAGCTGTTTTGGTTTCTTCAGCTTGAGTTTTCCGGACTTATAGCCACCATATTTCTCAAACAATTCAAAAAACCTGAGATAAATGGAATCAGACATAAACCGCAGATAAAATACTTAAATCATAGATACAACTTTGACTTAATTCATTTGTTTAATTCATGTTTAATTGAGTTGTTAATTATTTAATTTAAGCATCCTATTAGAATTTGTTACTTACAGGGCGTTCCTGACCTCCATTTTCATCTTCTGTTTGGGTGTACGGTCACCATGGCGAATTACAGCAATAACACAACGGAGCTCCATCCTTCAGACAAGAGATGACATGTTCAAAAGCAACAACACACATAGTAAGCGTTTAATTCTACCTCATTGGTTTTAATAATCCAGAATCCACAATAAGCAGCTTTGAGACAGAAATATATCCTTAGGACAAGAATGGTACACCCACATGGTTCCTGAGGTAGTCGGGACGATAGGGATGTCCTCTGCTTCCATGGGGATCGACCAGGGAATGTGGAGCTGAGGAGCCAGCTCTCGCATCACCATGTTCCTGAAGGAAAGACATCAAACGTGAGGTAAAATATCTAGAAATTACTTTATAAGACAGGAATGAATACATCTATGCTGAATAATGACCCTATTGCCTTCTATTAGAGCTGCTTTGTAGTTGATCCGAGTTCACTTGATAACTAATGAACTTTGCAATATTCACCATGTCAAAGAACTAAACAGAATCAAAACTGAACTGGATAATGACACTATTGTCTTTTTAGATCAGCTTTAGAGCAGAAATTGTATTAGTTTCATAACTGAAGAACTTTGTTACATTAATACTATTATTTTTTTGTTTATTACTGCTAAGCTGATTTAAAACGACCTGAATTGCATAAAGCGCTATATAAATAAAAAAAAACTTGCTGTTTTGCTGGTCTTCACTGACTCAAGCTGGTCTTAGTCTCAGCCTCAGACATCACGCCCACAGAACATTGGCTAAACGTCTGATGCATATGGCACAGTTATCTGGAAACACTTCAGGAGTTTCAAAGTCGTCATCGGATTGGTTAGATTATACAGGATTTCCGGGAGACGTGTGTGTCGTGTTCTTTAACGTTCCGCCTGGAAACAAAAATGCCGTGGTGCCAAACCCCCTCACGAAAGAATAAAGCTGTCGTGTTTACAACTGACTACGAGCGCTTTTCAGGATCAACTAAACCGAATTTTCAAAAGTATGTGAAAAATTTTAAGTTCGCGGCATAGAATCTTTAAAATATTTTCGAGAGCTTTACACACCGGTCTGTTATTGTGGCGACATTTCAACGCCCCTAAACATGACGCGGCACCAAACAAAACGTGATTGGTTGCTTTACCTGTCAGTCATATGGTCTCTTGGGCGGGCCTTGGCCATTCAAAGCAGCCAAATTTCCCAGACCTTCAGCCGTTAAACTAGTTAACTAGTAAACCAGTTTAGATTGGTAACATTAGATTTTTTCAGTAAAGATGCTCTTTAAATTCAAAGCTTAGATCAAAGAGAAATAAAATAAAAGAATTAAACTGTGTTAGTTTAATGAATGTTGAATTTTAGAGAAATTTTACACTTGTAAAAAAACAAAAAAACAAAGTGGCAATTTCCACTCAGATATACCAATTAAATTTAAAAAATAGTTACAAAGAAACAGCAAGTAACAAATTAAATTAAATATGACATTTTGCAGTATAAAGTATAAATCTTAATTTTATTTACAGATTTGGGGGGGGGGGGGATTACAGTGTGTTATGTAGTTGTAAAATGTTGTCCGTGGTAACTCAAATCTCGTCTTCACACAATTTTTACAAGACAGCAACACGGCCTCACCTACCCCAGGACTTTGGCACAGTCATCATAGTACTTCATGGAGTTCTTTACAAAGCTGAAGCCATTAACGTCACAAACGAAAGAGTGACCATTCGCTCGGAGGAGGTCAAAACCACAGACTGTTTGCTGGTTTGGAAAGACATTATGACACAAAAAAACATTTTCATTATCATTCATAACCTGCAGCTACTGACAAAACACTGTGTTTTTCTTTTGCGAGACTCACCTTAAATGCAAGACACACTTTTCTGGCCACAAGCTTCTCCATTGCGGTAAGCATCACAGGATAGCGGATCTCCTTCCCCTCACTGTCTCTCTCCACTTTCCCATCCAGAGCAGGAGACTTACGGGCTTCGGCGTGAGCGTAATCAGGTCCGACTGTGTAAACCTACAACATCCATCTGGAATAAACAAACTACCAGGCCACCACAAACAGTAGTGTCTTGGCATGAAATAGATATTTACCTTAACATCAGTGCCATCTGTGGGCATGAACTCCTCGTAGATGTAAGATCCAGTCTTACGAACGGTACTTTCAGGAGAATACACACTGCTTCGACTGCCGATCTACAGAAAGGACGATTTGAGCTTCACACTAAACAAATCTAAACTTATTAGCAGTTATCAGTACTGTACCTTTCTGAAGAGACGCTGGCTGCCGCCGCCGGCAGAGGTTGGGTAATAGATGTAGACATTGTGGTCCTCAGCAGAGACGGGCTTCTCCACAAAGGGTTTGTGAAACACTTCCCCGTTCACTTCCACATGGTCCTCGCTCTCCACCAGGTTACATTCTGATGTCGCAAAGTCAAAATGTAACAATCTTTCGCAATACAGAGAGTATTTATGTACCCACTATGAGGAACTTATAAAACTGCATATAGGTTTGAAACAACATAAACGAAAGTATATTAAGGATGCATGATGTGGCGAAAAAAAATATATAATTGTGATTTCTCTGATAAAAATAGCTATTAATAACTGCAATAGCTATTTGAAGCTCTAGATTTGCTCTGCTTGTTTGTAGGGCTACACAATTTGGCCAAAAGTTTTCAATATATAATATGATATAACGAAACAATATATTATGTTTCGAAATGCCACCTAAATTCACAGCACATGCAGAGGCAGGGTTATTATCATTAAATAAAATTAAAACAATAAAAAAATAAAATAAAATAAAACACTTATAACATTTTATTTCAGCAAGTTGCCGAGACAACATTTCTCATTTTCATTTAGTTTAAGATGAAGTACTAAAATAACTAAAACTAAATAAACTAACCTAAAAAAACTTATTACATTTAAACAGAACATTTTTAAAATATTAACAAAATTACAATAGCACATCAATAATACTAAAATAACACAGGGCCACTCTTGAGACACTGACAACACTGGACCATGAGCTGCACGCTCATGCTCATAAATTATGACCAAGGTAATAATCTTTACCTTCTGGTCTGTCGGGGTCCCGGTTTAACACTGCATAGCGTGGAAGGTCAATGCCCTCTTCCTGTAGAATCCTGTACACTTCCCTCCTAAAGCCATGAGCATATACTGTATGTCCCAGTCAACTCTCATAATGTTTACTTGTCAAGAATATTTCAGAGAAAGATTTACCACACCTGTCTTGAATGAAATACTGCATATTGAGGTCGTTGATAAGGAGGGGGTTTCTTAGTTTGACATAACTTACTGCTTTGTCAAGGGGAAATCCTTCAAGATGAGAAAAAAATATTGTATCCATTTGCATCAGTTAGCATCCAACTTTTGGGTTGTCAGTTTTGAAATGTTTTTTTTATTATTATTATTATTTTTAAAAACTCTCTTATGCTTACGGAGGCTGCATTTATTTGTTCAAAAAATAGTTCTCTTATTTATTAGATTTTTAATTGTAATTCATTTCTGTTTTGAAGGCAGCATTAATAACACTGAGACAATATGGCACATCAAGATTTCAAGCTGATTGCGTGTGAAAATGTGTGATGTCAGATACCTTTGGAATGGAAGGAAATGAGGCAGTCACACAACGGCCACTTCTCCACCGGTTCATTGAGTATAACTTCCTCTGGAAAAATGACCACAGTGATGTACTCAAACTTACAGAGCCGCTCCAGAATCTCAGTCATTGGTTTGGATTTCGATTTCTTCATCATGGAGCAGATCCCCACCACAATCTGACGCTCTGACTAATAAAAGAAGATATCAGATGAGCATCAGTTACAAATTTTAAAAAAAAAGCTCACTCATCCATGAACAATTTTCTGTACCTGATCCTCATCCTCCTCTTCCCCGTAATGTCCTGAGATGTTCCTCATGATGGTGTCACCCAGCTCTCTGCTTTCACCACCCTCTCTTCCAATCAGGAACCGGGGAAGTTCGCTGTTGCACATCTCCTGTCCGCCTGACTTCGACATTTCTGTCGAGTCTCTGTCAAAAAGCCAAATTCCCAGCACACCATCTCGTGCTGAAGCTCAGTGGTGGAAACATTAGATATACGATGTGCGTAATCCAGTCAGATGAGGTCCAGAAGTGACTTAATGCCAAGGTTGTCTTAGAAAATGACGGTGTGTTTAAACCTTAAAGATTTGGTGTCATCCTTCCAAAACCAGGGACATGTTGTGAGCTAATCCTTTCTCTCCATTTCTCTCACAAAATCCATTCCTGTTCTTACCTGCAATAAAGAGTCAATAGACAATATGAGAAATTAATACTTGATAAGTATGCATTAAATTGATCAAAAGTGACAGTACAGACATTTATAAGATTTCAAATGTTGTCTTTTAAAACTTTCAATTGACCAAAGAGTATTATATATATAAAAATATTGTTTCTTGAGCAGCAAATCAGCATATTAGAATGATTTCTGAAGGATCGTGTGACACTGAAGACTGGAGTAATGATGCTGAGAATTCAGCTTTACCACCACAAGAATAAATTACATTTTAAAATATATTTTAAATACAGTAAATAGAAATACAATTTATTTTTATTTTTTTAAGTTATTTTTATGGGCTTTTTATGCATTTTTATTGAGAAACGATAGTAGAGAGATGAAAGGAAAGCACTGGGAGGAGAGAGGGGAGCGGGATCGGCAAAGGACCTCGAGACGGGAATCGAACTCGGGTTGCCGTGAGTGTAGTTGTGCTATGTGCCAACGCACTAACCACGAGGCTATTGGTGCCGACAAAATACAAGTTATTTTAAATTGCAATAATATTACAGTTTGTACTGTATTTTTTATCAAATGCCTTGGTGAAGCATAAACATAAAAAACTTCTTTATTAAAAATAAATGAATAAATATATAAAAAATAACCAATAACAAACATTTGAATCGTAGTGTAAATGATGTACACAGTGTAAAATATTGTAACGTATTCATGGAAGATCATTAAACAATTTTGCAGTTTTACCTTAGCATATTTTACTTAACACAGGAAACATGAACTAACAATAAAAACAATTTAAAGCATTCATTGGTTTAGGTTAATGGTAATTCATAGATTATTTATGTGCATTGTTCAAATGTTAATTTCCAATGCATAACTAGCATAAGCTCAATTTACATTAACAATGATTTAATAATTGGTGAAAATTTAAAAAACAAAAACAAAATTGCTGTTCATTATTAAATAATAGCTATTGCATTAACTATGTTATGTTTACATATCCATATATAACCTTACTCTAAAGTGCTTACACTTTTTTTGTACCACATTCATTTTCCAGATGTTTTAAAATAATGCAAATACTAATAATACAAATTCTACAACATTTAAACAAGTCTTACAGTTACACAGTTCCAAAGTCACGCCATGTCTTCCAGTATGCTGACTGCCAGGGAAAGCATGCAGTGTTGGATATATGCTGTCCCGTATCACATTTCCATACCCATGCTGATACAGGTCATGCTAGCTATGCCTCTAAACAAACACTGCACTGCTGCTTAAGCCAAACTAACCCAGGGCTACTTTTTACACAATCTATAAACTCCCATCAAGCCACACAGATATAGAATCAATGCATTCATCTGATATGTTTCACGGTCTGTAAGAATACTACAGACTACAAACTGTTTGCATGTAATCAAGGGCCCAATAATAGCAACAGGCCCCTAGCAGAGGTGAATATGGGGGAAGGGTGAGACTTCGATCAAATTCTGAGGGCTACGGCTTCCAAAGATAACTCATCACGCTGTGGATGTGTTGACAGGGAACATTAAGTTGAGAGGAAGCCGTCTACAGCGACCCAGGGTCAAGAAAAAACACACACGGATAAACAAACTCATAAATAAATGCTACTATCACTTACAAAAAGCAACAAGAGTCCAATATCCTTGAAAGATAATAAGAAGAAATAAGTCTTTTGAGGGTTTTTTGAACGTCTTAATTCACACTAATCAGAAACTCATTGATTTTGTGTTAAGTAAACATGTCAAAGTAAGTATGTCCAAGTATGTAATAGTCAACATGCACTATGTAAATGTCTATATGTATTTATTCAGTTTTCAGCCTTAAGTGGACAGATTTCATTATGATTATGTCTTTACAGACTTGTGAAAGGTGAAGTCATTTCTGGAACTGCAAAAAAAGAAAGACTTTTAAACATGCCCTTATCTGCTATTGGTCGAAAAAAAGATAGCTCCTCCCTAAACTCATGCAATTGGTTGAGCCGACATTGCTGGGCTGGAATTTTAGTGGCATTTATTGACTCTCAATTTCAAACCTGAAAGCATTTCCTTATTCTGTGTGACATCAAATTAAGAGATTTTTATTTATTTATTTTTTTTAATTTTTTGTGGAAAAGCTGTTTTTGTCCATACAATGAAAGTCAGTCGGGTCCAAAGTTGTGTGACCCCCCCATTGACTTTCACTGTATGGGCAAAAACAGCATTTCCACAGAAGTCAACTAGACCATGTCAAATTGACCATGACGACTGAATGGTGCCAATTTTTTTGGTGAACTTGTCTCTGTTTCCAAATCAGAGCAACGGAAAGCCAATTTCCATCTGACATCATAGGAAACAAATCAGAGTCCAGAACATATCAGCAACATGCCGACATGATCCTGTGATGATGAATCTAGCAGTCCAGCAGCTACCAACGGAGAGAGCCAACGACCTTTGAGATCATATCCTGTGAAGTGCTTTCATTATGATTGGGAGGACTGCCACTATTTAACAGGTTATTTCTGTCATAAATGATTATCATTAAGATAAAGAGGATAAGAGCAGCACTGCAACAACCTTGAACAATTGAATACCAATGACAGAACGTGACTATATGATTTATTGAGCTAATATATCAAAGCTATTTTCTAGAGGAAATAAAATATTTTATTAATTCATTTAATTATTAAATTTATTTGATTTATTTACAAATTTTAGTTTTTGTTAACAAAAATATGCCAAATGTCAAAGGTTGTAGCAAATTAAATTTCGCAACATTTTGAAAGCAATATATTTCATTGAAAAATAAAAAAATGTTTTCGTTTTTATACAATACGATAAATGCCAAAGACTTTAGCAAACCAAACCAAATTTTACATTCATTGTGAAAAATAAAATTATTTATTTAAATATATAATTCTTTTGGTGTGCATTCTTGTTTTTTTGTTTTGTTTTGTTTCGTTTTGGCAAAGACCAAACCAAAGTAAATTTTTCAACATTTTGAAAATTGTCATTTATGTATTTATTTCAAGTTAATTGCAAGAATTAAAGTGAATGCTTTACAGCAATTATAAATAATTGCACAATAATTAATAATGTGCACAGCAATAAAATTGAGACATTTTCCCCCAGGCCATATCCCACCTGAACAACACATAACACCTCAGTACTGTACATCTGTAAATAACTCACCAAACCTTCATCTGTACACTGGACACATGCACATTCACAGTTCTGTCTATGGACATTTTTCTTTTCTGTATATTTTTATTACTATTGTTATTTATCATTTATTATTAGTGTTTTTATTACCTTAATTATATGTTTGACTGCACTTTGTTTGTACTTTCTGTACTGGAAGCTCCTAACACCAAGACAAATGCCTTGTGTGTGTAAACACACTTGGCAATAAAGCTCTTTCTGATTCTGAGAGACAAACAAAAGAGCTTGCAGTTGCAGAATATGAAGCATGCTAAACTGCCTAACTAGTCCCAAAAAGGCAAATAATTAACTAGAAAGTTAATAATCACCAGTCTACAGTAAAAACCATTACTATACCATTATACTGCCAAATAATTTCTTTTAAATGTTGACGGTAGAATCAAACTAGGAACATATGGTAAAAAGCATGTCCACTGAAAAAAATAAAATAAAAAGATTTTTCCATCATTTACTCACCCTCAAACTCAGTAAGACTTACTTTCTTCTGTGGAGAAGAGAATATAATTATGTTCAATATCTCACAAAAGTAAGTAAGTCATACAGGAAGCAACTCTCTCTCTCTCTTAAACTGTCTCTTTAAGTGCTTCTTTGGATCTCAACTTTGAGAGTTGTAAACATTTTAGGCCACTTTTCAGTTTCAAAAGCATGCAACTGGCACATACCAACCTCACAAATTAACCATAATGGGCAAACATGTCATGCAAATAGAGCATGATCTACATAAAATGTGTCAGACCGTGGAGAGTCACATCTACAGCTGTCAGACTGATGGCTGCATTTTAACACTGCCTTAAAAGTAGTCACTAGAGGCCAGGACACACAGAGCCCAAATGCCAGGCTGCTGGATGATGGACCAACTGGAAGAAGTCAAGCAGGAATGCAGTGCACGGCACCTCATAACAATCAGCTCTTATGCATCTTTTTCCATTCAATAAAACACAAAGACGACTAAATAGGGAAGACAAATTTGAGCTACAGACAGAAAGCGGTATATTATATTGCGCAAAACATTATGAATATACACCATCCTCCTCTCATCGCATCATCAGGCGATTCAGTCGACTCAAGCCAAACTAACCATCACTCAACCGACTTCATTTAAACTCACGCAGCGAACTAACTCCACAAACACAAACTTTATAACGCAATAAATGATACACAGAAATGACTGCGACATGTCACGGTCCATACTGCAGGATACTCACTCGTTGAGGAGGATCTCTGGCTACGACTTCCTCATCTGCTGTCAGAGTGAAACTGGAGCTCCGCGTGAACTTACCTTCACAAAACACTTGACCAGCGCCGTCTTTCGTGATCCATGACACGGAAACTACACTCAGAGGACTGCCGCCTACAGGACGGGCGAAACAACACAGCCTGACATTTTTTTTTTTTTAAATGAAGACTTTATTGTTTATTAACATCTAAAAGAAAATCTAAATCAAATGTGTTTATATTATATTTGCATTATATTTTATACATCGCAATTTTAAGGTCTATATAGTGAGAACATGGAGCTCATAGTCACACACAACAAGGAGTAAAAACACATCCAAGAATATGCAATTTGGTGTATTTGTTATTCATATGGCCTAATGGGAGGATGAAATTCTGAGCTTGTAATGTAGATGAAAGATATTTTTAAAACACTATTAGCAGACTACTTAATGAAAAATGCATATAAATTAATATAAATGCATATAAATATCAGTTGTCACTCTATATCTCATGATATGATGATAATTAAATGCTTACTGTAATGCAGTGTAATACAATGATGATTAAAAGATGTACAAATAAGCATTATTCATATCATATTGACACTTACATTTAAAAGAAAGAAAAAAATGAATGGATAATCAAATATAATAGACTTAAAGGGACAGTTCACCCAAAAATGAAAATTCTGTCCATTTACTCACCCTCAAGTTATTCGAAACCTGTATGAGTTTCGTTTTTCTGTTAAACTGAAAAGAAGATATTTTGGAGAATATGGGTAAACAAACAGTTGATGGTCCTCATTGACTTCCACAGAAAAAAATACTATGGAAGTCAAAGGGGATCATCAACTTTTTTTTCAAAATATTTTCTTTTGTGTTCAACAGAAGAAATAAACTTATACAGGGTTGAAACAACCTGAGACATGGTTTTTATTTTTCCTTGCTAATAAATTATCAAGTATTACTTAATACATTTGATCAAGTATAAATACCAATCAGACAACAGAAGGCATGTAAGCAGATTGTGTACAACAGGTTTTTCATTCAGTTATGATAATGTTGATAATTCAGAGGCCTTAGAAATTAATGTATCACATTTGATAGTATGACATTTGGTAGTTAATCTGACATGTGAACGAGTAAAATATTATGATGACAGGTCAGTCCCACCCTTAAAATTACCATGGTATACTCCAATTATGCATTTTACAATAAAACTGAGCTACTATTAGGCACCATTCTCATCAAATATATCATAATTATTGTATTTTCTCATGAAAAAGTATAGATACAACGGTGCATGGTGAACTGGCCTTATACAAAAAGTATTAGGTTTCATTCTATGCCCAGTTTGTATTTTGTAAACCAATGTTTATCTGATATGAATCTGTTATAAATATAAACAATATACATGGGAGGCTGTTCTGTACTGGAATATAATATTACAGTGTTCAGATTAATAGGGAAAACCTCTACAACCTCACACACTCAGTCATCCGGCTTGTGATTATGTAATAGTGCCCAGACCGAGAGAGCAGCTCTGGCTCCACTGAGGTGCCTGAAGTCTCCCGAGAGTCCCGAGATTGTAAAAGGGTACGGTCCCTGATGGAAAAATATGAAATGAAATGGTCATTGAAATGTGGACTCATGTGACAGAAACACAAGTCTTTATAATGCTTTTCAAAATAGACTTTACTCCAAAATTATAATAAAGGGTAAAAATAGAGAAAATAGAAAGTGACTAATTATTGTTTTATCTTAAAGTAATTAAAAAACATGCATCAAACAAGTAATGCAATATTTAAATGTCAGCTAATTGTATTGTGTACAATTTACATGTAATGTGGGATATTTATCTTTACAATGAGATAAAAAGTATGCAAATACAATAGTATGCTACTATAAAAATAAAATATAAATGTCCATAGGCCAAATATGAACTACCTACATATTATTTATAATGACAAAATTAAATTAATGTATAATTAAATTAATATACAATTCTTAAAAATGACACTACAATAAAATGATTATAGCTGTGTAATTCCTACAGCAACTACTTTAGAAAAAAAAAACAATATTTAAACTATTGTATTGTATGACTCTATAGTACTTCAATAATAATTATTTTAATAGCTGCAATATGCAAGTACAGTATGCAAATTACTTTGGTGTGCTACCGTAAGCAAAAACCAAATATCATCTACATATTATTTATAATAATGCATTTAAATAAATAAATACAAAATGAATCAACAACAGTAAAATAATAATCAATTAATAAAATAACTGTGTAAATCTAAAGCAATTAGCTTAGGAAATCATTTTATTTAAAAAAATAAAATAAAAAATTTAATTTCTAGTCTTCATGGAACTTTTGCTGCATAAATGTCACTGCATACATTTAAATGAATACATAAGTTTAAAAAATAACCTCTCTGTAACCCGTCAGTTGGTCACTGAGTGCTTACAGCAGCAGGGTCCGTGGCTGTGACATCTCCATAATGCCTCCATTCATTTAAATGAAGCCCAGTAAAAAAGACTGCTCTCCCCCCTCAACGGACGCTGAAAAGCTGTGTCAATACCCTGTTGAGCAGGCCAAATGGGAAGTGAGTCAAAGCAAGTTTGTTCAAATCCAGGCCCTGCGTCATATTGGGGCGAGTGATGAGAGTTTGGGTTCGAGACCTGCGCTGGGGTCAAAGAGGATAATCAGTTATGTGTAACTCACTACAGCACATATACAAAATTGATCAAATGTCATTCGGTCCACCACAAAATACAGAGAAAAAAATTATCTGTGTTAGAACATGTACGTTTGTTTCCAATCAACACACACACACACACACACACACACAATAATGAATCATTTTATATATGATCTAGTTTTTTTAAGCTTGAGATGTCAAGAACACTGACTATGAATCAACAATTACATGGTCTGTAAACATTTAATAGGTAGAAAGGCCAAATTAAGACATGAACCAGACATCAAGTGTATTTTTGTGCACTATGAATCATGTTTCCATTTGTCGCTTGACAGAAGCTAAATGTGAAGATAGGCCGGCTCAAAACACTGGCACTAAGATTGACCAAAGAGGAAGAATTAATCATAAAGAAATCTGACAAATTTTTAGGTTTGATGTTTGGTCGAGCTCTAACATTACCAGTTGTGACATGATTCAAATATGATCAATTTAGAGGCTATTAGTGCACTTCATCTCTTACACTGTGTCCTTCATGTCAGCATTTCACGACCTTTTTTTGAGTGCTGGACCTCCATCATATGTCAAGCGATCATCAAAATACGATCATTAATGTCAAGGGCAATCAAGTATGATTCACAAATTGACTCGAATCTTTAGCCATGTCATTAATTCTGGGGCAATTTCTCTCTCTTTTCGTGACATAGAGGTTCTGAGCCATATTTCAGTCATTTGTGAACATTAGCCACTAAAAATGTTTCTATCACATGACGAAAAATGAAAAATGAAGTATCAGCAGTCCTTGACCGGCTTGAAATTTGTCACCTCAAAGAAAACGCTTCTGTTTTCCATTCCATCCACATGCTGGTCTGAAAAATAAGCAATCCAGCACGTTCACTCTGATGAATACGTGTTTCTCGTTTTTATTTTAGAGAGGAACTTGAGCAAACATTGCGATTTGCAGGGCTCCTGCTGTGAACAATGAAATACTGTGTCGTGACGGTCTGAATGACATCTCTTTTAGCTTTAAAGGTCAGTTTATCTTCAAGTTATGTTCTGAGACCCACTGAATCAGAATCATGAAGAATTCTTGGATATATTTACATTTTATAACGTATAATTTGTATATTACAATTTTTATTTACATTATTATATATTTTACATTATTACATCTTGTACATACCTTAAATATCAATATTGAAAACCGTTTTTGCGGCTCAATATTTTTGTAGAAATCATGATATATTTTTCCACAATTTTTGGATGAATAGAAAATATTTAATTATTATTATTAGATAATGATTTTTAATGTCTTTACTGTCACTTTTGATCAATTTAATGTGTCCTTTCTGAATAAAGTTATTCATTTTCCAAATGTTTGAATTGTAGTGTATCACAGTTTCAACAAAAATACAAATTTTACAATATTACAGTTTTTACTCTTTTTTGGATCAAATAAAAAACTGAATAAAAAATATTTCTTTTAACAACATTAAAAGCCTTAACTATTACAAGCATTTGACCTGTAGTCTACACAAGCAATTTTCCTTTTACATAGAATTATGAAACAATAATTACATTTAAGAGCATTTAAACCTGCAGTACAACAAATATACTATTGATATTGCTATTTAGATGACGCCATCGCTTTACCGGTTCATGGCTGTTAACTAGTACCCAGGGACGTGTGAAATCCTGGCCCTAATGAACTCACCCCACCCTCCACCTCATTCAAACTCCTCACTGAACTACAACTGTTATAAACCAAGTATGTTATAAGGGTCAGCTTTTCACCGTTAAGTGCAGACAATACCTGCAATTCACTGACTTCCTAGTATATTTTGAAATATACCTCAATGGTCACTCGTAAGACTTCGAAGGTCGTTAGTTTGATTCATAATGTACACACTAGAGCAACAATGTGCTAGTATGAGCATTAACAAGCACGGCTTGTGTGACCAGACACAATATGTTTTCATTTGAGCCGTCCATGGTTTTCCTGGTAATTACATTTCTGTTTCACACACGTGGTTTATAGTTCACACATGTGAATATATTGCAGGTATTGTTTATGTTGCGTGTGTAATGAGGTGTACTGGCTCATTGGAGGTCTCTACTCAAGACATTGTAGATATGGCTTTAGAAAGTAATGTTTACTAACAATCTAAATGGTTAAGTCTGCAGAAAAGGACAGAAAAAAACATTAAATGTGTAACCAGTTATGTACTGTAACTTGTTCTGAATCTCTGCTCTGTTAAATGTCTGAAATGTTGGCCGTTGCAGTTTTCTCTCACATAATTAGCCAGTCTTATCACACTTCCTGTGACACATTCTTTGCACAGAAGTGACTGGGCTCATGGGTTTAAAACAATATAATTTTACATTTCCTGACCATATATAACCTAAGTATGGGCGATGGATTCCATCTCATTGTTTTACCGAATTTACGCTCGATAGCAGGCAAGTTGAGTCACGTAGCCAAGATAATCATCTTGTTTGGGTAAAGGATATTAACTGACTATTGGGCAAAGCAAGTTCCTTCACACGCTGTATAAGGACAGGAGCATCTTAAAGGTGTATCTCACACTTCAAAAACGTGCGGAAAAGCAGCTTCTGTTGGTGAGTCATCACTTTAAAGTTTGAACTGTGAAATTCCAGCACCATCAGACATAGACTGATATTTGGTCGAGAGATTCTTGCAAGATTCACCAGTGTCTCTAAATATACCACACCAAAGGCCCACAATAGAGCTATAAAACCTGTACTAAACAGGAAACTGAAGCACAGACCGATATTTCCACATAACTGACAACTGATGCACAACAGATGATGAAGACTGATAAACTATATGCACATTTCATGATATTCACTACTCTAACTGTAAACAATCATGAAGTAATAAAGCAATGACCCCTATGACCTCTTCTGGTTTCTTGTAGATTTGAATGAAAAACCTAATTAAAAAGTGATCTAAAATACTGGTATTATGGGTAAGGGGAAACTGGGGTGGAGTTGCTTGGTACCATTTTCATTTGTTTGTTTTTTTGTTTTTTTTTGTTCATTTGTTGATTATCTCTGATGAAACAAACATAAAGACAAACCAACTAGCTGCAAAAGAAAATGAAATGAAAATGAAAAACCAAGACAGATTCAACGCCAAGAAATCTTTCATAGTTTTTATATACATATATTTTATACAAATAATATATCTATTAATTATCATTGATCTAAATATCTCTCAAAATACTTTTTAAAACATGTTTAGCTGAGGGGAAGGTGTTCATTTTTATCAAAGCAAAAATGCCCATAAAAATCAAAAAGTTATCCTCACTTTGACACATTTTGAGCTTTTAATGTATTTATAGAATCAATGATTGTGGGTAAAGAGGGCAAAAACATTACATTTGTGTGACAGCACCTCATGTGTCAACCTATCAACCCCAGTCTACCCTACATTCAAAATGCCACTCAGTGGCACTCAATAGTCCCCACTCCCACCTCTCTGCCTCCCTCTGCCCTTTTCTGTCTCTCTCTCCCACTCACTTTGCTAAACTTGTGCCCAATTTGAATTAGATCCCTTTCTGCTCCTGACTCACACAGGGAAGGCAAGCAGTCTAAAAACACAGGATTTTAGACATTTCCCAGCCGACAGATTAATGCAAGACACAAGGACATTACAAAAAGCAAACAAGAAGGGACACTACTAGTTTGGTAAGTTTTTTTATTATTATTATTGTAGTTAATTATAATATTGCTTGAAAGCTATTAAACACATTTATACATATACATATATATATAAAACAATGCATAATGCATACATATACATATATATATATATATATATGCATCATATGTTTTATTTATTCATTTGTCTATTAAAGTTTAGAATTTTGTTATGCAATTTTATTGGTTACATGTCTAGCAACTAATATTTTGTTATATTAATATTATTATTTTCTATAAATTCTATTATTTCATTAATATTAATATTCAGTATTTATAAAGCATGTTAATTAGTATCATGAAATAGTTCAACATTCAAATTAAACTGGATGAATGGATATATTTTATTCATATATTAATATATAACCAATATTATATTGGCATGCTTGCCTTTTCATTTTAGATAGCATCTACTCTTTTCTCATTTTGGGGAAAGTAATTACATTGAAGTTTGAGTAACATGGGTGTTTGAGTAAGTAAATTAATTTGCATTTTAAATATTAGTTCTTTTCTATCTTTTCATCTTGGATGTAAAAATCTCCTGATAAGGCTGGGCAAGGTGTGTCAAAGGTAAAGATACCTTTCCAGCAAGTGTGCATACGAGTCGTGATCTGTGACCAAATGCATGCCTACAGATTACATGTAGTATGTCCATGATTAACATGACATACTTTCAGCGTACTATATTACAGTACTAGACTTACCTGCCACTCTGTGTATTGAATGTGGACAGTGTTCTGGTCCCGTGGCTCTCTTGGGGTTTTGGTGATTTAGGGCCTCCTGTGGAATACAGCAGAGTGTTTACATTGGCTTTAATGCAGGTCTGCGTCCATGAGCACAGACCACAGCAGGAACAGAACTCTGCTTATTGGCCTGTGCCTGATGGGAAGAGAACATACCACACTGGCTGAATGGAGATACTGTAGAAGTCCTCTCTCCACCCCTGCTTGACAAGACCAGAATATAGCTGTAGACATCAAGTCGCATTTTTTAAACAGCATCTGAAAGGCACATGTGACTGGCCATTTTAAAGAAGGCTGGACACAGTTCACAAGAAGCTAGCCAGTAGGCAGATATACTTCATAAAGAAAGCATTTGTTTTCATATTTATAAAATGCAGTTGTTCATTTTGGTTGTAAAATAATTGGCATCATTTATTTTCTAGACAAGAATGTAATCTTGTCTTCATGACAGAGGGGATCCTCCTTGACTCACCTCAGACAGCTGAGTTAACATATTTCCGTCTATCAAGCATATGTTGAATGTGGCGCTTCTCACCACACACAACCTATTTTGCATGTCTGTTGGTGTGTGTGTGTGTGTGTGTGTGTCTGATTTAAAAAACATTTTCTGCACAGAATCTATTAAAAATAGAATAAACAGTATTACATATTAAAATATTTGTACTGTTTTTGTCTGAGCACAGTGAAAGCATGTTTAAGCTCTCATTTACTTGTATAGGAAGTGGTCTTTTGTTCTTACTTCTGATCCTACTGGCATATAAACCAGTCAAACAGAAGTAAGCAAGGCATTAGAGGTGGGAGATAAAAAGCTACTTCAGGGCCGTGCCAGGATGGAGGTCTCCTACAGCCACTCAGTGCATTTAAAACAGCTTGATTCAGAAAATCTGAGCAATAGCCAAGAGGGAAAATTTTAAGCAAAGTAGTGAATGATGCACTGTGCTCATTATCAAACTGAACTTTAGAATTTATAAATCATACAGGGAAATATATATATATTTTTTTTTTTCCCAAGCAGATTTCACAGTAAGCATTGATTAAAATTCAATTTACCAAGCCCAGAACATTTCCTGTGGCTCAAACAGTGAACTATTCTTCTTTAGAGAGAGACAGGGAGAAAGAGAGTGTATGTGTGAACATTTAAATGGGAGAGTGAATTAATGACATCATGTTTCCAATCTATTCCAAATTTCCACCAGGAGTAGAGTAGCTTAGTCAGCCCGTGTAAAGCCTCGGAAACAGGGAGAAATTCCCTTTGGAATGACTTGAGTGATTTGCTCAGTCCAGTGTGCCCTACATGTCACACCTTTAGGGGTACAACAGCTTGTTACTGGGCCAGTAGTCTTAAAGGGATATCTGTGTACCTTATTTACCCCTATTTAGCCCCTACTCTAAGTTTCCAACAGGGGTATTAGAAACAAAGTTGTGCCTTTAAGGGTACTATCCCTGTGACAACTCTTAAAATTATAACTTTTGCAGATTTTTTCTGACAGTTTTAGCTGTTCAATGCATTACTGTTGAATATTAATCAAATATGTGTGGTACTATTTATATAATAATGTAAAGCATCCACTCTTTTTCTAAGGTGAAACATGTCTTTGATTTGGCTCCTACTGTATGCATACATCCATGCCATTTCTGGCATGATCTTGTTTGGAGACATGGCTGGTAGGTGAACTTTTTAGATTGCTAAGATTTACTGCTTTTAGGTGAAAGAGAATTTCAAAATAAAATTATGTTTTACAGATCAGGACAGCCCCATTAGTGTGAGTATCCCTGTGGAACCACCAATGCGTCCCCTATTGGGGGGAAGCATGATTATACCTTGCTACTTCCAGGACAACACTGTCCAGGACCCTGGAGCCCCAACCACTGCCCCACTGCCCCACCGTATTAAGTGGAGCTACATCTACAAGGGCAGAATCTCTCTTATTCTCGTTGCCAGTGAGGGCGTGGTGCAGGTTGAGACAGACTACGTGGACCGGGTCCATATGGTAAACTACCCCATGGTGCCAACTGACGCCACCATTGAGATCTCAGAACTCCAC
This sequence comes from Onychostoma macrolepis, assembly GCF_012432095.1. Classification (NCBI taxonomy): domain Eukaryota; kingdom Metazoa; phylum Chordata; class Actinopteri; order Cypriniformes; family Cyprinidae; genus Onychostoma; species Onychostoma macrolepis. Next base: position 12,570,119 of record NC_081179.1, on the reverse strand, counting down.
TCCAGTGACTCCGGCACCTACCGCTGTGAGGTCATGCAGGGGATTGAAGATAACTATGATTCTGTTGAAATGCAAGTCCAAGGTAATGCACTTTCAAACTGTTCAGACACAAAAAGTACATTTATTAAACATATAAATAACTGAAAGTGAGAATTAAATAAGTGGGTCAAATCTTTACAGGCATTGTGTTTCACTACCGAGCAATTTCTACTCGATATACCTTGACATTTGAGATGGCAAAGGCAGCCTGCATCCAGAACAGTGCTGTTATTGCAACTCCCGCACAGCTGCAAGCTGCCTATGATGATGGATACCATCAATGTGATGCTGGTTGGCTTTCAGACCAAACTGTGAGGTAATGTGAAAAGATCAATATCTAATAACAACATTAATAAAAACCACTCACAAACATGGGTGGTCACGAGCAGGTGTATAAGACGCAGTGAATACAATGGAAACAATGCTAATATATTTAGTAAACATTTAATTAAGTTATAACTATAATAAGATTCTATGCAATTCTCCATAGGTATCCCATTCATGAGCCAAGGGAGCCTTGCTATGGAGACAAAGACAATTTCCCAGGGGTACGAACATATGGAGTCAGAGACATCAATGAGACCTATGACGTGTACTGTTTTGCAGAGAAAATGTCAGGTACCTCAGGCAGTGTTTCCAAACTGAAATGTAAATAGTTGGTGTGTTTTTGCTGTGTTTTTACTTTATGGATTCTAATCATCACCCAGGCAGTTTGTTCTACTCTATGTCTGTGGAGAAGTTCACCTTTGCAGAGGCTGATGACCAGTGTGCAAAGTTGGGAGCCCAAATGGCCACCACAGGGCAACTCTACCTAGCATGGAAGGATGGTATGGATGTGTGCAGTGCTGGCTGGCTAGCAGACAGGAGTGTGAGGTACCCCATTAACATAGCTCGACCCCAGTGTGGTGGGGGGCTTTTGGGAGTGCGAACGGTTTACCTGTTTCCAAATCAGACGGGTTATCCATACCCAGACTCCCGCTATGACGCAATCTGTTATGCAGGTAAGCACAGAGAATGTAATTCATATTTGAGCTTTTTTGTACTTTGTTTGCAATGTCACTTCACATTAGGGCTGCAACAACGAATCGATTAAATCGATAAAAATCGATTACTAAAAGCGTTGGCAACGAATTTCATAATCGATTCGTTGTGTCGCGCGACGCGGAGACGTTTGATTATTAAAAAAAAAAAAAAAAAACTTTAGTTGAGCGCGGAGCGGAGTGAACACACTCGGTCTCTCGCGCACGGATGCTAGCAGAGTTTGGCGCCTCATAAATAAAAAAAAAAGTAAAAAAAAAAAAAAAAACGAGCGGAGGTAGAGGAAAGATACATGGCGGAGGCAGAGAAATCCGTGCGACCCAAGTCATCCAAGGTGTGGGAGCAGGGGCGGCGTTTGCGTATGGCAGAGTATGGCAGTTGCCATACCCTAGCCCAGTCAGGTGCTGTGAAAAATTATCCAAACTTGAGTCGCTTATAATTCGTTTTTATTATTTTAAATCAGAGAGTTTTAAAAATAGTAAACCAATGATAAGCATTAAAATAACTTGTCAGTAAAACTTCGTAACGCCATTGGATCATCGAGCTCTCAGCGAGACCTCGTACCTTCACCCCGCCTCCGTTCAGATTGACGCGCCGCGCACAGCCTGGAAGATGAGATCTCTGCTTTTTCGCAATGCGAGGGTGAATAAATAATTGGTGTTTGAATAGTACAGCGTTTTCTTTACTCAAACACTATGTCAGTAAAGGATAATGTTTTTGTGTGTTTGAAGAGTGGAGAAGAATTAGTTATTTGCTGTCTATATACGTTTTAAATATCCTGTGCATTATGTGCATAAGCGCTTAATTTGAGATTTTGGCCAAGTGTATTAAACAACAAGAAAAAACTAAGCGCCCATATAGCTACAATCAAAGTTATATAACCTGTAAAAGTTGATGAAAGCATAATGCACTTAATGCACTTATGCACTGCATAACAGTTACAGCCGTTCTAACGACAGACAAAACACTCCATCTCCGTCATTCTCTGGTCAAAAACATTATTAACTCCATTTGAGCTTGATTTTCATATAATGTTAAGTGCAGGTGTCTGATACAATACCAACGCTAACGACGCAGTGTTGTTAATTATTTAATTTTTGCACTCCCAAAAAAGTCTATATATTTGGCAGATGTAAAGCATACATGTGTATGTTTTTGTGTTAGTCCATTTTATTTTATTTTATTATTATTATAACAGCTCAGGGATGTTCAAGGAGCAACATGTTTGTGCACTTTCTAAAGATTTTAGTTCTGTTTTTGAATAAAGGGTTGAAATGAATGTTTTTTTTTTTTTTAAATCCGATTCATCGATTAATCGAAAAAATAATCGACAGATTAATCGATTATTAAAATAATCGTTAGTTGCAGCCCTACTTCACATTTACACACCTCAAAACAATCATATCACAATGTCACTAAAGGAACAGAAACTCAAAAAGGAAAAACTTATTTAATCACCATTTTATTGTTCCAAACTTCAGCATTCAAGGAGGTCTGTGTCCTCTTGTGATTCAAAAGACAGTCAATTCTCACAAACTTTGTTAATTATTTTTCAGAAAAAGAAGATAAGGTCTCAACAAAGACCTCTCCATTTCCTAAAATATACACTACCACGGATTCCACGTTCAGTGTGGCTACATTCACCTCAAGCCCTTCAGCCTATACTGAAGAGGTGACCACAGTAGGGGAGGTCCGAGGCCAGCTAGTGACAGATGAGCCTCATAACACCACAAGCATAGAAAGTCCTCTACCTTTACCTTCCAACATAACTGAGGTTGAGGAGGACATTATTAATGTGATCACAGCTCTGCCTTACTTGGGATATGAGATTCCCATGGACAATGTCACTGCTGGTAAGTAAACTAAACTGGATCCAGTGTATGATATCAAACCACATAAAATTAGGAGTGTAAACACCCAAACACCATTGAAGGTAACTGAGCCAAAGTAAATGAGCAAAAACAAGGATCTACAAGAGTTACAGGGACAAAATCAACTGATTTTCAAAGCAGATGTTAACACCATGTGCAAATAGTAGAGTTTAAATATGGCCAAACCTTTCCTTGCCCTAGAAACTAAGGGAGTGATATTCCACTATCGCGCTGACTCCAGACGCTATGCTTACACCTTTGAGGAAGCACAAGTGGCATGTCAGAAGCTGGGAGCAGTCATAGCCACCCCTGAGCTTCTTCAGACGGCTTATGAAGCTGGCCTTCATCAATGCAGTGCAGGTTGGCTACATGACCAGACTGTCAGGTAAGCTTATTTTTTACAAAGTGCTGCCCTATATGTTCCTAACTCCATTTGTTTCTGTTGAATTAACTGGAATCCTGGATCAAATATTGTTGACACCTTATTTAGCATTCAACACCGTTTTCAGATATCCAATTGTGCATCCTCAAAAGAAGTGCTCTGGAGATCAGAAGGACCTCCCTGGCATACGCTCTTACAATGTTAGGCCTGCACATGAGCGGTACGATGTGTACTGTTATATGGACCAGATAAAGGGTGAGTAAAGGTTAATTCATGACATAAAAATTAACACTTTTATTTAATCCTCTATGATCTCACTGTTCAGTCTCTATCCCTTAGGGGAGATCTTCCATGTGAGCTCATTAGCAGGCTTCACCTACTATGAAGCTGTTGCCCATTGCAGAAAACTGGGTTCTACTCTTGCTTCAACTGGAGAACTGTACGCCTCATGGAATCAGGGTTTCCACAAGTGCAGTCCAGGCTGGCTGTCTGATCGCAGTGTCCGCTATCCTGTCCGCAACCCAGGCTTTGGTTGTGGTGAAAACAAGACAGGAGTGCACACTATTTATGCTCAACCAAACCAAACAGGCTTCCCAAATCCATACTCCAGATACGATGCATATTGCATCAAAGGTATAGTAGCTTTTAAGCCTGTATTCCAGATTTTGCAATGAAAGGCAAGACTGGGTGTTGATCTTGGAGATTCTTGTTTATTTTTCAGCAAATCTGTCTGTGCTGCTTGATGAAGATATGTTGAACACTACAAAGATGGGGAAAGATCTTAACATGACGGACATAACAGAGCTGCTGAGACCTGGTCTGAGATATGTTGGATATAGCCACTTTCTACTGCTAATCTTTACTGCATTATTGTCTTATTTAAGTATGCTAACATTCTGTGATGTGTGTTACAGTTCGTCCAATTGTCCCTCCCTTGCTTGTGGACCTGTCTGGATCTGGATCGGGCTCAGGCTCAGCATCAGGCTCAGAATCAGGTGATCCTGATTCCCATTCTGGGTACATGTCAGGGAGTGGCATACCCAGTGGGAGCACATCCGGTTCTGACCAAAGTGGTGATTCATCAGGTAACCTTGTGAGGTACCAAGAAGGTGCAGATACACTTGTGTGGCAGACTTCTGCCTCAGGCAGCTCTATGGAGGCAAGAGAAGGTAGTGGCAGCGGCAGTGGTGTTATCATTACTTCAGTATCATCAGGGGACCAAGAATCTGGAGAGGAATCTGGACTCTTTTATGAACAAAGTGGAGCTAGAGGCCTTCCATCAGGACTTGGCAGTGGATCTAGCGGTTCAGGAACAAGTGGATTCTTCAGTGGTGAGGAATCAAGCCTTCCATCAGGACTTGGCAGTGGAATTAGCGGTTCAGGAACAAGTGGGTTCTTCAGTGGTGAGGAATTGAGTGGGTCAGGCTTCTCTAGTGTATCATTTATAAACACAGAAATGATAGATCTGACTGCAAGTCCTTCTGGAGAACAGGAATTGTCTGGTGTTTCTCCGTTTGAATTGACTGATGTTAGTGGTATTGGCTCTGCTTCTGGCTCTGCTATTGGATCTGGCTCTGGATTTGGATCTGGCACCATCATTGACTTTGCGTCTGGCTCTGCCATTGGCTTTGGATCTGGCTCTGCTTCTGGAGCTTCGGGTTATCCCAGTCATCCTTCAGGTGAGGTATCTGGCCACATTCAGAGTCAGGATGGAAAGATTGTCATTCTGACGGATGATGAGGTCGAGTTGATGTTTAGGCCTACAATCGGAACAGAACAGGGTCGTGGATCCGTGGAGATCAGTGGAGAGGGCAGTAGTCAAGAACATTATGCTGAGGACCTCTCCATATCTCTTTCTAATAGTACTTCATATGAAGATTATTGGAGTGTCAATGAAACTGTTGATCTCCTACCAGAAACACATAAGCAACTTAATGTCATCACTGAAGCATTTGATGTGACTGATCAGTCACCACTGAACACAACACCACCCACCACTTCTGTACTCATTACTTCACCTTCAGCTTTACTACAAACACCAAAAGCTATGGAGGAGCCTTCTGTAACTGATGGTAATAACTGAGAAAAACTGTCATTTTGATGTTATTTAACTGGTGTGCAACAACATACTTTTTAACATTTTTAATTAAGATGAATATGTCTTTAGCAGCTTCTGCTAACCCCTGCGATCCAAACCCCTGTGGTCAAGGTTTATGCTCTCTACAAGGTGGCATCGCAGTATGTCAGTGTCATTTAGGATTCAGCGGGGAAAACTGCTCAACATGTAAGTGAAAAGTCATGGAGCATTTTAACAAACATATCACGCTATGCATTTATTTTGACTTAAGGTAAGTTTTAACCACCTTTGTCTTGCTGCCTTGTTACTTCCTACTGGCAAGTAATAGAATAATCAAAGTGGACTTCACAGGGTTTTTGATTATCTTGCATGAAATTATAAATCGTAGGGTACATTTATAAATGATGATTTTCTAGGCCATTTGAAAGGAATATTTTTTGCCAAGTGAAGTATACAGATATACCCTGTTCAGTACGTAGGGAGTCTGTCAGTCTTGCTAGTCTTCTATAACTAGCCACCCTTAAAGAACACATAATAAAAACTAGTAAAATTCATTGTCTCTTCTGTGTTGTCAGCGGTACAGGGATGTGCTGAGGGGTGGATGGAGTTCATGGGCAGCTGTTATATCCATTTTGATGAGCGTGAGACCTGGACCAGTGCTGAGCAACACTGTCAAGAGCTAAACTCTCACCTGGTTAGCATATCCTCCCAACAAGAACAAGAGTTTGTAAAAAGTGAGTTCGATCTGATAATCTGAATTAAAGACGTATCTGCTTGTTGATCTAAATGAAAGTGCTTATACATTTCTAAACGACCTAGATCAAGCTCGTGACTATCAATGGATTGGACTAAATGACAAGGATGTGCAAAATCAGTTTAGCTGGACAGACGGAAGCCCTTTGGTGAGGATACCTTCCTCTGAGATTCTTTCCAAATTGAGCAACGACTGTGTTCTGAGGCATTTGCAGTAAGTCGCTGTTTCAACCTGTGCTACTTTCTCTGCAGATATATAAAAACTGGAGACCCAATCAGCCAGATAATTACTTCAGCACTAGAGAAGACTGTGTTGTAATGATATGGCATGAGGATGGCCAGTGGAATGATGTACCCTGCAACTATCATCTTCCTTTTACTTGCAAAAGTGGACCTGGTAAGAAGAGTTGACAGACATTAACTTCAGCACCAAGTCAGCCCTACCCAATTAGCTAAGTGATCTATTAGCCTATCACAATAGCTATTTAATTTATTGCGTTAATTTACGGCAATTATAGTGCAGCTACATCAAGATACTTTTGTGTAATTATCAATGGAGCATGAATACTATAAACTTAAAGGAACTTCTAATTTCTTGTTTTGATAGCAAGAGAAATGCTTTTGCTGTTTTACTCTTTTTACTGTAGTCACATGTTCATCACCTCCTGAAGTGAAGAATGCCAGGATGTTAGGCAACAGCAAAGATCGCTACCCTGTTAATTCCATCATTCGATACCAGTGTGACAGTGGATTCACACAGCGCCACCTTTCAGTGGTACGTTGCTTACCTGACGGTCAGTGGGAGGAGCCTAAAGTGGAATGCATAGGAGGCAAGTATACACCACACATACTAGATGGCAAAGTTACTATGTTATGCTCTGTAGTGTGAAGTTCCAATACCAAAACTATTAATGTCAATGTTATTACCTCCCTCAACAGGCAAAACAAACAACAGGCTACGGAAAAGATCACTCAAGACACATCCCAAAGCAGTCAATAGTCGAACGTGGAGGAAAGTCCTCTAAACAAGACAAAAAAAAAAAAAAAACACACCTCAAAACATCCAGAGGACTGTTATTAATAAAGATCATCTGTACAGAAGCCGTGTTTACCCAAAAAATCTCAAAGACAAGGGAATAACTTATGTAATGACAAACTTTACTTAGTCCGTCTGGCTGATTGGTTTACAAGTGCTACTCAGAGCTCTGTTTTGGGGAAAAGAAAGATATCTGGGTTTATTTAAATTTATTTAAATAGGATTTTATTCCTCCCGCTTATGTAACTTCTGGGCCACAGGAGATAATCTAATCTAAAAAGAATAGACAAAATTTCACTTTAATTTTTTTTCACTTTAATTATTACGTAATCACCACTTAGTCCCTAAAATAAAAGCAAAGCATAGGAATTTACTTTACCATTAGTGCAAGTCTTAAAAGGTTTCCTCCTGGCCACAAGGTAACACTAATGCTTACTTGTGTGAACAACATTTTCCCATTTTCTCTCTAACACTTTGCACAATCCAAAACTGTGATGTGGCTCAGTATGTTCAGAATGGAAGACTAGCTTACTACTTAGTGAATATGGTACAGTATACTGCCTACAGTTTAAAAAAAAAAAAATAAGTGAAAGAGTAGGCATTGACATGACCATCACATGACCTATTACTCTGCATATGAACAACGACGACAAAATTTGCATACACAGTATACATACTACATACTGCAGCAATGGTACAGATAGTGCAGAATTATGCAGAATAAACATAGCCTCTACAATCCCCAATTTCACCCTATTTAATACTTAATGTACTACACTGATGATTAGAAAATGCACATTTTTGAATATGTAGAAACAAAATAACAGTATTGGGACATTTTTTAGTGTTTAGTATTGTTGCATACTATTTGCATTTGAATGTAAGTGTTTGTATCGAGCTCCATAATTACCTTAGTTTAACTTTTAGGTTCATACATTTGCATGTGGCAACATTGGCCTTGCATTCCTTTTTATTTTATACAATTTAAAAGGAGGACACAAGGGGTTGTGGGCAATAGATAAACTTTGGAAATCTGCCAGAAATAGTGTACCATCCTGGCACCCTTGGCATACTATTTCAACATATTATGATTTGGGATGCAAAAAAAAATCCTTATCTGGCATACTATTGTCTGTGTACTTCTGGGAAACAATAAAGTTCAGAACAAGACAAAAGGCTTTAATGACCACAGCTGGACATAATTACATTTAAGTACGTTAGTATTTCAAATTCTTTAATTAAGATGTGTCTTTTTATGTGTTTTGTTGTTTGTTGTAGATTAAATGTCTAGTTGTATTTTTGTGAAACTGTGAAAGATAAATTCCCCAGCTTTTTGCTTCTGATTCTACGTCATCTTGCAGTAGTATACAAATGTTTACTCAGATTAGAAAGATTTCTTAATTCACAAGTTCATATGATTCGGCTAGGCCTCCATAACAGATTTAAGCTCTAATATTGTCTATAGAGACAAACGTAAATTTTCAAATGAGACAGGCTTACAAGATGGGAATTTTTAAATTGCCTAAAAGAGTTTAAAAGTCCATACTAATAAGCCAACACATATAGTGTGTGCCACAATGTTGATTGACAGAGTCAATCGTTTACAATAAAGCAATTTCTCATTCATTTTGCACTCTGTCAATGTCAGCTCTATGCTGAGCTCATATCTGTCTTAGTACCCCTAAAATAAACAGACTAAATGTGTGAATAAAGTCGTTTTTTTTCTTTTAATACCAGAGAGTGGTATTAAAGCTGAAATGTGTAATATCTTTGCCACTAGCATCAACAAATTAATGGCTGTTTTCAAAAAGCTTTTCCAAACATTCTCTCCCTCTGCCATTGGTCAAACAAACAGACAGTCCCACCCAAAATGTCTGAGCCGATGTTGCCGTTGTCGGGCTGATCGGGATGCTTAAACACACAGAGCCACACTGTGTTCACACTTTTCTGGGAAATAAACCTACCAGCGACTGACTTGTAGTTCTTTCTGCATATTGAACTGGGATGGAAAACATTTCAGCATAAAAACACCATGCACTTCACATTTAAGTGGCTGAATGGTGAGTTTGTGTGAGAGAAAGAGAAATGTTGAGACAAACCTATGCTTGGAACTTATCCTCTATTTAGTCAACATATAAACAGTAATTCTACCCCAAATTATCATAAGGATTATGTTTAATGTTTACTCCATTCAGGGTTCCCACAACCTGACCAATGTATTTCCATAACTTCTCCATGAGATTTTCAATTATTTGTGATTAGATACAGATTTTATGGAGACTGAACAAACAACGGCAATATCAACAAATTTACATGACTTCTCAATTATTATTTTTGAACTTTCATTAATTTTCATGCTTCCATGTCTGAAAAAAAATCCCAAATTTAGAAAAGTGCAGTACATTGTGCACCAAAATAGTGTTTAGACAAGTACATCATTGCTTTAGATAGAATATATCAAACCGAGTGGCATTTGCAACAAATAATACATGATTAATTAAAATGTCCAAATACTTTTTGTGGCCACTGCATATAAGTATTTAACCTGTATACACAGAGCCTTTTATGTACTACATACCCGGTAGTATCAAACGAATATTGTTGAGAGACGGGTCAAAAAAGGACAGTTCATGTGGACATGACCCAACATTACTCAACATCTAAGACCTCAATTATAAGGCAAACAAAACAGTGCCTACTTCATGACAGTTTCTCAAGGGAAAAGAAAAAACCTAAAAGCACATGAATATACCTCTCTTACCTAACACTGTGCATCTTTATGAGCAGTTAGCAGAATGAAAAGCCAGACTGAGGAACACTGCTGGCTTTTCATGTGCTACTCCTCCCCCACCTTCCATCCATGTTTGGGAAGCAGGTGTAAATAAGGTACAACTTTGACGCCAAGGGATCATGAAGTCCTGTGGAAAGGGTGGGGTAATCAAACCCCCTCCCATAATTGGCTTAATGCTAAAGAGAAACTCAGTGACACCGGCATGAAGAATGTTGAGTTGCTCTTGACTTGAACAGTGTGTGGTGTAGTTTAACTTGTTTGACGCGGGGCGGCGGGATTCTGCTGACTCACTTTGGCGCGCCTCCTGCTGGTCAGGATAAGAAACTTACCTGAATGTCATGCTTATCTATGGGGACAAGGCTGACTTGTTCCAAAACACAACGCGCACTGATTAATTGAGTTGTCTGAACATTTGAAATGACTAAAGTAAACAGAATAGTTTATTTAGGAAAAATATTTATTGACATGAAATTTGGCTTTTTGGATGACTACGTCTCTGATAGTAGTAAGAAGTCATGCATACAAATACCAGCAGATGGCACCGACTAACTGATTATTTGCATTAAAATGCTACATAATACAAGCAATCAGATCATAAAAGTGTTTAAAGAATCACCCACCACCAATTTCAGGATTTGGGCCTAAAACATAGTAGAACTGTACATGCTGTATAAAAAAGTGATGACCATACAAAGTTTTAACCTTCATTTTGTTTTAAGTTTTAAAGTGTAAATATCCAAGTTAGCACTTGAAATTATATTTTTCCAACAGACCATTTTAGGCATCTTTACAGCTGAGTTAGGGTTGTTATGTGCCTGCTCAAAATTGTGTGTAAAGACATAATGCTGCATAAAACTAAAGACTAAATGAAGCATTTGCATTTGCTGTGTAAATGCATTTATGCCACCTCTGAGCAGCATTAAACTGTGTAAATGCTGCTTCAGAAGCACCTCTGTGCCACCTTTGCAGTGTAAATTTGTTATTGACATTTCAAATCAAATCAAGACACAATACAAACACATTATTATGAGTTGAATATCAGTAGTGTAGAAAAAGAAGTACTGTTCAATGTGGTTTTCACAAAAGTGTTTATACATTTAAAATGAATTGTATATTTTACCAGCGGACTTTGTAGCAATACACGCCATGTTTTAAATGCTTTGGAGGGAAGCCAAAGCTGCGCACCCCTGGTTCTGATGTACCACAGTTCATCCTGGGTTGGATGATTGGGTAACGTACACTACCGTCAGCCAACCAGCCTGCATCACACTGGTCCAATCCCACAAACCTCCAGGCTGCGTATAACTGGCCAACTTTAGCAATACGGCCTCCATCACTCTGACAGGCCTCCACCGCCTCTGTGAAATTTAGTTTGATGTGATGTTGCAGGAAGTAGACCTCTCCTGACATTGAAGACAGACATAAAGTAACTTGTCACATCATATTTGGCAACTTAAAAATAAATATGACTTAACCTCAGAAATGAATGCCAATAATTGACCCAAGGTAACAAAATACAACTGGCAAATCAAGGCAAACAGCTTTAAAACATATGCATGACTGATGAAAACAACAAAGAAGGCCATTTTATAATTAATCGTTGTTGGCAGGTTCACCCAACTTGTCATCCTCAACTTGTATTTTTAAAATAGGAACATTTTCCAGAATGAGCAATTGCAGCCACATGTACTGTATCAATCCCAAAATGATCATTAATTCATCTTTGTCCGATTTAAAAATGTAAAACACCTGTTAAAAGCACAACTATGAAACATTTTAAATGTTTGTCTGACAAGATTTCACAGAAACCAATCAGCATAAGCCAGGACTACATGAAGTTACATGAGGATACATAAAAACTCCACTAAATATATACAAACATTATTACCTCTAATGGACGAAGTGAAGCAGAAGGCATCAAACCGGTCCAGACTTTTGTCCCGAACGCCGTAGCTCCGTACACCAGGTGCTAGTTCGGTGCCACCACAAGCCTCTCGTGGCTCTACGACGGGATATTGTGCCGTCCCATCCATGAGCCACCCAGCGTTACACCAGTCTAGCCCTTCCTCCCAAGCAGCGTAGAGCTGTTCAAAGGTGGCCAGGTGTGCATCCTGCTTCTCACATGTCTCCTTAGCCTCATAAAAGTTCATCAGATAGCGCCCCCTAGAGGGGTGATAGGAACACCACACCTGTGGAGCACAAGAGCACAATGCACCACAGCAAAATTTTGTTAAAGATAATTCAAAAATGAAAGATAATTAGGGTTTTCAAATTTATTTGGGCATAAATTGCATAATAAATATATACAGTACAAATATACAAAGATTTTGTAGTTGTTACAGTTTTTTCAACTGCTTACACACAAAATCTTATACTTGTCACACAATTTCTGAAACCTGACACTCAAACACCAGAACCACCCACTAAAACTGCAAAACCATACACTAATTCTCTGCCTTTGTTTTCAATTTCATAAATCACTTTTTGCAAAACACAACACACAATTCTCTATGTCAGTGGTTCTCAACCAGATTCCTGGAGGACCCCCAACACTGCACATTTTGCATGTCTCCTTTGTCTGACACACCCATGTTAAGTCTGTGAGTCTCTACTAATGAGCAGGTGACCTGAATCAGGTGTGTTTGATTAAGGAGACATGCAAAATCTTGATTTCCTTTTTCAAACGCAACCGATCAAAATGCCATACTACTTCATCAGTGCATCACACCAACACCTCACATGTCCAAACACTCATTGCTTTACTTAACACCAACTGATCATGGCTTTAAAATAGGCCTATAAATACACATCTACACCTTCATGTATTTATTTTCTTTCGTACTGTGTAACACTGCATTCACAACCACAAATGCTTACAGTAAAAAAAAAGAAAGAAAAAAGTTTCAATCTTGCTTTCGCATTTACCGTGAATCTTTCAACATCTCTCTGCCAATTACTTTCAATCTTGTACAGAAATGTACATAGGAGCTCATGAAAGAAGAGCTTTAGATTTGGAATAACTGTGTGTATATGATATATACAAAAATATAATATTACACCAATTATAAGGTGTTTGCATGACAAATGTTTGCTTTTTAGATGTGTTTTGAGTGTAGTGCTGCATTTTGTGTGTGCAATTCTTGGATTTGTGAGTAAGCAGTTGAAAAAAAACTGTAAGTTAGACAATAAATTGATAATATAAACATTATGAATACTATATTAATACAATATATAATTGATAATATAATAGCCTACTACATCTTACATAAAATAATAGCTGCCTACAATTATAGTGTTTCGGTAACTTTAAAACACTTTCATTAGGAGTTCATCTGTGACGCACCTCGAAACTTTAGCTGCACTGTCACGCTCTCGTCCTCGAGACCATCTATAATTTCACACCGGTAACGGCCGGTATCGTCGGACTGTAGCGGGTTGATAACGAGGGACGCATCGCCGGGGGCGCTTCGGCGGAGCCGTACTCGTCCTTTGAAGTCTCCATAACTCCGGTGACGAGTGCCGATGGCCACCATAACGTCCCGCTCCTGTCCCTCGCCGCTGACCGGCTGCCAGAGCCACTTCACCCGCGTCCTGCGCGGCGCGCTCGCGCTGAGCGCGGGCTCGTAGCGGTAATGACACGGTAGTGTGGCGTTACTCCCCTGGACAGCCGACACTAGAGTTTCAGGAGACTCGACGTGAAGACGGATCTTGTGGAAGTAGACTAAAAAGAAACATTAAGTAAGTGAATAAACTCTTCAAAGAGACTAGGCTGTTACCTATTTGTTATATTGTAGACTATGTTTGTTTGTTTGTTTGTTCAAAAAGTGAATAGCTTTTGAAATGTTTCTGACGGAGTTCACATTTTTGTGATGTCTCAACCATCCTAACTGTATATAAAAACTATATTAGGCCTATTACCAGTGTTGGGAAGGCTACTTTGGAAATGTAATAGGTTACAGATTACAAGTTACCTTATTTAAAATGTAATAAGTAGTGTAACTATTTCAATTACTTTTTTTAATGCTTTTTAATTACTTTTCTAAAATTATAATGTTTTTAACTGTTCATTCATCATTTGATGTTCATCATTTAAATCAGGCAGGGTGAACATTACAGTAGTAGGCTACTTAACACTCAAAATCCTTCATCACTTGAATTAAGAATATAATAATTTAATTTTAAAGCACAGCCACCACAAAAACAGACTTTAGTCACTCTTCTTTTTACTTTGAGATTGTTCCGAGGTTAAATACAGATTTAAAATCATAAGATATAGTTTAATAGTTATGATTTTTGAAATGTTATCAAATCTTTGTATAGCTACAGCTGGTAACACTGGCATCTAACAATGCCTTGGAAAGAACAGTTAATCTTAAAAAATAAAGCATATACACAAAAACCCAAATAGGAAATGAAACTGTGTCTCATATTTTAGAGCAGTCACTGCAATTTATGAAAGAAATCAATTAAATCTGTATGTGGTTGAGTGAGTGTGTGTTAATATATTCAGATTTAACCCCCTTTGTAATCATTAACATTTTTATAACTGTAATTTTGTAACTGTAACTGATTACAATTACATTTATTTTGTAATTAAATTACATAATTTTGTTACATGTAACTATAGTTACTCCCCAAAGCTGATTATTACTATAAAAATATATAACTATAATTCCCACTGAGTTTATAACAAATATGCTTATTCAGGAATTTTAAACAATAAAAAAAAAAAAAATTTTATATATATATATATATATATATATATATACACAAAAAACTTGACATCTTATATAAATTTTATTCTATAATAAGTGACAAAAGTTAGGATTTTGTTGAATTCTACGTAGGCTGCACGTATCATACTTGGCTATATCAGCAAGCTAGCTTTTGTTTGCTGGTTTGTTACAGTAGTCAACATTTGAAGTGGATCAAAACCTTTCATCAGAGTTGTCCTAAAACCAAAATGCGCTCTTGTCTTGGGACAGCTTTGATGAACTTTTTTGATCCACTTCAAATGTTGACTACTGTATTTTGCACACATGAAAATATGAAATGATTAGGCTAACTTACTCTCCCCATTGCCATTTTCATTTCCATTTCCATTAACTATGTCCTGATAATAATAACCATTGGAGAATCGCTGTGCAACGCTTCCGAGGACCAGGTGCATTAAAAGCACCAGCAGATGGCGTAAAATCCACATATTCACGATGATTCCCTGTATCCCACAGCTTTTCAGCAGCGTCCTTGAAATTTTAAGACAACCCAAGATGAGTAAAGATCAGCAAAGAATTCCGCAAACAAATATAATATAACAATATAACGCAGTACATATTTAGCTTTTAGCACTTTTGAAGTCTGATTTATTTAAAAATAGTTTGACTTGCTCTCCATAAACGAGATAGGCTTATCATTACATAGCCTATACTTTACAAGAACTTGCTGGTTAAACGATCGCAGAAGCGAAAGTCAAAAGGATACAACTAGCTCTACAATTAAGCCACATAAAAACTAGTTTTACGACAATAGTAATCAAAAGTTATTACATTTATACAAAAACACAGATTTAAAGTCGCAAACGCGTTTGTTGTAGTCAACTAATTGTAGCATGCAAAGAGTCTGCTAACATGCACATACATTAAATAATAAAAGCATTTTCGCAACTTACCAATTTAAAATACTTTCTCAGGCTCCTTTTGCTACAACTACTCTGTTCATCGTCCGAGGTGAGGAATAATAGCGCTCGCGCTCTCTCTCTCTCTCTCTCTCTAATAATATTGTGGGACCGTGAGGTGACGTCACTCAGGCATCTCTTTTGAAGTTCTTCAGCTCGCGAACAATAATACTTGCGGGGTCTACAAAGCAGTCGAGGGCTGCCGTCCATCATCACGGTATAATTTTACAGCATAAGGTGTGTGTTGATAATTTCCCAAAACTGAAACTGGAGCTTGTGTTCACGGTGCCAGCGAGAATATATTCCACCCAGGTCTCTCATTACGAGGGTTTGTCACAAAAAAACAACAATTCTTAATGGCCTCAGAGGCTGCCTGGCCTAATAACACAGTTGGTAATAATAGATTGTCACATACCTATTTTTCTTTTGCATTCCGAATGCACCTAGTGTTATAAATTATGTCCTTTTAGGTAGAAAACAACCCCTAAAATCTGTACAATAAAAATATTTGTTAATAGTATGAACGGATATTTTCACAGGCGTTAAAATAAAACAAAAAATGACCACATATGAAATTACACACCAGAAACACGACTTGACCTTTGACCTAGGTCTCAAAAAAGATTACTATGGGAAAGTCAGCAGCTGAAATTCCTCTTCTCCTCAGCGAAAACCCCCAAAGCGTGCTAATTTTCCAAAGTCAATAGCAGAGGCAAGTATCTATAGCCTTGCAGATGTGAATTTTCCTCTTACTCGTGACCACCGGGGATTCAAAAGTTTGTTGTTCTCTGTCAGCACACCTCTGTGCAGCAGCCAGTAACTATAGTGTTCATCTTTTATCTCTCTCTTCCAAAATTCTGACTTTTCTCCCTGTTATTTAGCGATACAGTTGATGTAAATTCTAAATCGCAATATTTAAAGAGGAAAAGACTGTTAGGTGGCCTTTGGAGGGACCAGGATGTTGTACTGACAGAATCACTCAGTATTATGACCCCAAACTGTGCCACCCTTTCTCTTTCTCGGTCACATTTACTTTTGTTCAGCGAATTTTCTCAGGCAAAATCCAGTCATTTCAATAGAAATCAACACATGGAGGCATTTCTCACATCGTGTTTAAGTTGTTTACGTGAATTCACCATGTTGGCCAACAGAACGCTGCTTGGTTTGAAAGTAACTTCTATGTGAGCTGTTCTTCATACATCATGGACACTTTAAAAGGAAAGGAAAGGAAAGGATGTGACGTGTGGCCAAGTATGGTGTCACATAATTGGAATTTGTGCTCTGCATTTAACCCATCCAAGTGTGCACACACACAGCAGTGAAAAGTGAACAAACACACACACCCGGAGCTCAAGGGTCTCACCTCAGCTGTGGTATTGAGGGTGGAGAGAGTGCTGGTTATTCACTCCCCCCACCTACAATTACCTGCTGGACCTGAGACTCAAACCCGCAACCTTCGGGTTACAAGTCCGACTCTCTAACCATTAGGCCACAACCTCCCCCAGACGAGAGCGAGCACATTTACATCGCCTCTCTCACAGATGCTCACAACATTAGCGACGCATTTGAAGATCCCCATCAATTAGCCCCCACAGCCAAGATGAAAGCCATCGCCTTAGGCAAGGAACGCCGAGACCCTTTGAATAGCTGTGGGCTTCACAGAAGCATGATTTTGGCAGCTATCATTTGAAAGAACATTGTACTCTAATTGTTTGCCCAAAATGAATAGGTCAAAAATGGCTGGATGTAAATGTTTTAGATTCTCCTGACGCACTTGTCAGTCTTAGTTACTGCAACCTGCCTGAGAAAAAAAACTTTTTTTGTTTCAAAAGGTTATTGGAAAATTTTTAAGATTTTAGATATTATATCACACAAATAAAGGAATGAAAATGAATGCATTTATGAAGTTATACTTTCATAAAGGTAAATTAAGACAATATTTACAATATACCATTCAAGAGTTTGGGGTCAGTAAGATATTTTAATGTTTTTGAAATATGTCTCTTCTGCTTGCCACTGTATTTAATTAAATGCAGTAAAAGGGTAATATTTTGATTTTTTTAACGTAATTTATTCCTGTGATGGCAAGCTGAATTTTCAGCATCATTACTCAAGTTAATATGCTGATTTGCTGCTCAAGAAACATTTATTATCAATATTTAAAATAGTTTTGTGGAGTCTTTTAAGATTTTTGAATAATAGAAAGTTCAAAATAACAGCGTTTAACTGAAATAGAAATCTTTACTTAACTTTTGTTGAATTTAATGCATACTTCCTGAATAAAAGTATTAATTTCTTTAAATAAAAATAAAATAAACAAAAAAGGTACTTATCCCAAATTTCCAAACAGTAGTGAATCTATATAAAATGTTTTTTTTTTTGTCTCAGACATGTACAGTATACGAGGGACACAAATGACACTCACTGTGTAGAATCAGTAGCATGTTTTATTACATTTTTTTAAAGGGTGTTTCTTTGAGATTGTGTTCACTATGAGTAACTGCTCTGAAAGGGATTGAACAATATATGTAAGTGCTTCCAAACATCAACATCTGAATGACTGTATGTATGCGTGTGTGTGTGTGAATGAATGGAATTCAGCCACACATTTTTGTGGGTTTTTGATTTATGTTGGCAGTTTCCATCAAAAAAGCTTGCAGTGAAACTTCTGTTTATACTGATGATTTTGACAGCGAGGGTGAATTTTTAAAAATGTTGACCCAGTTTACAACCCCTCATAAACTTATCAAGCAATGAGGCGAACGAGGCGAGATTTCCTTTGTAGAGATGTTCTTAGAAAGCAAAGAATGTTTGCTCCTGACAAAATATTTGCCACAATACCTCATCCAAAATAGCCTTGTTTTTCCAGAAAAGAATCCTTCCTGGCTTTGCCCATCGGGTGCTGCTGTTTTCCTGCCATTCTTTAGACTATCACTTGATTCTCTCCTGCCTTCCTGCTTTGAGCCTCTAGAGTCTGTATATTAGTGTGTCCCAGTCAATCAGAACTAAAGGGAGTTTGTATTAAGGGCCTATTTGGCAAAGGTACAGAATAAATGAATACATACATAAATTATGATATAATAAAATTCTCAAATATTTGTTTTCAATATACACACTTAAAATAAAATATCAAACATTAAAATAATTATATATTTTAAAAATACATTTCATTATGTTATTTTACACTATTATGAGGGTACAAATAAATACATAAACATACACAATACAATAAAATAATAAAATCCAATTTTTTAAATCATTTTATATTATGCTCATTATATTATTATTATTACTGATATCATTATTAATAAGTCTATTATGATAAATACATCATTATTATCAAAGATATTGTTTAATATGAAAAATATGAATATTTTATATTTAATTTGTGACTTTTTTGTGGTTAATAGAAGACTCGAGAATGTTGATGATTTCCAGTTTGTTTAGTTGGGGAAATATCCAAAGATTTTACCTTCTTTTTTTTTAATAATAGCACATTATGGAGGTTTCATAACAAGACACAACATGCTTGATAGTCCATAAGTATCTATTATATTCTTTATTTGTTTCTACAGTTGAAAACATGAGGAAAATATTTCAAGAAATACTAAGGAAAGGCATCTAGTCTAAACAATCTGAACACAAGAAGAGTGCTACAGTATGAGGCATTAAAAAAAATTACAAAAGACAAAAATTTTAAGAGCACACTGAAAAGAAATTACAATGTCAATGTTTCTTTACTGCAATGAAAACAACTCTCCGAGAAAAATCAAATGCTAACATCAGTACAGAATTCATACCAAAGAAAATCAAAACGCATGCAGCCTAAATGCAGAAATCATGCTGGATTATTATAATATTCTTCAGTGTTTGTTACCTTGAATACCACTTCAATTCTTCTCAGAAAATCTCTCAGAGAAATACTGCCCATATATTTTCTCCTAAAGCTCTATTAATATTAATTCATATTAATACTCATATCATATTGCACAAGCCCAAAATTGTAAATTTATTCGAGTGGATGGGTTGGGGTGGGGGGTCACAATGCATCATTTTGAAAACATTATGTAGATTGGATGGTCATATCAGAGATTCAGTGCCACCGTAAAAATTATTCTAAATTAGATTTGCACCCATCCTGAATCTCATTATGCGACCAAGCTTGTGACAGGGTGCGTCACAGCTTATAATGCAAGTGTGGCCACATTTAAAAAAATATATTACACATTTGCTGACATCATAATAAGAAAAACATGAGACCACTTTGGCTTTTAAGTATTTTTGTACCATAAAAAGGTGGTTTATTACAGAATTATGCTGGAATAAAATAAAAAAAATAATAATAAATTCAGTAGCACACTGCAAATGATTAAACTGCACCTGAGATCCATGGCCATTCAAATTAAACAAAAGTGATCAAATAATAATAAATGATTGACTGTCACATTTTATATTTAGGTTTGATGAGGCTATAAAAAATGCATTAGCCTATTTAAAAAAAATGTAATTGACTTAAACCAAATATTTTATACAAGAAACAAATGATTAAATGGCTACTTTCATTACATAATATACAAATTAGCATAAAGCACAACCATATTTTGTGACTTCGTCACTTGCTAATTTAAACTACTTCATAAGATACGATATAAAACAGCTTGACTGCATTTACAACCAACCTAACACACTGATTCCTGTGTAAATAAATAAATTGTGACTTATTTAGTATGTACAGTCTTTTTTCCAATTGATTGTAATTGAGTTTGAGTCTTATTTGACAGAAAAAGAAATAAAATTGTTACAACTCATTTGTAACACAATAAAATTATAAAAACTTAAGCTATTTTCTAATATGGTCATCTAGGGTAAATTAACATTAATATATATTAGCATTGACTTCATCTTCAAATGGCCACTGCATCAGACTATGGTTAGTACAAAATATTTAATGCTAAACGCGTCACGCTGTGGGTTTGAGCTTCATTTGCTGCTGGCTGCTGTGACATGGGTCCCCAGCTGTGCAGGGTGGTGTGGCGATGGTGCCCTCTGTTGCTAAGAGTGAGGCAGTGCAGGCGTGGTTGAGGGAAGAAGGAATGGAGGGAAGTATAAAAGAGGAGAAGGAGAGAGATAGTGAGAGAGATGGAGAGGGAGGAGTTCTACTCATCGCAGCCCAGCAGCTCCATTCGCAGGGTAATGTGTTCATGCCACGCCCACGGCAGGATGCGGACGAATCGTGCGTAGAAGGGGGGCTCGAACACGTTCTTTTTGTGCACGTTGTTGTCGCTGTTGCCAGGGAAAATCTGCAGGTGAAGCAGAAGGAAATAAAGATGGGGTGAGAGAAGGACGTGACAGACGGATAAGGGGAAAAAAGCAGAATGTGTGCGGCCAGCGTTGTGACCAGTTGAAAAGATGTGGGGGATGTTCTGAATCTGTTAAACAAAAATTCTGTCATCGTCATGTCGTTCCAAACCTGAGAGACTTACTTTCATCTGTGGAATGCAAAAGATGATGTTTTGAGGAATGTTTCAACTTTTTTGTCCATTTAAAAACCCTACATTTCCTCAAAATATCTTCTTTTATGTTCCACAGAAGAAAGGATAGTCATACAGGTTTGGAATGACACGAGGGTGAATAAACTGACAGAATTTTCATTTTTATGGGAACTATCACTTTAAGTTTTATAATTATTGACATATTTGGCATATCGACATTTTTATTTGATCAGCCCATTGATATAGAATTCACAGCTCCATATTGACATACTGAATTCACAGATCCTAAAAGTAGACCAATGCTGAGCACATAAACATCGTAGAGTGGTTTTATTTTATTAGCTATATGCTATTATAGTATTTATTCATGGTTTGAAATAGCTTTCATTTGAATATTTTCAGTTTTTCATTTAAGTAATTAGTGCTTTTGACATTTTTATTAGTTTTTGCCCTTCTATTTAGCTTTAATTTATTTATTAGTAATTTTAGTACTTCAACTTCAACTTATTTTATTTCAATCGAGGCAACATTTCTTAAATTTTATTTCTTAAATTTCCTTTTTTTCCCCCAAGCTTTTCATGAAAAATGTATATTTTATTTGAATTATTGTCCTCGTTTGTAAGTCGTTTTGGATAAAAGCATCTGCTAAATAACTAAATGTAAAAATGTACATGAATTTAGCTTTATTTTAATTAACAAAAACAATTTTTAATAGTTTAGGTTTACAACACTGGCACTAAAACATACAAACAAAAATAGTATGAAGCATAATATTTAATCAATAGTACAGCCATGAAATTTTACTTGAATTATAATTGGTTAATTCGATTCAATGTTTCCAGCCAATCGGATTTACATACTCATTACTGTTTACCTATATAACCAGGACATATTCAATGAATACTATGTTTGCGTGCTATGTATCATCTTAGCCTACCTCCTCCCCAGCACCACCTGTCTAGATCTGCTACAGGGGATCTTCCTCTCTCTAGCAGCGTTATGTTTCCTTTTCATTTTATGAGAAGCAATCCTGTTAAATGTTTGGATCATAAACTTAAGATCTAGTCTGCCAAAACCAAACCTATTTACACTAATAAATCTATCCCAAGAGTTGTCTTGACTAAAATTGTTACACAAGTTTTTCCATCTTATACTTATTATTTTTTATATTATATATACTTATATAATATTTTATATACTATTACTTATTATAATTTTTTTTTTTTTTTTTTTATAGATTTATTTAATAACAACACTGATCACAGCCACTAAAACATAAAAACAAAAATTTCAATTAAATCGACGAAGATTTTCAACCCATTTGAGTTCTGAGTGAAACCTTTAATGTGTAGTTCAGGATAAGACTTGATTCAAAAGGAACTAGGTAATTAGGGGTCAATTTTGATTTCATGTTGACTTAAACTGAGAAATCAAATCATGGTTAAAAACCAACCTTATCTGTTTTTGTCTTGTCGTCTTTGAGTATGGTCCAGTACTTGCCATCATCACTGTGAGCCACTTTAAAGGCGGACACAAACTGCACGTTGCCAAAGTCTTTGGCCCCTTGCGTGATGATCCCTGTGATGCGCTTTGGTCTGAGCAGGTCCACCTAAAAGAAAAAACAAAACAAAACAACAACTCAGCAAGTGGTCTTACATCAAAAAAAAACTGGCATTTAGTTATAATGATCTGTGTTACGACAGATTCACTACTGGCCTCCAGATAATTGCGTAATTGTAAGAGGATTGCTGTTTGTAAATGATAGCCTCTCAGGACAGTGCAGATTGAAAATTAGGGCAATCTGACTGCGTTCAGCCCCTGAAAGGTCATCCAATGTGTAAATGTGCTAGGATCCCAAAGCAACGATCAAGAATGAATTAATTTCCTATGCAAACACTGCCAGACGTTAACAAAGGAAGACACTCAAACTCAACTTGGACAGTATCCAGGCAATACTCCCGCTTAATAAAAATGACTTCGTTTAAAGTTGGAGTGATATATACACTATTGAGGTTAGTTAAAAAAAAAAAAGAATTAAAGAAATTAATTTATATCATTATACATTAAACTGATCAAAAGTGACAGTAAAAACATTTATAATGTTACAAAGGATTTCTACTTTAAATACATTCCACTTTTGTAAATGTATCACGATTTCCACAAAACTATTAAGCAGCACGACTGTTTTTAACACTGATGTGAATAAAATTAAATGTTTTTGTGCACCAATCAAGCAAATCAGAATGATTTCTGAAGGATCATGTGACACTGAAAACTGAAAATTCATAAAACATGCTGAAAATTCAGGTTTGCATCAAAGAAATAAATTACATTTTAAAATATAATCAAATAGAAAAGTTATTTTAAATTGTAATAATATTCCACAATATTATTGCCTTTGCATTGCCTCTTTACAAAATATAAGACTACAAAAATCTTAAAAATGTAACTTGATTCAGTTAAAGACTCACTCCAGATGTCACACACGACTGTAAATATCTGAAGTGATTCTGTCACTTCACAGCCTTACAAGTTTGTCATCTCACCTGCAGCCACTCGGAGCGGTTATTGGTGGCTGCTGTCCAGGCGTTGGTCTTGCCCTGCTTGTCCAGACGAGCGTAATGCGGGTGCCAGGTGAACGACTCGATCCCCCAGGTGCGGAAAGTGCTGGAAGCTGTCATCTGTCTGTCATCGATCAGCCGTGACTTGATACCTAGCGGCTCGGAGCAACCTGTCGTGTTCAAATACACTGTGAAGTGAGACAACAGAAAGAGGGAGGGTACGGGACAGGAAGTGGCAGAGAGATGGATGGGAAGCGTGTCAGCACAAGCGGCACAAACCACATCAGCGCTGAGCAAGTTTCATGCAGGTGAGCGGCAAGATGCTGTGTGTGATGGGGTGTGTGTGAAGCGCATGCGGGCGAGAGCCGGCGGTGTGTGAAGCGTGCTGTGATGGACAGCCTGAGAGACACAGACGGAACAGTGAATGAAACATTGACATCTGCACCATTTCAGTGATTAGAAATTAGACTTTCATGTAGGGATGCAAGACATAACGTACCATATCGGCTGATATTAGACTTTTAAAAAAATTATTAGTATCATTGATATTCAATATTTTATCATTCTTGCTAATTTCCATGATGTAAAGCTCACTTAAGTTAATCTTTAAAAACAGTAATAAATTAATAACACTGATAAATGTATCTAAAAGTGAATATCTATTGTTAATACTGTACACTATAATACTGAGATGCCAAATGAGATCATAATTGTATGCAGTAGTTTAGTATATTATTATAATATTAAACTAATATATATGTTTTTTTACATAATATAATATAAAAATTGGCCAATTACATAATTTATACATTAATTTTATAATTCTTTATGCAGTTTTTATTAATTTATTAAATTGTATACATTTTAAAAATGTATTTAAAATGTATTATAAATAAATATTATCATTTTAAAATAAATTGTAATTATTCACTAATTTATCATGTTTATTTATCAATGTAAATTAGTGGCCAAAACATGAAAATAATTATCAGTTTATCATATCAGCCAAAATATTCTAATGTATCCATGTATCAGTGCATCCCTACTTTTTACGATATGAGAATAATAATTAATATAATAATATTTTAAACAAATAATCAAGAAAAGACTTGATATTTCTTAAACGCTTGCAGAAAACAAGAACGAAATGTACCAAGCACATACCACACAAATTAACCAGTGTTATTCATCATCACTATATGCAGCTCAAAACTGTGTCAAATGTGCTAAATAAGTCAAATGTCTGCAGGGGTTTCTGCTCTGAACGTTTACTGGCTAAAGTCCCGGTTTGGGAAGATGTGACTTTGCTCCTTCAGCCAAACAGGCTGCGGTCCTTAATTTCCTGGTCGTCCTCGTTTGTGGTGAAGTTGTCATGCTGCTTGCTCACTTTTTCTTACATAAAACCACAGCAGTATTACCAAATTCTAGTGGAGTTGTTTTGTCTTTTGGCTTCCATAAATCTATTCTTAAGAATGTATAAACATGCAAAAATATCATTGGGACTTTACCATTGAGTTCACAGCCCACCAGCTCCAGTCTCAGTGTACATCCTTTACGGCATACAACAGGAATGATTCGTATGTACTGAGCTATGATTGGAGGGTCAAACAAATTAGTCTTTGTCCCATCATTGTCCATATTACCAACAAAGATCTGGAAAACAGAAATGTATACATTTATTAGTTATTTAAAAAATATAATATAATTACAGGTTATGAAACATTTGACAAATATTTCAAATGTTTATGTGTATATATATGTGTGTGTGTGTGTGTGTGTGTGTGTGTGTATATATTGTGACGAGTTCTCATCAGCGTTGCCCTGGGGACAAAGGCGGAACACCTGCACCGCCTCATCAGGGCTGGGCCGGTCGCACCTGAAGCTCATCAGTCCCCAACCATATAAGCCGGACGCGGCTGGGTGAGAGGAGGAAGATGGACTTCGCTCTGATTGTGGCTTAATGTGTGCACTCTTCTCTCGTTTCAGAGGCCAGCGACTGACCGACCGACCCAGCCCTGACAAAAGGAGCCACGGAATTGTCACCGCACGGCACGAATCACACACGGAGAGCACCGCACCTCAGCCACCAGCCACCAGCCACCTTGCACCTATTGCACTGCACTTTAATTGAATAAATCCACCCTCCGGGGTATTTATTTTGAGCTCTCCTTGTCGCGTGATTCTTCCACCCCGTCACAGTGGTGGAGAATGCAGGCATGAACGGAAGATTTCACCGGCAAGTGAACTCCACCTTTTAATCAGCGGTTTTTTTTTCTCTCTCTTGTGCACTTTAGGACGGTTGGTACTCCTCCCCTAGGATGGAAGAACTGCTCCGGCAATTGACCGACGTCAGCCTGCGCCAGCAGCAGATTGTCGAACATCTGGCCACGCGCCAAGGCCAGGCTGATCAGGAAATCGCCGCCCTTCGCACGGCCGCCCGCCAGCGCGTTCCGTTACCCGACCCGCGCGTGCAGGCCGCCCAGCTCTTGCCGAAGATGACCGCACACGATGACGTTGAATCATACATACAGATGTTTGAAACTACGGCCATCACGGAGCGATGGGACCCCGACGATTGGGCCCGAGCGCTGGCCCCCCTCCTCACGGGCGAAGCCCAACGCGCCTTCTTCAGCCTGCCAGCGGAAACGGCGGAAAATTACGAAGAGGTGAAGAAGGAAATTCTCGCCCACGTGGGGCTTTCCCCGACGTGTGCGGCCCAGGCATTCTTCGAGTGGACGTACCAACCCCGGCGGCCCGCGCGGGTCCAAGTAGCTGAACTCTCTCGCCTAGCCCAACATTGGCTGATGGTAGGCACCCCCACCGCCGCCCAGGTAACGGATCGCGTGGTCGTTGATCGCCTCCTCCGAGCCCTGCCCCGTAGCGTTCGCCCCGCCGTAGGCATGAGGAGCCCAACCACCACATCCGAGTTGGTAGAGGCGATCGAGCTGGCTGAGGCGGCCCATCGTCGCGAGGCCGGGGAGCGAGTACCACCATTTCCCCGGAGGGTGGTCTCAGAGCAACGCACGCCGGAGGGCATCTCGCGACCGGTAGACAGGACGGCGGCCCCCGAGCCTCAAGATGAGCCCATGCCAACGGCTTCCTCGTCCCCCAAAACCCGGACCTGGTGGGCAGGCTGTGTCGTCCATCAGGAACTACCGAAAGGGGCTCCAACGGCCACGGTTAGGATTGGTAACCGGCATTACAGGGCGGTTCTAGACTCCGGAAGTGCCGTCAGCCTCGTCCAGACAGGAATACTGCCCCCGCCGCACAAGACCAAGGCTACAGTACCCATTACCTGTGTCCACGGGGATACACGGGAGGTCCCCGTGCGCCGCCTCACCATCGCCGCGACCCCAGGTTCATGGCCAGTGGATGTGGGACTGGTGAAGGACCTGCCCGTGGCGGTCCTGCTGGGACGAGACTGGCCGGGGTTCGAGGCCCTGCTCCGCGCCACCACACAGCCTGCCTGTCCCAACGGGGGCCGCCGTAGACGACGCGCTGCCAAGAAGCCCAGCGGTCGTCCCGTTCTCCTGGCCTCGGACAGTGGACGCGATGGTGAGTCCCCCTCCCCTAATAC
Source organism: Onychostoma macrolepis (assembly GCF_012432095.1). NCBI lineage: Eukaryota > Metazoa > Chordata > Actinopteri > Cypriniformes > Cyprinidae > Onychostoma > Onychostoma macrolepis. The sequence continues at coordinate 12,542,828 of NC_081179.1, read as the reverse complement.
TAATCTCTTTTAGGATGTGTTCCAGCAGGTCACGGGAGGGGGCTCATTTGGCCGGGCCCAGCGAGAGGATGAGAGGCTGAAACATTGTTTGACCCAAGTGCGTGTCCTGGAAGGGAAGGACACCCAGCCCAAGCCCCATCCTCTCCCCCACTTCGTTGTGGAGAACGGCCTGCTCTACTGTGTCGCCGAGCGAAGGGGGGAGACAAAAAAGTTGCTGGTGGTCCCCAGGTCGAAGACAGAAGCGGTCCTGCACTTGGCTCACGCCCACCCGCTAGCCGGACACCTCGGGGCAGGCAATACTATCCAAAGAATCCGGGACCGGTTTCACTGGCCCGGCCTGGAGGCCGAGGTCCGACGGTACTGCCAAGCCTGCCCCGAGTGCCAGAAGACATCGCCGTACCACCCTCCCCCCTCGCCGCTCATCCCACTGCCCATCATAGAGGTGCCCTTCGAGCGCATCGGGATGGACCTGGTAGGGCCGTTGCCAAAGTCGGCCCGGGGACATGAACACATCCTAGTCATCGTGGATTATGCCACCCGGTATCCCGAAGCCATCCCCCTCAGGAAGGCCAACGCCAAGACCATCGCACAAGAACTTTTCTTGTTATTCAGCCGGGTGGGCATCCCTTCAGAGATCCTGACCGACCAGGGAACACCGTTTATGTCCCGGCTAATGGCTGACCTCTGCCGCCTGCTCCGGGTGAAGCAAGTGAGGACGACTGTGTACCACCCCCAGACGGATGGCCTAGTAGAGCGGTTCAACCAGACCCTTAAACAAATGTTGCGGCGAGTCGCCGCCGAAGATAGGAGAGACTGGGACCAAATGCTACCCTACGTCCTCTTCGGGATTCGGGAAGTACCACAGGCGTCCACCGGCTTCACTCCGTTTGAGCTACTCTTCGGAAGGCAACCTCGGGGACTGCTCGACGTCGCTAAGGAGGCTTGGGAACGCCAACAACCCACCCCGCACCGGTCCCTTGTCGAGCACGTCTCCGAGATGAGGCACCGGATAGACCGTGTCATGCCATTAGTCCGGGAACACCTGGCCAAAGCCCAACAGGCCCAAGCTCGCCACTACAACAGGCCAGCTCAGCCTCGGGAATTCCAGACGGGCGACCGGGTTATGTTACTGGTCCCCACCTCAGCCTGCAAATTCCTGGCCACCTGGCAGGGGCCCTACACCATAACGGAAAAAGTCGGACCAGTGACCTACCGAGTACAACAACCAGGGAGACGGAGCCCCCAACAGTTATACCACATCAATTTGCTTAAAAAGTGGGTGGGGACCAGAGAAGAAACCGTAGCCCTGGCTGCCGTAACACCCGTCTTGGTGGATACCAACCCCGATCTGTCGGCAACCCAGAAGGCTGAGCTGCAGCACCTGGTCGGTCAGTTTTCGGATGTGTTCTCCCCTGTCCCCGGGAAAACCCAATGGGTCCAGCATGACATCCGAACACCGCCAGGAGTAGTCATAAAGCAACGGCCCTACCGGATCCCAGAGGCTCGTCGGCAGGCTATCGAGGAGGAAGTCCAACAAATGCTGAAGTTGGGGGTGATCGAACCATCACGCAGCCCATGGTCCAGCCCCATCGTCCTGGTCCCGAAGACCGACGGCACCCTCCGCTTCTGCAACGACTTCCGGCGCCTCAACGAAGTGTCGGAGTTCGACGGATACCCAATGCCCAGTGGATGAACTGTTGGACCGCCTGGGAAGGGCCGGTATATATCCACCCTGGACTTAACCAAGGGCTACTGGCAAGTCCCCTCTCTGCCGAAGCCAAGCCAAGACGGCCTTCTCCACCCCTCGGGACACTGGCAGTACCGGACCCTTCCCTTCGGCCTTCACGGGCTCCTGCAACGTTCCAGCGGCTTATGGACATCGCCCTCCGTCCACACCAGCAATATGCGGCCGCATATTTGGATGACGTGGTGATCCACTCGGGCGTTGGGAGGACCATCTAGACCGTCTGCGGAGGGTGCTTACGGAACTACGGAAGGCTGGACTCACCGCCAACCCAGGAAAATGTCACCTAGCGCTCTTGAGGCCAAGTACCTGGGCTTCCGAGTCGGACGGGCCTGATCCGACCCCAGGAAAAGAAGGTAGAGGCGGTCCGCGATGCCCCGCGACCCGCCACGAAGACCCAGGTACGGCGTTCCTGGGATTGGCGGGTTACTACCGCTGCTTCATCCCCAACTTTTCCTCCATAGCCGCCCCTTGACAGACCTGACCAAGAAGGGCAGCCTGAGCGTGTCATCTGGAGCCCAGTGACAGAAAAGGCCTTTCAACAAATCAAACACGCTCTGACCGAGGGACCAGTCCTGCGAGCACCGGACTTGGCTGCCTTCTTGCTGCAGACAGACGCGTCGGAAACAGGGTTGGGAGCCGTCCTGTCCCAAGTCCAGGAAGGTGAGGAACACCCTGTCCTCTACATCAGCAGGAAGCTGACAAAGGCCGAGAGGAACTATGCGACCGTCGAGAGAGAGGCTCTGGCCATTAAGTGGGCAGTCCTGGAGCTGCGGTATTACCTGTTGGGCCGAAGATTCACCTTGCTCACCGACCACGCTCCCCTGCAATGGATGGCAAAGGCAAAGGACACCAACGCCAGGGTGACGCGCTGGTTCCTCGCGCTCCAGGACTTCTGCTTTACCATCCGTCACCGGGCCGGAGCCTCCAACGCCAACGGACTCTCTCGGATCTGGTCAGCTTATGCAGGTCTGTCAGGGGTCACTCCCGCCCACCCCCAATTTCCCCCTTACTGCCATCTTGTTTTGCCTCCAGGACCAGGACAACGCTTAGGGGGGGGGAGTGTGACGAGTTCTCATCAGCGTTGCCCTGGGGACAAAGGCGGAACACCTGCACCGCCTCATCAGGGCTGGGCCGGTCGCACCTGAAGCTCATCAGTCCCCAACCATATAAGCCGGACGCGGCTGGGTGAGAGGAGGAAGATGGACTTCGCTCTGATTGTGGCTTAATGTGTGCACTCTTCTCTCGTTTCAGAGGCCAGCGACTGACCGACCGACCCAGCCCTGACAAAAGGAGCCACGGAATTGTCACCGCACGGCACGAATCACACACGGAGAGCACCGCACCTCAGCCACCAGCCACCAGCCACCTTGCACCTATTGCACTGCACTTTAATTGAATAAATCCACCCTCCGGGATATTTATTTTGAGCTCTCCTTGTCGCGTGATTCTTCCACCCCGTCACAATATAAAAATATATATATATATATATTATACATTGTTTATCCTTTTGATCTTTTATTTAAAATAATTCACAAAAATCTAACCTAATTTGAGAAAAACATTTATTTCATAATGATATTTCCCCCCATTTTAAATTCTTATTATCCAATGAAAGGTTAGATTTTTGTGAATTTTTTTAATAAAAGATCAAAAGGATTAACAATGCAGATTAATTTTCACAGCCTTCTTTGATCATATTTATCAAGGGTGCTGATATGTTTGGCCATGACTTATGTCTTCATTAATAAAAAATTTTTTAAAAAATGAAGACATTATAAAAGGTTTACAAGTTGGTTTAATGTGATCTATATAGATAGACAAAAAAAAAAAAAATGAAGACATTGGTATGTTTTTACAACTTTTCTAATTATTATATTACTATATGTATTATTATATTCTATAATAAATATGCAATAAATATACATACAGTAATCAATTATATAATAAATGTAGTAATATATAATTATTATTTTACTACTATGTATCAATTTTATTCTTTTACCCTGGTCCCAGACCCAAAATTTTAATCTTAAACCATGAAAATCCAATTCTAAAAATACGAATTACTATTACTTTTAAAATTATGATGATCCAAACATACAATATAGTTAAATATTATAAAAGAGTTTCTGATTATATACATTTTTTTACAACTGCATCTGACCAAAAGTGCTCACAGTTAAACAAACACCCAAAAAGGTCAAACTAAAACGGTCACTAAAAAAAAAAAAAAGAAAGAAATAAAGAGAAAATGAGTGAATCATCACCACATCTTTGCTCTGGCCCTCAGGTCTGTACACAGTGAAGGTTCGCCCATCCAAACTGGACGCCACCTTGAAGGCTTTGATGAACTCGGCTGTGCCCATGCGACTGGCACCCTGGGTAATGATGCCAGTGAAACGCATCTTCCTCTGCAGGTTGATCTGTCATTAAATAAGTCATTAAATGAGTCATTTTTGGGTCAACACAAATAATACTTGAACTCCAAATATGTATTTAACCAGTAAACTGAACAGACTTGTTTACCTCAATCCAGGGGTTCTTGTCGTGTGTCGCAGAGGTCCAAGCATTAACGAGTCCCTTGTTATTCAGTCGGGCCAATTCAGGCCCCCAGCGCTGCAGTCCCAGAATGCCGTAGTACACGGAAGAGGCAGAAATCTGAGACTCAGCGATGCCTCCTCCTTCCATTCCCAGCAGAGAGATGCATCCTGGGAACCAGAGCCAGACATTAGCAGATATTCAAGCGCTCAGGAGACAAACAGGCTTACTGTGCGACAAACAGATGGATAAACAGTGTGATGACCGCATTCACAGGAGAGACGTAGCTATTGTGTGCTGAATGAAGTCACCAAATGAAAAGCCAAATATGTGGAGGAAAAAAAAGTGAAAAACAGTTTGTGGACGTGTGTACTGGCAGTGTCCTACTTACGCAGATTGCAGTGCTTTCCCACATAGGGTGAGGGGCATTTACAGGTGAAATCGCCATCAAGATCTCGACAGGTGCCTCCATTCTGACAGGGCTGGCCGGCACAGTCATTCACATCTGCGGGAATCATAAGGTTTCTGTAAAACTCATCAAAACTGGTCTGGACAAGCAAAACAGTTGTCAAAAATAAAGCAATTTTCTTTGTGACCTCTAGGTGGCAACATGCAGCTTCTACAATGGTCTGAGAGGTACATGAAGATAAAATATAAAAGATCAAATTCTTTGCTTCAAAAGATAAAATTATCTAATATATATATTTATTCTGAAAAATGGTTTCCAAATGAAGTTTGTAACATGAAATATCCTTTAAAGTCACCTAAATGTATTTATGTATCGGCCATAATAAACATATAAACACATTCTTATTGCTTGAATAGTTTTTTAGTTCTAATTCCCTCAACAATTTCATTTACGAAACATCACCAAATAGAACTCTCTTTATTAAATAAATAAATATTTTTTCTACATTTTATTTACATTTATTAAATACAAATCTCTTTATTAAAGCACAAAAACTCTAAACATCTCTCATATGAATATCACTTAATTATAAAACAAAATCAAACCAAGTGGCATTCATTTTAAATATTTTTGTTTAAATGTTCAGATTTTAAATGATAAAATATTAAACAATGTCAATAACATTTTGTAATGCATAAATGTAATAACATATGTAATGCAATGTCATTACAATTCTTAATGCAGGCACTAAATTGTGCTCTTATTGTCAATATTACTGCATATAAAAGTCAAATAAAATCTCAAAAAAAGCAGCAAGAAAACAGAGGCAGATGAGGTGGTAAAAAAAAAAAACTTGCAGGTATCATTTGGTTTTGACAGCTACGCAAACAACTGATCGTGGTTTTTTCTTCATGTTAACAGTCTTGGAAAATTGCTGTTCCGAGAAATGTTTGCTCATCGAGTTAGAGATATATCACTCAGTTAACTACAATAATGATGTCCAGGATGTGGGTATAAAATTAAAGCCAGAAATACTTGTCATAAGGTTTTCAACTTACAATGGTTACGATGGCGGCCCAGAATTGAGGGCATATAAAGGGAACCCACATATGACACAGCATAATCTCCGCACGACTGGATTTTTACAGTCGTTCATTAAGAGGATATAGGAGGCTGAGGCAGACCTGCTGAAGTTTCTAATCCACTTATGAGCAACAGCGGCACGTCAGATCCCCAACATGCTTCAAACACAAGTGTGTCAGAATTATTAAAAGGTCAACATGATGATGCAGAGCAAGGGTGTATAATGACCCTCATGTGCCTGAAGGGAAATATATGTTATTGGGGGGGGGGACATTAAACTGAGAGAAAAAAGACAAAGTCACTCTGCAATAGAACATTCCAGCAAAACTGAAGGAAATCAGTGGGATTATCTGGTGTGTGCAGATGGAGCGTGACTGGGTGTGACCGGTCACAGTGGTCCAGTGCCAACACAGTGCTCAGACATACTGAAGCACTTCCAAACCTCCAGAGGTCAGCGAGCAATACTTCTCCATAAGTGTTAAGAGCGGTCACTTTGTGCTGGACTGACCTAAAATGACTGCTGGATGAATCGGAGCTTCAAATTGCATTTTTTGCATAATCCATGTATCCTCTATATTAATAAAATAAAGACTAGTACATTGATTTGTTTGGTTCACAACAAAATCTCCACAACACAACGGAAACAAGCCGCAGCACAATGAAATTAGCACAACATAATGGAAACAAGCCGCAACACAACAAGATTAGCACAACATAATTAAATTGGTCCTGTGTTGTGTTGTGTTGTGGCGATTGTTGTGAACTACTGGGCCACCGTACTAAATAGTTCCCGAAAGTATGTCAGCTACCCAGATGCTAACTGCTAATGTTAAAACTGTCCACTATACAATGGGTTAAACCACTAACAAGCTAATTAACATTTTTAGGAGTCAGATATCCAAAAGCATTTAATGTCAACCTGCTAACAGGTACTAATAGGTAATGCTAACATTAACCACTCTACAATGCGTTTAGCATAACACTAAAGCTAATAAGCATCTTTTAGAAGTCAGCTTTCCAAAAGCATTTAAATGTCAACTACCTAAATGCTGACAACATCATTATGAACTCTACAATGTGTTTAACTGCTAACAAGCTAATTAGTGACTTTAAGGAGTTTTATATAGTTGAATGGCTTTTAATATTTAGCCAGTTGAACTATAGGAGGCTATAGATGGGGTTTAGCACTGAACCAAATACTAGCATTAAGATTTGAGACACCTCGGCCCGGTTTCACAGACGGGGCTTAGCTTAAACCAGGACTAGGCCTTAGTTAAATTAAGATATTTAAGCAGCTTTTATAAAAATGCCTTAGAAGAAAATGTTGCAGGTGTACATCTTGAGATGGAACAATGGCACGGACATATGTTAAGATATGTTAGAGCAAGATATTTTCAGTTGAGACAGCTCAAACAAGCATTTTAGTCTGGGACTAGCTTAAGCCTTGTCTGTGAAACCGGGGGCTTAAGTTGCAATTTAGTATTTAAAATATATGAACTTTAAATGTAATATCAAATAAGAAACTGAAGTTATATTATAATCAAGTACTTTCAACACAAATGCATGTATTTCTTCAAAAGCACATCAAAAGATTAAAACAATGACTTAAAACTTTAGAAATTATTACAAAGTGCACTTTTTAGAAGTGTACTTAAGTGTGTAAAGAAACAGTCATGAAAGTAGCTACACTCTTTAAGTCCATTTAAATGGTCTTTTATTTCATTATTATTTTATCTGCAAGTACAGTTAAAAAAAAAAACATGCTTTTAAGATTACACTACAAATGCACATTCAATATAATAAAGCACACTTCTTTTTCACAAGGGCCTTACATTTAAAGTTCCCCATTTCAAGCATGGCAACTCAGAATAAAACTGTACAATGCTAGCGTTTATTCCTAATGTAGCGGATCGTTGCTGCCCACCAAGAAGCAATTCAACACAGTAGTGCATTGTATTACTCTGAGAACATCAATATCTAGCTACATAATGTGAAATGCAATCTTATGTCAGTTGCAACATCATCCAAATCAATAAAATGCAAGGTCAGGAGGTCTCCACTTCCACATGCGACAGTGAAATTGGGGCATCCAAGAGAAAAAAAAAAAATGAAGCACGCTGGGAAGGAACAAAAAAGCTTTTATGACTTGCTGAGTCTGTAATGTTGTCTTGAAATACAGCAGCTACACACTGAGTCTATGCACAAGACTGTGTCAAAAGAGTCTATATACATTTTACACTTTTTCTTTTGTCTTTTTATCTGTTTGTGAAGATGGTTGCACTATATATGTATTTTTTTATGTATGCCTATTGTTGTCGTATAATCTATAATCGTTACTCGCTTGTCACTAAACGAGTAAAAACAAAACTAAGTGTTATTTGATTGCTTTCTATGTTCGTCATACTATCTCTTCCTGTCTAAGTGGGTGATTCTTCACCAAAATAAGGTACAATTTGGACATTTTGCGAAATAATAAGAAGTTCATCTGAACAATGACCACTTAGTACAGTCAAAAAAAAAAACATGGAACATGTTGTTACGGTTTACTAAAATTATTATTATTTATATAGTTTTCATTCATTAAAAAAACTTAAAATAAAATAAATATAAATATTTAAACAAGACAATTAGAAATGCTGCCTTGGCAACTGAAATAATGTAATTACTAAAACTAAAACTCAAAAAAAGTAAATAAAAAAAATATGTATAAAAACCCTAATATAATATAACTAAAATCATTTATTAAATTGAAATACTAAATTTAAACAAACTAAAATGAAAACTGAAAATATAAAAATAAAAGCTAATTTAAAATATGAATAAATACCATAATAGTATATAAATACCACACTGCTGTGGACCAGTTTGAGAAATGCTTTGTGCTTAAGCCCTAACCAGCCATTAAAATCCCTTGACCGCAATGCTGAGAAAGATTAGTGAGAAAAAAAGGAAAATAAAAGACACTAGTTGAGAAAAATACAGCAATTAGAGGTGAGAAATCCGAGTGAGAAAACAAGCTCTTATTCACTGGAAAATAGGAAAATTACACCGTAGTGGCAGAAGGGCAGCACCAATTTAGCCAACTAGCTTTAAATGCAGGAGTCAAGCGCTTCGTTAACTCTTCGACTTACTTGCAGACACACAAGAGAGGCACTGATTCTGTATTTAAACCCTCCAGCAGGTTTCTATTTCAATCAGCTCAGCTAATGTGACCAGTGCTCCGCTGCGTAAAAGCTTTTGACACAGATTTCACGGCCCCTTGCGGGGCTTTCAGACCAATTTCATGCTGTCAGTGAAACATTTCTGCCAGCTGAGAGCCGAGGATGTGTGCGGACTTCATTTACTTGCCTCCTCCACTTGCATTTTACCCCAGCAACAGGACTAGTGTGCGACAGCGTGGGTGTGCTACGCTACAGTCATATTTTAATTTGTGCTGCCACTATGTTCGGCACAAACTACGCAGTTTGCGTACTCCACAATCTTTGCCATCATCCGAGCATGATTTAGACGTCTCCCTGAGGGATTAAGAAGCTTCTAAACAGTCAATTCAACGTCATTGCCGTTCTAATCTAGCCACATTCCCAACCACACTGAAGATGAGCCCACATGCTTAACTAAACGCAGTCAAAACATCATAACCCTGCCATCAAGCGCGAGAAAGCTGGCACCGAAGCCATAATGTCCACCGTAATCAGAGAGAACGTGAGGGAGTCTCTGTGGTGAACTAAACAATCAATGTTGTCTTAAATGTATAGCATGGAAAAGCAGCATTCAATTATGGAGGGATTTCTGGCTTTTATTTTTCTCTACTTGCAGATTAATGCCTTGCCAAAGAACAAGTTTACGTCAAATCCATGAAATCAAAATGAACTCCTCAAAATAATGAATAAAATACGGTTGCAAATGAAAATGAGAGAATAACAATCAACCAAAAGTGTCCCCATTTACTTTCTTAAAGGAAAGGTTCACGCAAAAAGTAAAGTTTCTGTCATTTACTCACCCTCATGTTGCTCTAAACCTGTAAGAATTTATTTATTTTGTGGAAGACAAAAAAATATATATTTTTAAGAATGATGGTAAAAGGTTTTTATTCATTTAAATAAAAAGAATACATTTTTGAAGGCAAATTTTAAATTGTATTTCAGAAAAAAATGGCCAAATCCATTTGTCAATCAAGTTATGAGTTTTTATTTTATTTTATCATTTACTTTTTGGAGTTTGTCAATCCTAGTAACTTGCATTTGTGTGGAAAACAGCAGCATGGACATTGTGCTTATTGTCTAATTTTGTGTTCCACAGAAAAAAAAAAAAAAAAAAAGTCATACAGGTTTTGAAAGACATGAAGCGAAGTGAGTGAACTATCACTTTAATACATGATTTAGATCATATTGCGAGTGTTTCATCAGTGCAAATTATTCCAAACAAGCATCTTCATAGATTTCCTCCTTCTCTGATACAAATTTCCTTATATACTGCTTCCAAAAATCAAGTTCAACACCATTTACTCTCCACTGAATATGTCAAATTATGAAATTAAATTGTTGTGGATGCACGTCATGGATGCATGGAGCATTTTAGCATCATTCTAATGTGATTTTTCTAAATTGTGGAACTATGTGAGGGGCCACGCAGTCATGACTTGGCTGTTTGTTGTGGTGTTTTGTGCTGAGGGCTGTAGGTCTGTTCGCCCTTCAGCCAACAGCAGACAACAGCAGAGACTAGAGCGGTTCTCTGCTGTCTTAACAGTTGCATCTGTTAAGATAGCAGAGATTTGACCATCTGCCCTCATTACATCCGGAGAGCTCCTGGAATTGACGTAGACCATGCTACTTGGTGAAACAATTAGTCATGCATTTCTGAAGAGAACAGCTGCATGTGATATGTTGGCCTTGCTGTGCAAATAAAAAAAAAAAAAAAACTCTTCTAATAAACACTTTCTGCAATACAGTATCTAATTTGTCCTTGCATGGGAGCTATGGCCAGACAAAGTTCATAAGAAATATAAAAGCTAAATAAAACTTTTATGAATATATAAAATGCGTCAACCAGCATGGAACATTGAAGTTGCTAATGCAAATTCGCCATGTTGACCAACAGAAAACTGCTTTCACTAATGTGAACACATTTTCAACAGCACTTCTATTCAGTAAATCTGACTGAATTCAGATTATTTAGGCAGTTTATAGCTACAATTTGCCATCTGGGTTCTGTTCTGTGAGAATTAATTACCATTTGGAGGCAGATGTGATCTCCATCCTAATGTAAATTTGATTTTACAGCAATTGAGTTTTTCATAATTCTCATTGGTGTCTCCGGATAAGCACTTATACGTTTGGCGTGAAACAGATCCAACAGTTTGGATAAAAGCAACTCACTGTTCTGGCAGTGGATTCCATCGAAGCCTATTGGACACTTGCAGACATATTCACTGAAGACGTCTCCTCTTCGGGAGTTGGCGACGATTTCACAGAAGCCATCATTTTTACAAGGGTTAGGGTTGCAGGGCCCTGAGAACAAGGGTCATGTGAGAAATGGATACAAGTAACCTTTGCACATATAGGTTCACATATATCTACATTAATAACTGATAAGACTGTTACCAAAATCGGTCTCGTTGCAGGTGGGTCCAGTGAATCCTTCAGCACAAATGCATTTAAAGGGATCTTTTCCTGCTTCGGTCACACAGGTTCCTCCATTCAAGCACACATTTACTTCACAGCTGTCAGCTGAGAAAAGACAAAGATAGTGGATTTGTTTTTTGATATTACATCCATTATTGACATAACTTTCAATAAAACTCAGTGGGGCTCATTCATTAAACATGTACAGAATGACTTTTTATATACTTGTATATATACACATTGTCACATTCAAATCCACGCAACATGAATTTACAAAGGATTACAGAGAAATTATTAATCTTGTGTTTCATGAATAATGCTCATTTGGGGTTAATTCACTGCCATCAGCAGTATTTTCTGATGGGACGCTTCTGATGGTTTAGAATTCTGTTTCTTTTAAAAAGGGAAGTGAAAAAGACAATGGGTCCACTGTTTGGTCATGTTTTTATTAGCGTTGGACAAAGTGGACAACCCAAATTGCTGACGAGGCCGCAGCATTACAGACGTTTCTAGAAGTTTCTTTGCAGTCCTGTGGTCTATATAAAAATTGTTTGTGAAGGTCAGGAATGTTTACGTGAGACAGCAATGGACTGAGGAAAAAAGTACGGAAATGCAAATAGAAATTTAGCAGAATAAAAATAATAATAATAATAATGTTTAATAAATTGAGTAAAGAACCTCCTAAAGGATCAATGCAAGTAATGATAATAAAATAAGTAAATAAAAAGCGAAGGAAAAAATAAGCAATATATGGATTTGGAACTACATAAGAGGGAGCAAACAAAATGGCAGAATTTTCATTTTTTGCTGCAATAAGCTAAAGAAACCTCTGCACCTCTTACATTTTTATGTATATGCTGAAATGGACACCAAAAAACAACAACATTCCACTTCAGTTTTTGGAGCCGTTACTATCTTTAACTGTTAATTTTAGCCTGACACATATAGGCCTTGAATTTGCAGAGTTACAACTTTCCACAATCTGTGCTGGCTTCCCACAACTCTGTGTAAATGACACCTCTGTGAGAGACTTCCTGCGCATCGTTGTGTCCTCCCCTGGCACCAATCCAAAATACCACAACGGAGACACTCAGCAGAGTTTATTCGAGGTGAGCGGCACTCGAAATGATAATTAGCCCATGTTTCAAGCAGCTCCACTGCAGGTTTCAACCGTGTGAACTTGTTTCGCGCCAAGACATCATTTGGCGAACAAGCTCCTCTAATTGTGACAAAAAGCAATGGCCTTCATGCTCAGGGCTGAAGCTTCTGGGATAACGATAAAGCCCTGGCCCGCATAAACAGAAACCTTCTTATCCAAACGATTGCAATGTTTATCTTAACTTTCAGGAACAGAATGTTTAGCAACTCAGATCAACCCATCCATCACAGATAAGCACAGAAAACTCCACGGGGAACAGAAACTGTCTATGGATAGCCTGAAGGATTTATGACAAAATTGACAAGAAGTTGAGAACTGAAAGTAATTCATTGCGGCTTAATAACTTTAAACACAACTCATAACTAGTCACAATTCTACTTTTGTTTCCATAGAAATGGAACTCTGAACAGAAACCGTTGCTGTGACATGGAATGTCTTTGCCGCTTTTTTGAGGTCCTGACATGGGCGCATTTGTGGGCAAACTTTTGTATCTAACTGGATAAATTACCAAAAATTAAATTTGTGCCATCATTTACCCACCCTCATGTCATTCCAAACCCATGTGATTTTCTTTCTTCTGTGGAATGCAAAATAAAACATTTTGTAGAATGTTCAAGCTGCTCTTTTCAACACAATGAAACAAAGTTAATCAAGCTCCAAATAAATAAATACATTTGATTGGTAAATGTTCTTCTGAAAAGCAGTTTGCAAAAAAACAATTCATTAAAAATAATTTATTGTTATTATTATTCATAATAATTATTATTAATAATAATAATAATAATAAAATTTACTGGAAAATTGAAAAGGAAAGAAAAGCATTGCATTTAAAAAAATGTATTGCTTTAACTACCTTTTAAACGAATTACGTAGTTTTAAATGTGTATTTATGTGTCAAAAAATATTTATTTATTTTCATTTTTATATTTAACTACATTTTAAAACATGAATTTTAAAAGTCTTTTAATTTGTCAGTTTAAAAATTACTTTTGAGAAGAAAAAAAAAAAATACAGGTTTGGAATGACATGAGGTTGAGTAATTTCTTAGGTAAACTATTGCTTTTAACTATACCTGAGATTATATGCATGTAAACTAAACAGGGTGGATAGTAATTCATGTCAGGGAATCCACATCATGATGTATCACCTAACATTTACTAGCTATACTTAACCTAGTTTAACTGTCAGAGAACTCAATGTTGGCCTAATACGTTCTGGAAGGCCAATAAACAGAACTGAACACATCAGCTGAACGCAAAGCTGTTTGATGAAGTGAAACATCTGATCAGCGTCTCATCAGCTGAGCTGGCCTTTTGATCAGCAAAAGCTCTGAAATGGGAGTGAGAGCAGATTATTCCCACAGGCTTTCGGATAGATGGCTATAGGCGCTATAGTATATCACATGGTCTTTCTCGGAGTTAAACGTGTAAAGGCAGGCAACTGTGGGAGTGTTCACTGCTCTCTCACAAAAGAGGCACGCAAACAGGGACAAAGAAAGCAGAAATGAAGTTTGGCCAGGCAACTGTGACCCTGAAAAAACAAGCAGGCAGTGCTGAGCCAACTCACAAAATGAGTAATAACCAACGTGCAACTGGCCCAATCCCAGTATGGTCAAAACACTTTTACTGTGACTGTACTGATATTAAAAATGTGCAGCCTTAAAAGGGATACACCTAAAAATTTTGGAATAACACCAGTGGAACCGAAGGCTGGCCTGTTACAATATTTTTGCAATTGAGTTTGGTGATACTAGTGGCAAAAAAATTACAAACTTCAGCTTTAAATTTTAAAGTAAACAGTCCAATAACAAACACATTTGATGTGCTACTACTATGGTTGTGTTTTGCCAGAAAAACACTACATTTTTTAACTTAATGAACCAAAATGAACAGTTCGAAGCTGAAAATAACAGAAGAGCTCAAAACCATAAAACCACTCACTACTTCATTTCATATATCTGGGACGTCACTTGAGTCATTTCAAAAAGCAGCATGACCTGATCTTCAATCTTATGAGTACAATAATTACATAATAACTAATAACGCTTAAAAAGTAGGGAAGGGCTTTAGAAATGAGTCATCGGCATGAGGAGTCATTCAGCTACAATCTGCTGAGCGGATCACGCACACTTGGCCAACAAAAGAACCCTTGACTGTCGTATTAAGAACAGGTGCAAAACAAAAACAACAGACTGGACGACAACCAAAACACTGCACATGTGCATATGAGATCATGCAAATGCAACAACACACCTACACACCAATCCAAGTTTGTGATAGACAGGAAATGCAACTGTACTAAGTATGCAGTGCACTCAATGTTTATAGGCTAAAGATGTTTATAGGTTTGATCATGGTAATTTAGTGACATTGTAAAGTCTTAAAATGGTCATAAAATTTCCTTGATTTTTTAAGACAGTTTATAAAAAAAAATACTGTAACTTCCACAACTCAAAAACTTCCATCCTTCCTTCAAAAAAAAAGGGAAGGCCATTATTTAGGTTCATATTATTGCTGATAGCCTATGTATGGACAATGTTAAATTTCTATATTTTGTCTAAATAAATAGGGGGAAAATAGATTTATTTATTCTAAAAAAAATGCTGCAAGTGTATCACAAATATCAGAAAATCGCAACATTAAAATTTACAGTATGAAAAGTTTTTTTGAGATTTGCACATTAAACAGTGTTATTACATTATTATTGGCAGTTGTTGTAAAGATTATTTGAGGGTTAGATGACGACATGGATTACCTAAATGTAAAAAAGTGGAAATTAATATACATAATATATAATTATAATAATTGTTACTCAAAAAAAAAAAAAAGTGCCTATAAGACACAGAAACACAAAAGAGCTCATTCTCCAACATAATAAGTGGGCTTAAAATGACCAATTTAAATTATTCTCTTTATACTTTAAGACTTGACACTGATAAAATAATGTATACAACATCCAGGGAATGTAACAAAACCTTTTAAGTTCTTAAAAATAGATGATCTGTGTCTAGGTGCTGATTTGTGTTACAATCTCTGTGTATATTTAGACTCCTAAAGTGTTAGTTTACCTTTTAAGACTACCATGGAACTTACTTTAAGGCTTGTGGCTTCACACTTTATGCTAAAGGTGTCCTGGATTTGTTACTCCACATTACTGCTGGTGTGAATATGCATGTGTGTAGGTGTGTGTTAATGTACAGTGTGTTTTCTCAGCTATGCGGCCATTTGCACATCATTTAAGATGCCTTCATACAGCACTGGGGAACTCGGTGTTCCAAACCTCACATTCCTACGTCACTGAATCCCACGTTAAAACTCCCAGAACAGCTCAATGCACTGAGCCGTGTGGCTTGCACCTCTTAATGACCAAGCAAATGATCCATAAAGATATGGTGCGCACATAAGGAACGTACTGTTCTTTGACCAATTAACAGCTTTTTTTTTTAGTGAACTGTCAGTGAGCTTGCATCTTCAGGTGAGATTTCTGTAAACTAAAGGCATTTCTCTAAAACAGCCATCTGTTCTTAAAAATATCCCACAAAGACTAAAAATACACTCTGACGTAAAGAGAAAACAGCCATTCTCTAAGGCAACGCAAATAGGCTTATAATTAATCTTACTTGGAAATGCTATAATGCAAAGCATAATATTTTGGCATGCCTTTACACAGATTCAAAATGGACATAAATCCAGTGCAGTGTATTTGTTCAAAAACTGGTAACAAAAGTTCTCTGACAAGTGTTGGAATATGCGATTTTAAAAATTCAATACAGCAGATTGGAAAATGGAGCATGAGACCAAGATGGAGTGAAATGAGAAATGCCATGTTGCTCTGCCTATGAATGAAACATTGATTAGGGCTTATTGAAAATTAATCACAGGAGAAGCAGTCTCATTGGACCGCTATTAGGAGTGGAGTCAGGACAAATGAGCCCATCCCCGGAGGGGAAGACCCCGCTGCCAGATGGCACGGGCCACGCGACAGCTTTTGAACGGCTCGCAAACACATTCTTTCAGAAGAGAGCGAGTGAAAAGCGGGAGGCTGTGTAGTCGCTATAATTAGCGTACTCTCTGTCAGCTGACCTGAGAGGCCTGGGTTGTGTTGATAAAAGTCTGCATTTGCTGATTTTAAGCAGTTTTTGCTAGATTTTGATGGATGAGTGCTGATCTTAGATCAGCTTGAGAGTGCAGCTTCTATCCAAAGCGGTTTACCTTCTCAATCCGATAAGTGAGACAAACAATTCACAACTTTGAAAGGGATAGTTCACTCAAAAAAGAAAAGTTTGTCATCATTTAATTATCCTCATGTTGTTCCAGACGTGTATGATTTTTTCTTCCATCAAACGCAAAAGGAGATGTTAGGCAGAATGTTGACGCTGTTCTCTTTCAAACACTGGCACTGAATGGTGACCAGCAGCTGTCAATCTCCAAAATTCACCTAAATCCATCAAAAAATAGTCCATACGACTATATACCCAGTCTTTTGAGGCCATAATATAGATTTGTGTGAGGAACAGACTGATATCCAAGTCATTATTTAATGACAATCTTCTTTGTAGATCTCAGATCTCATTATTTGAATATGCATTCAAATTCCATGCCTTGTGAACTGCTACTAGATCCCTTAGTACTAATGATGGTTGGCACCAAGTTTGACAAGCTTTTCCTTACTTAAAGCTTAAAGAATAGTGCAAAAATCATACAGACCCCTTTTATGGTGCTCTTTGTCCTGCATGGTCACCATTCACTTTCAATGAACAGAAAAGAGCAGCTGCTAAACATCTGCTTTTGAGCTCCACGGAAGAAAGAAAATCACACAGGTGTTGGAAAGCCATGAAGATAAGTAAATGATGTGCAAACTTCTCTTTTCTCGATGAACTATGTTTAACATCACAGAGCGCCAATTTCATCACTTGAAGTGTGAATGAACAAGATCAAGGAGGCGACAACTGTACCATTTGAAAACTTCACGGAAAATGCTTTAACATGGAACACAACCACAAACCAATCAAAAAGCAGTCAATATTACAGTAATGAAACTCTGCAGGAAAGAGGACAAATTTTCCAAAAGTTTGCGCAAACCTGTCCTGCTGCACTGGTCGTTAGTGGCAGGAAGTGCCCTGGCCTCATTGGGCTCCGCTGCATATTAAAGTGGCCACATTCAGTGGAAGTGACTCAGTGATTTGGTCACTTGAGCCACACCTACAGACTGGAGCCAGATCATGGCCTGAGGCTCAACGGCAGATGGGGAAGTGTGTTCTTAAACAAGTAACAACATCCGTGGAGGCTAAAATAAGTAATAGGGCCAGGTAAATAGTGAATACTGAAATCTATACATTAAAAAAACCAACACTTGGAAGTACAAAAAAAATTTCATATCTCTGTTTGTTCAGGGTATATGGAGGAAATTAATTTAGATTTGGGTAGTTGACAATAAAAACTGAACTGTCCTATGGTGTGACATAGCAAAAATGTAGGAAAAAAAAAAAAACTTAACATACAAATAACATGAGAAAAATGTATCTTCATTCTTAAGAGTTACAAATAGCATGAGAGAGGTTTATCTTCAATGTTAGAGTTTTTTTTTTTTTTTACATTTTTCCGTCACACCATAGATACGTCAACTACCCATATGCTGTCAAAAAATCTTAACATACATGAGTAGCAAAGGCATGAAATTGGTGCTCAAATGGTCTTCCACATCTGACCATGCATCTATAAAATCTGCCCAAGCCTGTAGGTCACTGGTAATGGATTGAAATCAGGACATGATGTTTTGTATAGACAACAAAAGGACAAAGCAAAGAGCCCAAGGCGTTAAACGCAAGTACAGGCAAGAATAATATACATTTTGTCTAAGAGAAACATCAACTAGATGACCACAGGGACTTTTCATAAAGTGAAGCCGCCAAGACTTGTTTACAAGACGACAGTGTGAGGATGGACACTAAACATCATTCATTCATTACTAAATTTATGAAAGTAAAAACACAGGCTATATAACACACACACAAAAAAGTAGTAAGAAAAGAAGCTGTTTGGTGTCTTGACATTTAAAACGTTTAACATCAAACTAATAAGGACCGTAGACTTTAACTTGCTTTGTTTATTAAAGCTCAACGCACAGACGAAAACAAAAACACTTACCGCTCGCAGTGGAGACTGAAACAGCAAGAAGACACGCCGCAAAAAGTGGCAAACTAACAAACAAGCTTGAGAAAGTTCTCATGGTGCCTCGGTGAACTTCTCGTCGGTCTCAGGAGTCTTTCGGTGTGAATCCGTTCGCCGTTATGACTACAGGCAAGATTAGAGGCGAGAGAGGGACAATATGTGCGCTCCCACGTGTATCTCTGCGCTCAGCCAATTACATCCTGTTTTTAAAATACGGCCCCGCCCATGACCCCGCCCCTAGGGTAGTCAATAGTGCGAATAACGGTGCGCTGCTTGATTGACTAAATACAGTAAACAAAACAGCTCGGTTTACAGAACGAGAAACATTTGGTGGTTTCAGGCATTTTGCTGTGTTTACACGGCAAAAAACGGAAAATATTTACTTATGTCTTTTCAAACCTGCATAAATTTCTTTCTTCTGTTCTGTGGAATACAAAAACCTAGCTAAAAAAACCTAACGAACCAACAGAGAACGTTCCCAAAACCGAACGGGAATAAATAAGAACCTTATGGGAACGTTCTGTGTTTGACAGTAGTCTATTACTCACCGTTCTCTTACTAGGCCTATATCTTTTTCGTCTAATGAAAGCGAACGAGGCTGTTTTTCTGATCCACTGTATAAATAACAAAAGCGGGGTGAATAAATTATGATAGAATCCTCAGAATCTCTTTAAAGGTCTTAAAAGGAGCTGATTTTTCTGAATGCATCATTAAGGTTTCTGCAGATGTTGGAAGTGTTCATTTAAACATCAAGCCCAACTTGCTGTTAAATTATGCAACTGAAGATAATTTTTTTTTTTTTTCATAACAGTGGGCCTAATGGAAAGCGAGATAAAGCGGATTGTTGTGACAAACAAATTCTGCATTCTTGCAAAAGCATAATTGGGCTTTGTAAGGTCAAGGTAGTGGGTGTATTGCTCTAGCTAAGATGCATTTATGCATGCGGGTCGATGAAAAGTGTGGGTGATGGTCAATTGGTGATCATGCTTTTTTTTTTTTTTTTTAGTATCTTGTGCTTTTGTGTATATGCAGCAAAATGCAAAGCTGCTGGACAATGTAAACTGGAGGATCCAGTAAATTTTAAATATTGAAAGATAAATGGTAGGCTATTATATTAGTTAACCCCAAACTTGAAAGGACTTCACAAAGTCAAAACATTTATAAGGAGAAGACCAATTGTTCATGCACCATAGATTCCATTTTATGCATAATGAAAAATAGCTTATTAATGTCTCTCTTGGCTCTGTTGCTGGGGCCCTTAAGAGCTCGTGTCTAAATGCTCCTCTACAGACACTTTAGCCAGTCCCACTTGATTTGATTGAATATAAAGTGAGGTTGATTTTCCTCCAGCGGAGCCACTAATCTCTAATAACATAATGGATGTCGGCTGTGGGGAAATCATGGAGCTGGATTTTAAACATCAGGCATTTAAGATCCTGGTTGTCTCACAAAATATCCATCTTATTTAGCGTCACTTAGAGTGACTAACCGAGTTTCATTTATGGCGCTTACGGGAAATAATACAATCATTTATAAGGGGGATCAAATCAGTTGTGCATTACAGAGTGCGTTTGGAATTTGCTGTGCAATTGTTATATTGAGTCCTCAAGATGTTCTTGGACTGCTGGTCCACTGCTGTTGTCACTTTTACATCTGCTTGCTCCAGTTCTCTGAATTTCTGTGAGAACATACCACTCTGACGAAAGCACTTGCAATACATGGAAACTGTAA
Organism: Onychostoma macrolepis; assembly: GCF_012432095.1. Lineage (NCBI taxonomy): Eukaryota > Metazoa > Chordata > Actinopteri > Cypriniformes > Cyprinidae > Onychostoma > Onychostoma macrolepis. The sequence continues at coordinate 12,522,370 of NC_081179.1, read as the reverse complement.
ACAACTTGCTCCATGGAGCAGTGTGTGTTTTCAGTTGTATCCTGCCATCTTGTGGAAATTATCAATCAGCACACTGTTCATATTTGAAGCCCAGGCTATTAAATCAATCAATCAATCAATCAATCAATCAATCAATCAATCAATCAATCAATCAACCAATTAATCAATTCTGTTTATCTATCTGTCTATCTATCTATCTATCTATCTATCTATCTATCTATTTTCCTCTGTTTTAAGAATTTGATTTCTGGGAGATAAGATATAAACATATAAAGACGTTTAAAGGGATCATTATTTATCATATTTATCATAGGATAATGTTATTTTTTCTTATTTAGCCTATTCATTCATTCATACTTATTTACTGATTTATTTGTATTAAGCATATGCATTTTTTCCTCTGTTTTACACATTGTTCTGGGTGGTTAAAATAAATTTATATGCAACGTGCAGTAAACATGTTTAAAGGAATGACATTATTTATCATTTAATTTAATTTAGGATAATCTATTTATTTATTGTTTTATTTTATTTTATTTATTCAACTATTTTTTTATTTTCTTTTATTTTTTGCTTGCTTGCTTTAGCATTTTAGTTTTGGGAGATAAATTAAATTATAGGTAAACAAACCAGTAGAAACGTTAAAAGGGATAACATTACGTAGGCTATCTATCATTTAATTAAGTGAATATCTTTATTCTGTTCTGTGAAACAATGCAAAATAAAGGTGATAGAAGTTGATCACGTTTCTTCATACGTTTCCAATTAAAAGTTTACTTTTACTTTAAATGTTTAAGTAAGCGACCTTGTAACGCTTTAAGCGACCTTGAGATTTGTGCAAAGGCTTTATAAAAAATAAAACAACTTCTTCAAGTGCAGTTAGGCTACTTGTTGAACATTTTAGTAAATTTTCACTTATTTAGGCCCAATATTTTGACTTTTCCTTTAGAGAAAATGTATCACAGTGTCCATATTTAAACTTTAGTGTAATTTCTTTCTACTTTTTGTTCACTTCAGGTAGCAGCGATTGAATGACAGTGCAGTTGACGCTAATGTAATTCTAGCGCACAGTGATGGTGCTGGAACCAGGGTTGCCAGGTTTTCTCAACAAAACCCGCTCAATTGTTACTCAAACCTACCCCAATCGCGTTTCGAGGGGGTTCCCCGGTAAAAATCGCATTCCGGGGGATAAAATACACGTTTTTCGACGGGGATCCTCAGTAAAACTCGCATTGCAGGGGCTAAATATCACATTATTGGGGTTGGTTCAACCCGCGGACATGATAAACAACCCGCGGCAACAGTGTTAAAGTAGCCCAATTCCGCGGGAAAACCGCGGACTTGGCAACACTGGCTCCGAACCTGACGTCATTGTGCCGCTGCTCCAATCAGAGGACACGGATGAAGACGCGCTCCAGTTGCTGGGTGTAAAGTGAATGACGATGCTCTTTGAATGTTGTTTGTAGTCGTCAGATAAGATGTGAAGAGCAGCGGCACAGAGAAGTCACTGGACAACTTTGAAGACTAGGTATGCATTGTTTTTTTTTTTTTAATGCATGTTGTGCATGCTAAGAATTCGATGTTATAGTTGTATTCTGTTATAGCATAACGCACAAGCAATATTTAAATTGCTCAACGCGTCCTGAATTTTGTCTTATAACCAGTGCAAAAAAATACGCGTAATACAGATTTACAACTTTATACTGAATAATGAAATTCAAAAATATTCTAAGTATGTTTATGTCACTCAGAAGTATGATTAACTCTGTTGATAGAGTCACTGTAAACTGTACTCACTAAGAGCAGACAGATTAACCCCCTGTAGTCTAACTGTTGCATGATGCAGGATACATCTCGGATACTTTGACTGGATGACACATCTGGGTCAGTGAAGTGCCCCTCTGTTTTTCTGCTGGACTGAACATTGACAATCGGAAGCTGCTCAGTAACCCAGCACATATTTTTTTGAGTCAAGGTGTGATATGAATTTATTAGCATTCTATGTGCAATGTTTAAGTCCTTTGTATTTGTCATTTATCTTATCTTTATATGTGTTTAGCATATTTTTTAAGTTTAATTGTGTGCAAATGTACTCTAATTTTCTATTCTACTAGATATACTTGTGTGTCTGTACAGGTGTGTATATATAGGTCAATGACAAGTAATGTCCGATATTATAAAAAGGAGGAATATTATCTAGTTTACGACACATGTGGCACGTTCTTAGATGCTGTATGTAATCTTTGTATCCATGTTTGAAAAACATTTATAATATTTTCTACAAAAATTTTTTTTCTATTCAATATTTAAAAAATTGTATGAATATTGAGGGGCTTATTTCCTTAGGCTTATTGTAACATAAAGTGATATTTGAAATATGTTCAAATATTCTACAGTCCGCTTATGTATATATTCATGTAAGTTCTTATAAGTTGAAATACTACTATATTTTCTTTTATTATTTTTTTTTCTCAAATCAGCTATTAGTAAACTAATCCATCATGAGTGCCCAAATGGAGGCAGATGTCCACACAATATCTCCTGAGATGCCGGCCATGTTTGATGGCGTGAAGCTGGCTGCTGTAGCCACGGTGCTGTATGTCATAGTGCGGAGCCTGAACCTGAAGTGTCCCACGGCGGCCCCTGACATCACCTGTCAAGACACCCCTCTCAATCGCTACCTGCTCAAGTCTTGCCCCATTCTAACCAAAGAGTGAGTGCTGCTGCCTAGAAGGATTTCTTGTCATCTTATTGCAGTCTTCTCACACATTGCATCTTTCCTAGATGGCAAAGTACAATAAAATGATGCGATTTGCTGTGTAGAATGACTAGAAGAATCCAGGACTACATTTTTAGTTAAATATTTGGATATACACTTAATAACTATTACGCCACCTGCCCATGTCTCCAGGTACATCCCTCCCTTGTTATGGGGAAAGAGTGGACATCTCCAGACTGCTCTTTATGGGAAGATGGGAAGGGTAAAGTCCCCTAAACCTTGTGGGATGCGCAAGTACCTGCCTATGCCAGACGGAGCCACTGCCACCTTTGACCTGTTTGAGCCACAAGGCGTCCACAGTACAGGAGGTGAGCCTGGGTTTCTCAATAGCAAAGGGATTTTTGACCCCAAAGGGGAAATCTTGATCTAAAAATATACACAAAGCTATCATATGGTTTAAAAAGACTGGAATATTACTCACAAATAATCTTTTTATGCTGCATTCTTGCATTTTTAGACCTTCACAGCTTGTGATTCTCATCCACTTATGGTGTTTATGATTAAGACTATTCCTCTGGAGAGGCAAAGGTGTTGCTCGTACTTTCACTAGAGTTTATCTGTCTCTGTCCCATCACAGATGACATCACCATGGTGATCTGTCCTGGGATCGGTAACCATAGTGAGAAGCATTATATACGGACCTTTGTGGATTATTCACAGAAACAAGGCTACAGGTGCGCCGTTCTCAACCATCTTGGAGCACTACCAAACATCGAGCTGACTTCCCCGAGGATGTTCACCTACGGTAAGCCACGCGTGGCAAGCATGCTTGTATGTTATGAAACAAGCATACTTGTGAAAAACAACCAGGCGGTTAGTTACAATTTCTTTTTAATTAGATGAGAGTTTTTTGTAAAAAAACAAAAAACAAATATATATATATATATATATATATATATATATATATATATATATATATATATATATATACTACCAGTGATGCTAAAATTCAGCTTTTTAATCACAGGAATAAATGACATTTTAAAATATATTCAAATAGAAAGCAGTTATTTTAAATAGTAAAAATATATCACAATATTACTGATTTTGCATCAAATAAATACAGGCTTCGTGAGCTGAAGAGAACTCTTTAAAAAAACATTAAAAACTTTTGACTGGTAGTGTATGTATGTATATGAACAATGTTTAATTAAATCATATATATTCTTTAGAATTTAAAATTAGAATTTAAATAAACTTCTCTTTCTATAGAAACAGCAACCACTGAATGCTAATTTCTATTATGTTTAACAATGGTTTATTATGTAACACTGTGTTAAAGGTTGTACCTGGGAGTTTTCAGCCATGGTGAGCTACATTAAACGCACATTCCCACAAACTCAGCTCATCGTGGTGGGCTTCAGTCTGGGAGGGAACATCGCCTGCAAGTACCTGGGTGAGAATCCAGCCAATCAGGAGCGAGTGCTGTGCTGCGTCAGCATCTGCCAGGGATACAGTGCTCTGAGGTGAGAAAGTATTTTTAACTTATGCACTTAATATACAATTTTAAATATGTAATTTTGACAACTTGGTTTTCTGTTTTATTTGTTTGTCTTTAGGGCTCAGGAGACATTTCTACAGTGGGATCAGTGCAGGAGACTATACAACTTCTTCATGGCGGACAACATGAAAAAAATCATTCTATCTCACAGGTAAGTCCTTAATTATGTCAAATATCTGACTGTGATTGATCAGTGATAATGGCCACTAAACTGTATGATTGACACTTGTTCCTGGCAACCAATTTCTTTATATCCCTAATTATCCCTTGTGAAACTGATTCAAGTAAATCTGTCCTGTAGGGCAAGTTTATTTGGTATGAGCTCTAGCAATATGGAGGCTGCCGACTTCAGCCATCTGTATACGGCCACTTCACTCATGCAGATTGATGACAACATTATGAGGTACTTTAAAAGCTTTCATAAGACACTTCTGACTGCATCTTATGTTTCCATAATGATTCTTTTCCAAATGTATGTCTCTATTAGAAAGTTTCATGGACACAACTCCCTAAAGGAGTACTATGAGAAGGAAAGCTGTGTGCATTATATTCACAATGTAAGTAACATTGCTGAAACCCAGTTATATTAAGTCATATTGTTCTTTTGAAAACCATAATCTTATATGTCTCTCATATTAGATCAGCGTTCCCCTCCTCTTGATGAACTCTTCAGATGATCCATTAGTCCACCAGTCACTGCTGACGATACCTCGCACACTAGCAGGTATTTATATATTACATTTTTACTATTCTGTCTAATTCTTTCCATTTTTGTCCATCTTTAGCAAGAGGAGTTGATGGATGTCAAGTGGCTTTTAACAAGCAAAAAGGAAGAATTAAACATGAAGGACCTACCAAAGAAGTGTAAAAAAAAAAGGTCACGTGTCTTCAACACGTATTGCCTAATAGTGCTTTTAGGCGCCCATTAAGACTCTCAGCACCGCTGTGTTTCTAAGATCCTGCACTGGACACCTGTGCTGAATTTTTCAGTGCCATCTGATCCTTTCCTCTGTGATTATTTATCAGATTACTGCCGTCAGCTTCTTCCTTCAGCCTCAGGTGAAAGATCCAACAGAGAACCCCTATTAGCAAGTCTAACTGCCTCTCGCTAAGGAAATATGGGACACCTAATCTTCTTGAGCTTCAACGGAACTTTAAAGTTGATGCATTTTTAAAGAGGCCATGACAGAAGACTTGGCAGCCTTGCTTATGAATTTGTATGGATTATTTCGTCTTTTGAGTATATGTCTAATTGCTAATATCTAATGCTGTTAATTAATAATAATAATAAGGTGCATTTATAATAGGATTGAGAACCGATTCTTATTCTGGTTCAGTTAAAAATAAAACCGGGTGATGTGAACCGAATACGGTTTTAAAGTACTCTGACAAAGATTTCTGCAGTACAATAGCACCACAATCCGATTCTTAAATGAATGTCTCACGAACCGCTTTTTTTAGTGAATCAAAAGCATATTTCGCAACCAGTGTCAATTCTTGAACAAATGCCTCTCATAAGCCGATTCTGTCTTAGTGAATCAAAAACATATTGCATGACCAGTGTAGATAGATTCCTGAACAAATGCCTCTTGTGAATCAGTTCTTTTTAGTGAATCAAAGACAAATTGCATGACCAATATAGTCCAATTCCTGAACAAATGCCCGTGAATCGAAATTATACTGCGCAACCAGTAGTCAGTTTCCGAATGAATGCCTCTTGTGAGCCAATAGCGAATCAAAAGCATATTGCGCTACCAGTGTAGTCTGATTCATCAACATATGCCTCTTGTGAATCAGTGCATTTTAGTGGATCAAAGCCTTTTGTGCAGTGCAACAAATGTAGTTTAATTTATAACGAATGCCTCTTGTAAGTCGGTTCGTTTTAGTGAATCAAAATGATCTTGCGCAACCAATTTAGTCTGATAACTGAACGAATGCTTCTCGTGAGTCGCTTCTTTTTAACGATTCAAAGGCATAATGTGCAATCAAAGTAGTCTGATTTCTCAACGAATGCCTCTCGTGAGTCGCTTCATTTTAGTGAATCAAAAGGATCTTGCGCAACCAACCACCAGTCCAATTCCCAAACAAATGCCTCTTGTGGCACTTCTGTATTAAATCAAATGCATATTGTGCAATGAGTGTTCTCAGATTCATGAACATATACATATTGTCCAGTTTCTGACAGAATGAATTTCATGAGTCAGTTCTTTTTATCGAATCAAAAACATACATAACGACCAGTGTTCGATTCAGTTCGAGTCAGTTCTTTGTAGTGAAAAACATACAGTGCAACAAGTATAGTCCAATTCCTAAAATAATGACTCTTATGAGTCGGTACTTAGTGAATCAAAAACATACATCTAGAATGAATGGCTTCCTCTAAAAAGATTGTATGAAGAACGACATTAAAATAGCTTTCAATGTGATAAATCTGTACTGTTTCTCCACAGAAAAGAAGCAAAATGTGATCTTCGTTCTGACACTACATGGAGGTCATCTCGGCTTCTTTGAAGGCGCTGTTCTTTTTCCTCAACCTCTTTCCTGGATGGACAAAGTCATAGTCAGTTATGCCAATGCTATCTGCCAGTGGGAGAAACAGAGACCGCAGTGCCAGTAGGAAAAAATAATGCCTTGTGCAACACTAAGCATAACACTTTATGGTGTTCTTGTTTGCTCTGAGTTGAGGTTAGGTCTGACTCACCAGAGTTTGCTCTGACCTTCAAGCAGGAATTTGAGAGAAAGCAGATATGGTAATAAATTACACTTACCATAAGTTGAGTCAGATGTCAATGGTGTATCGCTTCAAAGCCTGAAAAACTGTGCAGAGGGATTCATAAAATGTTTTTGAAAAAGGTTATAGTGAACCTTGTGAAAAAACATACTTGGTAAGAGGAGATGGTAAAGAGGTGAAGACTAATAACTGTTGTAACTAACACTAAGTTCACCAGCTGTCATTTACATAGATATTTCTATACTGTGATGTCAGCATATCTCAAATAATAACTCATCAAATCACCTTTGTGAGATGTTCAAATTTTGATTAGTTTAGAAATTGTTAATATTTAGTAATGAAAGTTCAATAGAATTTGAAAATGTGCACTTACATTTGCTTTTGAATATTCTGTCAGGTTGCCTTATGTTTTATTGACACTTTATTCCATGCTATCTTTTTATTGCTGCTATTTTCATTAAATGTATTTAATAAATAGTTTCCTGTAGATGGAAGCGCAAACAATTGAAGCAATAATCTGACAATGTCTCCCATTTATTGGTGTCTTTTAAAACTATGTCTCTGTTGTTATACAAGAAAAACCCCTTCTTGACAGTATCTAACAAATGGAATCAGATTAATTTATATTAATTATTATTTGAAATGTTATATTTGTTTTAATATTAAAAAACTTTTCAATATAAAAGCTTTGTCCCACATTTTGGTAACAAGGTTGCAATATTTGTAAACACCATATAAAATGAACAGAAAATAGGCTGATTATCATCTGATCAGGCGGATTTTGTCTAAAGGTTAAGCATCTTTCACTGCCTTAATGTTTTTGTTTATTTTTAATGAACCCAAATTGTGGAAATTGCCATAATTTGTACATCTTATTTTCTAGAAATAAATAGATAGATGTAGCACTCAAGTACAACGTTTGACATTCCAAAAGGTTTTTATTTGTTTTCTTTTACAGGAAATACATGTTAATGTTATAAAGTTGTCATTTTAAGTGTGCACTTTATTTATAATGAAAATGTATGTACTCACTTTAACTTTCTGTAGAAAGTTCTCCATTCAAAACATCATGTATTCTTACAATTCTGTTTTAAACGTTGACTGGGTTGAGTATTTTTCCATTCTTGCTTAACTAGAGAAACAACAGAGATGTCTGGACTCTGTAATCTGCCATCTGTGCCAAAAGAATATCTATTTTTGGGGTTAAATTTGAAAATGGGGCCCTGCCTGAGATTAGTAAGGAATGTCATGCACTCCAATAGAACGCAGTGTCACAGGGAACTAACTGACCGTATCCATTTCATTCCTCTTTAATGACATCTGGAGACTTTTCCAGTAACATGGCTGTTTGGCATGGGAAAATCTCTATGCTGCTGGGTTCACTCTCAAAAAAACAAACACGTTCAATCATTCTGTAATGCAATACAACTAAAATAACACAGTCGCTTTCTTGTGCGGCGACAGATAAAAAGTGCTTAGTCAAAGAGATGTGCTGCTGTGGCCTTGCCATCGTATTTGGCACCTTTCCCATCGAAGTCTGAAGGTAGGATTTCAGCATCAAACTCCTTGAAGTAGTTCTCCAGCTCATCACCGTGGACAAACACCTTCAAAGACACAGAAAGTCAAAACCACTTTCTCATCCATCAAAAATAAAATGTTTCATCATCTTGTTTTCAACAAATTCTGTCCAACATAATTTACCCTTTCCAACAGTTTGCTCTTCATCAGGGGTTTGACCACATTGTAGGTGGTGGTGAAGTACCAGGGCTGGTGGATAAAGTGCACTGCTTTGAAACGTGCAGGGAAAGAGTCCTGCCAAACAGATGTGGAATCATGAACATTTATGTGTAATTAATAGATTTATAGACTACAAAGGATGATATGCCAGCTAACTAATCTTCAAATGATGCGAAATCAGTCATGTTATGCTTTCATTTTGGACTTATACTGCCACTTAGTGGCATGGTTGCATTACATAAAAGCAAATAATTACTGATTTCATTGTAGTAATGCACTATTAGCAGTTGATCCTGATCCTGAGAGAGGGGTCGGAAAAGTCCCTGAGTCGGGACTCGAACTCGGGATGCCCGAACCAGAATGGCGTTGTGTGTCAGTGCGCTGCCTACGAGGCTAATGGAGCCGACCCATGTTAATTTCTTTGTTATAAAACTTTTTTGAAGGTAAGCATAACTAAATGCACCTTTAAGAACTAAGACAAGAGAGCTATTTTTCTAAAAGATAAAAGCTAATGTATCACCTGCAACATGTCCACCATTTTCTTCAGCTCTGTGGGCTTAATGCCAGAAGCTTGCTGCATTGTGAAACCCTTAAAGTTTTCAATGATACAAAACCCATTGATTTGAGTCTCTTCATTTTCCAGAAGCTTCTCCAGGATCACACAATAGGCTCTGAGGATCTGGAACAAACACAATATCAATACTAAAACAGACTTTTAGTTCTTTAATGCATCCTTGCAGAATAAAAGTATAAATTTTCTTCTTCAAAAAAAAAAAATATCCTACCTCAAACTTTTTTAAAAGAAAAGGGCACCGATCAATATACAAACTTACTACCAGTTCAGCCTATTATCATTGAAAAAAATCACCTCATCAAAAGTGATTTCCTCATAATCCCAGTTCTCAATGTTGAAGAGCAGCACCACACGGCCGTATTTATCTCTGTTGGGCAGGATCCCTGGGTAACCGGCCTCAATGGTGCTGCGGACAGCCTCTGGGGTCAAGTTTTCAAAGAGTTCAGGGTAATCCCGCCTGAAGCGCACATAACCTTCAGGACAATAAAACCAATAGTAGCATCTCAGGGCAAGGTGGTAGCAATAGTAAAAATAAAAACCCTTTGACAAAACTATTTACCCTTCATGAGTTCATAGGCCCTGTTAACTTCATATTTTCTGGCACGGATGAACCTCACCAGCACGGTATCGGGTTTTTCCCCAAAAGTGTCCTGAACACCTTTTGCGAGGTCGTCTCCAGAATCTGCCTTCTCTTTAATAATACCTCTGAGTTCCTTTACAGCTGACACTCGCTTCTCATCCGTCTCATTTAGCTCATCTTTAGCCTACAACAACATCACAAGTTAAAATACACACTCATAAAATCACAACAATTTCTTTGTAAAGTAACAGTTTTTTAGACAGTCAGAATGTGCAGTGAATTCCTGCTAACTTGATAGGAGATGCTATTGTGTAGCAGTAACTAGATTTTTTATATTTTCTCATAAAAAATTGTGCAAAACTTGCCACAGTGATGCTAGATGGCTGCTAGGTTGTTACTAGGGTGTTTATTTTGTGTGGTCACTATGTGGTTAAATGAACGATATCAAATGAGTAGCAGTGCGATATGGCTGTATATCGGCACGGCTGATTCAGCCGTATGGAAATCACAATGTGCCGATATAAAGCCATATTGTACTGCTATGTGTGTGATATTGCGTTTATACAACAGTTTGATGTGTGTAGATACAAAAGAAAAAACAATGGAGTCTTTAAAAACCCTCTTTAGTGTTTAAAAACTACTTCCTTTACTGCTGACTCGCTCATAAAAACATTTCTCTTGTCGCCATCTAATGACAGAAAAATGTAACTAATCACCACAACAACAGCCATCATAAAAGTTGCTAGGCAATTCAGTCAAAAGTACAAAGGCAGCGCTCTGATACACAGCACTGAAGTTAAAACATAACGTGATGAGATTTTGCAAAAACTCAGCCAAAACTATTTGCTCTGGAACAAATAATAGATTAATGAAACCAAAGACTGCCTGTTATATTTACCCAAAACAAATTATATCTCATATTTAACCACTATAGAGACATCAGAGCCAGCGGCAAATTCCAGAAGATCTGGCTGAGGCTGATGCCGTGGAGCTCACATCTCCGAAAATGTTGAAGCAAATTTTCAAATAGACATTATCTTTATTAACAAACTGCATATTTGAAGTCTAAACAAGTGCTACCTCGCCAAAAAACACTTAAAACTACATTCCGTGCACAAAAACGGTGAAACGGTTGGAGTTCTGTTATAACTAGAATATCACACTCCTCTCAGCCAATCAAATTCGAGGACCAGAAAGAACTGTTGTATAAAATTAAACAATAGCAATGCTTAACTTAGTAAACAGCGCTAATATTGAATTAGCTATAGTTTATTCATATTTAGACAGCTAAAATGTGCTTTGTTCAGTCTAAATGTGTATATCTGATACTTTCTAAAGACTTGCTCACACCTTCTGCACCGTGTGGTCGGGTATTTGGGCACAGGGTTCGAACACCGGCCCGTGATCTTTGACCGTGAGGTGCTCCAGCTTAGCCCTAAGGGCCTGTTCCTCCTCGGACACCATCCGGAATGTTCCACTCTATAAAAAGTTATGGAGAAAGACTTATGAAAACATCCTAATCCTGAGTTTAAGCAAGCACTTTAGTTTAGCAGCCCTAATCAATGGAAGCTAGTGTGGGCCAATGCTAAGCTCACTCACATGAACTGTGTAAAGCTTAGTAAACCCAGTCTGAGATTGGGGATAAGCTGCTAATGTACGTAACTCTATCCCTAAACACTAAGATCCGCCTTGTTCTTAAAACATTTGTTCACCAAAAGAGTAATGGTTTGGAGGACCCTGGGAGAGATCACATGTTGGGTGACATAACAGGGTCTCAAGACTTCAGTGGGAAATACTTTTAGTATTATAGTTTCACTAATGGAGACAGTTGTAAAAGTGTTCTCTCATTCTGATAACATCATTTAGTCAGTAAGCAAATGCAACACTGAATGAGGTTTATAAAGTTTATAAAGACAAAAAATAATAATGTACTTACAACAACAGCCATTGCTTCAGATGCTCAGTGCAACTTTCTGTGGAAAGTGAGATAATGATCACAAGGAAAATGCTTCGACTCCAACAACAACAAAAAAAGGCTTTTTATGACACACAGGCATAATGGTTTTTCTGAAACATGAGAAATTACACAAATTTAATGACTTTGTAAAACTTTTTATCATAATAAATATACTTAGTATTTAAGTCGTATTCTCATTAGCTTGCTGAACCAAAGATGTCTAAATATACATTTTAATTAAAATATTAATTAGAAACAATAACTGAAAGCAGGGGTTTTCAAATATTTTGATGCTCAGGTCCCCAAATGATGATGTTTTCCATACTTTTATTTTGTAAAATGTTATATGCATAAACACCCAATTATAGTGTTTGACAAAGAAAAAAATTAAGCATGATATAATAAAGAAAACATGTAGTTTGAGAAATTAAATAAGTGGCTTTTGTATTGTCACTCAAATAATAAACCAATATAAAATAAAGCTTATATATATATTTAAAAATATATTTAAAAATCCTATTTTTAAAGATTATTGTCTTATTTTGTAGTCAATATTCTAATTGATTAATATGGCTTCTGACCATGATTTCTGACCAGTCTTTAGAAAGCAGAAAATAAGACTTAATCTTCATTTTGCATCTCAATGTATCTTGACTTAAGGAAGTTTTGATATTTGTACTGGAAAATAACACTAAAATACTGAGCAAGTAAATTCATTTTTGCAGTGTTTGCAACATTTAATGCCATGACTTGAATTGAAGTCTTTCTGTTTCTTTTCAAGGCCTTAATTTGTGAAAAAGTGAATTAAGTGACTTTTTAAGACCTGCAGAAACCCTGGTAATAAAATGCCAAAATAATTAAACAAATGAAACATTACCAATAAAATAAGGCCAATTATATAACATGAATTCAAATAACATAGAAATAGAAATATATCAAGCATATGTTAACTTTGAATAATTTGTGGACTCCCAAGAAACACTTTGTGTCCACCTGGGAGTCCCATGAAGTCCAATTGTAAGAGCAGATAACCGAAGGGTAATCTGAGACATTAGGTTATATAATTTAGGGACATTTTTTTGCTATATCACAAGCATTCCAGCAGGGTTGTTATGTGATAGTCTCCATTAGTCTGACATGTTGAGGTGAAAATTGCACCAACTGCAAAAGTTAAAAGGGAAACAATCTCCCAGATTGCTTTAATTCTTTCTACCTCATTACAACCACCAACACTTTAAAAGAATAGAGAATTATCCATCACCATTAATATTTAAAAAGTTTCCAAAACTTGAGCAATGCACATCCTAAATGACATAAATCCCACGCTCTATCCTAGGAAACGACACTTACCTGACACAATGCGGTGCTGCTCAAGCCACCAGAACTGAATGAGGTGATAAACAGCAGACTGCAATAATTTGTAGTGTGACCTGTGATGGATTAACAACGTCATATGGATTATGCAGAGCAGATTTGATGTTAATCAGTCAAAAACATTGAGAAAAGGAGCAAAAAGAACATTTACCAATAGCCTGCAGCCAATAGCATCATGACTCTCATATTTTAATCAAGAGGAACCTTCCCTGACCCCAAACACACTGTGTGATTAAAAAAAAAACAAGAGTTTATGAAAAATAGTGTGTCAGACATATTAGCGGTTAATAATATTAGAGGTTAAAAGTTTGGCAATCCACTGACCAATAAGATTTGATTGGATTCCAGCACCAGTGAAAAATATGTGCTGGCAACGTGAATTGTTTCTGAAAATAGACCTTGAACACAAAGCCGTGTTAAAATGCCAAGATACAGATGAAGGCATTTTCATTAGAATTACGTTATAAAATAATTATCCAACATATAATAATGCATCAATTTCATCAAACCTTTTAGAAACTCTACATATTAATAGCTAATCAGATTTTATTTATTTTTTTAACCATGAATACTGTATATGTACTTGTAAAAAATAATGTAGAAATGTGAGAACAAATGTATAATATATATATATATATATATATATATATATATATTCACAGTTTTTGACATTTAGAAGTAAAATAAAACCAAAATACTAGTTTGTCGAAGCTTTTGTTGTATATTTCTAGAGAGCATTCTCTGTAAAACTGCTTTGGAAGGATATTTATAGTTAAAATGCTATACGTAAATTATGAATATGTAAGTGAATTAAAAATCTTTCAAAAAAAATGTTTGTACATTTAACAATGCTCTAATGATGGCTAGATAAAAATAGTCTTTAACAATTATAAAAAACTAAATATTTAAATATAATTTACATTTTTTTTTATTAGTTTAGGCCATACACATCTCACAAAAATCTCAAGACAGTACTCAAAATTCAGTTTTGGTTGTAAGCAGCCAGAATTATCGTATTCCACCCTCAAACGTCACTGCAATGTTTCCCACTGATACAATGATCGGTGGGGTGGCCATAATCCCGTAAAGCAGGATTTAGGCTTGAATGTGAGGGTCTGTATTACTAAAGCAGTGATTGCAGCACAATGGTCTTCTCTGTGCTACCAGAGCTGCTCAGCGTTTATTTTATGTCTGTTGGGTAAAGGCATAGTTGACAGACAATAAATTTGATGATTCATTATTATGCAGGTATATTGTTTCAGCCAAGCCAGAATCTTTAGATCACTAAACATTTACATCACAACTTATAAGACAACCCATTACATCACAGTTTTAATCCAACCTTGGTCATGTGCTGCCAAGTTAGAGCTTGCATCACACCGTAGTCTTCACACACCTATTTAAAACCAAAATACTAAAAAAGTTTTGAAATGTACATCTTGACAATATAACTATTGTATGAGCAAAGAAAAGAGTGAAAGCAGTTTCACAAAGGCCACTGGGGTCAAGAGAGGCGTAACATGCCTATTAACTGATAATTGAGGTGATGTAGTTTCAGCTATTCTTTCAGATATTTTTGAAGAATGTTGGTAACCAAATAGTTGACAAAGTCATTGACTTCCAGTGTGGTGGGCGATAAACCAGCAGACACCATCACTGGTAAAAATTTGTCAACTGGTAAAAAATTTTGGACTATTGTCTCTATCACGGTTACACGCTCATGTGACGTTGCTGTGCTACATGGTCACGATAACATATAGTTTGCACACGTTTTAAGCATTGCTGTTTAAAAACAATTGATTTTAAGCCATTGTAATGCAATCATTAGTGAAAGAGAACTTATTTTGCTTTATGCACGCGCTGTCTGAGAGGCTCACACATATGAACAGAGCGTGAGAGTATTTATCGGGAGTTATTTTTGCCTCTTTATAGGCCTTGAACAGTTAAATACACACTTGTATGTGTCAAAATGCCTGTCTATGCAAGTAACCTTATAAACAATCATTTAGGTCTTGAGTGAAAGGAAACAGCTCAGAAAACATGTAAATGTATTGGATCGGGGCAGCTCTTAAGGTTACAGCAGTCTAACAACAAAAGAGGGAAAATCTCTCACTGATCTTGACTTAATCACATTTGTAACTTTAAAAAGTAGAAATATGTATTTAATTTACACAGTGAAAAATATGCAGTTTTTATACATTTTATTACTTTATACTATGTTGCATTTCTTATTCATTTGTTCTACTGTAGTTTTTTTGTCCTGTTTGTAAATACTTTCTTATTCAATCACTGACTGTTTACTTGTCTTCAGTAAGCTTGAGGTTTTTTTAAGCTAATAAAAGATAATTAGTTTTTTTGTGATATTGACACTGGTAACAATAATTATGCATCTATGCATCAAAATTTTGAGCTCAAAGACCATAAAGCAAAAATAACTAAATCGTGATATATCACTGCCATGAAATAAAAATACTCATATTGTGATAAAAGATTTTGGTCATATCGCCCATCCCATTCCATAATAAGGGGAAAAATACTATGGAAGTCAATGGCTACCGTCAACTGTTTGGTTAGCAACATTTTTTCAAATATCTTTTGTTCAACATAAGATATTCATAAAGGTTTGGAACAACATGAGGGTGAATAAATGACAGAATTTAAATTTTTATGTGAACTATCCCTTTAAGGTGCAGTCAAATTTACTATTGTTCAGTGAATTTTTTCGGTTAAATCAAGTTATTTCAACAGTATCGGTATGGTGTTAAAATTTGTCAAATTTTTTTTGCAGAAATTTCACTACCTACCTTGAAATACATGCTATAAAATTAATTTTGAAAGTTTGAGATTATTTTTTCCATAATCTTTATTTAAACAATTTGTATTTAAAGTTTTCACATGACAGTACTTTTTGGATGAACAGCATTGTCAGTATGACAATATATGAGCGGTTGGTGCTAACTAGCAGCATAATGTCGCTAACATTACACATTAATAACATTGATCATACAAATGAAAACTTACAATGGAGTTATTCCCTAAAATACAGTCTGTGTAAATTTAGAAACTTTATTTAAAATACCTTAATAAACATTATCAATTTTTACAGAATCAAAGTTTAAGTTATTTAAATAAACTTTTCAAGTGGAAGTTAATGTTCTACAACATTTCCATGTATTTCCTTATTGACTTAACATGTTTAGAAAAGTTTGAGGTTTAAATAACATTAACCAACAAAGACGTTCCAAGCATCGAGGTTGGCATCATTATCCTAACTCTTAGTCTTAGGAGCTGCAGTCCATTATGCTTTCTGGCCAGTACTGGTCCTGCATGTAGTGCTCAAGGTTGTTGGGGTTTGAGATATGGTCAGTGTTCGAATCCTGGGACAGGATGTCCTTTTCCCACTGGTCCTCTACCAGCTTGTACAGGTCCATGGCAGCACAAGCGTCCTCTACAGAGCAGTGACCCATTCTTCCAGACTAAAAGAAATATCCAGTATGTAAACATCAAGCAGCAAGTAAAGAGAAAACGTATATACACAAAGCTTGATGTTCCAACTTTATCTCATGAAAAAACCTGATCTGCTACACGGTCTCACCTGTATGGTCCTATTGAGAAGTTTCCAAGACAGTTTCTTCAAAGAGGCACTGCATCTAGTGGAGGTGTTATACAACCCTCGCAGCAATCTACAGGAACTGGTATCCCTAATCATTTGTGGTGGGACAGAGATGTCAAGAACCTGGAAATCATTAAATAAGGCATGGCCCACAATAATCTTCCCTGTGAGGATGTTGACAATCTAAAAAAAGACAAAGCACAGTTATTTCAGCAATATTATATGAAATACATTAGTCATTTATAAGCAGAGTTCAACGATGGGTATATCAACACTTCCAAAAATTTAATTAGTTTATATATATATATATATATATATATTTCATTAAAAAAAATTTTAATGACTAATATATATCTAATGTATCAAATCTTTAAATGTTTCTCAAATAAAAATGTATGGTTTTAACAGTAATTTGCGGTTATACTCAATTTAACATTGAGTACAATATAGATAACAGAAAAAGGATAATAAGAAATAATGCAAATTCGTTTAAATTTATTTTAAAAACTATCATTTATCATTAAAAGCTATCATTTGTTACTGTAAATTATATAAAAATAAACAGAAATGAAAAAATATATTTTAAAAAGTATAATGTACCATACCATACTAAATTTACTATTATGTGTCAATCATTTAATTTATATTAAAGCAATATTCGCAAAAACTTCAGCTTAAATAATATTAAATAAAGTGCCTATATTTTTGGTAAAAAAGAAAAAAAAGAAAAGAGAGTAAAAATATTGGCAGGGCAAGTAAACAGCTGAACTACTGGCTTTGCTGTACCAGCAGGGGGAAAATTCCTTATTGTTCAAAACTACTACACAATATTAAATTAAGGAAGAGCATATAAACCCAATTGAACAGAAACATATATACAGTGAGTGCAGTTATACATTAGTGCCTCCCAGTGGCGGCTGCTGGTCTTTCAAAGAGGGGAAGCTCATTTTCGGCCCACATCATAAAAATTTTCCATTTATTTATATATACGTAAATTCTGCCCTATGTTCCTTTTCAAGAAAATGCTCTGTGACCCTGTTGTACCAACTAGGCGTCTTTTCACGTGACGCTAGCCTACTGTATGAATGAATGAATGAACAAACAATCTAAAAAAATAAAAAAAAGATATTAAACTCGACGGAGGAAATGTGGGAATTAGGTTAAACTGAAACAAGGAATGTGGTGTAGAATAGGGTTGTCACGATACCATAAAAATGTCTTACGATACTATACCAGCTTAATTTATAATTCAATTCTACAAAATGAATCAATTTAATAAATAAATAGATGTAAGCGAAAACAGACAATATTATTCTCTGAATACTTAATTAATGTGAATGAATGACTGGCTATTGTTATCCATGAAATGATCTAAACAAAACTCATCTTAGCACTGCACAGAAGCTGCATGAAGTGACATTTAGATGTGGCATTTAATCATTTAGACTGTATTTATAATTGCATAATGTTATGAGATTAATGTTTTAAATACTAAATTATGAATATAGAAATATGTTGGAAAATAATGTAATATGCCTACTTTTAGACGGGAAACTTAAAAACGGCCAGCAGGTGGCTGAAGTTCGTGATTGAATCGCTGAGTCATTCAAATGATTCTTTCAAAACGGCTGAATCCTTCAGGAGCGAATCAAATGATTGTTTTATAAGTGACTCAGTGAATCAGTGATTCTCCCAAATCAACGCGGATCTGGATTCGACCACAAACGAAACAAAAACAGCACTCTTGCTCGTGTCGTATTGCCTAAGTGTCAGGAGCATTTTTTGCTCGCATATCTTGAAATTTCCGAGTTAGCAGCATGTACGTTAAAACATAACATTATAAATGAATTAAAAAAATATATAATGATTGATAAGAACCAAGTGCAAAGCCGCTATGGGACTGAGCTCCAATAGCTTCAGCGTCAGCGACTCTTTATTGTACAAAATCGCTGTCAATCAAAAGGAGATGCAGACCCTCCAATCATCACGCAGAAGCCCGGAGTCCAGGCACGCCCACTCCTCCATTCACCCCCAGAGACGCTGAGCGTCCGTGGGCGGGACATAACCGCAGCATTTATCCAATGACCGTCTAGTTTCGAGGCACTGAAAAAAACTGTTCAAAGCAGCCCCGTTGATGTCAATGAACGCTCGGCTTCGAGAAATGCACTGACGCTACGGGGATGTATGAGAAGGAAATCGAGTCAGCGACCTGCTATATGTAACTGATTCTGAACGAACTTGTCTTCGAGATGAACGTGTTCTAACGCATTTTTAGTCAATAAAATGTTAACACAATAGTACATATTTGACAATTAATATTTTGACATTATAGGGGAAGCCGAGCTTCCCTTGCAGTCTTAAAGAAATCCCCACTGGTGCCTCCTCACCTTATTCTGAGCATCCTCAAAAGCCACTGCCTGTTGTAAATGATGTTTCCTAATGCCACTCCATCTTGTGCGGTAGTCTGTGACTGGATGCCGGGGTAAAATATATTCATCATACAGAACACTACCATAATAATTTACTATACTACAGCGTGCCACCTCATTACACTTTCCCCCAGGTCCAGTGCCGACCATTTCACAATCCATAGCTACAAACTTAGATTGGTCCATTCCCACACATGGCGAACTCCTGCCACTAGTGGGAGGACTGGATTCAGATGAAAAGCCGCTGTCCACCTCACAGCAGTTACTGAGAGGTAATGCAGACTCAGCTTCAGCAGTCAGCATATGAGAAGTTATTCTGGGCCTCTTGAATTGCACGTGATTTGACTGTTCAGATACAGTATCTAAAACATCTCTGTGTTTAACACACTCCGTCTTGTTTTCCAAAAGCTCTTCTGACTTTCTTTTCTTTCCTCTTTTTTGTTCAATTGACACTGCGTAGAATTCAGTTGTGGATTTTTTCACTTTATTCTCTTTCTTTTGTCTTTTAACTTGATGAGAAATAGTGCTTGTTTCTTTGTTGGTGGCTGACAAGGTATTTCGGTCCACACCACTACTCGTGGAGTATCTCCAAGGTGAATCAGACATTATGTCACCACGTAGCTTGACATCTGTCAAAAAAGAAGATACTTTTGTCAATCAGAGTTACAGTATCTATATCCTTATAGAGATAAATGACAAATAATACCGAAGATATCACGTGAAAAAATTAAGAGAGCTTGCAAGTTACTAAGTTAAGATACATAAACAACGTTAACTCGATATTTGACCACATAATCCATCTAAGTAAAGGAGATGGTCTTAAAGAGTCAATTATTTACCGCTCTTTTACATTTAAATTGTGATCGTGACCATTTAGTCCAGTCACTCAGCACTAGCTAGCTAACCGTTCAGCAAAGAAACAATAACGTAATCTGTCGCGTTTTACACTTAATGACAACACAACACCCTAAATAATATTACATTGGAAAACATTCCAGCAAAAACGCTTATTACCGTTGTAATACTTAAATAATTTTACACATTAGCACATACCTCTGCGTACACGTGGATCCGGAGAGAAGCAATACTGCGAGAACATGCCGAGACAAGAGCCAATTCCCGCGAGATCTTCTTCTTCTGTTGTTTTTTTTTTTAACGGCGGTTCATCTTATTGGTGCATTACCGCCCCCTTCTGTTCCGGAGTGCGGATCAGCAAGTAGCTTCACAATCTATTTCTACTATGAATTAGGGATAGAGGAGGAATGGGGGGATTAAACAAACAAAACAACAACAAAAATATTTTTTATTATATTAAACTATTCTAATTACAAATTACCCTTCCTTCCATCATATCCTATAATAAAGCCCAGTTTCCTTTAAAAAGACTATTCATTCTCTCACATGTTCTCTCTCACTAGTTTTTAAAGTGAGTTTCTTCACCCCTACCTCCTTCAACTTACTTTCCATTATCTCTCTCTCCGTCTGGTATCTCCTACAATGTAGAATTACATGTTCCACTGATTCCTCTTCCTGACATTCCTCACACAAGCCCGTCTGATGTTTCATTTTTAATGTTTTATTTAGAGCACAATGTCCCAGCCTTAATCTTGTTAATGCAATTTCCTCTTTCCTGTTTCCACTTCCTACCTTATTTACTTTGACACTCTTTTGAATTTGGTATAGATGTCTCCCTTTCCCCTCATTATCCCACATTTCTTGCCATTTGTAGTTAACTTTTTCCCAGATTATGCACTTCACTTCCGCTTTACTGATTCTTATTTGCATTTCTACATTTTCCTTTTTTAAGGCCTTCTTTGCGACCTTATCCACTTTTTCATTCCCCTTCACTCGTATGTGCGCTGGGACCCGTAAAAATTTAACTTGTCCTCCCTGGTTTGTTATTCTTGTAGCTGAATAGAGAATTTCATTTAGTATATCTTGTCGACTTTTTGAATGGAACGATATTAAACTTACTAGGACTGAAGCTGAGTCTGAACATATCTTCGTTTTTTTCCACCCAACGTAATGCAACTAAAATTGCCATCATCTCCACTGTATATACTGCAAAATTGTTAGATGTTCTTCTATTGACTTCAATTCCTCTTGCTGGAACCACCACACCAATTCCTGTTATTCCTGTCTCTGGGTTTTTAGTACCATCTGTATAGATTTGAGTATAGTTTTTATATACTTCTTTAATATGATCATTAAATACCCCAACCAAATCAACACGCTCTTCTTTCCTTTTAATCTCCAATAAATGCCAATCTACCTCCAGATATGTCATCTTCCATGGGGCCATGACTGACTGTACTATCATAGAACTAATTTTCATATCACTCACCCCTGGTCCGTTTTTACAGTATTGCACTCTGATTGGTCAAAACAAATGCCAGTGCAGAACTCCTCCCCCAGGGGTCCTTCTTTGAAAATACTGATGTACAGTACTGTTGTTTTTTTGCTGTGTAAATCAATGTGTGGACTGCGGAATGACGATAGAGACCGTTTTTATGAATGGAAGTCAACTGAATTAGTATACACTGAATAAACTGCTAAGATATAAATAGCAATACAATCTGAAGGAATTTGACAGCTAGCAAGATACTAAGTTCAGGCACATAAGCAATAGATTTACAGACTAGATACAAAATTCATCTAAAAGGTGATGTTTGTTTTAATTTCACTATATTAATGTGATATTGTAATGAATTTGAGCATATTCTTGGAGAGCCTTGGATACCATTAACATTAAAGAAAGTATTAACAGGAAAGATCATCCAAAAATTAAAATTCTGTGATATATTCACCATAAAACCTGTATGACATTCTTTCTACCAAGGGATTCAAAATAATAAAATATTGATTGATCTTCTTATGTTGCCATTCGAATAGTCCATTCAAATACCCCCTTCTGATTTATAGAGTAGTTTGCTGCTTATTTATTTTTTTTATTTAAAAGAGAGAGCAAAGGGTCACACAGCATATGGACAATTTAGTTCCTGAACAAAAGTCACATGACAGATAGTAAATAACAGTATACAGGTCACTTAGTGGTCATCTAAAGCCCTTTTATTTTCAGGATCTGGAGCTTATTAGCTTTAAGAAACATGAAATTATCATGAACTATTCTTCAAAAGCTCCAGAAAGAAAGGCATACAGGATGGATGGAGCCTCATGAGAGTGCCTGCATATTATCACCCAAAACAAGTGGGTATCATGTCCCCACTAGATGGCCTTGTCCTTCTACAAACCACAGCTGTTCACTTACACTGATTGGATGGGCATGGGCCAACCTCCCGAAATCACTACTAATCCTCTTAGTGACAACAAAACTCTTACTCGCCCAATCCGCTGCGTCTCTCCAGTGTGCCCACCCTTTTCTCCTCTCTCCATCTCCCCACGCTTATGAACCCACTGTGTGGAGAGATTGTAATCCAAGTGGATTACACTGTAAATTGGGTGATGGAGGATTGGATGCTCTGGAAGTGAATCTCAGCTGCAGCAGTGTGTTTGCCATTTGCTTGATTTATATATTATAACTGGGATTATTTCATGCCAAGAACCATGGAACTTTGGAGAACATCTTTCAGGTGTGATGTTTTGTGGATAATGTGATGGAGAGCATATACTGATATCATGTTCACCTGAGTTTAACACGAAGAAAGAAGGACCTAATGATAACATTAAGTGGATTACTTGGATTATCGGTATCATCCTGAATATGAGAAGCGCTGATTACTCCATGCAGCTCAAAGAGAGTTTGAAAAGTTTCTGGAAGATCTGAGCATGACTAGGAGTTTGCTGACGTGGACCATCAGGCCCTCCAAGAACTTTTGGATGTGCAAGTTCAGTTGATGAGGAGCTCGGAAGGGTCATAAGAGACGTTTGAAACCATTTAGGCCAGCATGAATGGAAGTGAGTAGAATGGACGTTGGATTTTTGTCTTCCTACTGGAGTAGTGGATTCTCAGGACCTTCTTCTCGTGACAGATGTGGCTCTTAAGGATAGATGTCAGCATCATGTATAACACCAGAGGGTCTTTTTGGGTCACATTCTTCATGGTCTACACAGGCTGGCTGTGTATCTTTACACATGCTCAAATGAAGATTCCACCAGAAACGTAAGATTCACTTTCATTTCAGTTGTTTAGCACCTTCATTTTCAGGTACCACTGGTTTAATTCTCTCTGTTGATGTGTTTTTGTTTCCTATGTGTTGCTGTTCTGTTTTATTCAGCCAGTGGTTTTGGTAGATGCTTGTAAGACCAGACAGACTATTTCTGGGTCTAATTTGTACTGTGGCGACTTCAGTTCCGTGCATATTAGAAATTCAAATGAGACAGGAAGAGAAATTGCTCTGAGAGTTGTGTGATCATTTTTAGTAATTCCCTGATTCCCTGAGTTTGTTGAGGTGTAAAATTCAGTTCTCACGAGGCTTGGAAGTCATTCAGTGCAATAGCAGATGGCAGACACTTCTCAACATACGTAAGCAGCAGTGCAAAAATATTTTAAGGTGGAAACGGAAAGATAATTTGGTTATATATCCATAATTCTTTCATAAATTACTAATACAGAAAAAATACAAATATTATTATTATATAACTATAAATATACACAAAATAATTAAATAATTGATAATAAAATATTTTTCAAAATTACAGTGCTTTTAAAAAAAAAAGGATAATTCACCCAAAATTGAAAATTCTGTCATAATTGACTCACCTTAATGTTGTTTTAAACATGACTTTGCATCTTCTGTGAAACACAAAAGAAGATATTTGAAAGTATGTTGGTAACCAAACCATTGTGGTGGCCAATGACTTCCATTAAATGCCATTGGCCACCACCAAATTGGGTATTCCTTTAATGTTGACACAATTCTGACTGGCCCTACAAAAACAAACCAACTGAAACCATGTCAGATTTATTTTTAATGAACTTCTTTGGTTACTTTTTCCAGACATTGTCATCTAGCAGGTTAATGTTCTGGCTTGAAGTGACTGCTTGAGCAGATACACTCATATCATTAATAATGCCTTCTGGATACCAGCCAGAGACACAAGCTTGTTCACAGATGGTCATACAGGCCAGGTTCTGTGCACACAGGAATATCACAGGCTTTGAACCCTTCCAAGAGTGCCACTAACATTATTCTCATGCATTATAATTGGACTTTTATTACGTGTACTAGACCCTGCTGAGCATATAAGGCCAAGCATATTTCATAGCTATGCGAGTGCATCTGTGTTTTAGGGATTTATTGCTAAAAACTGTTTTATCTTGGCCTTAATCCCTATATTTATTTTTAGATTTTTAGATTTATATAACTACAACAATTCAAGGACAAATTGTTCTCTTGTAGCACCAGTCCATTTTAAAAACTCACCAAAGCTGCATTTGATTAAAAATACAGTATAAATGCAGTAATATTGTGAAATATTATTACAATTGCAAATAACTTATCTATTTCAATATATATCTATTAAAATGTATTTTTTTTCTTGTGATAATGAAGCAAAAATCATTCTAATATGCTGATTTGTACTCAAGAAACATTTCTTATTAATAATTTTATTTGAAGAAAAAAAACTTTTTTTCAGGGTTCTTTGATGATTAAAAAAAAATCAAAAGAACAGCATTTAAAATATAAATCTTTTTAAACATTATAAATGTTTTTATTTTTGATCAATTTAATGTGTCTTTGCTGAATAAAAGTATTATTATTAATTAATTTTTTTTTTTTTTTTAAATCTTACTGATCCCAAACCTAAATATATTACACAGCACTACATTACAGTATATTTTTATTCTTAAATTTTGCTTATATGGGGAAAAAGATCTCTCTGCTTCATTGTCTGTTGACTTCCCAAGGATTTCCCTTGCTGTAATAGTATCAGAGTCCTCAACATTGCCAAACTATTAACACAATTCCCCAGCCTCCCTGATGATCCCAGACTCCTTCAGGTCAACCGAGATGCTTCAACATAAGACAGACTCAGTTCAGCCTTAAGACAGCCTGACCTAGAGCTCTCCTCTTATTATGACAAAGTGCTGACATGACTCTTTATATTTGTTATTTTGTGCATTGTACATCAAGAGTGACAGGGATGTTTCATTATATACAGTATATTTGTGGTCTTTGTATCATTTACAGTGACCTCATATGTACTTTTTTTGATTGTTTGTGTTTAGATGTCAATGGTCAGAGATCAATAGATTACTTGGAATCCTATGAAGTGATTATAGGCCACCTGCAAACTAAGACAACTATATTTATAGACTGGCAGCTAGGGGGTTTATTTAAAGTAAATGTAAACATTTTAAAAATAATTTATTGAGTTTATCAGGGTAATTTCAAACATTCAAATAAAAGATTTGCTGTGTACACTAATTTGAATAACTCTTGATAAACGTCACACAGTTGGTGCTGATTGACCTTTTTTCTTTTAAATTCTAGGGTTCAAAAATGGGCCATCACCATTTCAGAGCAACTCAATGCAATTGCATCAAAATACTCAGGCGCTGCGCTATTACAAAAGGTAAATATCAATAAATTTTCCTAGTCATTTTTAGTTATGATGACTGTTTCTGGATGCTTTATTTTTTGGATGCTAATTTAGGAAAACTGTTTGCAAATATTACTAATAAAATTACTCCAGAAAAGCAAAATGCTAAAACTGTTCTCTCTGTATGTCTAGAAACTCAAAGATGTTGAGCCCATCATTAGAATAGAGGATGTAGATGGACCACGATTAGTGCTGGAATTTGCAGATGAAATCGAAAGAATGCTTGGCAGCAAGATGAAATCTGTGAAGGTCAGTCTAAAGTGCTAATTTTTATATTGTCTAGATTAGTCCTTATTTTTTAGACTGATGTTATTTTATGAGGAGCTTTGGTTTTAACTTATTAAATGAGTTCTCTTTCTCTTTGTCCACAGAGGCTCGCAGACACAGCTGAGGATGCTGATCTGTATCATGAGTATAATGCATCTTTACAGGTAACAAAATTGGGATTTGATATTTAAACCTGTTTGTAAAAAAATCTGCAAAAAATGTCACGTATTCAATTTAAATATCATTTAAACAAATAGTTTATGAAAATATTATTACATATATTTATATAATAAATATATTAAATATTAAATGATGCCATTTAAAAGCAAATATTGTCTATTTATGCTATATATATTTTTTGTCAGTTTGACTACTTTAACGCATTATCGGTGAATACTATGGATGAAGAGGGAAATTTCATTGAACTTGGAGGTGAATTTCCATTGGAAGAGAATGAACATTTCAACAAGCTTTCAGTCAACACTTTAATGAGCGACATCCAAGTTCCCACTAATGTCTACAACAAAGGTATGGTAGCAATAATGAGAATCACCATGGGCTTTGTATCTGATTTAAATAGTATGTTTAATCAATGCAAAAACACACTTTGTTATTTTGCATCTTAATTAAATCAAATAAACTGTGGACACAATAAATCCAAAATTCTGTCATAAAAGATGGTGCAGTCTGATAGCTTCTAGCTCAATCTGACATAACGACATCATTATTCACAAGGTGCAGTGTGCTTCAGAAACCCTCCACCTTCCCCAGCTCCACCTGTATAGATCTGCTACAGGGTGATTTAATGTATGTTATATGTAGGGGTTATTGGATATATGTGACCCTGGACCACAAAACCAGTCTTAAGTCGCTGGGGTATATTCGTAGCTATAGCCAAAAATACACTGTATGGGTGAAAATGATTGATTTTTCTTTTATACCAAAAATCATTAGAACATTAAGTAAAGATCATGTTCCATGAAGATATTTAGTAAATTTCCTACTGTAAATAGGGCTGGACAATAATTCAATATCAATATGTATGGCGGTATAATTTTTTTTACCAGTGTTTCATTACCAGTGTTTCCCATACATTGATTTATTTGTGGCGTTTGACTTCGTTGAATAAACATGAGCACTGCACGTTTCAAAAAGCGGGTGATTTATATGAATGTATCTCTGAAGGGAACATACTGTCTTCAGAATAGTTTTGGTGGCATTTTCATTTTATCTGATAAAGTAGCGTTCACGAGCGAAGCTGCTTAGATTACAGCCATCACTGGGGAAACCGCTAGTTCTGCCGCTCTCAAAGCGCCTCCTACTGGCAGAGAATCAAGCCGCCTTTCCACTATCTCCGACGAAGGACAAGCGACAGATCGGAAGTCATTCATTTCCAATGGAGAGTAGTGCGGAAGCTGCGTGGAGTTCTGATCATATGTGTATGCGGAAAAATTTGGATCCGATTTTAGCTTCGGGTGCGTTAAAATATTTGAATTTCTGCGGCTAGACCGTATGCGACCGCCCGACCAGATGTGATGTATTCTATTAAAAACATAAGCGTAAGGTTAGAATTACCAATATTTTGTTCACTTTAACATTATTCTTTAAACTCTATTCCTGTAAAATGGCGCTTTAGAATAATTATGGCATTATTTTATAATTATTAAATCATTATTTACAATGATTAGCCCCATAAAACCTACTTTTTTTGGGGGGTCATTTGTGATGATACATTCACAGTGTTGGGGAGTAACTAGTTACATGTAACGGAATTACGTAATTTAATTACAAAATAAAAGTAACTGTAATCAGTTACAGTTACTGAGAAAAATTTTGTAATTAAATTACAGTTATGAAAATGTTAAGGATTACAAAGGGGGTTACATCTGATTTTTTCACACACACTCCCACATACAGATTTAATTGATTTCTTTCATAAATTGCAGTGACTGCTCTAAAATATGAAGCCCCAATGTTTCAGGAGTTTAGAACATGCTTATTCGATAACTCTTTTATTTCCTATATGGGTTTATGTATAGCTATGCTTCATTTTTTAAAGATTAACAGTTATTCCAAGGCATTGTTAGATTCCAGTGTTTCCTGTCATAGCTATGCACAGATTTGATTTAAAAAACAGTATCATAGCTAATAAAATATTTCTTGTTATGATTTTAAATATGTATTTAACCTCAGAATGATCTCAAAGTAAGTCTGATTTTGTGGTGGCTGTGCTTCAAAGGGGACATTGATCTTCCACAAGTTGGTATGATTCTTTAGGGTCTTCATGAAAGGTCTGCAACATTCTTTGATTAAAATTCCTCAGTGTTTGTGTAAAACAACACCCTTTTTACATTGCTCTATTCACAGTGACTCATTTTGGGGCATGTACCTTTAAATGCTAATGAGCTCTGCTCATCCGCCCCTCTCTTCCGTGGAAGATCAAAGGCGATTTGCAAATAATCATAAAAAATATAAAGTGTCAGACTTACTTCTTCTGGAGGTGCAGTTGGATCATGAACAATGGGTACTGATCTATCCTTGAGTGTTCATTTTTTAACAAAACCTGCCTTGAATTGTCCCTCGTTCAGAAAGCAGTGTGGAGTAAAATTATTTGTGCAGATATAAACAAATTTAGGTGTATTCGGTGGCACATTACCATTTAAATCAAAACTAATGCACTGCGTCTTCAGTGGCTCTGATGTCAGGAGAAAATTAAGATTCTTATGTTCTTCTACGTCACAAAACTACAAAACACCTGCATTGCTTACAAGACATTGTCGCTACTGCTGCTGGAGCGTGGAGAAAATTATGGACTTCGTACAAATGGCTGAGGGCAAAAAATATGCTAATATTAGAAATTACTTCAGTGGTTGTGGGTGGGGCCTGAGCAATATGACATCATACTGCTCAGAAAATCAAAACGGCTTGATAATTGAGACTGTTTAGGATTTTGGGGGATTAAAAAAAGGAGTGAATGGATTTTTATCATTGTAGGGTGGTTGTGTCCACACACTGCTAAGATACATTTATATGCAAACACCATGTAAAAGTGAATTTTGCATCCAATGTCTACTTTAAAAAAACGTAATTCAAGTAATGAAGGATTTCGAAAGTGTGACAGTAATCAGTGTTGAGTACTACTGTAAGGTTAACCCTGCCTGGTTTACATGTTTGGAAATGATTAACAGTTGAAAACATTAGAAATTTAGAAAAGTAATCAAAAAGTAATCAAATGTAATCAGTTACATTACTTTAATGAAGTAATTGAAAAGTTACATTACTTATTACATTTTAAGTAGGGTAACTTGTAATCTCAATTTGTAATCTTCCCAACACTGTACATTCATACATTAATTATTCAAATCATTAATTTTACCATGGTGAATATGCTGAGGTAACGGTTGCTGCGCGACCAGTTTGAAAGTACGGTGCGACTGCCACTAGGGGGAGAAATGCCACAGTCGTGTCCGAATGTCGTGTGCAGTGGAAAGGATTCTACTCCGCTGTTTTCAACATAAATAATAAATGTTTTTTGAGCAGCAAATCAGAATATTAGAATGATTTCTGAAGGATCGTGTGACTGGAGAAATGATGCTAAAAATTCAGCTTTGAAATCACTGGAATAACTTGCATTTTAAAATATTTTCAAATAGAAAACAGTTATTTTAAATGGTAAATATTTCAAAATGTTACTGTTTTTGCTGTATTTTGGATCAAATAAATGCAGGCTTGGTGAGCAGAAGAAAATCCTTTAAAAACTAAAATCTTACTGTTCAAAAACCTTTGACTGGTGGTGTATGTTAGCCTATAGTTTGAAGTTAAAGATATTAATATTAATAAGGTGAGTCTGAGATGTTTATTTGACAGTGATTTCACATTTCTTGTTTGTATGAAGGCTAAATACACATAAAAGGTGAACATTCATTTATTTGTGCTGTTTTTTCCCCGCCTAAAATATTATATAGGCTAGTTTTATAGGAGGAGTTCATAGACTTGGCAAATTCATTTTTCATAAGTTTGTATGTACAGACATCTGTTGTGGGCATTCTTGGCAGTTTTTATGAGGCTTTTTAATAGTGTTCATATCGATATCGGAATTATATTGTATCGACCGAAATTAAGAAATATATCGTGACATCAATTTTGGCCATATCGTCCAGCCCTAACTGTAAATATATCAAAACTTAATTTTTGATTAGTATGCATTGCTAAGAACTTCATTTGGACAACTTTAAAGGCAATTTTCTCAATATTTAGATTTTTTTGCACCCTCAGATTCCAGATTTTCAGATTTCAGACTTATTTATTCAGCTTTCAGATGATGTATAAATCTCAATTTCGAAAAATTGACCCTTATGACTGGTTTTGTGGTCCAGGGTCACATATGTTATATGTGCAGCAGCAATATTTCTTACATGCTTTCAGCAGCATGTCTGTGGATGTATTCGCAGTAGCAAGTCTCATTACAACACATTAACATTGTCATGTACATTACCATGCTAAACTCTCAGAGAGTTGTCATGACAGAACTCAAATTACAGGGTCTTTATAAGTCAGTCTATATTATAAAATTTACAACACTTGATGGCGACTACTTCTTATTTGAGTGCTTTATATGAGGGTTGCATTTTCACGGGGTGAATTAAATTAGAATCTTGTAACTGGAATTGTGTGCAAATACAACATTTAAACTTTAAAAAATAATATCAAACGTCTTCATTTGCAGATCCAGACATTCTTAATGGAGTGTACATGTCAGAAGCCTTGAACGATGTCTTCATCAGTAACTTCCAGAAGGATCCCACGCTCACTTGGCAATATTTTGGCAGCTCAACTGGCTTCTTCAGACTCTATCCAGGTTCGATCAAATCTGTTTCATGAACATTGTTTAGTATTGCTCAGTCCTACAACTTCAAAGAGAAAAACTGGACTGTACATTCTTAAATCTGAATTCTCAATGTAAAAGATTTGCTTATCTTTGTGCTTTTCAGGAATTAAATGGACCCCTGATTCTAACGGCGTAGTTTCCTTCGACTGCAGAAACAGAAATTGGTGAGACAAAGTAAAGCATTTGACCTTAAACCCTAATAGCTTTTGTTATCCTGCGTGTCTAAGTGCTTGGCAATGTAGTGAAGTTGTTTCATTCATATGAAATAAAATTTATGCCAGTTGACTTGGATTCAGCAAGGTCTTTTCCTGACACAGTGTGCAATGCAGGATTATCTGTGTGGATGCCACCCAAATGTCTGCTTGTGGCTATGGTAGCACAGCCAGTTAGGCCCTGATCCCACCAAAAGACTTTAATCTCATTCTTAAGTGGTTAGCAGCTCAACGGCCAGGTTAGTAGGACTGACACAGGCTCCATATGTGACTGTTTATACAGAAGCAAGTGAATCTGAATAAACACACCTGTAAGAAACACTGTCCATTTGAAACAAGAGGATTGGATTTACATCACTGGTGTTACGTTATTTACTTTCTTGACTGTCTAGCCCTAAAGAAAATTATGTTTCCATGTTTTAGACTTTCGGCCATACTTGATATATAGGCTACAGTACAATTGGATATTTATGTGTTTGCATTAAAATGCTTAAAATTGTGATTTGATTTAAAAAAAAATATAAACAACCATCATTTCAAGCATGCTATTTTTTTTTTTACCAGAGAGATGTTTAATGTCATACCAAAAAATGTACTGTTTTAAAAATGTTGAAATATACTGTTTTAGTTAGACAAAAAATTTTATAATAATAAAACTAATAAGAAATAGGCATATTATATATCTATATATCCATGGTATCACTATGATGCATCACTAAATGAACACAAGCTTAGAATTATATTTAATGTAAAATTACATTAAATGACTTTGTCTTTAGAAATATTTTATTAGAAATTTTACAAAATCAAAATTTTATACAAAAGTATTATTACGCAGAAATATTTGCTGAAATATTTTAACATTTTAAGGACCTCTATTAACCTTCTTAAGTGATTATTGATCAGTGAATCAGCGAAATGTACTGATTCATGGAATTGATTCAAACTTACCTATTCATACACATTTTTGTACTGATTTTTAAATTATAGAACACTTCTGTACCTTTACACTCTCATGCAATACTCATATTAACTGTAGTCATAATAATCAAATAGAAAAACACATTAAAATCATTGCAGTGTCCACAGTGTTGCTTAATTTAATATGTATTGGCAGAAAGATTATCACAAATATATTGTGAGTGTTTGACATAATGCCCAGTCCTAGACCCAAATCGGTAACTCCTATAATAACTTATCATTCAGTATTATTATAAAGCGTTTAGCATAGCCCTCCATACCCCGATCTAGAGGTGTCCTGGGTCATCTGCTAAGAAAATCCTCTCTCTCTATCACAGGTATATCCAGGCTGCCACCTCTCCTAAGGACATTGTGATTGTAGTTGATGTCAGCGGCAGCATGAAGGGTCTTAAAATGACCATTGCCAAACACACTATCAACACTATCCTGGACACGCTCGGGGAAAACGACTTTGTCAATGTTATTGCAGTAAGGGCACACTTTGTTTTGCTTTTAGCATCACTTTATGGTTTGATCAGCATTGTAAAATATGTTTTTGCACCTCCTTTCCTTAGTACACTGATTATGTCCGCTACGTGGAGCCCTGTTTTAAGGGAACGTTGGTGCAGGCAGACTTGGACAACCGCGAGGTAAGTCGATTATCCACTTCACTTGAGCCTGAGGAACTAAGCCAATGACTCCAATCAGCACTGCAGGATACCAGCTCTCTACCATTGCCTCATATGCACTCACGTACGCCTCGTACACATTTTTACACATTTACACACGTTTTTCTTTTCGTAAATACACTTTCTGAGCCAATGTTGCAATGTCAAGATGGTTTTGATCAAGCTAGCCATGATTTTTCAACTTTTTTTTTTTTTTTTTTTTTATCAACGTGAATCGTTTACTTATAGTTGGTCATAGTCACTTAAAGAGAAAATATAGATAAAATAATAATAAAAAATAAAAATATAAATCTAAAATTCTAAAATAACTTTAGAACAAAACAATACAACAAATTTAGAAATATAAAACTTTATTTATTTTAAATTGTCTTGAAATTATACACTTCTTGAGCCAATGTTGCAATGCCGGGCTGGTTTTGATGGAAGCACAGAATTACAATTTTTTGACTTTTTTTTTTAAAGATTTACATATAGTTGGTTATATAGAGAAAATATAAATAAATAATAACATAATTTATTAATTTATAAAATAGAATAGAAATAAAATAAAATAAAAATTATA
The DNA here is from genome assembly GCF_012432095.1 of Onychostoma macrolepis. Classification (NCBI taxonomy): domain Eukaryota; kingdom Metazoa; phylum Chordata; class Actinopteri; order Cypriniformes; family Cyprinidae; genus Onychostoma; species Onychostoma macrolepis. The sequence continues at coordinate 12,488,953 of NC_081179.1, read as the reverse complement.
ACAATTTTAAAATAAAAATAATCTAAAAAAATAAATAAATAAATCACACACTTCCCCTAAGTAAATGTCACGCATTTTAGGAAATACTGACACAAACTTCACTTTTTTCAGGAATGATAGGCTGTAGCTGTGACACTAGGCATGGACATTAGGCCCATCCACATTCTGCTTTAGCTTTTAGTCATGTGATGGACTAGCGGCTGAGTGATTTGATCTAATGTGCAGCTCTTTTGCTTGTAATATATCAGAGAGCAAGTAGGGACGCACTGTAATCTCTGGAATTACCGTCGGTTACAGAATTATAGAGCGATCGGATAGTGAAATGACCGAAGGCAGCACGTTTCATCTTTCAGATCACTCTCATAATACTGTTTTTAGACAGTTTTATACATGATGCAAATGCAGTAGGTCACATATTTAGATTACATTTATAATGACATGAATTAATTCAAATTGTAATTGTAATTGAATAATTACATGATAAGCTGATTAATTTCCCGAATCAATCACAATTATTCACACATATCAATGTTTGCTAAGAAAAGACTCCAAATGAAGATAATTCAAAGACTTTAAATTCCTGAATAATCATTCACTGCACCCTTGGGTTTTATTATACAACTTATTCTACTATTGTACATCTCTAAGTATCTTCAAAATAAGGATGGTGTAGAACATATAGGACACTTGGACAGGTCTGCGCAGCCACAGACTGGTTCTTAATACAGGGTGATGGGTCAGCAGAGCTTGTAATGATATTTCAGGTCTAAGTCACTCAGCATCTGCCCAATGTGCTGACACAGATCCTCTAAGAAACACTCTGCAAGACAGCAGCACCATGACATCTCTGTCCCACCTGCTCAGATGGCCAACTTGATCCTGAATTTTGTCCCATTTTTGTTCATTGTGTAATTGTACTTAAAAAAAAGACACAAAAAGATTGTTTTAATGAGGTATTTCAAAAAAAAAAAATTCTAAATAATTAAATTACGAAATAAAATATAATAAATGATAATATTTTTATCTTTCAAATTTTTACTTTTCTGTATTATTTTATTTTTTATTATTTTCTATTTTTCTCCTGTTTTATACCATTGATGTCAGTGTTATTTTAGTATTATATATATACTATTATAGTATTTATTTTATTTTATTTAAAGTTTTTATTTTATTTTACATTTTTATCTAACATTTATTTTTCAGCTTCATTTCAAGTAAAGAACAACACTTGTTTAGGAAAAACTAATGACATATTAAAGAGATATTTTGGGGGATTTTCCTTTGCTATGTGATATATATATATCGTCATTTTTTCCCCATCCCATCTCTCTTTTCAGCATTTCAAGCTGCTTATTGAAGAACTCCATGTGAAGGGAGAGGCTAAAGTGAAAAAAGCCATGAAGGAGTCATTCCGCATCCTCGCTGACGTCAGTATCATTCACACAAATATACAAAACTCTGCATACGGTGCCAACTCTCTGCATGTCCTCCATGTTTCTCTTCCTGTCCCCTAGGCCAGAGCAAATGGTCAGGGCAGCCTATGTAACCAAGCAATTATGCTGATCACAGACGGAGCCATGGAAGATTTCCAAACAGTGTTTGAAGAGTTCAACTGGCCTGACAAGAAGGTAACACACAATCTGCTCGCTCTACAGGGAATGGAGGGCATAACGTATGACGTACTATAAAATCTGCATAACCTTCTGGAAAAATGTCTTTGACTTGTCTATTTGACTTGACTGAACATGAATGTATGGATATACTGTACTATAGTTCAGTAACAAAATGTAATGGTTTCAGGTACGAGTTTTCACTTACCTTATTGGCAGAGATATGACCTTCTCAGAAAACGTCAAATGGATCGCCTGCAACAATAAGGGTATGTAGTGAGCTAATATTAAAAATGTAATCATTTACTCTCCCACATGTGTTACCAAACCCGTATTTCTTTCTTGCTTCTGTAGAACAAATTATTGAACCATTTAAGCCTCAGGAAATGACACAAAGGCATCATAAAAGTATTATTTTCCATATGACTTGCGCTGTATTTCATATCTTTTGGAAACATATAATAGTTTTTGTGAGAACAGAAATTTAAGTCATCAATCTTCCCTCCAGTGAGCTTTTAACCGCTACAACCGGATCACCGGATCACGAAACACGGTGAACTCGAGAAATAGATCAATTTGATTCAGTAGGTTGTGTTGTTATTGGATCATCCAGTTAATGAATGATTCATTAATTGAATCTTTAATGCACCATTCAGATGAGATAATTCTGGCAATGCAAAGCTATCTTATGACTTTAGGAGACTTGGAATATAGTAAATAAAGTCATATGGACCACTTTTATGTGCTTTTGTGCTTTTTGAAAGCTTGAAAGCTCCAGTTCATCGAGCTCTTCGGTTTGATAATGGCATCTTTTCACAACAGGAAAAAAATGCAGAAATCTTATACCCGTATTTGATATTTACAGGTTATTATACTCACATCTCTACACTGGCTGATGTACAGGAGAACGTCATGGAGTATCTTCATGTTCTGAGTCGACCAATGGTCATCAACCATGACCATGACATAATCTGGACTGAGGCGTATATGGACAGTGTGGTGAGTGTATGATTCTGACTTTTCAGAAGAACTGAACTCATACCAACCACTACTCATTTCCAACTGGCATTTTAATGTGATTTGTTGTGCTGATTCTGTACTAATGGGATTCTTTTCCATTCATCGCCATAATCATCTCTATCATACAGCTTCCTAACACTAAGGAGGTAACTCTTAGAAACAGAAAAACACACAGCGCTGTACTTTAGCATGTATAAATAGACTTTAGATATTTAGCCTGTGCTCAGAGTGTAATGTAGTTGTAGTGTAGGACTTCTTGGTTTAGGTCTCCCCCTGCTGTTTATCATCATTTATCACATTTGTGCTGAACATGATGGAGCTTTCACTAATAAAATCAACATGAAATGTAGTTTTCAACCCATTTTACTGCCATAATTTGATGTATTTCTAAGTGAAACATGAAATAATGTAGAGGACAAATTAATTTTATTTATCTGAAATTGTTTTGATCATGAAAAGTGGGCATGATGAGACTAGTAACGTGTATTTTATGAAAGTAAACAGGGTTCATTTGGATTTCATGTTGATTTTAACGCTGTGCTTCTGCAGTTAAAGTGTAAGATACTAAATTCCTCATGTCTCCTGCAGCTGTTCAAAAGCAAAGCTCACAGTCTTCTGCTCATGACGTCAGTGGCCATGCCAGTGTTCAGTAAGAAGAAAGAAACACTTTCTCATGGCATTCTGCTGGGAGTGGTGGGAACTGATGTTCCCCTACTGGAGGTCATGAAACTTGCCCCGCGATATAAGGTAAACAAGAAAAAAAACATCACTAAAGGGTTGCCAACTTTAGCGTGAAGTGTTCATATTTTCCCATAATTTCTTTATAACACAAATGACATTTTTAATTTAGGTTAAATGGTAGCAGGGACAATCTATGTATTTATATAAATATGGAACATATCCATGTTACATTTTGGGTTAATATAGCATATTTTTGGACCATAAAATATTTTAGAATTTTATGTTTTATAAGTTTGCATTGTTTTCATGACAATTAAACACATTTACATTCTAAATTCTCAATATCATAAAGGTGTTTTGTAACACTCATTGGTTTCAGTGATGATTTAAAAATTAATGCAATATATATTTTAAAATCTAATATATATATATATATATGGTATATATTGTGTTTGAATGCATACTAATATTTAAAAAAAACTTTGCTTTCTCTTCCCGTAAAACCTTCCTGTCTAGCTTGTATCTGAACAATATCTGAAACTTTGTATAACGAGCACTTCCTGTGTTTAATTGCCTCTTTATGATGAATCGCTTGTTTTATTCCACAATTGAAAGTCACTTTGGATAAAAGTGCTTGCTAAATGAATAAATGTAAATATAAAATAAATCAGCTTAGATGAAAGGCAGTATACAACAAATGCTACCATGAAGTATAAATATTTTACAGTTTAACTATATTAATATATAATTGGATATGTAATCAAACATTATTATACAGAAAACATTATTAATTCTTTCTTGGTCAATTAATTATAAATCTGACTGTGAATAAATATATGATCAGACTCAGTTCAACTTTAAATACCTTTAATTTCAGACATTTAATGAACATAGCTACAAATACTGTAACAGTGTCAACAAAAATATGAAATGATGAATGCTAATGATTTTTTTTTAGCTTGGAGCACATGGTTATGCCTTCCTCATCACAAACAATGGATACATTCTGGCACATCCTGATTTAAGACCACTGGTGAGTCCATCTGAACCTTCTTACTCTCTCAATCACTCAAACATCTGCTCCTCTAGATAGATTTCAAATATAATGAATTGATATTGATTTGTCATCCCTCTTGCTGCTTTTTCTCTATTTTTGTAACAGTACAGTGATGGGAAGAAGTTGAAACCCAAGCCCAACTACAACAGTGTGGATCTGTCAGAGGCTGAGTGGGAGGACACTGAGGACAGTGTGAGTTGTCCACATACAGTACATACACTTCCTGTAAGCATCCCCACTGTTTTAAGGTTCAGAAAAATCGTAATGATGTCCTGCCCTGTCTGTGCAGTTGAGAACAGCCATGGTGAAGGGAGAAACTGGCACTCTGACTTTAGATGTGAGAGCAGCTGTGGATAAAGGGGTGAGTGTGTTTGCATCAGCCATCTTTCATGTTAAAAACTTTAAATTACTGGAAGTACTCCTTTTGGGTGAATCGTGCAAGTCCGACAAGAATGTGTCCATTACATATTGCACCGTAATCATAAAGTGCTTTTTATTTTTGCCTAATTGCCCACATCACACTTAAAATAATCTTATTTATGCAAAACTTGTTTGCTAAAATATAGTTTGTTTGTTCGGTTGTTTGTTCCTTCAGTAAAATGTGACCTGGACATGTTCTTGATAGGTTTCCTGAGATTCATCCTTTTAAGCCCAAAACACACTTCCACTTTTTTTTCAGCACACATAAAAACTACAACTGCTAAAGTGTGATTTATCATGCTCTTTTCGTTTACCACTTACGCATCAATAGGTGTCATCGTCATACAGTTTACACACATGTTGTAGCCAAGTTTATTAGATCCATGTCGCACAGTGTGACATGCAGCGATCTTATAGGATTGCTAAAATTGTGCAGTGTGTCTTGGGCTTTAATAACATGTGTAACATAATGTGATAATGTAAATGTTATATTAGGTCATAACTAATAATCTGCTTTGTGACTGTATTTTTTTATTTTATTCCCCAGAAAAGGCCTTTGTTCCTCAAAAATGATTATTTCTACACAACCATCAATGAAACTCCATTTAGGTTTGATATGCTTCTCACATTCTCAAAATATTCCCTTCATACTTACTGCACATGTTGAAATAGCTTATTAAAAAACAGATTTTATTGTGCAGTATTTTACCCTTCTCTTTAGATATTTTCAGTAACAATACTTTCAGTTGACCTTCATATGATGTCTTTAATGCATATTTATGATGTGCTTTCAGCTTTGGGATGGTGCTTACGAGAGGTCATGGGCAGTACATGTTCTTTGGGAATGTTTCTGTGGAGGAGGGTGAGTTCACCATATGATTTATAGCTCATGCGATATACAAGATTTAAAAAAACAAAAACAAAAAGGAAATGAATGCTTATATTCAGCAAGGACACAGGTCAAAAGAGACTAAAAGTTTTTTATAATGTTACACAAAATTCTATTTCAAATAAATGCTGTTCTTTTGACATTTCTATTTATTAAAGCATCCTGAAAAAAATGTATCAATGTTTCCACAAAAATATTATGCAGCACAATTGTTTTTAACACTAACACTAATAATAATAATGTTTTTTGAGCAGCAAATCAGCATATTAGAATTTTTTTTTTTTAAAGGAACATGTCACACTGAATACTAGAGTAATAAAAACAGGTCTTTAAATTGTAATATTTCACAGTTATACTGCATTTTTGATCAAATAATGGTTAGCATAAGAGACATATATAAATTAATCTCATTTTACCAATAACAAATATGGAAATATTGATATTTATCACTCTTTGTTTAAATAATCATAAATCACAAATTTAATCATTTATTTTTTATGGTGGATTTTTTTTCTGTTTGCAACAAGGGTAAAACAATAAAATTGATACATGATGAAAAAGTAGCCAAAATAAATGCTTTTACAGAGATTTTAAAAAGCTTCCTTCATATACCAAGAAGAAAAATGGTTTAATAAAAATCAGCCCCTGGGAAATAAAAGTGCCTGAAGTTGAAGAAACACCCATTTAAGAAATTGTCAACACACACACACTCACACACACACACACACACACACACACACACACACAACAGATAATGAGCTGCCTCATAGCTACTCACCATTTTCTCCTTTCTTTAGGTCTTCATGACCTTCAACAGCCGGACCTCACTATAGCAGATGAATGGTAAGTAGCCTACTGTCGAACAAAAATTTAACAGGCCAACACTTTCTTCTAAACACCATCAGGACAACAGGTCCCTAAAAACTTTAAAACTTAGCTCTATGTATTGATAAGCTGAACTATGATCTTTGATTTACCCTCTCAGGACGTATTGTGAGACAGATATTGACCCACACCACCGTAAGCTCTCTCAGCTCCAAGCTGTGGTCCGATACCTGACTGGGAAAGAGCCGGACTTGGAATGTGAGTTTTACATTTTTCTGCAGTATTTTCTATGCAGATGACAAATACTTTAAACAGGAAGTTATGTTCATCTCCTGATTTTAACTTGTTTATTGTACTGTGGCTAGTTTGGCTAATGTTTTCAACTAAGAATAAGACTAAGAGTGTACTTTCAACTCTGTTTAACACATTTTATCATGTTCAACGGCACACAGTTATAAATAATAACCGTTTGCTATTCTTAGAGTAAAGGTTTTATTGTTGCATCAGGTGACGAGATACTTCTTCAGCAAGTTCTTTTCGATGCAGTGGTAACAGCACCAATGGAGGCCTACTGGACAGCGCTAACGCTAACCGCCCCCGGGTAAGAGGCTTTATTTAATCTCTGTATGCTGTGCATTAAGCAAAGCCAGTTTTTTTGTGTGTCCCTGTTTTATTTTAAAGAACATTTTTGAAAAAAGGAGTCAGTGTTTATAGTAATTCTTTCTTTGCTTTTATATCCATATAGTGTAGATGAAGGCATGGAGTCGGCTTTTCTGGGAACCCGATCTGGGCTCATGCGTGTGATCAGATATGCAGGAAGTGAGAAACGTGTTGGAAAGTGAGTGAACTATTAAAAAAAAAAAAAAACTTTACTTAGTAGCAATAAATACCATATTATATATATATATATATATATATAATAATGATAATAATAAAAAGATAAATTATAAGAAAAATATATACATACAAAAAAAAAATCTAAATTGATTAGAAATATTTTTAATTATAATTTATAATTAATTTATTTGTGTGTATATATATAATGGATGTTAGTCGCTGAACATGGATCACTGGACCGGCTAAAATACATTTTTAGCGCGATTTCAGATAAAGAAAAAACATTTGTTACCATTGTCAAAATTTATTTCTCATTTGAAATATGTTATTGAAACAATATTCTCTAAACAAACTGAGAGATTTTGGTCTTTCCCCAAATTTCCTGATACTTTGACCTCATAGGAAGTTCTTGACCTCTGTGGACAAAAAGAACATCTTTACAGTGGACCACTTTCCCATTTGGTATCGCCTGGCAGCTGAAAACACACCTGGTCAATTCTTCTTCTATGTCCCGCATGATGATATAAACAAAGGTACTCAAAAAGTCATTGTTAAATGGATTTGTTGCAATGTCACAGTTTATCAGCTACAGTAACCTATGACCTCTATCCAACAGGGAAGAACACTTTTGTGGCGGTAACATCTGTAACGGTTACTGAAGGGAAAAGAACAGCTGTTGCTGGAGGTAAGATATCTGTTTGTCATTGTTTATATGCTCAAATCTGATTTTACATTCAGCATATCATTTTGTGATCATTCAGCACATTAATAATTATTCAAAATGGAGTAGGTTCCAAAAGTTTGAGACTATATGAGAATTCTTTGGGCTGATATTATATATTTGATTGTTTAAAAACACTAATAATTTAATAACACTGGAAAATATAATCTTTAGCAAATCTGAAAATGAATATCCATTTTTCACACTGTGCAAAATAATGCCTTGTTGAATTTAAAATGATTTATTTTAGTTTTTAGCATATTTTATTTTATTTATTGTGACCAAATAGTACAGAAATTTTATGACATGAAAATAATAATAAACTTATTTACCATAATTATCAACCTGAATGATAATACTGGTGCATCCCTAATGTAGACATACATTACTTACATATTAAACATAGATATATATTTAAAATATCATTCTGTTTCGAAATTTTAGAAAAATATACTAATATGCTAATTAACAACTGATTGATTGCAACTATAAGAAATCAAACACAGAGGTGGTTTGTTAGGAGAATTCATAGGAAAATATAAAAGTTTACATAAAATCACATTCAGTATTTTCTTTTTATGTTCCTTAAATCTACTTAACATCTATAGAGTAGTTAAATATATTTGTCTTTTTGAGCCAGTTTGTAGGAGCTGTAATTGCTCCTGAACTACATCGGGTCATTTGCTCTCCAACTCTCGCGCCCAAACAAATATTTATACATTTATGTACATCAATGATAAACTATAGCTTCCAGTAGGTTCCTCATGTGCTTTAAACACACACTTCTGGAGGAAATGCCATCCACGCTACGCACTCTGTGGCTTCTTCTCCCTTTCCGATAGTCGGCATCAGATCTTCCTTTTCATCCTGCTCTGGTTCCTTTGCCATCATCAGCGGCTGTTGCTGCTGGCTGTTTCCCTCTGTCAGCTGCTGCTGTTCGTGAGCCATCAGCATTGCGTAGATGCAGCCGTAGGTGGCCGTTACCACCATCATCACACACACCACGCCACACACCACCCCAGCTACCACCACCGTGGCAGTTGCTCGACGTACACTCACAGGCCGGTAGCGCTGGCGCATACAGTCTCCGGCTGACCCAGCTGGTACCTGGTGGCCTTCGGCTGCAGATGGGTTCCTGGTCTCCAGATAGAGGGGGTAACAGTGTCTGAACATCTCCATAGGGATACTGCGAAGATCCTTACCATGCAAATTAGCAGGAAAGGAGCAGTTAGCAGAATCTATGCTGCCACCTATGGAATGATAAAAGAGAAAGACATACAACTTTTTGGAAATTTAAATGCAATTTATTTTATTAAAATTAAAAAAAAAAAAGTGAAATGTATTGTTAAATATGTAGGTAGAGTATCTTTAAATTTATATATATATATATATATATATAATATGTTATATATGTTAATGTTTTGGCCATTAACTGATAAATGATAAATTCTATATTATTTTGTCTAAATAAATAAAAAATAAATCAGTGAAAAAAATATTTTAAAAGATTAATTTATATATTATTCATTCATAATGTATTATTTTATATTTAATTTGAATACACACACACACACACACACACACATATTTACGTATTATATTATATTATATTAGAATATTATTATGATTAACTATATTATGATTAATTTAATGGATTTAATGTTAGTCACTGAACATTGATGGTTGGACCAGCTTAAAAAAACAGTAAAAATGCTACTAGTGAATTTAGACATCACAACATTAGAATTAACATGTCACAGCATTATAATTTACACTATGAAATATGGGTATTCATATAAGAGATTAAGAGTGTCATTGAATTATTTGTGTTTTGTGAGCGTTAAATCATGGCAATGGTAATCTAAATGCAAAAACAGAGTAAATGAGCTTGCAAATTAAAGTCATCCAGTGAAACAAAACACTTCTTTCTGGTGATATATGGCGGTTTTCTCTAATCATTCAGTCTGCTTAAACCCTGTCCCTTTATTACAATCGACTGTGACTCACATTCAGATCCACCTCCTTTCAATCAATAACTGATGCATAGAACCACTTCTCTCTCTACATTTTTTTGTGATAATTAATTTAATTTACATCACTGTAGATTTGATAGGTTCTGTCGCTACTTTCATTACATTGCAACTTTAAATCTCTTAAATCTCTGTGATAAATGACCTCTCTCACCTGTATATACAATCCATTCCAGCCAATGCTTGAGTGGAATTAAATTGCAGCTACAATTCCATGGGTTTCCCTCGAGCAGAAGTTGCTGTAGAGCAGTCGCTGGCTCAAGTGAAGTCCGCTGCAGAGTTCTCAGCTTGTTGCCCATAAGCGAGAGCCACACTAGGTTCTGGAGCCCATCCAGCAGGTGTGTGGGCATGGAGCTGAGACTGTTAAAGGAAAGATCTAGACGCCTAAGCCCAGTCAGGCCTTTGAACTGATCTGGATTCAGCTCCTTAAGCCTGTTGTCTCTTAGAATCAGTTCTGTTAGGCTGCTGAGGCCAGAGAACAAGTTAACAGGGAGCCTCACAAGGAGGTTTTCAGAGAGATCCAGGACCTCCAGGTTGTTCAAGTGGGAGAAGCTTGAAGGGAAGACACTGGAGAGAAGGTTTCTGGAGAGGTCTAGATGAAGCAGGCTGCTGAGATTGGAAAAACACCCAAGGTTGATGCTGGAGAGAAGGTTTCTGGACAGGTCTAGATGTAGCAAGCCGCTAAAATTGGGAAAACTTCCTGGTTCCACAGTGGTGAAGTTGTTATTTGAGAGGTTGAGGTAGCTTGTGTCAAAGGGAAGCTGGTCCAGGATGGAGTCCAAGGAAGCCAGTTGGTTAAGGTCACTGCAGTCTGTGCAGTTTACATTGCAGGAACAGCCTGATGGACAACTTGTAGATGTTCCACAAGAGCTCAGAAGAGTCATCAAGAGACCTGAGAAGACTAGAGAAAATGGAGAGGGTTAGGAAATCGTGAGAGTTGAGAAGGTTGAGGATGCTGTAATAGGTTGAGGATCTTACTTATAATGTTCATTCTGGACCGCATTGTCCACCAAACCCCGTTTTAACAGTTCCTGAGCAAACCTTTGGAGGAGCATCCACTGGTCTACACCAAATGAATGCCTTCCTTCTTCATCATGGTGAATCCACCAGGAAATTTGTTGAGTTTACTTGGAATTGCTGTAGCTGTTGCAAAACTGGAAACAAACAAAGCAAACACTGTTTAAAGAATGATGGGTGCTATGATGCATGTTCTGAACATTACTAATAAGCTTACTACAATTAAAATGTTAAATGAATGCCCCGTGAAGGCTGAACATATATTACATCATGAGGTCTAAACAGCGCAGACCTGAAATGGATTTGAGTCTTCAGAAGGCAAAGAAATAGTGAAAGAGAGTACTTTGTACAAAAGTGCCCAGAGGCCCATTGCTTGTTGTAAGAGAGAAAAAAGCCAAGTGAAAAACTAGGGGCATTGTGAGGTTACTTACAGAGTATATTTTCAGCTGCTTCACACTACTCATATTTCTTTTTGAATATTTTATATTATTTATATTATTAAGTTAAAGAGATCATTTGCTATGCATGTACATGTGTGTATATAATATATATACATATACAATATATACATACTATGATTCTTTCAATTATTATAGGCTATATATGTATATATATATATAATGCAAACACACCAGCATTGCTCTTTCTCCTTTTTGCCTGTCACATTTGTTGCATTAAACTATCAAGGATTAAACTGTCCACACCATTAGATAATAAATCAAAGCTGAGAACAACATCCGCTTTATCAGTGAAAAGAGGATCAAATTGTGCGTGCTGGAATGTGCACTTCTCGTAATACATACAATTGTATGAAATCTGTTTTAAAAAATCCCATATATTTCTATATCTGATTAAAGTGGAATGTTCTATAGATCTAGAACAGAAAGAAAACCCTAAAGAAAATTGTTAAAAGCATAGATTTAAGAATTAAATGGTATGAATTTATATTATACTAAAATTGTTGTTCTGTCTAACGAAGTTCTAAATATTGAATAGCACAAACAACGACCACTGCTTTTTTAACCTAATCAGTGAGAAATGATTATGATTGCACTAAAAGCAAATCATACCTGAAACATACCTTCCAGCAGTCCTCATCTAGGGGTCCTCATGATTGCTCCTCTCAAGACAGAGTGAGCGAATCCACAGAAAATGAAAGAAACAAGAGGAGCTGGCAGCTCACAGCTTGAAAAGTCCAGAGTGTGTATGAGCGTGGGTCACATCAGTAAGTAGGACTAACATTAGAACAGTCTGTGCCTGCCTGCACGGCCAGAGAGAGAGAGAGAGATGGATGGACTGAGGAGGGGGCAGAAAAGATAAAGCATCAGCTGATACAGCTTAGAAAATGGTAGCCTCTTCAGTTTTTTCATGACCCTTTGCTGTAGCTTATGATGTTGATATAAGGATTAATCGTGTGACATACAGCGTCAACAGATGTTGTCAAGCAAAACATTAATACAGGGTTCTTACTCACATAGAAAACCTGGAAATGTCGGGGAATTTTAAAATGAAGATTTCCAGAGATGGAAGAATCATGGAAATTAATATAAATATTTATGGAAATTGTTTACAAAATATTTATTTATGTTGTTATGATGAGATCTAAAATATTTACTTGATTTGAATTTGTGAGTACAGTCTCAATAAAATATTTTTGTCCAATATATATACAGAAACATATTTAATTGACTAGAAATATGAATTCAATCTCTATAATATTATATCCAAAAATAACTGAAAAATAATGGGGAAAAAATAAAATATTTTTGGAAGTTGTCATCAAATTATTATTTTGTTATGATTATGTGTTGTTATGATCAGCTCTAAAATATTTAATTGACTGGAAATAAGAATATAGAATGCAACCTCTATAAAGTGATCTTAAAAGTTTTCTGATTTTCCTTTTTCTTTCATGTGCAGCTATTGGAATGCAAGCATCCCTGGACCTGCTGGAGAGAGTGCTCCTGTCTATTGCCAAACAAGTGAGTTTGACCTCAAAAATACTCATACTAGATATCTGTGTTTTTAGTATTATTTATTTTGCATCCCTTAGGGTTAGTATATTATTTATATAATATTTTAAATATTTGATTAAAAATAATACATATTAAAATATTAATTTTATAAATGAATGCAGGTGTGAATCTGCTGCACTGTAAGAAATAAATCTGTATAAAAACTGATACTGTCCTGCAAGAAAATGCGTACATTTCCTTCAACTCAAAAACACTACACAATGCTATGAGTAATTCAAAATGAAACATCTGTAAAAATCAATACGGAAAAATCCTTCATATTAACACAGCACACTGAGTTGTATTTTACACTGAGTGTGTGTAGTGTAGAGGGAGACTCTGAGACAACAATCTAGCAATATTAAGTGTTGTGGTCCTGAAGGTCTACGAATAATGGTGTGTATCTGTTCCTGTCCGCCTCACACTGACGAATGAGCAAATAGTGTTTGTCACTGGAGATTTCTAAGCGTACATGTACATGCTCACGTCTGCAGGCCTCCAAGCAATTTATCAAGATGCTTGCTACTCACCAAACACTTTTTTTATTCAGTGCGACTTGCCACATGACTTATGGTCCCTTCTGGGGTTTAAACCTAGGACCTTTCAATCACCACCCGTTTCACACAAGGACCCTTTTCTTGTAGTTTTTGTCATCTAGTGCAACACACACACAAACAACTCTCCAAAACATTTAACCTTTTCCTACTCATTTTCTTATTCTTCTTCCCTTATTTCCTCTTGTCAGCCAAACAACACAGATGTAAGTATTGCATTGTTATTTCTAAGGCACATTCAACTAATATGATACACTTTGGTGTGCCATTACTTTTTTTAAGTACACACAATGAGACATGCACCAAATTAGTTGCAAAATTGATTTACAACCACCATTTTTTTTAGGCCCTAATTTGTACCCCATTCATAGTGTCGTAATGTAATCTCTATACAGTTAATTTAGTAATTTCACAACTGTAGTGTTTGCTCAGTATAATGCATTTGATAAAATGTTCTTGTCCATTTACTAAAACCCTTGCGGTTGTCTTCTTCCTCTTTGCAGTGCAGTGATGTGGACGGTATATGTCCTCTCAGCTGTGAGAGCATTGTGAGTGAAGCTAATTGACTCTTCTTTGTGTTATCTTTATGTAATCTGTGAATCGTTGTTCTGAATCAGTTTACACAAACCGATTCACTAGAATGAATTCTGATCCAGTTCAACAAGGGAGATTGTCAATTCTAATCCATCTTTGTTTTTCACAGGACGTGAACTGTTACCTTGTTGACAATAATGGCTTCACACTGGTCTCAAAGGAAAAAGGAGATGTGAGTATTTCATTGAACAGTTCATTGACCTTTTGTGACAACATGCCCCAACAGCATTTATTCGCTGAAGAGAAGCTGGAAGATGTTGACTTGTGTTTGATGACGGCTCTATCTGCACGTTTCCAGTACCCAGGGGGTTTGGTGTGAAGGCCAGGTGACGAGATGAGGATTCGATAATGTTCCACAAGCTTGTCCTTGGAGCAAATAGATGGGGTCTCAAATGAGACAGTGATTGAGAGGATGAGAATGACCTGGTGAAATTGGATTAGCTGGGAAAGGTTGCCACATTTTTTTTAATTTTAGCTTTTGTGCTTTTATTTATACAACCCGAATTCCAGAAATGTTGGGACGTTTTTTAAATTTGAATAAAATGAAGACTTTCAAATCACATGAGCCAATATTTTATTTACAATAGAACATAGATAACATAAATGTTTAAACTGAGAAATTTTACAATTTTATGTACAAAATGAGCTCATTTCAAATTTGATGCCTGCTACAGGTCTCAAAATAGTTGGGACGGGGGACTATTTACCATGATGTAGCATCTTCTCTTCTTTTCAAAACAGTTTGAAGACGTCTGGGCATCGAGATTATGAGTTTTTGGAGTTTTGGTGTTGGAACTTGGTCCCATTCTTGCCTGATACAGGTTTCCAGCTGCTGAAGAGTCCGTGGTCATCTTTGACGTATTTTTCGTTTAATGATGCGCCAAATGTTCTCTATAGGTGAAAGATCTAGACTGCAGGCAGGCCAATTCAGCACCCAAACTCTTCTACTACGAAGCCATGCTGTTGTAAGAGCTGCAGTATGTGGTTTTGCATTGTCCTGCTGAAATACACAAGGCCTTCCCTGAAATAGACGTCATCTGGAGGGGAGCATATGTTGCTCTAAAACCTTTATATACCTTTCAGCATTCATAGTGCCTTCCAAAACATGCAAGCTGCCCATACTGTATGCACTTATACACCCCCATACCATCAGAGATACTGGCTTTTGAACTGAACGCTGATAACATGCTGGAAGGTCTCCCTCCTCTTTAGCCCGGAGGACACGGCGTCCGTGATTTCCAACAAGAATGTCAAATTTGGACTCGTCTGACCATAGAACACTTTTCCACTTTGAAACAGTCAATTTTAAATGAGGCTTGGCCCACGGGACACAACGGCACTTCGGGACCATGTTCACATATAGCTTCCTTTTTGCATGATAGAGCTTTAGTTGGCATCTGCAAATGGCACGGCGGATTGTGTTTACCGACAGTGGTTTTTGGAAGTATTCCTGGGCCCATTTAGTAATGTCAATAACAGAATCACAATTCATTCTGAGTAGCGCATAACTTAGTTCAAGTTTACCAGAAAAAAAAAATGCTCCCTGAAAATATGCTCACCCTCAGGGCATTCGAGAATGAGATGAGTTTGTTTCTTCAGTGGAACAGATTTGGAGACATTAGGCATTACATCACTTGCTCACCAATGGATCCTCCGCTGTGAATGGGTGCCGTCAGAATGAGAGTCCAAATAGCTCATAAAAATATCACAGTAATCCACACAACTCCAGTCCATCAGGTAACATCTTATGAAGAAGAAAGGCTCTAGGTTTGTAATCATTTGTGTTTGTAAATCCATTAAGTTTTTAACTTCAAGCAATCTATCCATAATATTGCTTTCGCCAGTGAAAAAGTCATCTTGTCTGAATCACGAGAAGAATGTGGATAGATGAAGCACCATTTACAATCGAAATCAGTACAAAACAGTTCTAAACAAATTTGTAGGTAGATTTTGATGTTCGAGACGATGGGTGTGGACTTCTTCACTGGAGTAAGCATTATTATGGATTTTGGACTTTATTTTGTATTTTGGCCAGAAGTGACATTTTAATGTTAAAATGTTTTAATGATGGATTTGTTTCTCACAAACACGCAGCTTTTTGCTTCACAAAATGTTAATGGATCGACTGGAGTCATGTGGTTTACTTGTGGAGTATTGTGATGTTTTTATCAGCTGTTTGGACTCTCATTCTGATGGCACCCATTCACTGGTGAGCAAGTGATGTAATACTAAATTTCTCCAGATCTTTTCTGATGAAGAAACAAACTCATATAATTCTACAATGGCCTCAGGGTCAGAGTACATTTTCAGAAAGTTTTCATTTTTTTGGTAAACTATTCCTTTAATTCACTGTTCAACTTTATCTTATGGTAAAATTATTTGTAATTAATATTTTTCTTTTTCAAAAACATTGTTTAGTGCATTGTTAATTATAAATTATGATATTTTAGTCAATGGTATGTTTTATTTAAATCATTATGATAAATATCATCATTATTGTTGACTTGTGTATTAGATTAATTGTGTATTCGTGTATTTTGTTGCATATCCATCTCTATATGCTGACAATGGTCTCATACCATAACCACAGCTGTTTGTAGCAACACATGCACTGTAGCTATGTGAGCAGTAGCTAGGAGATTAATGCTTATGGAGTCTAATCCCAGATTGCCGTGGAGCAGACAGGGCAGATTCAGGCATCTGTTTGCACATCTGGATCACTGTCTGTCTATGAGCATGTAGGTGTGTGTGTGTGTGTGTGTTTATTCATCATGGGATTCAGAAATGATTTTGATATTGTGTCATACGGTATATATAAACCTGAATAATCCTTCACCGTATGCTTTAGTCTCTGTGTCTCTGTGTCTCCTTTCACACAGGTTGGTAAATTCTTCGGGGAAATAGACGGATCTGTCATGGCCCAGTTACTAAAATCTGGCCTGTTTAAAAGGTAACCGGACTCCTCAGAGACTGTTTTTTTTTAAAATATAATATAATAAAGTTTTTTTTTCTTTGTTGAATTATTCCTTTATAGTTTGATGGGACTTTCAAAATTTGAACATGAAGTAATGTTGTATATTGTTCTACAGGGTGACGCTGTATGACTACCAGGCCATGTGTAAGAACACCCATCATCATCATAGTGGAGCTCGACCTCTGCTCAGCGTATGTACACCTTAGCATCTATTAGAGAGAAACTTTTCTTGATAGAGCATAATGCAGTCTATATTGTGCTGACACTGTTGACAATCCACCTCTGTTCACCTCACAGCCTTTCTATGGTCTGCTGGCATTAGTAAAGTGGTTCTTCTCACATTTTGTGATGTAAGTGCTGTTTGAGGTTGTGAAACCAGGAGGAACATGAGCTATTTTATTCATTTGAGATGTAATTTGATTTGCCAGTAAAAATGTATCCTCAATTTTAAATTTACAGGTTTCTGTTGGAGTTCAACATCTGCGGTCTTTGGCATAATGACTATGTTGTGGATGGTAAGTTAGGAACTTATGAAGGATGTAACGTTTTTGTTTTTGTTCAAACATCAGAAATCCTCAAACACCCAGACATGTAAAACTCATCTCATCTCCATCTCAGTTATATTTTTGTATAATTTAATGTATCATTTTATGTAGTGTCTGTCTATCATTTCTTCATTCTCCATTTCCATTGTTGTTCATCGTTTTGCTGTAATTGTTTCTCATTGACACTGTTCAGCTAAAGCTGGGTTTCACGCATGTAAGTATCCACATGTGTACTTGAGCAACTGTCCGTCATCTAGTTTGTGCCTGTCTATAGCCAGGATCTAAAGCTCATTGGATCATTTGTAGCTAATGAAATGCCTTAGTCATCTGTAGTGACTTTAGCATAGATCTAGGTTTTCTAGACAAAATATTAGTCTAGTCTGAAAGTTTAGAAGATCCTGATTTATTATCACAACGAAATTAGCACAACACAACGAAAAGTCACAACACAATGGAAACAAGCCGCAAAACATCAAAATTAGTACAACACAATGGAAACAAGATGCAACACAATGGAAACAAGCCACAACGAAATTAGCACAACACAATGGAAACAAGACACAACATAACAGAAACAAGACGCAACACAATGGAAACAAGCCGCAACACAACAGAAACAAGACGCAACACAATGAAATTAGCGCAACAGAATGGAAACAAGTCGCAACACAACAGAAACAAGACGCAACACAATGGAAACAAGCCACAACGAAATTAGCGCAACACAATGGAAACAAGCCAAAACACAAGAAAATTAGTGCAACACAATGGAAACAAGCCACAACACATTGAAATTAGCGCAACACAATGGAAACAAGCTGCAACACAACAGAAACAAGACACAACACAATGAAATTAGCGCAACAGAATGGAAACAAGCCGCAACACAAGAAAATTAGTGCAACACAATGGAAACAAGCCGCAACACAACAGAAATAAGACGCAACAGAATGGAAACAAGCCACAACACAATGAAATTAGCGCAACAGAATAGAAACAAGCCGCAACACAACAGAAACAAGTCACAATACAACAAAATTAGCACAACACAACAGAAACAAGATGCAACACAATGGAAACAAGCCACAACACATTGAAATTAGCGCAACACAATGGAAACAAGCTGCAACACAACAGAAACAAGACACAACACAATGAAATTAGCGCAACAGAATGGAAACAAGCCACAACACAATGAAATTAGCGCAACAGAATAGAAACAAGCCGCAACACAACAGAAACAAGTCACAATACAACAAAATGATCACAACACAACAAACAAACACAACAAAATTTGTCCTATGCATTGTGTTGTGCACTACTGGACCACCATATTAATCAGAGATTGATTAACACTTGTGCTAATGCGTTGTATAGCTAACAAAGTGATAACTGCTTTACTGACCTAGACCTGACCAGTGGTTTTTAAATGAACATTTTAATGTGAAAGGCCTCTAAATTTTATCAAAATATTAATGCAGACAAATATATTATGCACACTATATATTTATATCATAAAAGCAACATTTTAAAAAACAGAAATAATATTTATAAAATTATTAAAAATAGATATTTTTAAAAGTATAAAAACATTTTATATATACATATTTTATACATTTATATATATTTTATTTTTATTTCATATATATTTATGAAATGAATTTTCATATATATATATATATATATATATATATATATATATATATATATATATATATATATATATATAAACAGAAAACAGTCTTTAGAAAGCTAAAAAAAATAATAATAATAATATTAGCACATCTTTTCCCAATTTAATTTTACTTTATATATATTATTTCCAATATTATGTTTAAAACCCCAGCTTAAAAACCTCTGGACTACAGACAGCTGAATCTGTTTTCTATCGGTTCTAATGAAAATCTTGTCATCTCCAGCACACAGACAGAAGAAGGTGGAACTAATGCAACCTTGTAACACAGAGTATCCCGGCTTCATGTACGACACTTCCATCAGAGAGACCAACAGCATCATCAAATGTGGCCGTTGTCAGAAGTAAGTCCATCTGTTAGATTGTCCTCAGATTGGTGGATTTGTGTCAGTAACAATTTGTCAATGTCTCTCTCTTTCTCTGTCATGTTTCAGGATGTTTGTCCTACAGCAGGTTCCTAACAGTAACCTGGTCATGCTGGTGGTCCAGGCCGACTGCGACTGCTCCCGACAGTACACTCCCATTACACTCGCGCCCAGAGAGGTCAAATATATCCTTCCATGATGATGAGTTTCTTGTCTTTAAAATGTGGTTTGGTTAAACCTTGTGAAACTGAGGTCTTCTTAACTCCTTTGAACATAACGCCACGGTTAAGTGCAACAGGATGAAATCTCAGAAGATTCGCAGACGACCAGAGTCTTGTCACGCATACCATCCTCATGTAAGCCACCACACTCTCATAGTGCACGAACAAGTGTGCATATATATGACATAATATTAAATTAAATGACTTTTTTGTTGTATTTTTGTTCTCACAGGAAAATGCCAAGGATTGTGGTGGAGCATGTGGGATAGCAGTATCTCTCACTCTCTACTTTATATGTTTGGCCACTTCATTGGCTCTCCACTGAATAATAAAATATCCTTCTGCCATGACCGCTGTCTAACAGTGGACCCAAGGACCACAAAACAGGACACTTACTATGGATCTCTAGCATCAGGAATTCAACCAAAAACAGGTTTATACTACGTAGTATTTATTATTATGATTTAAAGGGATAGTTCACCCAGTGAAAGTGGAGTGACATGAGGATGAGTAAATGAAGACAGAATTACTTTTTTTTTTTTTTTTTTTGGTGAACTGTCCCTTGAATTTGCATCATAAAAAGTAGTTCTGCCCCCTATTGGACTGAATATGACACTGCACAGATATTTTTCTCAGTGGGAGCTACAGCGAGAGATATAATCTTAGATTGTCTCGTGTGACTTGATGTTATACATCAGATCTGCTATTCTCTTAATTTTTTATAATATGTTTAGGATTACGATGAATGTTTCTAATCAAATATAGAGCAGTGGCAGCTAAACTGCTCTTTATTTTCATGATGGTTACTACTTAATGTTTTTCATTGAGCCACATTTTCAGAAACTCTGTAATGAAAAGCATTTCATATGTTGTGTGAGAAGGATACAGTTTAATATTTTTTTTTAACTTATATATGTGTGTATTTTAGTATCTTTAAGCTTATTGATCCAAGATGAATAGTCTTTAAATATGGCTTGACAGTGGTTGTGAAATGTTCTACGTGAATGCATAAGATAGTGAATTATGATGGATTTACTTGGTGTTTGTATGATTAAAAGTGCAGAAAGTGTGAAAAAAAATGTATTTGAACGTTTTGTTGAAATTTGTTTATATACAAAAATGCCTATTTATAGGCCTACTATTAATATAGTATATATATACACTCACACAGACAAAGAAACTTTTTATATATAAAAACACTTGAAACACATAGACAGCACAATAAAGGCCAGAAACATTATTTATTGAACATTGACTGTTCTGACAAATAAATATGACAATAAGAGCACTGATATATTCCCCTCTGAAGTGAAGTGCTAATAACTTTAAAATGGGCGACTGATTCCGAACAAATCGTTTTGGTTTTAGACAATTTTCCTTTTTTTAGCATGTTCACCAAAACTGAGAAATTAGCATAACATTCATTGCATCACTTTGCAGCTTGAAATGGAATCGTATGAATATTCCTTATCACAAGTACAAAGTGACAGAAATGCTTCTTTGTTCTGAAACGGGACTCGTGGTATCACAGGAACCGGATTCCAGCCCCAAACTGCACTCCATCACATATCCTGACAGACAAAACGCATCAGTACATTACAAATTCATAACAGTAGAAGAATAACACCAGCACATTAAAAGTGTAATCACATATGTATTTGTGATTGATTGTCTACCTGTCTCCGCTCTGGACACCCATGGGAATGCAATAGTTGAGCTCCAGCCGAGCGATGTTCCCTAGACGCAACACAATACCCGCTCCATAAGACCAGCGGATACATTCAGCCAACTTGCTCAGGTGTGCCCTGGGTCCTTCCCCTAGTGGATGATTTAAATTATAGCAACAAATGTAAGTAAAAACATTGAGAAAAATAAAACCATTGTAGCTTTCTTTATCTCACCATAGTTGAGGTTACACAGGTTTCCGGCGTTGAGAAAGAAATGTGTCCTGAAAAGGTCTCCGAAGCCGCCTCTACCTGGCCTGAATGGGAGAGGGGTGTACAGATGAAGCCCTCCAGCCCAATACGCCTCCCCACCGAGGTAATCGCCTGTCATCAAAGTGAGAAAACAAACTTTAGTCGTGAATATTGAGATATTGAGCTTCACTGACAGAGTCAGAGTCAGTTACCTTCACTCTGAGGGCCGATGCTGTACATGCTGAAGCCCCTCACACTGGTCGGACCACCCAAATAGAACCTAAACACACGTTTAAATACAAAAACAGCATTACTTTGTGTGTTTGTGGGTTATTTTTACCATTGCCAGAGGGAATTTACAAACCTGTCAGCGATACAGGAGGGTTTGTCTCCAAGAGGCAGCAACATACCTCCCCACAGAGAGGTAGAGAGCACCTACAAAGAGAGGAAAATAAGCAAAAGGAGCCCTCTAAGACTAAGACGGTTAAAGAACATTTTTGTTGAAATAAAATAATCAAAATAAAATTAAATACTAAAAAAAATGTAAACTTATTTTCAGTGCAGAAAGTGTGAACAAATTTTTATTTATTTTTTAATTATTTAATTTTGTATTAATAATTATATATCAACTCTTGTTATCCAGAATTAGTTGCCAAGAAACATTTCTAATTTTCTTTTCTTTTCTTTTTTTTTTACATTGAATGATTAAAATTACTAAAACTAAAGAGAGCCCTCTGAAAGTGCTTAAAACATCAACAAACTATGTTGTTATTAACTAAAATTATGACTACTAAAAACATTTATGTTAATTGTAAATATGTTAACTGAAATAAAATAAAATATTAAAAATCTATATTTTCAGTTAGTTGCCATTTCTAATTTGAGCTTAGTTCAAGTTGGAGTACCACATCTACTAAAATTTGAATAAGTACTATAATAGTACATTAACGATACACCGCAATACAGAAACATAAGCAATAGTTTCCTCTACAGAATCTCACCGAGTCCCAGAACAGAGTCTTGTTGAACTGAATTTCAAAGTCTTCCTTCAGAAAACTGACATCTCCTCCAGTGTAACCTGCCAGTTCCTAACAGATGATAAAAATTAAGTAAACAATGACAATATTGGATAAACTATTTCTTACAAGGACAACTGATTCAAACAAACCTGGTTGATCTTCAATAAGGCACCTTTTCTTGGAAGAATGGTAGAATTGCGTGTATCGATGACCATTGCGTGCTATGAAGAAAATATCATATATTTAAAATCAGATATCAATGATTGTAATAACAAGTTTCAGAGAATAAACATACAGAAAGTGAGGACTTCAGGGAATGGCCACTCTCCTCCCTGACAGCGAAGGAGGCCGTACGGGCCAAACAGCCCAGCTCTCTCCACACACCCTCCCACTTCAAAGTGTGATTTGTCCTCCAGATGGGGAACTGGTGATTATAGACCAAACAATCGACAAATGAATTAGATAATATCTTACACGTATAGTAAAACTTTTGACTTTATGGGCCAGATTTACTAAACAGGGCAAATTAGCACAAGAGCACAATTCTAAACAGCAACGATGGGCGTGGAAATTTCCACAGGCGATTTACTGACAACGCGCAAATTAAAGAACACAGACGCAACATCTCATTTACATATCGACCAACGCAAAATACCAAGCACAGTGCAAATTAGGATTAATTGGATGGTTTGTGCTAGTTTGTGCTGGTGCAAGATGTTAGTAAATCTGGCCCTATATCTACTAAAACTAAATTATTTATGACATAATATTTGGTTTGTTAAAGAGAAAATAAATGTTAAAATAAATAAAATGAGATCAAATAAAATAAAATAAAATAAAATATACAAATTTAAATAATTTCAATTTTATTCAAAATAATTTTTATAAAATAAATCCTTTACACTGAACTCTGTGGAGACCCCTCTGTCCGTTTCTCTGAGTGAGCTCCATGGGAACTGGCCCGTGACTTTATACAAGTTAATGGCGAAGCTGAAAGAGTGAGTGAGTGTCAAAATTCACAAACAACCACTGAAACCTGATTACTATAAATCTAGTAATCACAGCTATACTGCACATATAAAAATTCACTCATTATTTCAAAAGGTTGATGAATTTTTGTGTAGGACATATAGACAAGATACATTTTAAATGTTTACAGTATTTAGTAAAGTAAACTCTTTTTCAATCCTTAATGAATATTATGTCAAGTTTGTTTACTAATGAGAAATGTGCTCAACTTTAATGACTAACTTAGCCAACATGACATTTCTAACAAATCAAAATGTCATTTTTAAATAGAAATCTTCACCACCAGGCCAAGAAACATACTTGCGCTCAAAGTGTCCAGGCTGGGGCTTGAAGAATGACAGGCCATATGATGTTTCCTTAGTCCCATAAGAGAACTGGAAGGTCAGCTTCTCTGCACGGCCAAAAACATTGGGCAATTTCAGACCCAGTACCTGAAATGAGAACCAGAACAACACTTCTGTAAATAATTTCGGCTTCTCAATGTAGACACATGGCCAACAGTGACGATGCAGGTGTCAGTAGCTCACCATGCTTCCCTCGTTGTTCCCAACCATGGTGTTGTAACTTCCCGTCATTCTTCTCAGCTCCTTCACCTCGAATGTCACATCTAGTCCATTCGGCAGTGCGTCAACACCTAATGTTTTGAGAGGAATTCAGACTTTGATGCATCACTTTGATTATTGGTTGTTTACCACTGGTTGTTTGCTTATTTGTCGTACCTTCAGCAGTGTCGATGACAACTTCCACATTTCTGAATATCCCCAGACGCAAAAGTCTCTGTCTGGCCTCATGTGACTTCTTCATTACCTGTAACATAATTAAATCTAGTAAAAATATGTAATACAATTTTAATAGTGTAATTTGTCCACAAGCACCATCTATCTAAAGTGATACTCACATCAATTAAGTTTTTGGCACGGAAAACTTCTGCAATCTCGTATGTTAAAATGTCTTCCTTTGTTCTTCCAAGACCATCGATGTGCACATGTTGTACTACAACCTAAACAATTGAAATACACATGAAAAGACCAATATGCCTGGCACAAAACCACATTTATGTATAAGCAGTGGATAGAACAGTCACATAAAATCCATCTCACGTCTTTATTTTCAAGAACCTCCTGTTTCTCTTCATGCTCTGGTTCTCCCAGGTCCAGGTCATCTGCTTGAACCCCCAGCTCAGGTCCTTGCATAGGAAGGGGGTCCAGACTCTGGGTCAACAGATATGTAGAAGTGAGTGAGTTATAGTGTTTTTAGACCTATTATGTCATTATATTAAGCATGCTCAGAGAACCTGATATATTTTATAAATTATCGCAGCAACACGGATAATGTGTAAAAACACAACAGATACTATAAAAGTGTGCATAGGTAAGTGTTGTACGACAGCACTAACGTTAATTTTGTTAATGGCAAATGCTATACGAGTCTGTTTAAAGTGAGAGTGAGCGTTTATATGTGCAAAGATGATTTATTATCTTATTGACAGTTACTCAGGATTAATGTGGAGTACTAAACGTTTTCCTGAACTCGGCCTGTCATTCAAAGACTCTGTTCAGAGGTCATTCCTTTAGCTTCTCCGACAACTCTGGAAAAATGCACTTACCCTGGCATGCACGGTCCCCATGTTTAAAAGACTTTTTACATTCAAATGTCCGCAATATTATAATAAACACAGTTCAGTTTAATACAGAACAATCCGCGGTCTGTCTCTCTGGCACACTACAGCAATCTCCCGGTGGCCGCCATGACACTTGGTAACCACGCCCATCGGGAATGATGATTGGCGGAGGAGGACAGAACAACTACGTCATGCTCGTCACTATTTTCCTTAAAAAAATATGGAGACAAATTGCACTTTATGTTAAATTCCATACGAATCTGTACCCTTTATCCTTTGGTACGGTCGTTTTTCAAAAATATTTTGTGAGTTTATTCGCTTTTTAGTAGAATAATGTCTACAACCTGATTACTGGTTGGTTAAGCGTTCCAGTGGGCGGCGCCAATTCCTGATTGACAGGCAGTTGCCAGACCATATCCATGGGAACAGCAAAGCGTCCTCGACTGGCTACAGAGGTGTTGTGCTCCAGTCTTTAATTTGAGCAACGACAGTGTAAATACGAATTTAACACAAGAATGCGTCCGAGGTCCGCTGTGGAGAGTGGGGTAAGTATGAAGACACTTTACTAATATAATTTCTGGATGAAAAATTGCCAGGTTGAACTGCCAAGGAAATAGGTTCTCTTAGGAAGCTACTGGCCCTTTAAATCTTAATAAAAACTTTCTATTGGTTTCAAATAAGTTAAAACTTTGTATATTGGAGACTAACATTATAATATATTAAAATAAACAGATTATATAATAATTTTAAAAAAAGTACAAAGGAAACAACCAATACTGCATTTCAAAAAAGCTGTTTAGCAAAAATATTATATTGGTTACATTCAGGTGTCACCTTCCGGACAGATGCCTCAACACTCAAGCCATATAGATCTGAGGCCTATAGCACAAGGGCTCGCCATCATCCCCAGAGCTAAGAGTGCGTCTCGGATCTCCTCAGGAGAATTCTCAAAGAGGAACACAATCAAGTCTGACTCTGGTGTGGTCTATGCTGTGTATTTTATTGGTAATGAAAGAAAAGCATGTTGTTGAGGAGATTTCTTATTTTATTACTTCTTCTTTACAGCCTCTTCTGTGCAGTCGGTGGCAGATGAGAATCTTACTTTGGTGGACATTGAGAACCTACTCGTGGAGAGAGTCAAGGACAAAAAAGAGGACTTGAAGGCTGCTTTTGAAGCCTTTGACCTGGAAGGCAACAAAGCTGTCACCAAAGGAGAGTTCAGACGTGTAATCGAGGGGTTTCTTGTACCATTCACTGAATCTCAGTTTGAGGGTCTGTTGGCAAAGGTGTGTTCATTTAGAATTACAAAAGTCACCCACTTCCTTCAGTGCACTTACTGTAATGTTATATTGTGGTACTTAAGCTGTGATTTTTTGTTCATATTATATGTTTAATATTTTCATTAATTTCAACTTCATTAAAATATCTTTACTAGATTGACTTGAGAGAAAATGGAACAATTTCCTACATCGAGTTTCTCAGAAGATACTGCAAAATTTCATCTGCAGTAGGCAGGTAATGTATGTTTTTGTAGATGTTTTTGTCAATTATTAGATTTCCTTCACACATACACTCCATTTTTAAAAGTTTGGGGTGACTAAGATAAAATACCGTAATTATCTTATGCTCACCCAAGCTATTCGATCAAACATACTGTAAAACTAACAATAATGTGAAATATTACAACCGTTTTGTGTTTCATTATATTTTAAATCAAATTTTTTCCTGTGATGCAAAGCAGAATTTTCAGCAGCCAATACTCCAGTGTTACATGATGCTTGAGAGATCATTCTAATATTCTGATTTAGTGCTCAAAAACATTTAATATAATTATCAAGGTTAAAACAGGAACCATGGCACATTTAAAAACCTTTGTAACATTATAAATGTTCTTCACTGTCACTTCTTAGCCATTTAATGTGTCCTTGCTGAATTAAAGTAATAATTTCTTTAAATATATATATAACGGACCTCAAAAGTTTCAAACAGTGTATAATATTTCTTCATATAAACAATATAAAATTTTTTAACAGAATCCCATGCAGGAGTGGAAGTTACAGAAGCTTGTCACTTGGAGAACTACAGTGTCGTCTGAAAGATAAGGTGTAGATTATAGCACGGTATTAATATTATATATACTTACCTGTTGATGTTAGTGTGTAATATCCATGATTCTCATCATTTCAGATTGGAGGCAATTTGAAAAACATCACCAGGGCTTTTCGGCTGTTTGACTACAACAGCGATGGGCAGATACAGCAACATGAGCTGCGTAAAGTCCTGGAGCGATACTGCTTTCCCATGAGTCAGCTGGAATTCCACAGGTCCCGGTTTTCAAATTAATGGAACTCTCTGAAGTATTATTGTTCTCCCCTGAATGCTATGTTTTTTGTCTTTATGTCTTCTCTTTTAGACTATGGTCACATTACAGCGTGAATAATTCGGACACAATATTTTACAAGGAGTTTCTTGAGAAGCTTGGTGTTGACTGTGAAAACTATAGAAAAATTGCACCAGATTCTATACAACTGGGTAAAGTTATATGAAATAAATTAATGTTATACATGTAATACATTAATAATTAAATCAGTTATATATTCTGATTTACACCTGCTTTCAGCACTGAATTGGGACGCTGTCAGTCGTGCTACAACAAGACCTAAAAGTAAGACAAGCGTAAGGGCTTTCTCAAGCAAATCCAGGGACAACATGGATGAAGTCCAGACCAGGTTTTTGAGCAAAGTGAGTATGACAGAGATCATTTTTATCTAAAATATATGAGAATTTCATTTAAAAAGTTTTCTATTTTGACTTACAGATAAAGAAGAATTATAGCCTTGTTGAAAAAGCTCTGCAGGCATTTGACGTCACAGACAGCGGGTTTGTCTCTCAAGAGGATCTCAGATCTGTCCTCAGTAATTTCCTCTTCCCCATGGATGATAATATCTTCAGGGAGGTATTGAACAGGTATGAGATATTAACATATCGTTTATGTACCTCCCTGAAAGCAATTCTGAAATTCATCTAGTGTTGATTTATTGTCACAGATTTGGAGTGAGCAGCACCGAGCCTGTACAATGGAGAATATTTCTCGGATTGTTCAAAGACGACATAGCTGTACAGTAAGTTGGCCATAAAGTTTTTGTTAGTATCCTATAAATAAACATTTTAATATATTGAAGGATTCTGTGCATGCAGAAGTATCTTTGATTATGCATATATTTTTAATGCCTCAATCAGGAAAGATTCTGTTCCAGCAACCCCAGACACATGTAGTATTGAAGCAATCCTACTAAACTTACGTCAACATGTTTTTGATAATCAGCCTCCTCTGACAGAAGCCTTTCTGGACTTTGATAAAGTACGTTTTGAGACTAGCTAATAAAAAGTTGTAAATTATGCACTTCAAATCACAGCTATTCATAATAATGATAACTGTTTCTGTAGAACAGAACAGGGTTTATTAGTAGAGATGAACTATGCAGGGCTCTGGAGAGCCTGAACTTCCATCTCAGCGATGAGCAGTTCACCGCTCTTGCTGTATTCTTGGATGTGGAACATACAGATGCCATAAATTACCAACAATTCCTGGACTTCCTCCATCACCAAAGACCAGTTATGGTATTATTACCTTTGCAGTACTGCATGGTCACATTTTACTTAAAGAAAGATAAGAAATATTAGGACATTATTTATTATTAGTGACATTATTTTCAAGACAATCAAGCTCATTTTACCCTTTTCTCATTACTGCAATATGCAGATTGTGATTACTGAAAAAAGGTACATTTTTGAACTCTCATAAGATTTATAAACACATTACAATATAAATGATATATTACAATAATAAGAATCATTACAAAATAATTAGAAAGACAATACCGTAATTAGGAGAGTCCAAAACTGCACTTTTGTTTACTTATTCAAAATATGACTTGACAGGTTTTGCATATATATGGGTTATTTGCAAATTTAAAATGATTCAACATATAACAACTGTTTTGTGAATTTATTCCAGGAGACACCAAAGCTCAATAAAAAGGTTTCAGAACAGTTAAACACATTGCCATCCGCAGCAACAACAACACAGAATGCTGTAAGTAACCTTCAGAGTTTTTTTATTTGTGCAATTTTACAGTATTTACCTTTACATTAAAAAAATATTTTTTTGTATATTAAGCTGCAAAATTCAATCTTAGAAAATATATCTAAGATTTATATAAAAAAAATAAGTCTATGAATCATTTATCAATCCTAGTTCATGATTTGGTGTCTCTTCAGGTGGAACAGATTCTGAAGGAGAAGCTCTCTGAGAACTATGACATGCTGATCGAATATATCACCAACATAAACCAAAACCAAAGTGACACCATCCCCCCAGAAGACCTTAGGAGATTGATTCGACAACACGGACTACCGCTGTCTGAGCGCCACTTCAGCAAGTAAGTCTCACTTTTCTGCCTTCAGTCTTACCTCTGGATACTGACTATTTCCCCTTGTTTGCTCTCAAAGGCTTTGCGAACCATTTTTGGAGGGTGAAAATGTCAACTACAAGCTGTTTTTGAAGAGCTTGGGTATTCCAGAGAAAATTGAGGGCCGCCTCAGTATCATTGAGAGGTTTGTATGATCAATAATAAGCATGAGAATTAATACGAAGCACTCAGCCCTGATGAGGAATCACACATGATAAATGTTTTTTTTTTTGGTAAAATACAGAGAGGAAAAGGCACATGAAGCCTCCATATTGAACATAAAAGCACAAGCAGTAAAGGATGTTGTCTTGAGGAAACTCAAGGACAGGCTTCAGAGACGCGGGATGTCCCTTCAGGACTATCTGATGTCCAAAAGGAAAAGCATGACAATAGCGCTTACTCTGAGAGATTTCTGTAAGGTACGATATGAGATCAGGTCAGAAAGTCATAATTATAATTCTGATAATGTGAAGGCAACATTCAATCATTGTCTTAAGCATTCAGTTCTTTACACTGATTCATGTCTCTCTTGCTTTTAGATTCTGGATGATTGTGGTATTTTCCTGGAAGGACCCCAGTTTCAGATGCTTATTGAGTCTCTTGGTTTTAATTTGGGTTCGATTTCTGTTACTGACTTTGTGGCCAAATATAAAGGTTTGATTTTTCTCAACACACAATCTGTTTTCTTAACACAAACATATGGCACAAAACCTAATTGATCAATTTCTCTTCAACACAGAAGTAACAAAACCAGAAAAGGGCGAAGATAGACAGACAAAAGATGTACAAACTTCTACTCTTTTGACTGCAGAGGACTGTCTTGCTCAATTTAAAAAGAGGATCAAGGAATATCATGGGGTATCAAAGCAAAAGATTATTTTTAATTATTTACTAATTTACTACTAAAAAAGTGTCTAAATACATTGTAGGCCACTCTATATTTAGTCCTTCTCATGGTATCAACAAATATAGCATTTTTTAAAGGCTGTAAATGCATAAAAACAACACTTGTGGCAGAATAAGTCCCAGTGCTTCAAACATGTTTACCTCGCATTTGTTTGCAGGATGCTCTGACCGCTTTCCGTCTCATGGACAAGAACCGAGATGGTGTGGTGAATCGGAATGACTTCAGAGCTCTGTTTGACAGCCTGATGTTTGTAACCAAAGAGAAGGAGTATCAGAGATTGCTTGACCTGTTGGGCCTTACGTCTGGCTGCACACTCAACTACGCTGAGTTCTACAACAAAGTTCACTCTAGCAGCAAGATGAAATCACATCACCACGATAACACCTCGTAAAAAACACTCCTCTGGAAATAATATTTGTATTTATTATAGCTGTTTATGTAACAGAAATCTTTTTTATTTATTTATTTTTTCAGGCGAGATGGCTATCCTGACACTGCATGTGACCAAATTCATGACTATTTGGCAGCCATTGCACAGAAAAGACCTTCAGAGCTCTCAAAGGTAATCTACATCCAGTCCTGGTCACTTTTTTGATGCTATATGGCAGTCGTCTTAAACAAACACTGACACCTAGTGGCCTGGATGTAGCATAATGCAAAAATATAGCTTTCAGTTACCAGTATTGGAGTAGAAATGCATTATTAGCAGGCAGCCATGTTTATAGCAAGATGTTTTATTAAGATAAACTGAAAAGTATTTGACCGGTCATGTGATCTCAAAATGGTGGCTTCCATGAGGAGACCCGCTACATGTACAAACGTTTTAATGAGGAATTAAGCATACTTTTTACGTAACAATTGTGTTGGCAGGCCTTTTGTCAGTTGGGTGACGATGTTAAAAGCATCATGACCAAAAATGGTCTAAAGCAGCTGCTTTTTAAATACTACATGCCCGTTACACCAAATGAGTTTGAAAAACTCTGGGACAGGTAAGCAACACTGATATTTCAATGAGTGTATGTGTTCCTCAGTGCATTTGATAGTTGATCCAGAATCAGTATTAGCATGGTGTTAACTAAAATATACAGTTAAATGTTCATAATTTTAACAAAATAAGAGGGATTATGAAAATTGTATGTTATTGGTTATTTAATACTGTCCTGAATAAGCTATTTCACATAACAGATGTTTATATATTCTCCACAAGACAAAATAATAACTTAATTTATAAAAATGACCCCGTTCAAAAGTTTACATACCCTTGAATCTTAATAATCTGTGTTGTTTCCTGGATGATCCACGACTGTTTTTCTGTTTTGTGATAGTTGTTCATGAGTCCCTTGTTTGTCATGAGCAGTTCAGAAAAATCCTCCTTGTCCTGCACATTCTTTGGTTTTCCAGCATCTTCTGCATATTTGAACAATTTCCAACCGTAACTGTATGATATTGAGATCCATCTTTTCACACTGAGGGCAATTGAGGGACTCGTACACAGCTATTACAAAAAGTGGAAACATTTACTGATGCTCAAGACGGCAACACAATGCATTAAGAGCCAGAGGGTGTAAACTTTTGAACAGGATGATGATGTGTAAATGTTTCTTATTTTGTTTAAAGATCATATTTCTTTTCAATTGGTACTACACTTAAGAAGCTACATAAATACTTGAATGTTTCCCAGAAGAAAAAATAAGTACAATTTACCCTGATCATCCAATTCAAAAAGTTTACACCCCCCGGCTCTCAATGCATTGTGTTGCCTTCTTGAGCATCAGTAAATGTTTTCACCTTATATAATAGTTATGTATGAGTCCCCCAATTGTCCTCCATGTGAAAAGATGGATCTCAAAATCATACAGTCACTGTTGGAAACGGTTCAAATATGCAGAAAATGTTAGAAAACCAAAGAGTGTGCAGGAGCTGGAGGATTTTTCTGAAGAACAGCAGGCAGTTGAACTGCTCGGGACCAACAAGGGACTCATGAACAACTATCACAAAACAGAAAAAATCATCCAGGAAACGACACACAGTATTAAGATTCAAGGGTATGTAAACTTTTGAACGGGGTCTTTTTATAAATTCAGTTTTTATTTTGTCTTGTGGAGGATATATAAACATCTTTTATGTGAAAGCTTATTCAGGACAGTATTAAATAAACAATAACCTGCAATTTTCATGATCCCTCTTATTTTGATAAAATTATTAAAGATTTAAATATTCTGCAAGGGGCATGTAAACATATAAGGACAACTGTATAACTCGCAAGCATTCAGAAATTTCAAATGTCTCATATCTGCTGTAAATAAAACTAAAAACTCTTTTTTCCACAGATATGATGAAGAGGGGAAGGGCTTGGTCACTCAGACAGAGTTTTTAAGAAAGCTTAAAATCACATCAGATGAAGACAGCCAATCAGATGCTTTACAAGAACAGCTCACAGAGAGGGCGATTTCCGCACCTGACCTGGAAGTTATGCTACAAAATCTTAGGTGAAAATGATCTCTATATCAAATGACAAATGTAATAGTGGATGAAAATATTTTCCTCATGCATATAGTGTTACATGGAACTATCTGTGTTTGAAGGAAGTGGATTGGGAATAAATTTGAGAGTGTGAGTGGAAGCCTTGTGCTTCTGGATAAAAACAAAGATGGTCACGTGACCGTGACGGACCTGTACTATCTCCTGCACAGACATGGATTTCGACTAAGAGAACAACAGTTCACACATCTACTGAACCTGTAACTCTCTATATCAGACATGTTCATTTACTCAAAATATGGTGAGTGTTATGAGCTACTGCATTGTTTTTCCCATTTTCTTTTTGTTTTTCAGCCTAGGCTTTGACGACAGTCTGAAGGAGCTGCCATACCTTGACTTTCTAAAGCATCTTGCTGGACCTCCAGTTTCCATTTGGTCTGCAGTCGAGCCTCCTCAAGGTCTGACTGTAGGTTCTCCAGAACCAGTGGAGGATATAGAGGAGCTGAGCCCAGAAAAAACAATACAAAGAGTCAAGGAGCTGGTTACTGCTTCCTCAGATACTCTCTACAAGGTACTGACTGTTTATATAGTACAGTATGTTAATATTGCTATAGAGATGTTTTAACCTTGAAGTGTGCTGCAGTAACAGAGCTGTGTGAAGTATTTTGTAAACACTACTGTACCAAAGGTGTGGGGTTGTTTTATTAAAAGAAATTAATACTTTTTATTTAGCAATGAAAACATTAAAAATTACAAAAACATTCAAAATCATACCAACCCCAAACTGCTGTTGTGCTTTGTTTTTTAGGTCTTCTCTGCATTTGATAAGACTGGAGATGGTATGATACCACAAACAGAGTTTCGACAAGTGCTGGACCATTTCTGTATGCGTCTCTCAGAAGTGCAGTTCAGGAAGTTGCTGTCTGAGCTGAGAATAAACGAAGGGGAGGAGATTATGGTTGACTGGAAGGAATTCCTCCATGTCTTCAACCTCTACAAACAAGAGGTCAGAAGTTTTCTATGGTTGAGTTTGTACTTTTTGCACAATATGAGGTTGTCATATTTTAGAATGGTCTAAGTTGGGTGTATAATAAAACACAATTTATTTCTTTAACTCCAACAGATGGCAGATGAATGGCTGAAGAAAATCCATAAGATGCGGTTTCCTAATCAGCCCCGACCTTTAGTCATCAGCGAAATTTTGAGGCGGGTACAGGAGGTTGTGTCGGCCCGCATGTACATTATAACAAAGGAAATGGTTGACCTCGACTACGCCAATATAAACACGATCTCCAAAACTGACTTTAAGACCATTTGTGATCGTCACTTCATGAGGCTCACCGACGAACAGGTAATTTCCAGTACCACATGAGCTTCTTTAATAGTTCCTTCAATAGCTTGAAAAACAACCAACTCTTTCAGTTTCAAGACCTGTGGAAAATGCTACCAGTTAACGGCTTTGGAAATCTGGAATATCGAGAATTCCTGAAAAAGTTCAGTGGAGAACAGCAAGGCCTGGAAAAGGCTGCTAAATCATTACCAGGTTCAGCAAGAGCAACGTTGGAGAGACCAACATCCCTCAGACGCCCCAAAACAGCACCCTGTGCCTTTAGGCGCTCTGCGGTATATTTACTTCATATGCTAATATTGGTATACATCTTCTCTTTGCATTGGATTTGACAAGTTTTCTAATGTCTTTTGTATTCCACCACCCATATCCACAGTTATCAGTGTCAGAGCAGCTTCAGAGACCCTCCACTGCGAGCAGAAGGTCCACACCACTGCTGAACTGTGAGGATGTGGAGATGAAGGTACGTTCCAAGATCCAGGACTGCTGGAGGCACATCCAGAGGAGATGCAGGCAGGCGGACCCTGAGAGGACCGGAGAGATAGATGTGGACGTATTCCTAGGTACATTGTTGAGGCTAGATATCTGTCCATTTAACAGTCACAGCAACTTTCAACTATATAAAAAGTCAAAACTAGGGAATTTTCCAAGCTTGGAAAAGTAATTGAGATTAGTAAAAAGTCATGGACATTTCTATAGTGAATATAATTTTTCTAGCTATGCTCAGATCTAAAATATTCTAGCTCTGACTTCACAAACCAAATTGTTCTTTCAAATCAGTTCTTCTCAATGAATCAGTAAAACCAGTACAGAAATAGGTCACAATGGGTCTGAATTATAATTATTTTTATATAATTATAAATAACACAATATAAAATAATATTATATATATAAATGTAAATGTTCTGTTTTATTTTTTATATAATTTCATTTATAATATATATTTATAATATAAAAATTATGAATAACATTGCATGATATATATTATATAATCATTGTAAAACTATAATAATTAATTATAAAATTATATATTTTTAATTATTATTTTTTTCTGAATTATATTCTGAAAGATTTATTAGCAAATGGGTCTGAATTATAATGATTTTTAAATACAGTATATATTTTATGTATTTTAATATAACAATATAAAAATTATCTATTATAAATTCCATTGCACGTACTGCATACAGAGTATGAATTGTTGCCTTCTGGAAGACGGTATAGATTTCAAATGTGTAGGTATAATCATTTTAAAAAGTATTTTATACCCATGTCAGTTAAAATGTTAAATAATGAATGATTGTCTTTTCAGGGTTAGTATAGGAATTCATGTGTATATTGTATGTATATTGTTATTTATGGATCCAATGGTCTTGTCAATGTAAACACCTTGAGTCCAACACAAATTTCCCCTTTGGGCACAATATTTCATTTCATTTCATTTCATGTATTTTAATATAACAATATAAAATGATCTATTATAAATTTTGTTATAATTTATATATAATTCACAGAATTTTCTTCTGAATAAATTATTAGCAAAATTAGCACTCTGAATTACAGTATTATAATTTTTATATAAATAATATAAAATACAATATAATGTAATATATATTTTGTAAATATTTTTATATTTTAGACAATTTTATTTTATAAGTAATTTAATGTATAATTTCTCTCTCTCTCTCTCTCTCTCTCTCTCTATATATATATATATATATATATAAAGCAGGTAAAATAATTATTGAACACATCACCATTTTTCTCAGTAAATATATTTCTAAAGGTGCTGCTGACATGAAATTTTCACCAGATGATGAATACATACAAGGAAAACAAAACAAATAAGTTCAGAAAGACTTGTGTCCTGTGTAATTCCATTTTATTACACATAGCTTAATTTCTGAACTCATTTGTTTTGTTTTGTTTTCTTTTCTTTGTATGTATGGATTACTTGGGTTGTTATGGACATCTGGTGAAAATGTCATGTCAACAGCACCTTTAGAAATATATTTAATGAGAAAAATGGTGACGCGTTCGATACTTATTTTTCCCACTATATATATATATATATATATATATACATATATATATATATATATATACATATAAATGCATAAAATGTGTAAAATATGACGTATAATTTGTATAATTATTATGAAATAATGTAAAAATCAAAAGGAAAATTATGAGAAAAATCATGGAATTTCATTGGCCAAAAAGTGGAAAGCTAATCATAATGTATTGCAAATGACAATGGAAAGATCACATATTCCTGTTTGTGTGTGCAGTAATTGTAGTTCCTTACGTTATATATTATATTTTATGATTGTCACATTGTTGATTGGAAATAGTGAATTTAAATTGATGTTGTGCAGACATACTCCAGGGCCTCCATATTGAGCTGAGTTCACTTGAGTTTGAGCAGCTGGCTGTCAAATATGACATCAAAAACAGTGGACGTCTCTCTTACCCGGACTTCCTGCGGCACTTTGTGCTGATGTTCAGTCCTCAGGTCAACACTTCATCCCACAGACTCAAACTGCAGCTCTCCAGGACACCAGTGAGTTTGCTGGAATTACTGCCTGCTGTCATTCTAAATATTCATATAGTTGATGAATATACTATATATATGATAATGTATAAATTGTGAATATACTCATGCAGCATTTTCTGACTTTGTCCTTCAGATGAGTCCAGGCCCACTTAGTAGCCAGTGTGCTGAAACCATGCTGAGAATCTCCAGGCCTATCCAGCTCTACTGGAGGCAGATGAGGCAAAAATTCATCGCCTTTGACAAAGAGCGCACTGGAAAGATCTCTCTTCAGGACTTCAGAGAGGTACAAAGCACTGTTTTATACTTAACACTTTCAGTTAATGTCTTGTATTTAGTCATGTAACCTTTTGCATGATTTTTTTAGGTTCTGAGACAATACAGTGTGAATCTGTCAGAGGAGGAATTCTTTCATTTCACTTCTTTTTTTGACAAGAACCTCACAGGAAGGATTTCATACAATGATTTTCTGCGCATTTTCCTTCAATGAGTGCAGATTCATCTGTTTATTAGTTTGGAGTGTCATATTGCACTGCTTTAGCAACACTGATGTCACAGTTTTTTAAATAAAAAAATAAACTGATTATTCTAATCCTTCATTTATGTTGTTTTTATTTATATAGAAAGAGAATATGTTTATAATAGGAACTTTTATGTAATTTTAATAACAATTTCAAATGATATATTATACCTTTCGTATTTTATATATAATTCAATTAAAAATAAATTCTGAAAAAATAAATCATATTATATTCAGTCGTATTTTCTTACTGAAAAAAAAAATGCAAGAAGTTATTATTTGGAATAACCAGTATTTAATGGTATTATGGCAGTGAGTTTTGCTCACAACCATGAAATGTACTTTCAAAACACAATCAAGGCTTTCAAGATCACTAATGTTTCACTCGATCACAACGTTCTCACCATGCAATGCTGTTCTTCCAGTACATGACCCCTGTGATTGCAACACACTGTTTCGCAATCGTTAGAACGTTACCAGATACTATCAGTGTTAATGACTGACCTTCATTTGGACTCACTGTAAGTTATTGCACTGCATAACCTCAGGTATTCATATGTTGAAGAATATGCAGGGATCTGCTAAAGAATGGAATATCTCTTTTGCTGGCTGTGGATTTCTGATGGCTTACTACTGTGGAGTCTATAGCTGTTTATTTGAACGGGCCCCGTTTCTTCTTAAGGGGGTGAAGAAGATTTGTGGGGCTTCATCTGGTGCTCTCATGGGTGCAATACTAGCATGCCAAATGTCTCCAGGTATGTTTAACCAATTATTTCTAGTTTAAAAACTTCACACAAGTTGTAAAAGACAACAAAAAAAGGTTTATTGAAGGCATTTGTCATGAATCCAAAAGACAAATCGTTCACATTCACAATTAAATGATAGTAAATAGTAGTTTTAAAATCTAAACATATTTCAGAAGACTCATTAAAGATAGAAAAACCCCTATTTAATTCATTTGGATGACTATTATATTGATTAATATTGGTGATCCTAAAGGAAATTCCATTTTGAAGCTAAATGCTGTGAATATTTGCTGGAAATGTCTCGAGAGGCTCGGAAAGGCACCCTGGGTGCTGTGCATCCCTCCTTCAACCTGCTGAAGATAGTACGAAACTTCCTAAATCGTGACCTGCCCGATGATGCCCACCTACTCGCCAATGGACGGCTGTTTGTGTCACTCACGCGAGTGTCAGATGGGACAAATGTGTTGGTGTCTGAGTTTGACAGTAAAGAAGATATCATTCAGGTGAAGTCAACTGCCTTTTGTGTCCTGCATGATGAATAGATAAGTGTTAACGAGGCTTTATGATTTACACATTGCTCTCTGTCTACAGGCTCTGATTTGTAGCTGCTTTTATCCACTGTACTGTGGTGTGATACCTCCAAGCTATCATGGAATAGTATGTAGCCGTTTGACTATTTTTGTGATACATTGGCAATAATTGTCAGTTTTTCAATTACATGTGCTCTTACTAATATTTTATTAGTTTTGATGTTTTGCTGGCTTTATTATCTTACTGACACCTAGTGGTGTGAATGAAGCCTCAGAATTCAGAGTTTACGAGCTCATATTTGCGATAAAAAAATAAAATAAAAATAAAAATGGCGGAAACAGGCTTCCGAGAGAAAAAATTCTGCTGGTCACGTGACCTCAACATGAGGCGACCCGCTCCGTGTAAATTAAAATAGCTTTTTCTACGTGAATGTACATTTTTTTTTGTTACATATTTTCAAGATTATTTTCTTTATATTTTAACGTTCTGATTAGGAAAATAATTACTGAGTGTCTTTTATTTAGTTAGCTGTAATTAAATGCAAATTAAATTAAAGTTTCAACCATTTTTAAAAGTTTTTCCCCATCTTATCTGTTTTCAGAGGTATGTAGATGGAGCATTGAGTGATAACATGCCTTTCTCTAGTCTGAGGAACACAATCACCATCTCGCCCTTTTCTGGAGAGAGCGACATCAGTCCTTATGGAAACCCTTTTTACTTCCATGACATATACTACAATAATGTCAGCATTCACATCAACTTCATTAACGCACACCGAGTGGTCATTGCATTTTTTCCTCCAGAGCCAGAGGTAAATTTTTTGAATGCTTGATTTTCAAAAACATACTTAGTCTTAGGCCCACATCTTGTTGTGGTGTTTCGTAAGGTCTTGGCTGAGATGTGTCAAAATGGATATGAGGATGCTTTCCTTTTTTTAAAAGAAAATGGTGAGTAGCCTTACACTCATCTTGAAGATGATGTTTGGGGTAATTGTGTGGTTTTTAAGATCTAATATTGTTTTGCTTACCAGAACTCCTGAAGCTCACATGGCCGCTGTCAGAGCTGACCCTAATTGATGAACTGGAGAAAATTCCAACATCTAAGAAATATATTAGTGAAAACAAGCTAAGAGTGACTGAGAACTCTAAAAACATCCTTCCAGAGTCCATCAAAAAAGGTAAGACAACAAATAACTTACATCCAACACCATGAACCAGTAAATCTAAAAGATAATATGAGAAAAAATGATATTTTTTTTCACCTTCTCCAGTATTTTGTAAGGCTACCATGAGGGAGAATGAAAAAATAAGATATCCTCTCTCAGTGAAGCTGGTTTACTGTCTAATGTGGTGCATTTTGCCAGTGGAGATGGCATACATAATGCTTTTAAGGTATACTGAATATGTAAAAAATGAGTAAAATTTAAACATAAAAGTCTTATGATTAACATGCTGAGACCCTGACTGTTTTTTAGGCTTGTTGAGTGCGCCCCAGAGATGTCGTCATATCTGCTGTGGATGTGGCAGATGTTAATGAGAACGATTGGACAAATATTGAAGAAAGCTTTCTCAATAAGGTTTGAAAGATATTACATGTCTAAATAATCCAAAAATTAAGTGTGATGTCCCTAAACAAGAATTTCTGCCTTCAGTTATTTATGCATACAGAAATATCCAACTCTTCCCTAACTCCCTTCAACTTCAAACCCAACTCACTGACCAGCACCACCTCTTGTTCCTCCTCTTCTTACATACACTGTGTAAATACTTTAAATAAAAAGGCTTCAATAACCTTTTGAATCTTGATTTGTATGTAATCACACCACTTTAACTTACTTAAATTGCCTCTAAATGAAAGATTTGAGATCATTTACAAAATGAACGTCAGATGAATTCTTGTGTTTAGTGCGTTTACGTATAATCTCTTTAAAAAAATATACAATTAAACATTTTCTACCAGTTTACAAGCTTTTCTCACTAAAATATAATATATAATACTAATTACTAATATAGAAATAAATGTACAAGCAGAAATGATCATAACTGTATTTTAATGAACAAAAAAAGATAATCATGTTTACAGAAAGGGTAAAATAAAATAAAAAAAATAGCACCAAGTAAAAGCATGTGGATAAATCCATAAATTATGGCATGTTCAGGATTAGTTCACTTATATAAACGGTCATACTGTATTGTATTTTACAGTACTGAAGGTTGTTGTGTACATTTGTTTAAAAAGTGATGCTGATGCTTCCTCATAAGGAACACATTTAAAGACATTTCCAATATACAGTCACCAGTAATTGTGACTTTGTCTTGCAGTGGCTCCATAAGAGTCCTTCCAACATGTAAAAACATTATGATAGTAACAAAACATTATTTAAATGTTATCCTCACAGATTTTGCAATATGATTTTTAAAATGTGCACTTTAAAAAGATTTGGGTAGTTACACTTAAAATATTACTACAAAAGCAAACATAATACATCCCATCTAAAATATCAAATGAAATAATAGTGAGCGCTCCTTATGAACAAATCAAGTATCAGTCCCTGATATCACATAATGCAATAAACCAGTGCTCAGAACCTCGTACACTAAACTACCAAAAATAACGTCAATGACTCTAAACCAATAAAGTAAAAGATGAGTATATTCTCCAGTTCCATAGAAATGCTAATTCCTAAAAGGTCTAATTGAAATTCATAGTAAAAACTGTTCTTTTCTTTAATAAAGAGGCATTTGAGATCTCAAAGGCCCGCAAATTGAAGTTCAGAGGTACAGTTTCTTTAAAAGCACAGCAGCCATTGGATTCTCCTTGTGCATGTTGGGTCACCTTGCTTGATACTGTGATTCCTCAAATCGGTCCTGAAATTATAACGTAACAGACTGTCACAGCAACGCACAGGAGAAAGAAACCAATGCCCCAAAGACTTCTGGATTCGACTGAGAGAAGATAAGAGGCACAGCATCTCTGGAAGAGCACAGGAACCGGCAGACTTCGTCTGAAGTCCCCCAGAACGGTCCTTCCTCATACACCCCAGCTTTGGGCTTGAGAGGAGCTGCCGATGTCTGGGATCTGATCGGCAAAAGACTGCGTCATCCACTGACCATCCTGAACCTGGCTAGCCGCATTTTGATTCGTCGGCGCCTTCTCCACTGCGTCAGCTGGAGGTATGAAAACAAAAATTGATTTTAAACATCTAAAGACCCCTTTGACTTTCATTGTATGGACAAAAAGATGAAAGATAGTACCAACCTTTCTCCTCAGATGTGGAGAAGTTACAAAATCCATTGCTTTGGCCTCCTTCAGGTGCCGATTCTCCATACGCTCCTCCGAAAGCTGCTTCATAACCAGGATCATACTGCTCTTCCTTGATGGCCGTCCTCTTAGCGTCCTCTGTAAGACAGAAGGTAGATAAAGTGGTCAAGTACAGTTCATAATTGTGTACATCAGGAGGGCAATCATAAATGGTCTGCTTGTACCTTTGGCCATGCCGAGATCAAACGAGTAGTTCACTTCTTCTACCTCCATGGGCTTCGCAACCCCCTTCAGCTGATCTCGGAGCTCTCTTAGCTTGATGTAAAAATGCACTTTGTCCTGAGCACGAGGAAACTGAGCACAGCGGGCGCTGGAGGAAGGCATCAGGTACAACGCCTACAGAAAACCGTAACATACACCATATGACTCATATCTGACCAAATTTTGCTTTTGCTTTTTTTTTTTTTATTGCAGTGAACCAAAAAATGGTTTCTTACCGTCTCAGAGTCAGGAATCCTGTGAGGCTGTAGGCCAAATTCAAGTGTTTTGGGCTTCTTCCCAAATATCTCCCTACAGAACATTTCATATATACCTAAAACAAAAGTAACTGTCAAATGCACGCCTTCATATCAGTTTGTATTCTGTATTTGTGTTTGAATACTTACATTTTCCATTAAAAACTGCTATGAGTGGCTTGAATTTCTTTAGCTTTTCCACTAAGATTTTACCACCTTCTCGAAGCTCCTTGCTGCAGAAGGTGACAAGAAAAACTATTTAGAAGAGAGGAACATCACTACTTCCAGTAAAGAATGACAGTAGAGTGACAATCTACCGCACCTAGAGAGATCTTTGCTTCCTGGTGTCGCTCTTTCTACCATATTTGTGAAGCCGATGCCATATTTCTCAGGCAAACTCTCATCATCCATGTGATTTAGCAGCTTATCTGTGAATCCAGACAGGAACAGACACTTCCCTAAAAGATTGACAAGAACAATTATAGTTTAATAATTGAAAGTTTAGAGTTTTGACTGGTTTTGTGGTCCGGGGTCACATTTTATATTCGAATATTTTTAAATATATTATAATAAATGTTATTTAATATTAGAATATTTATGTATTTACAGTATTATCATATTAAAAATACTAACAGTATAAAATCATTTTACATTGGTGGTCGTACAACCACTTTTTAAAATGTTAATATAATAATTGAATTTTATATGCATTTATTAAAAATAATAACAATAACAGCATTGTTATTATTAACAAAGACATAAAATATCTCTTTATACTGAAAGATAATAAT
Organism: Onychostoma macrolepis; assembly: GCF_012432095.1. NCBI lineage: Eukaryota > Metazoa > Chordata > Actinopteri > Cypriniformes > Cyprinidae > Onychostoma > Onychostoma macrolepis. Next base: position 12,445,174 of record NC_081179.1, on the reverse strand, counting down.
GTTAACATAACGGTTTTTAACAATTCCTTTTAAACGTGAATATAAGCAAACTGATATATATATATATATATATATATATATATATATATATATATATATATATATATATATATAAAATCAACCTTTAGAATTTCTCTTTTATATTTGTAAACAACCTTTTATATTAATATATTACAAACTATTAATATATTAGGGCTGTCAAATCTATTAAATCGCATCCAAAATAAATGTTTTTGTTTACATGGTATATATGTGTGTACTGTGTATATTTATAAATAATGCACACACATACATGTATAGATTTAAGAAATATTTACGTGTGTATATATTCATATTTATATATATGATTTATATTATATTAATATACATTACATATTTCTTAAATATAAACGTGTGTGTATTTATGTATGCATATAAATATATACAGTACATACACATATAATGTAAACAAAAACTTATTTTGATTTGACAGCCCTACAATAGATTTAAAACAGAAATTATAAGACTAAAATAAACAATATAATAACATTAAAATCTCTTTTACATTAAAGCATAATATAACAATAGAGATGTTAAAGTTAAAAATGAGTAGAATTGAAGTCTACTTACAAAAATGGTTTCCTGGTCCAGGGAACCATCTTCCAATGTAGGCCGCCATCAACCCTGGATTAATTCCGATCTGCATCATAAATATAAGATTCATTTCAGACATTTGGGTTCAATGCCATCTTTGGTTTAACATTCTTCATTGTTAAAAGGCAACTTCAGAGAAAAGCCATAAAAACGTACAATGACATAGTCCAGATTGGGGATAAGAATGTCAGGCAGTGTTTTCTTCATGACTTCCTCCTCCGACATGCCCTTAAAGCGATCGACTTTCCTCTTGACTTTCTTAAAGGTTTCGTCAATCTTCTCCTGTCCTTCAGCTGGCGGAGCCTCCTTATCCTCTTTGGCTTTCTTGGGTTTAGGTCCCGGTTTGGCTTTAGGTTCGCCTTTGGCTTTAGGCTCTTTGCTCGCAGCCCTTCCTCGCTTTCCTTTAGCAGGTGCTTAAATGGGGAAAAAAACACTTTTGACTCACTAATTGCTACATGAGAGAATGTATTCAGTCTGCTGAGCTCAGCTCTAATGTTTGAAAACACAGAGTCCTGGATAACTACCTTTCTGTGCAGCCGCAGGCTCCAGTTGGGCGGCATCCTCTGGGTGTACAGGCATCTGCTGCATGCCTCCATCTTCTCTGGGTCCCTCCATCATAAAACCAGCATTGCCATTAGCCATGTGAGGATACTGAGCCTGAAGAGCCTGCAGATGCTGCTGAGCTGACTGAACCCTAGTTCAGAAATAAAACAGGGACTGACTGAGTTGTCAGTCCAACTTAGAAAAAGTCCATCTTAAAAGCATATATTTAACAAGATGCAAAATAGAGATTTTTAATCAGTTTGACCAATATTCTGTACCAATGTAGTGAAGACATGATTAACCCAACACTGCGCATTAAACAGAAAACAATGGTGTTTACAGGTAAAGAAACTTATTTATTGTTTTATTTGCATAATTACTCCTTCACTCAACAAGAAATACAAAAAGATTAAAATACATTTACAACTATTTAGGTCACATATTTACCTTTGCATAAATATAATGGGATGATAATATAAAATGTGTATTAATTATAGTTCATTATAAAACTATGTGAGACCCTGGAACACAAAACCAGTCTTAAGTCGCTGGGATATATTTGTAGCAATAGCCAAAAATATATTGTATGGGTCAAAATTATCCATTTTTCTTTTATGCCAAAAATCATTAGTATATTAAGTAAAGATCATGTTCCATGCAGATATTTTGTAAATTTCTTACCGTAAATTTATCAAAACTTAATTTTTGATTAGTAATATGCATTAGGGCTGGGCGATATATCGATATATTCTTTATAAGCGATACGATATGAGGCAATACCGTTCATATCGATATACAGTAGTTTGAAAACGAGCGCATCTGAAAATGCAGCGGAGGACACAGACTGAGCTACTGCAGAGAAAGTGCATAATAAAATTGGTTCTAAACACGTGACAAAATTTATATGAAGGGCTTTAAACTAATAGGCTTCTATATCTTACGAGTTTTTAGTTTCAGTTTAAAATGGCTCTGACAGAAAGGCTGCGTGTGCCGCTAACAGAGATGCTGTTTTTCTACATGCATAACTTACATTTCATCTTTAAATGTTAGAAAGCCATGGAAATATTTCCATTTTGCTGTCAGAAGTGCGTGAGCCTTCTGCTTTGAGATTCTCCGCTAAACTTCACAGACTTCATTGAACGAGCGCCGCCACGCGCATGCGCGCCAAACAGACGCTCAATGTAATAGGAGCGCAATAATTCTGACTAAAATATACATTTTGCTGAAATATTTGTAGTTGGACAATAAATGTGTCATATGTAGAATTTTAAACCTACAAGTGAGTGTATTTGTATGCATTGCTAAGAACTTAATCTGGACAACTTTAAAGGCGATTTTCGCAATATTTCGATTTTTTTTTTGCACTCTCAGAATCCAGATTTTCAAATAGTTGTAGTTCGGCCAAATATTGTCCGATCCTAACAAACCATATGGAAATTTATTTTATAATTTGAAATTTTATTTATTCAGCTTTCAGATGATGTATAAATCTCAATTTTGAAAAAAATGACACTTCAAGACTGGTTTTGTCGTCCAGGGTCACATATAACTATTATAATATTTTTAAAATAAAAATGTAAAACTAAAATAAACAAATATAATTTCATAATTAGAAATAATTTTAACATATCACTTGACAGACACTTAAGTCTTATTGAACAAGAAACACTTAAAAATTAACAGTTAAACAACACAAAGCAAAGATGAAAATACATGTGCAAACATTTTTTGATTTCAAAACTTTGCGTAAATATGTTATATATAATAATAATAGTAATATTAGTGATTTGTTAATTATAGTTAATAAACCATAATTGACATAACTATAAAAACTTAATTTTCATTATTTTTTTTAAATGAAATCAAACATCAAAATAATAGTTTAATAACTAGAAAACATTTCTACCTGTCCGTTAACAGAAACTTAAGTCTTATTCATTAAGAAATACTTAGCATTTAGCAGTCAGTCAACATAAAACAAAGATGAAAATACATTCACAACCATGTAGATTGCAAAGCTTATAATATATGCCATAATAAAACGAATTTATTCAGTATTAATTAATTATTAAACCACAATATATTTCATAATGGCTATAAAGTTTGTAATATTTTTAAATAAATGTATAAAATAAAAATACAGTTTAACTGACACATCAACATAATAACTGCATCTCCTTTACATTGGAGATTGTCTTATATAAAGCAGGTGCAACTTCCATAAAGAGATATGGAGTTAAACTATATCATTAGAGAAGTCGAGTCATTAATGCAACCCTGCAAAAAGAACATATTAATAATTGCAGGAACGCATCAGTTTTCAAAACAAACACAAGTGGCAACACCAAGGCAGTTTCTTCGTGTAAGCTGGCCAATAACTTGTTATTGTTGCTTGTTTCGTGCATGGCGGTACAGACTGGTTAGTAGCATTAAAAAAACAGACTAAAATGCTGAATGTTATTATAACAGCATAAGAAAATCAGTGGGATCGTAATTAATCTTGGCGCCAATTGACGACATATGGGGACACTCACCATTGTTGGAGGTATTCCGAGGGGGCATGAGGCAAAGATCCATAGAGCCTTTCATCCATCTCTACGGGATTTACTTAAATAAATTAATATTTGTGTTCATTTCAACAGCAATTTCAAGTGGTATTCTCACAGGGCAATATTTATTACCAGCCCTTTTACTTATAGCTTATTTTATAGTTTTATAATAAATAGGTTCAATTGTACATAAATGCATTCCTAAACTTAGTGAATATCAAAACATATCCAGCCTAGTCTGGCTTAAGTGTACAAACCAGATCAGAAAAGGTTCTGTGTGCTGGATTTTAAACACACTCCACGTAATCATCCAACACATCTCACTCTTACTATATTTGACACATCCAGTAATTAAAACTGCGATACTGAGCAAACTAATCTAAATTTAGTAATAACATCATAATCCAGCGGCACAAATACAGGCAAACGGCTAAGATCCTTTATTTTACATAAATGTAAAAACCATATGTGATACTGTTAGCATGTTCGGCTAATACTGGCCTAGAGTGCCAATTCATTGAGCACAATGAATGATGGTAGCTAGCTAACTGTGCAGAGCGCTTCTATCGGCATAAAAAGCATTTATATAGTGTAATTAATAAAATTAAGCTTCATTTGTATATGAATACATACCGTTGTGATACGATTAGAACGATAGTCCACTGAAATGTTGATTTTTCTCGTTTTAGGAACAAAACCGGTGAAAGCAACAAAGACGACACCAGCAGCGAGAAATCAATTTGACAGTGGAGCATACCAAAAGCACCCGTATTAGGGGCGTTTTGGGCGCAGTATGTCTGTTTCTTCCGTTAAATATAAAAAGAAAAACAAAAAAACAGAAATTAAGTTTTATTATTGCATATTTTAAATGTAAAAACTAAAAATCTACGGTAGGCTATTAGTTTTATCTTAATTTCATTATTAAGATAAAAAATCACACCCCTCTAAAGCTAATAGTGTGACCTCCGTCTCCTGTGACATTTAAACGCTTCAAAGCGTGCTTCCTATTGGCTGCGCTTCAATAAATAAGAAATGCCTCTTTCCCGTTTAGCAAATGTCAAAATAAAGATCTTCGGTTGTGGCGACTTGCACCTTGCAAAACATATTTCTTCATTGATTTCTCAACAACGAAGATTATTGTCGCGGCTTTTATTTCAGACGTTTTAGAAAGATTTGTAATTTTAATTTTAATTGTGACAATAACTAATACATGAGGCTTTTATTTGGCCCTTGAACGGTTCCATTAGTAATACATACATATAAAAAATAAAACACAACTTACAAAATGACATACATAGTACATAGTTCTCACAGCAAAAATTAAGCTGGATTATGATGTGACAGGTATAAATGGTACTAAACAGTTATGCACACTGATTGCAAAATAACAAAACACAATTCTAAAAAGAGCATTCAAAATGAGGTAAATTGAGTGATCTGTATTTAATAAGCACCATAACGTGGGACTGAGCATGCCATCTGCAATACTACCATAAATCCATGCACTGGGGACATGCACAGTGATAAACCTCTTCCAGAGTCCAGCCATGGTTTCCATTAGGAATTTGTTGCACTGAAATACTCATATAAAAAAATAAAAATGTGATTGTGAAATAATTCAAATATCACAATAACACACAACTTCAGATAATGGGAATACACACTACCAATCAAAAGTTTGGGTAAGATTTCTTTTTTAAAAAAAGAAGTCTCTTATGCTCACCAAGGCTGCACTTATTTGACCCAAAATACAGTAAAAAGAGTAATATTGTGAAATATCATTACAATTTAAAATAACTGTTTTCTACTTGAATATATTTTAAAATGTAATTTATTTCAGTGATTCAAAGCTTTTGAAAATTCAGCATCGTTACTGCAGTCTTCAGTGTCACATGATCCTTCAGAAATCATTGTAATATGAAGATTTGCTGCCCAAGTAATATTTCCTATTATTTTGAATGTAGACAAGTGAAAAAAAACAGTGCTGCTTAATATTTTTTTGTGTTCAAATTAACAGTATTTGTTTGAAATGCATACTTGCTGAACAGAAGTAATAATTTCTTTAAGAAAAAAAAATCTTATTGACCCCAAACCTTTGAACGGTAGTTTATGACTGAAGTTTTCTTAAAAGAATAAAAATAGAGGCACAAAAGTAACAAATGTCTCAATCAGAAAGTCTCGTGTTTCATCTTCATTCACACTTTCACACACTGAAATCACATACATCACATAATTCAGGTAACAACTCAGAATCAATCACTCAGAAACAGGTAAAACACATTAAAATATTAAATAAAACAATTTAAAAAAATGTTTAGTTGGTCCTTCTCAGTACACACAGTGTAGACAACAGTCTTTGTGCGATAACTACTTTTCTCAGGCTGTTCAGTTGCTGTTGCTACATCTGATGTCTGGAATCTGGTCTGCAAACGGCTGCATTGTCCACCAGTTGTCTGATACCTGGTCTAAAGAATTTTGACTATTATTACAAGCACCTGACACAAAATTGTTCACATTCTTTCCGTGCACAATATTTATATACCTGTGTCTGTAGAAGGCTGGACCTCAAATGCTTGCTGTGGGTGCTGCTGTGATCCATGGGCACAGGTCTCTTCATATCCAGGGTCCTGCTGCTCTTCTTTGATTGTGAGTCTTTTGGCATCCTCTAGAATAAACAACGACAAAGGACGTTGGTTAACAACTTATATTTTTTGAACAACACAAGAACTGTTTTCAATTGTGAAACTCTTCACCTTTGGCCAGAGTCAGATCAAATGTGTAGTTTGTCTCTTGGATCTCTTGAGTCCTCCCCACTCCTTTCATTTGATCCCTGAGCTCCTTTAACTTGATGAAGAAGTGCACTTTGTCCTGAGCACGAGGAAACTGGGCACAGCGTGGGCTTGATGATGGCATCAGATAGCAAACCTGGACAATAGAAGCTCATATCTAATCAATATGCAACTATAAACAGGAACATTAATCCATCAAGAAAGAAGCTCGTACCGTCTCCGTTTCTGGCACTTTGTAAGGCTGCAATCCGAACTCTAAGTTCTTAGCCTTTACTCCAAAAATCTCCTTGCAAAATGTTTCGTAAATACCTGAAATATCAAACAGGATTAACTTTCATCATAAGTAAGAGTTTAGACTTAAGTCAATAGCAAACCGACAACTTACATTTTCCATTGAACACAGCGATTAAAGGTCTGTACTTCTGGAGCTTTTCCAAAAGCTGGTGGCCACCTTCACGGATCTCTTTGCTGCAAACCAACACTCAAGATATTCAAATGTATTCATATCAAGCATTTCCTTGGACGTAAAGCTCATTTTTAAGGTGCGGTCCTGTTGCATTGTTTCAGACTTTCCAAAAAGGTCCATTCTCTATTGTCAATAGTTTATCAAAGTATGACGCTTTGCCTGCATAGAAGTCACTTTCAAACTAAGCTGCTTGAATATGTTGCGAAACCTGCTTGGGGAAATCTTTCACCCTCACTTCGTTTTCTTTCACCCAAATTTCGTTTGCAAAATTTGTCTGAATGACCATGAATGTGCCCACACCTTTTACACGAATAATGTAAATGTTAAAGTCTTACTTTGATAGGTCTTTACTCCCAGGTGTAGTCCTCTCCACCATATTGGTGAAACCAATGCCATACCGTTCAGGAAGCATCTGATCATGCATGTGGTTGAGCTGTTCATCGGTCAGACCGGACAGAAATAAGCACTTCCCTATCAGACGTTCAACAAACCATTAAAAGACAAGCATAAGTATATAAACATCCTTTACAAACAAGAATCAGCTGAATAATACATACAAAAATGGTTCCCAGGATTTGGATAATGCCTTCCCTTGAAGGCTGACAAAAGTCCAGGATTGATGCCGATCTGTAAAAGTAGCAATGAGTTTATACACTTTTGTTTGTTTGTCTCACACACACATATATATACATATACACATACTACATATACATATATAACATACATACAGTGGGGGAAAAAATGATTTGATCCCCTGCTGATTTTGTACGTTTGCCCACTGACAAAGAAATGATCAGTCTATAATTTTAATGGTAGGTTTATTTGAACAGTGAGAGACAGAATAACAACAAAAAAATCCAGAAGACCGCATTTCAAAAAATGTTATAAATTGATTTGCATTTTAATGAGTGAAATAAGTATTTGACCCCTTCTCAAAACATGACTTAGTACTTGGTGCAGAAACCCTTGTTGGCAATCACAGAGGTCAGACGTTTCTTGTAGTTGGTCACCAGGTTTGCACACATCTCAGGATGGATTTTGTCCCACTCCTCTTTGCAGATCCTCTCCGAGTCATTAAGGTTTCGAGGCTGACGTTTGGCAACTCGAACCTTCAGCTCCCTCCACAGATTTTCTATGGTATTAAGGTGTGGAGACTGGCGGCCACTCCATGACCTTAATGTGCTTCTTCTTAATGTGCTTCTTCCTTTGTTTCCTTGGCCGTGTGTTTTGGGTCATTGTCATGCTGGAATACCCATCCACGACCCATTTTCAATGCCCTGGCTGGCTTCAATGCCCTGACCCTGACGGTACATGGCCCCGTACATCGTCCCTTTGATGCGGTGCAGTTGTCCTGTCCCCTTAGCAGAAAAAAACCCCCAAAGCATAATGTTTCCACCTCCATGTTTGACGGTGGGGATGGTGTTCTTGGGGTCACAGGCAGCATTCCTCCTCCTCCAAACACGGCGAGTTGAGTTGATGCCAAAGAGCTGGATTTTGGTCTCATCTGACCACAACACTTTCACCCAGTTCTCCTCTGAATCATTGGCAAACTTCAGACAGGCTGTACATGTGCTTTCTTGAGCAGGGGGACCTTGTGGGCGCTGCAGGATTTCAGTCCTTCACGGCGTAGTGTGTTACCAATTGTTTTCTTGGTGACTATGGTCCCAGCTGCCTTGAGATCATTGACAAGATCTTCCCGTGTAGTTCTGGGCTGATTCCTCACCGTTCTCATGATCATTGAAACTCCACGAAGTGAGATCTTGCATGGAGCCCCAGACCGAGGGAGATTGACAGTTATTTTGTGTTTCTTACATTTGAGAATAATCGCACCAACTGTTGTCACCTTCTCACCAAGCTGCTTGGCGATGGTCTTGTAGCTCATTCCAGCCTTGTGTAGGTCTACAATCTTGTCCCTGACATCCTTGGACAGCTCTTTGGTCTTGGCCATGGTGGAGAGTTTGGAATCTGATTGATTCATTGCTTCTGTGGACAGGTGTCTTTTATACAAGTAACAAGCTGAGACTACATTTAAAAGGGTGCTCCTAATCTCAGCTCCTTACCTGTGTAAAAGACACCTGGGAGCCAGAAATCTTGCTGATTGATAGGGGATCAAATACAAATCAATTTATAACTTTTTTTTAAATGCGTTTTTCTGGATTTTTTTGTTGTTATTCTGTCTCCCACTGTTCAAATAAACCTACCATTGAAATTATAAACTGATCATTTCTTTGTCAGTGGGCAAACGTACAAAATCAGCAGGGGAACAAATAATTTTTTCCCCCACTGTACACACAGTATATAGATAGATATAATTGTATAGATTATAAATGTACACTTTTTCATAATTTACACACACACACACACACACACACAAATATAAATAAACATAGATTAATTTAGATTATAAATTAATTTTAAATAAACATTTAGATTAATATTAAGATTACTATTAGAATACATAAAAATAGACCAATATGAAAAAGAAACTTACAATCAGCATGTCAAGATTATGTGTGATGACGTCTGGCAGCTTTCTAGCCATGACTTCCTCTACTGACATCCCGTTGAACCGATTTAACGTCCTCTTTGCTTTCTTGGCAGCCTCTTCAGCTTCCGTCTTCTCCTTTCCTTCACCTTTTGGAGGCCTTCCCCTTTTCTTTCCTTTTGCTGGAGTCGTTGGAAGGGCTGCAAACCAGATGTTTAATAAATTGAGCTGCAGAAACGTCCCAGTTAAAATACACTGCGAGGATGGAAAAGCTCGTACCTGGTGGTTGGGGAGAGAGTTCATGAGGCTGCTGAGGTTGATCCAGGTATAGATCTTGATGCACTGAAAGATCAGTCATGATTTTGTCCTCCACAGGTCTCTCGGCGTATTGGGTGGCATTAACCATCTGGTGGTACTGCGGCACCTGTTCTGCCTGGTACTGCTGAGGATTGGTTTGATACCTGAGAAAACAAAATTACAAAGACAAAGATACTGCACTTACTTCAAAACCTATGGCAATAATCTGATCTTTTTCTTGTCAGTGTTTACACATTTACCATACACCTTGATATCCCATTTTGATAGCATTTGTTGGAATCACAGTATACACATCACTAATTTATATAAAACAAACAAGAAAGCAACTCTTTTGGGATCTTTTGGGGCTGGGCAAACTCACCAGTACTGAAGATAATCCATAGGGGCCGTCAGAGATGAATACTGCCTTTCTTCCATCTTAATTGGTGGTCTTACTTTAATAGATTAATATTCATGTTTATGTTACTGATTTGGCAGCTGGTAAACCACACCTCCCTTTGTTTCATCTCTTCTGTTACTGTCCTATTTTCATTATGCTTAGCTTATCAATTAAACGTCACAGGATAATATAAAATACTCACTTTATCTAAAAACATACACATTTCAAAGACTGTTCAACCTCTGTAATGTGCAGCACTGTAGGATGCAGCTAACTAGCTCGTTACACTCAATAAGCTAAGAGCTGTGTGTGGACCATTGACGGAATACAAACATTAAAATCACTCGTTTCTTCAAATACAGATATCATTTTCTGCGTTAGTATTATGAATCTTACCTGCCATATATATTCTTCAGACCTTTTCTGGCACATTTGAGTATTTAGTGCGGAAAAGTAAAATCTAAATGATGCTACACATGATGAATGAAGCCGGTGTAAGTAAAAATGTCAACAAAGGTAAAGGCTAAATTCAAAATAAAAGTCCTTAGTTTAATGCACGGTAAAGCGGTACAGCTGCATAGTTTTTGGATTCAAAGCTTTTCATTTTTAAAAAAAAATCTAATTATTATAGATGACGATGTGAAAATTAACATGATAAAACATTAATACGAGCAACCATCCGTGCCGAACTTAAATCCATACTTTTATACATTATACAATATATATACATTTTATACTTTATACAAGCATTGGTTTTTCTAATGGCTGGCTTCACATTGTTGGACTCGACCATTATTTACAAAGGAGGGGTCTTGTTTTTCTCTTCATACATTTGTATATAAAACGCATCTTATGGGGTGCTTGAAATTACTAAGTGTTCAAATACGTCTAGAACAAAGTATTAATTTAATCAATTAAATTATTTTGTTATTACTTAGAGCAATTAGGACAAACCATCTATTTCAGTACTCCCTATGATAAAAGTGATTTACAAGACTTCCAAAGCGAACATGTGAGACATGTAACAAGAACCTTTACTGCTGAATGTCGTGCAACAAAACCTGTAATGTTATTTCGACTATAACACAATAAGGTTAGTATATGTCTCTCCAGATTTTATCCTGCTTAATGTGGAAATTATAATACTGTTTCTATGTAATAGCACATATACTTCATTTGCTGCTACGTTTAAGGTAGCTAGCTGTGATGAAATGACCTTATAGCAAAAAGTGATAAAGTTGACTGATAAAATACTTATCTATGTCACATGAAATGCTTAAGTGTTCGTTATTATTATTATTTTTTGAGTTGCATTTAATTAAGCTTTGATTGACCTACAGTCATGGCCAAAAATATCGGCACCCTTGGTAAATATGATCAAAGAAGGCTGTGAAAATTAATCTGCATTGTTAATCCTTTTGATCTTTTATTTAAAAAATTCACAAAAATCTAACCTTTCATTGGATAATGAAGACTGTAAAATGGGGGGAAATTTCATTATGAAATAAATGTTTTTCTCAAATACACATTGGACATAATTATTGGCACCCCTAGAAATTTTTATGATTAAAATATCTCTGAAGTATATTCCAATTCATATTCACAATTTTGAGCACTCCAAGGTGATTATGAACATGAAATTATCCAGCCATGGCTTCCTGTTTCACAGAAATATAAATAGGACGGAAAACAAAGCCCAAATTCCCTTATTCGTCCATCACAATGAGAAAAACCAAAGAAAATATTTCTGATGTGCAGCAAAAGATAATTGAGCTTCACAAATTAGTGAAGTGGCTTTAGGAAAAGAGCTAGAGCAGTGAAAATTCCCATTTCCACCATCAGGGCAATAATTAAGAATTTCCAATCAACATAAAATGTTACGAAACTGCCTGGAAGAGGACGTGTGTCTATATCGTCCTAATGCATGATGAGAAGGAGAGTTTGAGTGGCTAAAGACTCTCCAAGGACCACAGCTGGAGAATTGCAGAAAATAGTTGAGTCTCTGGGTCAGAAAACCTTAAAAAAAAATTGTCAAACAGCACTTAAATCACCACATGTTGTTTGGGAGGGTTTCAAGAAAAATTCTCCTAGCTCCTCTAAAAACAAACTCCAACATGACTCCAGTTATCAGACATGACTGGAACTTAAAATGGGACTGGCTTCTATGGTCAGATGAAACTAAAAAATGAGCTTTTTAGCAGCAAACACTCAAGATGGGTTTGATGAACACAGGGATAAAAAGTACCCCATGTGTACAATGAAATATACTGCTGTAGGCCTATATTTCTGCTGGAGGTCCTGGACGTCTTGTTTAGACACATGGCATCATGGATTCTATCAAATACCAAAAATCAACAAGTGACTGACTCTGTTAGAAAACTTATAATGGGCCATGTTTGGATCTTCCAGCCGTACAATAATTCAAACACAAACCTCAAAAACAACACAAAAATGGGTCACTGAACACAAAACCAAGCTTCTGCTATGGCCATTCCAGTCCTCTGACCTGAACCCTATAGGGGTTTCTATATATATATATACATATATATAGAAAATGAGTGGGTGAACTGAAGAGAAGAAGCACCATCATGGAGCTGTGAATCTAAAGGGTCTGGAGTGATTCTGGATGAAGGAATGGTCTCTGATCTCTTGTCAGGTGATCTCTAACCTCATCAGGCATTATAGGAGAACATTTAGAGCTGTTAAACTGGCAAATGGAGGTTGAATGGAGGTCAAAAAGTATTGAATAAAAGGGTGCCGTTAATTGTGGCCAATGTGTATTAGAGAAAAACATTTATTTCATAATGATATTTCCCCCCATTTTAAATTCTTATTATCCAATGAAAGGTTAGATTTTTGTGATTTTTTTAAATATAAGATCAAAAGGATTAACAATGCAGATTAATTTTCACAGCCGCCTTTGATCATATTTACTAAGGGTGCCGATATTTTTGGCCATGATTTTATATGAAACGGTGTATTTAGACTAGCTTTATTGATTTAAACATGAAAATAATGGGGGTTTTTTTGTTCGTTATTATTGTCATTTTGATATAATTTTATAAATAATTTAATAATATTTTATAATTTATAAATATAATTTAATTGTTGGTATTGGGTTAACATTACCCAACATTTCCTTTCTATTTAAATATTAACAGAGCAATTAGAAGGGCAATTAAAATGTATATTTTTTTCTTTCGTTAGGTAAAAATTTACTTTTAAGGATGCCAGCAGGTGTATCATGGCCAAGATATCTAAGGATGTTTGCAGCCAGTGTGTTGTCAATGTTTGCTGGAGCACAGGCTGTGCATCAGTATTACCGTCCTGATTTAGTAAGTTTCAAAATCAGATTTTGATTGATTGATTAAATTACATACACCAATGAATTGTTCTCAATAAGTCCAGAAATGTGCATTTTGAAAGCAAATTGGGTACATTTTGATGACTGTAAACATTAAGTACAGTATAAACAATGTTTTTTCTAACATTATAGACCATTCCAGAGGTCCCGCCAAAGCCTGGAGAACTGCGAACTGAACTTCTTGGCTTAAAAGAAAGACAGACAGACTCAGCATCTCAGAAACAATGACCCGTTGATTTGTTTTCTGTAACTAATGTGTATAGATACACATATAGATATGAAAAATTATTATTATTTTTGTTTTGTTTTTTTGTTTTTATTCTGTGAATAAAGCTATTTATACAAACATGTACTGTGTCTTCATTTGTCATATAAAATACTTTGCAACTCAAAACTAAATAACTGTTACAGAGCATTGTGTCATTATAGCCTAATTCAGAGTTTCTCTAACCATTTCAGATCTTTTATTACTTAATTTAGGAAATAATTAATTAGATAATTATTAAAAAACATAACTCTTCTCTGGGTTTTCTTCTCTGAATTATTTTAATAGTGGCTATTTTGTTATTGTGGACTTTTATTATGAAAATTAGCCTGTCAACGTGCAAACGGAAGTAAGCATGTGTATATTTGAGACTGTATTGTAGACTGTAATGCATAGCTGAAGCACTAGTCTGTCAAACAGAAGGCAGCTCTGGTCCGGGGGAAATATGCCGACCTTGTCCTTGCCACTTTCAAACCTGCTCAGAAATCAGGAGGGTTTTAAGAAACTCATCACGCACTTTAAGTATTTGCACACTAGGAGCGGGATATGGACGGTGAACACCAGCAGCACGCCGTGGATCTCGAAGTCTGCTCTCGTGTCCCGGAGAAGAGAGGTTTCTGTGGGACAGCTGACAGCAGGGAACATGTGCACCAGCTCCAGTGGCGACAAGACCAGCTGGCTGTGGTCAGTTTACAATGAAACCAAACAGCAAACGCAAGGTTAGTTCAGATGCATGTTCTTGAAATGCCTGATTCCTCTTAAGACGCTGGTCATCTGTCAAAGGGCAAAAAGACATTTTAGATTTTGTACTGAATATTGACCATCTATGTATGCTTTTATTTCTATTTTATCCTAGCACTAGCTGTATTTATTTAAGTGATACATGCTGGTTAATCTGTCATGATTGGACATCATACTGTTGTATGACTTTAATACATGTATGTACTTGAGAACCATTTTTTATATATATATATATATAAAATACGTTTTTACTTACATTTATAATTGTTTGTAATATGTACCTGCATAAAAATATAACTTTATATAAAGAGAGCTGCTTGCACTAAAAAATTAAGTCATTAGTCATTATTATATTAACATACTATTGTAGTATTTATCAATATATTTAAAATTCTCGTTTATTTTTACATTTTAATTTTAGTTAAGGTTTTGGTAATGTTAAAAGATTTGTATTATTATTTTTTTAAATGTTTGCGTAGCTTGAATACATTTTTATTTCAGTTTCAAATTAAGCAATTTTAGTATTTCAACTACAACTTACTTTATTTCAGTTAGTTGCCAAATGCAGCATTTCTAATTATCATTATTTATTTTTTTACTAAACTGTTATCATAGATTTTTTTATATGTACATTTTTATCTAATATTTGCATTTTATTTTATTACAGCTTCATTTGTATATTTTCATTAATTTAATTAATTCAAATATTTTAAATCGTTTTTGTTTTAGGAAACAACAATACTGGTTATTACATGAGAATATTCACATACAAAGATTTACTTTTCATAATTAATGACTCATTACAGGTTAATCAGTAACCATTTTAGTTCCTTTTTAAATGATTATATTTATTAAAACTTAGCAAACGTAATAAAAATGTGAACTTAAAGGGTGAATTATTTATTAACACACTTCTATATTATGTTCACGACAGATTTAATTCCTGTGATATCAAACAACTTTGTGAACCCAGACACCATCTTTGCTAATAATGAGATGAGTCTGCAGGACATTGAGATCTATGGCTTTGACTATGATTACACACTGGCGTTCTACTCCAGTCACCTTCACACACTCATATTCAACATCGCCCGAGACATCCTCATCGACGAGCACAGGGTGAGTGACCCAACACTTCATTTATATATATATATAATATTGTTAAATTTTGTAAGAGTTACTAAGTGGCACAGAAATTACACACTTAGTTTCAGCAAACGAATGTTTTCTGAATATCTTGCCTATTTCTGTTCACATAACAGTATCCAGAGGGACTGAAGGAATATGATTATATACCGAACTTTGTGATTCGTGGTCTGCACTATGATGTTCAAAAGGTACGTGTCCAGTCCTGATCTACTGTAGATGAAAATTTTATAAGTAACCTGGCTAACCTGTTAATCTCATTTGGTTACTAGGCCTTACTGATGAAGATTGATGCCTTTCATTATATCCAGCTGGGTACAGTGTACAGGTAGAGTGCAACAAACATATACTCTAATGAGAGAATTTTCATTTTCAGGTGAACTATCCCTTTAATAATAATATATAAAAACAGTAAAAGCATTAATTACTCACCCTCAAGACCTTTGTTCGTCTTCAGAACACAAATTAAGATATGTAATTTTATGAAGCTACGAGAATACTTTCACGTTTTCTTTGCACACAAAAAATATTCTCATAGCTTCATGACATTACGGTTGAACCACTGATGTCACACGGACTATTTTAACAATGTCCTTACTACCTTTCTGGGTCTTGAATGTGGTAGTTGCATTGCTGTCTGTGCAGGGTCAGAAAGCTCTTGGATTTCATCAAAAATATCTTAATTTGTGTTCTCAAGATGAACAAAGGTCTTACGGTTTTGGAACGACTTGAGTGTAGTAATTAATGACAGAATTTTCATTTTAGGTTGAACTGTCCCTTTAATCTCAGGATAGGTTCGCTTATTGTCATTTGAATGTTTCTGTAGGGGTCTTAATCCTGTGCCAGAAAAGGAGGTCATTGCGATGTACGAGGGCTCCCATGTACCCCTCGAGATCATGAGTGACTTCTATGGCAAGGTCTGTAAGCTTGGGCTCTTTGGCTTGTCAAGAGTTTTCTTTGATTTCCTAAAAATGTGCTGACATTAGCGTCGAAATTTAGCGAGAAAAATAGTAGCAATGTAGCAAGCACAGCTCACACAGAAGTTACTTTCAAATCAAGCAGCTTTCTGTTGGTCAACGCAGCCAATTCACATGACCACCTTGAATGCATTGCGAAGTTCACAATCGTGTGGATTCCTGGATTTCAAAAGAAAAATTCTCTGAACAGTAGTAAATATGACCTCCTTTAACACAGCTCTTTCAATCTCCCCATACAGAGCTCTCACGGCCACACCATGAAGCAGTTCATGGATATCTTCTCCCTGCCAGAAATGACGCTGCTGTCATGCGTTAATGACTACTTCATGAAGCACAACATTGACTATGAGCCTGTTCATCTTTATAAAGATGTCAAGGTACAGTTGTTCCTCAAAACGTGTCATTGGCAGGACTCACCTTATAATTCAGAAATCAAGATTTCCTTCAGCCATATCAGTTTCTAAGGAAACCGAGTGAGTGCTGTCGTATTTAGGGTAACGCAGATGTCAGAAAGCACAGGACCTCTTCAGCACACATTTTGGATAAATATGGCTCCTGAAGGTTCTATTTAAGTTATTAGTGAGCAGCATGGAAAGGAACAGTCTAAGTTTAGAGGAACCGTTTGGATGCACCATCTGTGCTACGTGCCTGGAGAAAAGCAGGCTTACAGATGGTCTAATGTCTTTTATTGGGTCTGAAGATCAGTGTAATTAATAAAAGATGCGCACATTGCTCTTACATTCAGTCCTGCCTGTAATTATGAATTAACAAGTCTCAAAGGGCATATGACTGTCCCCAGATGAAATGACTGAGAGCTTTCACAGGAGGTGTCTGGCAGTGCGTCAGGGCTTTGTGTGTTGTTTTAGTGCAGAACATTGATGTTACGTTGGCTTTGATATTCTGCATCTGGTCTGTTTCTACATTCCCAGGAGGCCATAGGAGACGTCCACGTCAGAGGGATTATGTATCGAGCGGTAGAGGCTGATATCGGTAATTTTCAGATTTCTTACCTGGACCTGCACGAAGACCTCATTATAGCAATATGTCTGCTTGAGAGATCTGAACAAATCAAAGTTTTACATGACATAGTGACGATAATAATGATAATAAATATGTGTTGTAAAGTACTGTATGAAAATTCATAATATATTTATGTGCAAAAATTAAATGGTAGTAATATTATACTGTAATATACAATATAAAGTATATTATTATATTGATATGCAATAATTAATGTATGTTTTTAAATTTGAATTGCATTTTATTGAATCTAATTATAGAATTATTATTATTGTGATTAATAAATAACTATGTACTGTAACAAACCATATAACATTTTATAATATATAATTTATTTATTTAAATATAATTTTATTATAAATTTTATAATATGGATCTGCAGTGTGCTCTGTAATAGATTAAGCATAAATGCAATTATTATTATATTTTATTATTAATAATAAAGTATGATTATGTTATTAATATATTACATAGTTTTAAATTGTAATAATAATGAATATGTACTGTAATATGTAGTATAAAATGTAACATTTATATACAATAAATTTAATGTAAAAATAAAATGATATTTAATCTATTTTATCATTAACTACTGTTGTTGTTGTTATTATTATTTAATTTAATATGATGTGTGTACCCCTCACCCCCTCTTTTGTAATTATTGAATCACAATTTAATTATTCTTGTAACACCTTGTTTTTTTCCTTTCTGCAGAGAAGTATATCTGTTACGGTGAACAGACACATGCTGTTTTACGGAAGCTATCTATGAACGGAAAGAAGATGTTTTTAATTACAAACAGCCCTTTTGATTTTGTGTGAGTGCAAACAAGATACTAAATTCAAAAGTCAAAATAAACATCAATGCACAGGAAAAAGGCAATTTATACAAAGCCATTCTGACTAACTGCTCGTATGAAATGCATATTTCAAATAAAATGTCCTTTAATTCCTTTATTCAGAGATCGAGGCATGAACTACATAGTCGGTAAAGACTGGCGGGACCTGTTCGATGTTGTCATTGTGCAGGCCGACAAGCCAGGCTTTTTCAATGACAGGAGGAAGTAAGTTCCTAAAACCCAGAGAAAGCTCCAGCTAAACCTGGCAGCACTGAATCGCTCCTAAATCAATGCCATTCTGACATAATTACAGCCTCCCTCACAGATTCCTTTGTTTAAATAATGACAAATGACCTTTGAGGAGGTATTTAGGCATACCAACCTTTTTTTAATTTAAAAGTATGTGTATTTGTGTGTGTTTTTCCGGTTTCTGAAGACCATTCAGACGAGTTACTGATAAAGGTGTGTTGCTATGGGACAGAATTCACCATCTTAAGAAAGGGCAGATCTATAAACAGGTAATATTTCATTCCCCGCTGTTCAGCTGCAAACTGTTTCTGTTCAGTAAAGATGCTGGAATCTGATCTGTTCACTTTATCTGTTGCCAGGGAAACCTGTATGAGTTTTTGCGGCTTACAGGCTGGAGGGGCTCAAAGGTTTTGTACTTCGGAGATCACATTTACAGCGACCTTGCCGTAAGGATCATTTTCTGTCATTTTCTGCGTGTACACAAAACTACTGTTTTTTTTGTTTTGATAATAAGGTACACATTGATGCTAGGTAACATAATCCATTTTTAATTATATTGAACTGTCTTATCAATCCTTTTTTATATTAGTTTGTTTATTTTTAATCAGAAGTTTTATTCGTCGTTTTGGATTCTAGGATATGCAAAGTATTGGCAATAGTTTTGTCTTACTAATATCATGTGCCAATATCATTAATATCATATCATATGTGTCAGAAAGTAAACATGTCTCAGCATGCCCTGTACTGATATCAAAGACAATGAATAGATTATGCATAATGAAATGTCATGATGTGTGTAGGACCTGACCCTCAAACACGGTTGGAGAACAGGAGCTATCATTCCTGAGCTGCGTCAAGAGATCAAAATCATGAATACTGAGGAGTACGTACACACCATGACCTGGCTGCAGGCCCTGACCGGACTGCTGGAACAAATGCAGGTCAGATCACCCGGGGGCACTCTAAATAACAAAACACTATTTGAGCGTTAGTTCATAAAGGTAATCTAAATGTAAAAAAGCAGACATGAGCATGCAGATATCCAGTATTGACCAATAAATGAAAGTAAATCTTGAATATTGGCTGATAACTAATAAGCTACCATTATAACGTGTTTGTTTTTTTGACTTGAATGATACATGTCATTTACATTTCCGTATTTTCATGTCCATACGTTCTTTCCACTTGGCTAGATATGAATCTGTATTTGTCTTTATGTTGCAGGTGCACTGGGACCCTGCGTCACAAACGGTGATTCAGCAGTGGATCAATGAAAGGGAGGAGATGAGGTAATCCTTAATATTTTTTTTAATTAAGGTAACTTATTTTTTTCTTTATAATTTTATTCTACAAACAGGCCAGTACTATTTTACTAAAATTGAGATACTATTATATACTATTTTTTTTTTTTATCAATGTTTTTTTTTCTACTTTTATTACATTTTATTTAAATTTTTTTTTTTTTTTTAAGAATATCTCTATATAGTTTTTATTAATTTTTATTTTGGTTGTGGTTATAGTTATTTTAGTATATCAAGTTAAACTAAATGAAAATAAGAAATGTTGCCCTAGCTGAAAACAAAAACAAAAACAAACAACCTTAGATTTTTATTTTTTATTTTTTTTTGGTATATTTTATTTTATTTCAAGTAATATAATTTTTTATGGTATTAGTTTTAGTTTTAGTTAAAGCTCAGTCAAAAATGAAAATTGTTATTATTTATTCACCCTCATGTCATTAAGACCTTCGTTCATCTTCGGAACACAAATTAAGATATTTTTGATGGGTTTTCTGACCCTGCGCAGACACCAACGCAACTGACACGTTCAAGGCCCAAAAACATAGCAAGGACATTGTTAAAATAGTCCATGTGACATCAGTGGTTCAACTGTAATTTTATGAAGCTATGAGAATACTTTTTGTGCGCAAAGAAAACAAAAAGTAACGACTTTATTCAATGAGTAATCAATGACAGAGTTTTGATTTTTGGGTGGACTATCCCTTTAACTAAAAAAACGTTGACAGACACCCACATTTGGGTTCATTATAGAGAAACCTGACTTTGAAAATCATTCAGAAATGATTTTTCTTCTAACCAGTGTAAGAAAATGTTGTGTAGATGAAGTTTTTGAGTTGTATTTTATTCGAATTGAGCTTGAAATGGCCAAAAAGTGTCACATTTTTGTATCCAATTATTAAAAACAATTTGTTTCCAACAGGTTACGGACCAAAGACATCTTCAACGCCCAGTTCGGTAGTCTTTTCCGCACATACCACAACCCGACCTACTTCTCACGCCGTCTCTCCCGCTTCGCCGACATCTACATGGCGTCCCTCAGCTGTCTGCTGAACTACAACCTCCAGCACACCTTCTACCCCAGACGCACACCCCTTCAGCACGAGTCTCCCATCTGGCCTGAGCAGACCAGCACCGGAGCCATGAACATCCCCTTCCAGAGCCACAGGACAACCACCGGACCTGAGTAGAGAGGCCACATAAGACACTTGCTTTAAAATGTACGTACCACAGAACAGCTGCAGTTCCATCACTTTAATCAGATTCAGCTCTAGTTTTAAAGACTCGTGTGGGTGAGTCACTTCGTATAACTTCTGTGCTGTGGTAAATGCAATCTGTGGATACCTTATTTTTGATACCATGTAAAACACTCTACATGGCCGAGGGAGTACGTAAGGAACTTTCTGGTGTTTTAATGTGCCTCGTAGTTTAGGGGAGATTTTATTTTTGTAGTTTGTAGACTTTCTTTCATCACTGGCCTTCATAAAGCTTATTGATAGAATAAGGGAGAGAATACTTGACACTCAAGAAAGTGAATGTACATACGAAAGGGTTAAAAGTTGATTTTGAGATGAACCTGGTTTCAAGAAGCCAATGAAGAACAACTTTTGTTAGAACCAAAAGGGAAACTCTCAGGAAGGCAGATGGACACTATTCATTTTGAAATGATCATAAACAGACAATAAATCAGTGATTAATGTTTTAAAAAGCCTTACATACTGTGCTTAGCAATGTATGATGAGGATAATGTACAATAAGCTTCAAAAGTCTGAAACCACTAGTGATTTATTTCTCATGTTAAGCAGTTTAACTGTTTTCGAAATAATAATCTTTTTTTTTTCTTTTTTGAGCATCAAATCAGCATATTAGAATGATTTCTGAATGATCATGTGACACTGAAGCTTTGCCATCACATGAATAAACTACATTTTACAATTTATTAAATTAGAAATCAGTTTTTGAATAATACAGTGTTTCATCATATTACTGTATTTTTATTAAATAAATGCAGCCTTGGTGAGCATAAGTGAGACTTATAGGAACATTAAACAAATATTACCGACCTCAATCTTTTAAACTGCTGTTCTTTTCATTACAAATTTTATTACAATTCTATTATATTTTTTATTACATATTAATTACACAGTAAAAAAATTAGAGTGAAAAGTTGAACTGAAAAATAAATGTGAATTTGACATCAAGTATTTTATTTGTTATTATTATTTAATGTTTTCAAAATCCTAAAAATGCCTAGGTTTGAATTTGAATCTCAAATTTTCATTGTGGTTTCAGATTTTTGGTCCCCGCTGTATGTTTTCGTCGAATGTCGACATTGTGTAACTGTTTAGAAATCAACATTATAGCTGAACATATATAGTTGCTGTCAAATGAGAGTTTGTGTGACTCTTACATTGAACGAGTTTATGGTACTACGTTTTATTTCACGATTGCCTGTAGGGCATTTCTGCTTGCATGGTAAATATATTTTTGACTTTTTTATTGTTTCAGTATACTGAACTTGGTATTGAATGAACATTTGCATCATGTTTTGAAGACGCCAGTATTGGATGGATTTTGCTTTGTTGAAATTGAGAATGTACACTAGTGTTTTTTTTTTTTTTGTCTGCCTAGCTTTTTTTTATACTTAAGGAAGGACTTCTGTGACACTTTTTTGCCTTTGTCATTTATTCGACATTGTTCAAATGGCTTTATGTGTTAATCCTTATTTTAAGTGTATTTTATTTGGAATATTTATTATAAATTTAATCAAATTGATAATTGTTTTGTGAATTTTTTTAATTTTTATTTTATTTTTTCCTCTCCCAACGTTTACTGTCCATATATAATTATGTTAGAACAAAATCCCAGCAGGCTGCTTTGATGAATAAGATAATTAATTAGCCAGCAAAGAGTAATTTGACAAATGGCTTTTAACAATTGAGCAGATGCTTCAGATTACTGTCTGCTGGTATAAAGCAAAACGCAGGTTTTAGCTGTAGCCAGTATCTGATCCCTTCATTTAAATCTGATAACATGATGGTCTGATCAGCTCTGAACCAAACGCCCTGCTGTCCAGACTTCATCTTCAGCCATGGAGAGCATCACTACGATGGATACGGCCATGACGGTGCAACCTACTATATTTCCACGTGTGGGCTACAGCATACTTTCATACCTCATGTTTATAAACACAATACTTTCTGTGTTTAATAACTTGTTGGTGATTGCTGTGATGCTTAAGAACGTGCATTTTCTCAACGCGATGAACGTCTTCATTCTCAGTCTGGCCGTGTCAGATCTCATGATTGCCACCTGCGGCTCTGCCATCGTCACCATCACAAATTACCAAGGATCTTTCTTCTTAGGGGATGCATTCTGTGTTTTTCAAGGTTTTGCTGTGAACTATTTTGGTGAGTACTGATTCGAAGGGATCATGGTTATTTTTTTAATGTTATGTGATAACATCCCCAAATATGTTGATTCCCTTTCGAAAGACCCCCTATAAAATGGTATATAGTGGCAGCTATATATATTCGTGTGCAAAGCAGAACTATTTAAAATGTGTGAATAATATTAAATATTTATAATATTTAAATAAAATGTTTAAAACTAAATTTATTACATGTATTTTTAAGATATCAATATTACATATTTAAAATGACATTAAATAAGTGACTCTTATAGTAAATAGAATTATAATATTATTAAATTAAATTATGTAAATATATAAAGATCCATTTAAAATGTGTGAAAAATAAATGATATTTATTTAATACCATATTTAGTAACTGTAATTGTGAAATTATATATATATATATATATATATATATATATATAAAATATTTAATACTTAAAGTATTACATATTTATATAGTTTAAATGTTTTTAAATATTTATTTAAGATTTTTAAATATTTAATTATAGCAGTTTATTTTTAAAAGTAATGTTAAAAATGAAATGTTTAATACAAAAATATATATGTATAATATTATACAATCTTATATATTATAATATTATACAATTTAAATACATTTAAAATGTTTTTTAATTAAGCCTATTATTTTAAGTATATTTTAAAATGTAATATTAATTAAAAAATTATATATATATATATATTTAATACTAAAAATATTACATATTTATAATATTTATGTAGTTTAAATATAACATTTAAAATGGCTTATATGAAGGCCATTATATTTTCATGTGGAAATCCCATTTAAAATGTGTGAGAAATTTTTTATACAAGTATTTAATACAACAAAGTTTAAAGTTTTAATACAACATTTAAAAATGTAATGTTAAAAACATTAAATGTTTAATACTAAAATATAATATTAATACATATATTTTTAAAACAACATTAAATAATTACTTTTATGTTAAGGCTATTATTTTGATATTAATTAGCTGCTATGATTATATTATCTCTACTAATACCTATGAATGATTAAAGTAAAATATAATAAAATTCTGATTAATCGCAATTTCTGACCAATTTTATATTTCAGAGTGACCAGTTTTTGAGCTGAATGAAACTGACACATAACATTTTTTGTGACTTTATAATCTTGAAACTCTGAACTACTGCTGCACAGAAAAAATTTTTAGACAATCATTAATGTCTTTCTTTCTAGGCCTGGTGTCTTTGTGCACTCTCACTTTGCTGGCATACGAGCGGTACAACGTGGTCTGCAAACCCATGGCAGGCTTCAAGCTGAATGTCCGCAGGAGCTGCCAGGGCCTTCTGTTCGTCTGGCTCTATTGCCTCTTCTGGGCCGTCGCTCCTCTGCTGGGCTGGAGCTCTTACGGGCCGGAGGGCGTCCAGACGTCCTGCTCGTTAGGCTGGGAGGAGAGATCCTGGAGCAACTACAGTTACCTCATCTTCTACACGCTCTTGTGCTTCATACTGCCCACCGCTGTCATTGTGTACTGCTACAGCAACGTCCTTGTGTCCATGAGGAAGGTAGGTGACTCGTTCTTACTGCTGACAAATAATAAACTCGTTTGTTGTATCAATGCAAATGACATTGCGTAATTTCAGATCAACAAAAGCATTGAACTTCAAGGGGGGAAGAACTGTCTAGAGGAAAATGAGCACGCAGTACGGATGGTCATGGCCATGATCATCGCCTTCTTCATCTGCTGGCTGCCCTACACCGCCATCTCTGTGGTTGTAGTTGTGGATCCAGAGATCTACATCCCGCCTCTGGTGGCCACCATGCCGATGTACTTCGCCAAGACCAGCCCCGTCTACAATCCCATCATCTACTTCCTTACTAACAAACGGGTCTGTTTAATGTGTCTTCTCTGACTTAGTGTATTTATGTTTGTTTACAGTAGAGTATATTAGGCCTATTGTGCAATGAAACGCTACAATTTTTCTCTGAAATATGTGTGTCCAGTTTCAAGAGTTGTCTCTGGAAATCCTGTCCTGTGGGCGATACGTCCCTCGTCACACTGGTGGTCTAATGATGTGCTCAATGCAGAGGAGCCAAAGCAG
The DNA here is from genome assembly GCF_012432095.1 of Onychostoma macrolepis. Classification (NCBI taxonomy): domain Eukaryota; kingdom Metazoa; phylum Chordata; class Actinopteri; order Cypriniformes; family Cyprinidae; genus Onychostoma; species Onychostoma macrolepis. The sequence goes on along the minus strand of NC_081179.1, from coordinate 12,419,611 downwards.
GATTAATCCGGTCTGATCTGAGGTCTGTCAGTGTGAATCATTCTGTTTTATAATTTTTCATAATATTACTGTTTTTACCATATTTTTGAACAAATAAATGTAGCCTTGGTTTGAAAAACATTGAAAAATATTTCCAACCCTAAATGTTTATTGTATATTACAGTACATTGTATAATCAGACAACATTATTTTTAAAATGAATCTGTTGGCGAAATATTAGATAGTAAGTAAAGTTTATTTATATAGCATATTTATCAGAGGGTTAAAACATAAAACAAGCAAGACAAACCATAAAACAGTAAAACAATAAAAACATAGATTAAATAAATTAGAATGCCTGGGAGTAAAGATATGTTTTCAACATCGTTTTAAAAGTTATAATAGAAGGTGCAAGGCAGATGTCCAGTGGCAGTTGATTCCAAAGACAGTGCGGGAACTCAAAAAGCCCCATCACCCTTTGTTTTTAAATGTGAACAAGGGACAGCTAAAAAAGCCCTGTCAGATGATGTTAAAGATCTGGAGGATGAAAGTGGAGTAAGAAGATATGTGAGATAAGATGGGGCTTGACCATTAAGAGCTTTAAAAACAAACAGCAAAATGTTTAATTGAATTCTAAAATGGACAGGAAGCCAATGAAGAGAGGCCAAAATTGGTGTAACATGATCAGTTTTCTTTGCCCTGGTCAACAGCCTTGCAGCAGCATTTTGTACTATCTGTAAGCGTGCAATGGATGACAGAGGAAGACCCAAATACAATGAGTTACAGTAATCAAGTAATCAAGAAGTAATAACAGCATTGCCAAGCTCATTTATAAGAACACTTCTCAACTCTGGGGGGCCAAAGACTATTATTTCCATTTTATCTTCATTAAGTCGAAGAAAACTATTGGATAACCATTTTTTAATGTCCCCAAGGCAGGCCAATAAGGGTTCAATGGAATCGCCGGCTTGGTATCATCAGCAGCATATAAGTGAAATGAAAAGTTATGCCTCCTAATAATATCTCCCAACGGTCACATATATAAATTAAAAAGAAGTGGACCTAAAATGGATCCTTGAGGTACTCCACAGATGATAGGAGCAATAGATCTTTAATTGTTCATGCATGCTATTTTTAAATTTAGATATTTACCTTAATTTAATAGTTCATACTTTATCTTTAAAAACACTATTAACACTATTAAAATTTAATCTTTAGAAAATCTCAAAATGAATAGCCATTTATCATATTGCCATTTTAATATACACCATTTATCGGTTATATATCACATCACAGCAATCCCATATAGGCCTAATATACCTAAAAGAATAAACAGTTACAAAATCACGTTAAAAATTAAAATGAATTAAAACCATTTTACACATTTTACAAAACGAAATTAAATGATGAATTCAGAGCAGTAACCTGACAAAATAAAAAGTGGGCATCTTAATCCCAGATTTAGACATCTTGCATGGAGAGTAAAACCTTTCCCAAATTAATCTCCTAAAAATAAGATTACTGATTGCTATGACTAAACTACAGCCTTAATCAAATATCAGTTCTGACTATTCTATTATTCAAAATAAAGCCTTTAAAAATTGGAATAAAGCTTTTTTTTAATTATTATTTAAATTAGAATTTGAGATTTTGTTGAAATAAACAATCTCAGTGGCAGAAATAAAGGGAAAAATCATTAAAATCACCCCTTGTGCTGTAATTGGCATTGTTCCGGTCTGGAGATGACAACTACGAACTAGCAAATTGCCTAAAACAAAAAAAGCATCCCCGGTGACCATGAGCCCTGCAGGGTGTTAATTGAAAAACGCAAACAAATGGAGAACCATAGTGATGATGAGGGTTAAAATAAAGGGGTTTATTACTACAGGCTCACCAAAAGCAGAAGACCAGATATGGAGTGAAAGGCGCGATTTTATTCTTAAATCAATATGGAATTAGCCGCTAATTGACTGGAGATGAGAAGTAATTTCACCATTGTTCTGGGACAAGTCAACAGCACATGGCAATACAATATAGAAGTTGCATTTGTAGCTGCCAATTGTCTGGTTTTGCTGGTCACTTTGCATGTAGGAATTCTCGCAAACTTGTTCGTGGCTTGGGCCGTGCACCACCAGAAGTTGCTCCAGACGTCCAACAACGCTCTCCTGGTGAATCTGGCCGTTATTGACATCTTGCGATGCGCTATTGATTGTCCATTGCTCCTCAGTGTTGTTTTGAGCGCTCGCGAGGCGCGAGACCTCGGCGTGCTGTTCTGCAGCGCGCAGATCGCGTCGTTTTCTCTCATCTGTTGCGTGCAGTTGCTCACGCTGGCGTGCATCAGCGCCGAGCGATATCAAGCCATTGCACATCCGTTTAAAAATGCCGAGCGCCGAAAACGGGTAACGGTGTGGATCGCCTTGACCTGGCTGCTTCCCATCTCCATATCGGTCATTTGCGTGATATTTGCGAAAGACTCGCCGGCGTACATCAGATGCAGAGGTTTGCGCATGGACACGTTAGACTCGTACGACACGTTTGGAGTTTACATTTTGACTCCCATCTGGTGCGTTTGTTTGACGGTCATCATTGGTTTCTACGGACGTATTTTCCTTTTAGTCAGAGCGCACGGTCGGAAAATATTCGATAAGGGTTCGCTTCCACCACCGGATAAAAAGAAAGAGGATACAAAGCACAAAAAGGAAGAAACAAAGACTAATATTAAAAACGATGCAGAAAAACCGAATGAAAAAGAGTCGTGTGTAGAGAATCCACTGGATTTGCATCCAACATCTGAGGAACTTACCACAACATTTGGGACTCATGAGCTTGCCACAGAAATATCCAGAGAAACCAAAGTCACCTTAATAGATGAACTTTCCAACGAAGCACCACAGGTTCTAGAAGTCATCGGGGAGCCAAACGACCACCAACCTACTTCAGAAGAAAGCTCTTCTCCATCAAATAATGAAGAAGATGGTGCGATAGAGTCAAGCACCCACCAAGATGCTGATGGAGAAGCTTCTGTAGGATCAACCAGTGAAGAGGGTGGTGTGAAACCAGACGTCCAGCAACATGTTGCTGCAGAAGGTTCTCAGTCATCAGTAAAAAGAGAAGATGGTGAGGAAGACCCAAACGACCAAGATAATAATACTTCAGACACTTTTCCTCCATCAGCTGCTGAAAAAGATGGTAATGTTGAGTCGAGCACTTCACAAGATACTACTGAAGAAACTTCTCCAACATCAGGAAATGGAGGAGAAGGTGCTGAAGAGCAAAACGCTCCTCAAGAAACAGCTGCTCCGCAGGAGGAGGAGGAGGAGGCGGCGGGTGCCGTCTGTATGATGCCGTCTCTCGCCCAAAGAGAGCGAGGAAACACCAAGAAGGAGAGCAAACTGGCCAAACGCTCCGGATACATCATCTTCACCTTCCTCATATTTTGGATTCCGCTGATTGCGACAGTTGTTTTAAATCACTTCTTTTACCAAAACGACAATCTAAAAGTAAGTTTCAAGCTAATATTTTAATGATTTGTAACACAATTTAACGTAGGCTACGCTCAAGGAGAAAAATGCCTCGTTCAACCAGATTGGAAAAAGCTCTCTAACATCTATAGGCTACCATTCACACAGCAAATAAATAAATAATGAAATAAATAATAAAAATTGATTACAAATAAATTAATAAAACATATGGTGGTAATAATTTTCTTTTAATAAATCTAATTAAATTTAATCAGATTTAAGCTAAATAAAATGGTCTTAATTATGACAGATATTTAAAACGAGACTTAAAGTCTTGAAGTAGGCTAAATGTATCTTGTTTCAAGAATAGATTAATAAAAGCTTTATACAAATTAAGTAGTTTTTTTTAATTTATTTTTTATTGTTTGCAGTGCATTGGCCATGGGCTAATAAGTCTAATGGATTTCATACAACAGCTAAAGTTACTACACTGTAAAAATGCTATAGTAAAAACCTGTTAAATGGTTTACGGTAAGTTCCTGTACAATTTACAGGGAAAAACCTTAACCTGACGTTCCCAGAATTGCCTGCGTTGCATTTCAAATTTTGTTTGAATTTGATGTTTTTTTCTTTGAAATAATCTTATCAGTTATGTTTATTAGGGTTGTATGTTACATCTAATGTTAAATTAATGTTTATTGCATATTTCAGTTTAATGAGTCTCACCATGGTGTTTAGTGTTTGTGTGAATGACACTGTGCACCTTCTATATATGTTATTATTTAAAAGCTGCTTGTGATGGGCTTTGGTTCATCATGTGACTTTCTCATCACCTCCTTCATTTGGTGGTTATCAGTGTATTTCAAAGGTATAAAACAGATTTCAGTACTTTAATAGGTTGGTATATTAACATTATATCAGTTAATGAAATTACAGCATTTAACTGTAAATTTAAGTTAAAACTTAAAATGTGTTACCGTATTTTTTATGGTAGAATTCCAGCAACCACAGCTGCAGTTTTTTTTTTACCATAAATTTTACAGATTTTTTTTTTTTTTTTTACAGTGTAATGTCTTGGCACCTGTATTTAATGTTTCAGATGGAGGTTTTTCGGGAGCTGGAGATTTTAACAGTGTCTTTGGTCTGCATGACATCCCTCACCAACCCGATCATCTACGCTGCGGTCAACCCTCAGTTCCGCACAGAATTTCACAATCTGAAGACCAAATGGAAAGCGTTTTTCACACGTTCATAGAGTTGCTGTATTTACTTGTAGGGACATCAGATCTGAGATCCCATTATGCCAAACGCTAGGCCTACATCTGATCAGTTTATTTATGTTGTGTTGTCGTATGCTGTTGGCCACAAATTAAGATGATGATGAATTAGATGCTGTCTTAAATCTTAAGAAAAGCTTAAACTGTTAATAGAATGAAACCGATGTCATGAATAATGTTTGTAAACAGCTGCATTTGAAATACAGGGTATTCCATTACATTATATTTTGTAAGACAATGTTAAGCCTTGACCTTTGAAAAAAAATAAAGATTGGGCATTTTGTGTTCTTTGATTTAATTTTCAGATTATATGGCGAAATATAATTTAATTATATGACTAATGTAAAATACATACTTTTTAATCATGTATAATCTGATACAGCAATGAGAAAATGTAATATTTTGTATTAAATTTTTTATTGAATGTTTTGCCCACAGATATCGATCAGAGATTTATCCTAAATTTCATATATAAATATTTAATATATATTTTAATCAGAAAATAAGTCTTACTAAAATAGTTATATCTCAAATATACTTTTTAGACAGCTGTTTACTCACAAAGTCATATTTTAATATAGACAGTAAGAAACAAACAGAGCAGTGCAACAGATGAAATTGTTCACTGTACAAATAACGTCTTCAAACAGCGGCATCTATGTTAAGACTTCAACGGCATGATTTCAAGAACATGAAGCTCAAGTAACGATGAACCATCAGAGACTGTACCAACACAGAACCACACTAAAACCGGACCATTTTTGCAAAATACCTAATATGTTTCACAATAAAATAGCTTTAACTATTAATTCTGTACAATCCAAAATACATCATTGTGCGTCTCGTTTTTAGTAAAATAATAAATCCTATTATCACAAGCAGTCTATTTTTCTTATACTTGACAAAGTGCTAAATCAGGTCCACTTCTTATTGAACAAAACAGAAAAGAATTGTTATTGACGTACCAAAGGATAAAATGTGATGAATAGTAGCCTAAAACACAAAGTAAGTCTAATGTTAATCTGAAACAGTAAACAATGTTTCATAATAATGTAAATCACACATTGACTGCATTGAGCTGAAATGTCTTTCCCTCAACAACCAGCAGGAGACGGAGCAAAAAAGTACAGCGCCAGCAGGATGAAATACACCACCACCAGAGCAGTACCTGTTCACACAAACACATACAAAACAAAGTGTTTGAACACTTTATAAACATCAGTCAAACCAATCTGATCCATCTATCTATCAACAATATCAAGCCTGCAAGAGGTCTTGACAAAATAAATATAATTTATACAGAAATAAATATTTACCATTCAAAAGTGTGTGTGCTTGGTAAAAGTTTGGGGGTTGGTAAATCAGTAAGTCTGCATTTATTTGATCACAAAATACAGTAAAACAGTACTATTGTGAAATATTATTACAATTTAAAGTAACTCTTCTATTTTAATATATTTTAAAATGTAATTTATTCCTGGGATGGTAAAGCTGAACTTTCAACAGCCATTACTCCAGTCTTTAATGTCACATGATCCCTCAGAAGTCATACTAAAATGCTTGTAATGCTGACAGTTGTGGGAAACCATGATACATTTTTATTTATAATTCTTTGATGAATAGAAAGTTTAAAAGAACAGCATTTATTTGAAATAGAATTGTTTGGAACATTATAAAAATCTTTACTGCCACTTTTGTTCAATTTAATGCATCCTTGCTTAAAGCTGCAGTGCGCAATTTTTGCCTCTTCGTCGCCATCTAAGTAATTCTTCCTTAGAACTGGTTCTCTTTAAAATAAAAATCTTGTGTAATTCCATGCAGCCCTAACGTTATCTTTAATCAGATGCACATTTAAAACTGGAATATAATCTAATTTCAATCACTTACATGTGTTTCATAAACACATAATCCTTTATGGATTACAATCCGCCATCAAAATGATAAATTTAATTATTCCAGCTGCTGTGAGAAAAGGCCATAAATGACCTGCCACCTGCAGCATCCTCACATGCGATATATAGCCAACTAGCCAGGACAACGTCTTTATGCTTACAGACGTGACGTAATGATGCTCGAATTTCCCGTGAATTCCTACCACTCAAATTAGAAAACATTACTATAAGTTTACCGCTGTTAATCGGGTTGAAGTAAGGAGATAGTTTTGAACACTGGCCGATTAAGTACTTGCTCAAAAATAGATTTTGGATAATTTTAAACCAAAAAAAGTTACGGACTGCAGCTTTAATATATGTATTTTTTAATTACTGATCCCAAACGTTTGAATAGTGTTGTAGTTTTTAAGCACGAGTCTGCAATTTTGCATTTTTTCATGAAGTGTCAGTGCTGGACGACGTAATTTTAGGTAAGGTTACCAACCCCTGGTTTAGATAATTGCTTTTACCTTGAAAGTAATCAGACTTTCCATCCATAAAAATATAATTCACAACGATGACACTAAAGATGCTGGCCCACAGGTGCAGGTCGCTGAAGATGAGTACAAAGCCAACATCCTGTCACAGAAAGATTGTAAGGTAAACACATTAATACAGCCGTCACTGAATATCTGTAGTATGTCTGCATCAAACAAGCATATCCAAAACCACTCACATAAAAGATGTTGAATAAAACCAGGATGGGGATCTGAATCATGCACACCTGCACTGCAATGCAGCTTCCAACCTCAAAACTGAAAAACAGTAGAAAACACCCGATGAAATAAACCTGTGGTTGAATAAATGAGACAAAAATAGTTGTCCATTATTATGTCTTGATGCCCAAAGTGTTACAGACAAACAAACCTCAAACTGATTGTATTCTGAAGAGCAAACTGCACTCCATTGATGAGTTCTGGGATTTCAGGGACCATGGCCAAAAGAGTCACACCTATGAAATACTGAGATGAAGAGCAGGGTCAGATCATACATGCAGAAATACATTAGTATTGATCTGCACGACTGATTTACTGCATTATCAACCTGAGATATAGATGAGTGGCTGAGAATGGGCTGGATGTGTTCGGTGGTCAGGTCGGCACACGCAGACATCAGCACTGTGGCAATGATGAGGATAAGCAAAGCTCTCCATCGGGACCAGTGCACTGACGCTTCGAGATGACCTGCCGTGTGCACACACAAACACACACACACACACACACACACACACACACACAAGTTGTGGTTTCATTTCATGTTGGAGACCTCAAAATTGACTTCTATTATTCTTAAATGAATCCTATTCTAAATCACTACACCCTAACAGACAACTTTGGGCTGATATACATGGAAAAAAGCATTATTTTTGTGATGACCATGTGTCTGTTCAAAGCTTCATATTAGTACATTTATTTAAAAATGTAACAAACTCACCCATTCCATCACCAACGTGAATGTCGTAGATGTGTGAATGTGTTTTTAGAGTAAAGATGAGGCCGATGATATAAGAAACGGGCAGTAGAATGGAAATGGTGTACACTAGAGGCCTGAGAAAATAAATACGTTAACACCCACAACAAAAATACATGAATTATATTTTATTAATATAAAAAATGTTATTAATAATGCATCATAATTAATTATTATATTTACTATTTTTAATAATGAGCCTCTAAAGACTGAGTATACAAAATGAAAGTGTTCACACTATGAACTTACTGAATGTGACTGTGAAACAGGCTGTAGCTGTTTTCACTCTAGTGAACCAGAAAGAAAAAACGACTATAGAAACGTGCAGAAAATGGCTTGATGTTTCTCTTTCGTGCGTCATGTTTTCACGTTTAAATGATGTTTTTTTGTAATCTCACCAGGTCGTAGTGGCAGTTTTTGCACATGAAGGATCCGCTGCTGTTGGTCCCTGTAGAGTTGGTGCAGTCCTCACACACCAGATTCCCATAGGCTTTGGAGAAGAGCGTAGGGGCAAACACTCCTACAGGGGAAAATTATGGAGATAAAACAGTCTTAAAAATTTATTTCTTTACAAAATATGATAAATTATATCAAAATTGCAAAGTGGATCCCATTATGGAGCACCCATAGTTTTGCCTGAGATTACCTGATGCACCCCTGGTCAAGATTTTTTCTATAAAATTATATACATCCACACATTAAAAACATAATTAATTAGAAAATAAATAAATAAATAGACGGCTGATGGCTGATGTTTGGGGAGACGGGGGGGGCTTTGGGCCCTGTTGCCTAGCAGCATCCTTCCCTGGTACCCCTGTTGGGGTGTGACATGGGCTGAGGAATTAAGTTCTGATATGTCGTAGCCACGGTGGGATCGGAGGCACCCTCCCCCCCAATTATTAAACATTTATTAATTTATAATCCAATACTAATATTATTAATATTATTATTTATACTTGCCCTCTTCGTTGTACTCCACCCCTGCCCAGTTTTGATGAAATTATCTTTTATTATTATTATTATCATTATGATTAACATTATTATAGTTATTATTGTTGCTAATAACATTTGTCTCTATTATTATTATTATTAGTCTTTATTTATTTCTATCTATATATTTATGTTTTTTTTACTCTACTTATATCTGTTATCAATCTATTATGATGCTATTTCAGTTGAATGCTTCCTTCCCCAACCCTAGATACAATGACACACACACAAACACACACACACACACACACACACACACACAGACATATGAATGCAAATACAGGAGTTAATCAGAATGGACTTGTAATGTTGGTCATCAGTATGTTTGTTTGTCCAAGTGGTTCTACATTTTGGCACATGTAAATATTGTCACCTTCTAAACTCAGTGCTTTTTTTGTTTGTTTGTTTGTTTTTTGTTTTGTTTATTTTTTATTCTCTTTGTCTTATATGTTATATGTTTGGTCCATGGGGTTATGTATTTGGTACATGTAAACATTGTCACATTCTTTACTTGCAAAATAAAAAAAATAAAAAAATAAATTAAAAAAAAAGATTTTTTTCTATGATAAATTATATATTTCCAAACAGCATTTCACAAACTCATAACCTAATTCAATTTCACAAAAAGAAATTGGTAGATACACAACTAAATTTAAAAATCATATTTTGTAAATGTAAATTTGGTAGTGTACTTGCAAGTCATATTTGATGAATTTGGATTAGGTTATGAGTTTGTGAATTGCTGTGCAAATATATAAACCTGCTTACACACTTGTGAATTATGTTTTGTATACACATTAATGCTGAGACATTATGTGAAATAATGTATTTCCACAATGTTTATGTACCAGTTATTGTATTTGAACATATCGTGAATGTTAAATAGTTTGCGCATTTCTCATTTATTTTTGTAAGTACAATAATTTTAAGACTATTTCTGATCCATAGAAAATAAATAATGACGATCGACTGTAATGCAAGAATGCAATCTTTTGGGGTCATATGATGCGATTTCAAGTTTTGCCTTTCTCTTTGGAGTGTTACAAGCTGTTCATGCATAGATAAGATCCCTGAAGTAGCGAAGACTATAGTCTCAAAACTAAAGAGATATTCTTCATAAAAGTTAAGACTCAACCACGCCCTCCTAAAACGGCTCATTCAAACACGCCCCCAACATGTCTATGTCACGATGTGGGGAGATTTGCAAAACATCGCCCAAATGTTTACACAAAGAAAGGGGGCGTGATTTTTTTTCTCGCTGTAGTATTGTTGCTGCCGCCGGCGCCGTGTCCTGGAGACGCTGTGTTTCATTGTGAAAGCAAAACTATTTTGTTTGGGCTTCCAAAAAAGGACACAACTAGAAATCAGTGGTTAAGTTGTATTTACAACACTGTTCCAGAACAGTTCAACCCAAATATTAGAGTGTGTGCAGCGCATTTTAACGGAGGACTATTTCCTGAACCTGGGAGTAGCCTGCCAGCTGTGCACAAAGGCCGTTTCTATAAAGTGGGGCAATTCCAACTTTGCAAGGACAGTCTGGCGCTTCTGACTCACAGCCTGTAAGTACGTTTTCTTATTTAAAGAATTTGCCACTGACTATTCACACGCGAGTTTTGAGCTGTGTAGATTAGCGCTAGTTGTTTGTCGTTTCTCAGATCACAAATGCAGACATGTTAATGTTTACGCGGCGCGATGCAATGCATTCATGCGTTCATTTTAAGACTATTTTAGTTCCATTAAAAATAAATAATTTTGATCAAATGTGTGTTTTGGTATACTGTTTCATGAAATAATGTATTTTCACAATTTATTGTGCAACATGACTTCTATAATAAAATGTTAATAATCTTTATAATACAAATTAAATTATGTAAATGATCTAATAAAATAGATTATATTATACTATATAATATCACATTATATATAAAATAAATTCCCACCCTCTATTATTTCCTACTTGACGAGTTTCACTCAAAAATTGTCACATTATTTAATTTAAATGTGTTTACAGTGTCATTTCACACTGTCTTTAATTACTACAGCAGGAGAGAAGCGCAATAACAAGCTAATTTTTGCCACCTCATAGCACATGACGTCTTACCCCCTATTGATATGAAGAGCAGAGAGGAGCTGACCCCTGCTGAGCGACTGTTGAACCTCTGCTCCCTGTGCCTGAAACCTCCGATTATCATACAGATCCCCTGAGAGACACACACACAAATATAACGGTCATGCATTGCACACTTGGCAGATTTAAGATCCTCTGCGGTGTAACAGATCTCATACTGGTATGAAGAGGATGCAGCCCAGCAGGGTTCCAGTAAGAGCCGCCTTCACGATCTCTTGCAGGCACTTATTCCCCTGGTGATGACCTCTGAGCAACGCTGTGATGTAAAAGGTCAACTCTGTGATGGAGCCGAATGTAGCGTTCACCACGGCCCCGACAGCAAAGTTACTCTGAGCGGAAATACTGAGAATAGAGATGACAACAGTGTTGCTGTCAAAAGTATTTGTTAGGTTCTGGTGTTGTTCTGGTGTAACTGCTCACCTTGCAATGCCCATGCCGATGTAATACGAGAGAGGAATGATGGAGCTGACTGCTGTGGCAAACTTGACTTCGGAGCTGACAAACTGGTTTGATTTGTCCACGTAACCAATCACTAGTGATACTATAACTAATGGTAAGAGATCTATAGTGACTCCATGTAAGGAAAATGCCAAAAATATATTTTACAATTTTACAATTACATATTGTAATGACAGAAAACATGTCACAAATGTAACCTAATGTGAAAGTATTCTTTTAATGTATTCTTTTGAATATCTGGACTGTACCAGCCCACCAGGAGGCCACAAGAAAAAATATTTGAAATAAGTTAATTAAAATAATACAACTTAATTAAAATGTTAATCCCAGCAATGTACAACCTCAAAAGTTTGGGACAAGTAAGTTTTAAGAAATTACAAAAAAATTGCTTAATAAATAAATACTTAAATTCAGCAAGGATGCATAAAAAAAATTCAAATGTGACAATAAAGACGTGTAATGTTACAAATGAATCAATTGCTATTTTAAATAAATCCTGCTCTTTTTAACTTGATCAAAGAAACCTAAAAATGTCTCATGGTTTGCACAAAAACAGTATATGCAGCACAACTGTTTTCAACACTGACAATAATAATGTTTCTTGAGCAGCAAATCATTATATTAGAATTATTTCTGAAGGATCATGTGACACTGAAGACACTGGAGTAATGAATAATTGCATCATAGGAATAAATTACATTTTAAAATATATCAAAACAGAAAATTATTATTTTAATTTGCAACAATATTTCACAGTATGACAGTTTTCACTGTATTTTGGATCAAATAAATGAGATTTAGTTCAAAAACATTACAAAATCTTACTGACCCTAAACTTTTGAACATTGTTGTGGATGTAGTATAAAACCTAAACTGACAACATATTTCTGAATATCGGTATTAAAGATTTATAGGTTTGTAGTTTGATTTTGAGGATACTGACAGCAAAAACATTGATCCCATCCACTGTGTATTTATAGTAGTAGAGGTTCACTGCATGGTAGCAGCACAAAATGACTCTGCCTTCATGCTCCTGAGCCTAAAAAATTTCAAATACAATTATTAACATTAAAATGTGTGAATTTGCAAATATAATACATGGTCATAATTTATATTAATTCACAGATGTCAAAACCCCAGTGGACTTTATAATCATAGTAAAGTGGCACCTCTGTGGCTTGGCTGATGTGAATGTGCTCGGGGGGCATGAGCAGGATGGTATGTAGGGTCTTTGCGCTCATCTTGGCCACAGGGATGGTGAAAACCAGCAGCCAGGAGACCAGACACAATACAGAGTGTGTTACGACCAGCAGAGGGTAACCCACCAACAGCCATGAGTATGTGCTCATACGCCGCTGAAATCAAATGAGTGATTACAGTACAAAAAACTAACAGGAAGAAGACAAAAATACTAGCCCTAGTGTACCAGGAGGTAATATTCATTACTACAGTCTTCAGTGTCACATGATCCTTCAGAACTCATTCTAATATACTAATCTTTTCTCAAGTATACAAATATAAATAATAAGTTTTTACTATTAGCGTCTCACTCTCACTATAATTATATATATATATATATATATATATATATATATATATATATATATATATATTCATACTCCTCACCCAGTAGTGGTCATCCTGTGGACTTCCTGTGGGCTCTTCTATCGTCTCCTCCACAGGTGTGGGCAGCAGGAGAGGAGAGGAAGACTTTCTGTCCTCATCTGCCTCCAGAGAAGAATTATCCTGAAGGATCTTCACTCTGTACACCGGCACAGAGACACTGGCCTGAAAATGGCAACATCTTGTTCAATTTACTTCCAAACCACAAAGCATCCATGAACAGGCATGTGATGAAAGCAGTATTTGCAAGATTTTCACGGAGCAGGCAAATGAAAATCAGTTCAAAGGGACATTGTGTGTGTGGAGCTGCCACAAGACTGATACAAAGATCATTTTTCATATCAGAATTTGGATATGAAAAGAAACACAACCTTTTCAATCAATTTTCCAAATGGCCACAGAAAATAGCAGGACAACCTCCAACAGAGTTTCGCTGAAATAAAAAAGTGTCACATTTTTGATCCAGTGAGAGACACTAAAATGTATCGATATTTATTTAGACAAATTCTTACCATAGGGGATACCAACAACTGTGAGGAACATTAGGAGTCCAACGAAAACATAAACCAGAGCGATCCACCAGCCGAAGAGAAACACGTAGAGAATGTTGCCACAAGTGAACAATGAACCTACTGAAACCCGAGAAAGTAAAGGGGAACAAATTAATGCAATGCCATTTTTCAATTTATTGGATTTCCTTTATGTTTGTACAATAAAACTTCACTATAATAATGCAGTACAACATTAACAAGATTTATTCTTAAAAAATTTTTTTATTTGTTTGATTGCAATATATAGTACCAGCATGAAACAGTTTGAAAGTAAGAAGTTTTGATTAATAACAATTATGATTAAAATGTATATTGAATAAATAAATAAATGTAATTAAAAATTGTTAATAATTAAAATATTATAATACTTCATAGTTTAACTACTTTATTCTCCACATTTTCAAACAATAGTAATAAAAAAATGAGTTGGCGTGTACAAACATTTCACTGATTCTACACATGTACTACAGAAGGAAATGAGATAAGTTTGGTCTAACCTGAGTAGGGTTTAATAACGTTTAGTTCAGAGTATAGCTCCTTCACAATGTCCGACCTGTCCTGAAAGGGACGCTCTGTCACATGACTCTTCCACTTCCTGAATCCGAACTTAAATAAAGAGAACAGAGCAACATCAGCATCAGCATCAACAATACGCAAAATTAAACTGGACATATGTGCTCAGTGCACATTTACCTTATAATTATTTGCGAGTTTTTGGGCCTCTACTTCATTTTCAGCACTTATGGTGGTCTTGCACGGGTTCTCATCCCATATTTCTTCACTGAAGCTGCATGCTGTTAAGAAGTTGTAAGTAAGGACAAAAAAGGGGTAGTGGCATCATGTTAGAAAAGAAGCACAGAAAAAAACATCCTTGCTTTTATGCAAAGTGCATTGGGTCTCACTTCTCTGTGGGTGTTTCGGTGTGTAGGAGCCGCTTGGTTGCAGCAAACAGGAGTGAGTGTGAGCATCGCCGGCTTCTGAGTGAACGTGAGCTACACAAGCCCTGTCACAGCATGAACCGGGCTGATGACTTCCATGATGGTCCTCTGGAGAATCTGACGAATGAGATGAAAGCATGGTTTATTAATAAGCATTTGCATCAATTTGGTTTTATTTAAATAATCACATTTTCAAAATATATTCATTTGAATTCCTTAGAATCAGCAGCATATATCTGTTAATTGTGGAAAAACATAAACGTTACTTTAATGTTAAAAACAAAAAAACGTTAATTGTAAATAAAACAATCATGAACATGGTTCAAATATGTAATAAATTGAATTTAATTATAAATATCTCAACCTGGTTACTGTGTATTAGATACATACACATTGATTTATTAGTAGTCTGCAATCCAAACAAATGGAAACTTTATTATGTAATTACATAAATCTTAAACATTAGGCCTTATTAATTTGAAACTTACACTTCTTTTTTGTTAAATGTTTTTCTTGTTTGTGCTTTATTTCTTTGTAATAAATGCCACTTGGATTTATATTTTATGTAATGCAATTATATGAATACATTTTTAAGTGTGACATAAACTATAAACAATCAAATCTACAGTATTTTCAATAACTGCTGGTAAGCATAATTTAAATGCATTTTGCGTCTCAGTTTTAATTCAGATCTAGCCAAAGATATTAAATCTGGAGACAGGAAATTCTTGAATAGTAATTGGGGAAGTGTGGACTGATGCGGTCTCAGTTTCAGAACAATTTAACAACAGAAAACTGACTGACTGCAAATGCATTAGAAGAAATCATTTAGAGAGATCCTGATTCATTTATATCCAGGATAAATCACAATACAAGTTATAAAAATCCATTAATGTGAAATGCAACAGACAGCCATTCATGTCACGTGAATTTATGATCATGTTACATCAATTGTTGCATATCAAAAGTAGTAATTATAACAAAGGTGTAATAACGCACTGCACTGTTGACAATACAAGCCAGTGGATTCTTTTTGGTCCTTCAGTTTACATACAATGGCCTTACTTTGTTTACCTTGCTTGTCTGAGTCGAGTTTTCTTCTTCGCGGCTCTACATTCGTTGTCATTTCAGCACATTCTCTTCTCCGTCTTTCCACTTCAGTCTCGAATGACAGACAGTTCTTCAGTAATCAGCCTCATGTGATTCAAACGCACTTACGCCGAGTCACCGTGTTGCCAGATCTCGCTAAATTTGTGAGCGAACTGGACTTACAAAACAAACCCCAAATAAACGAATCTCCCCACTAAAAAAGGTAAAATAAGGCACTCCTGTTTCTGGCGATTTTCAGAACACTCTTATAGGATCCGAATGCGTCAAACTTTCTTATGCTATGGAGTAAAATAAACCTAAAAAAACACAGCATTAAATGGTTTATAATAAGAGGACATGGCAACCCCGAGAATCGGTAAGGCTAATGGGAAATGTAGTTCTGAAACTCACTCAAAACAAATTTTAAGAGTCTTCACGAAACAAATTCAATAAACAAAGGTTATTAAAACTTAAATATTTATTTTGAGGAACTTTCACAAACCTGGCATAAAAGTCAGAAAGCATTCCAAAATGAAATCATAGCAAATATTAACCACTGTTTTATTATTGCCTTATAACATAAAACAGTATTTCTTAAATAATGCATCACTGGCCATGTCGATATCATCATGAAGCATCAGAAAACAGTCACAGTACAATCAATGCACACATCCTGTAAAATTAAGGTTCCTGGGTCATTACTACATTAGCATAACCTGAATAACTTTTTTTTTAGTAGTAAACTTCACTTGCATTATGCAGCACTGAAGAAACACTTATTTTTCAAGGCCTTTCACATTTCTAAACACATGCAGAGATGTTATAAGAGTCCTTTCCATCACTAGTCTGGATATCCAAAGCACTTAGTGTGGTCAGAAAAAATATCTGCACTCACTTGGCAAGAAAACGTTTGGCAGTGGAGATGTTCTCAAAGGTTCTCAAACGAGGTCTGTGGTGTTCACAAACATCTATTATATGAACAAAAATCACTCAAAACACCTGAGGGGGTCATTTCTTGTCCACTTTCCAACATTTTGAGAGGATACCAATGACCTACCAAGTGGACAACCTGCTATCAGTAGATATAAACACTGTTCCAGCAAGGATTTAAAGCTACAGTAGGTTGTTAGTGCAGAGTGCTATTGTTTAAGTAGATAAACAAGCTTCTACACATTGAAGAACGGGTATATTTGGTAAAAAAAAAATGTTCTGTAAGAGGTTATGTGAGGAGTCTGGCCACCTGTGACTTCACCTCCTCATCTGGATGGGACAGCAGCAGGGGCAGTTTACGGTGCAGCTGAGAGGAGCCGTCCAGCAGAACACAGTACAGAGAGTCCTGCCTCCTCCTCAGAGCTTCAGCCACCTGTGCAGAGGGTCTCCACGCACGCAGGTACCCCACAAAAAACAACAGGCGGAGAAGAACAGATGTGCTTGTGCAGCCGTCAAACAACAATATCAGGGACGCTGGAGCCTGTGAACAGATTTACAAGTAAATGGAGGAGCTTGTGCCAACATATAACAGCTCTTAAAACTAAGAGGAGAACTAAATCAGGGCTGAATCAAAATATAACCAGAATCGCAACATGGCTTAGTGTGAGTATCAAATCACAAAGATTGTGATTATTTTTCAGAGCGCTAGCTGCAGTTTACCACCAAAATAAATAAAAATAAAATATAATATCAGCATATAAAAACTGTGTATCAGAATAAAATAAAATAATAAAATTTCACAATGAAATAATACAATATATTACTTAATAATAATGAAAATTTTAGGGCAATGCTGAAAGTCTAATCAGTTTATATGCTGATGATCTTTTACTATGTGTTATGGATCCTGTTGTTTCAGTCCCTAAAATTTTAAATTACATCGACTGACACTTTTAGTAAATTACCAGGATACTCAATTAATTGGAATAAAAGTGAATTTATGCCCCTAACAAATAACTTAAGCGATACCTTTTTGAATAATATACCATTTAAAATAGTGAAGGATCACTTTACATATCTTGGTTTGAACCCTAAATATATTTGTTCATATGAATTTTTTAGACATGTTTAACAGAGTCAAATTAAACATTGAAAGCTGGAAACTGCTCCCTTTATCACTGACTGGCCGTGTGAATGTGATAAAGATAAATCTTCCGATTTATTTACCTGCAACTTTATTTTTAAACTACTTGATTCAGTTATTCTTTCATTTGTATGTAACTATAAAACACCTCGCATAGCAAAAGCCTACTGATTGTGGAGGTCTTGGCCTTCCCATTTTTAAGCATTATTATTGGCCAGCAAATGCCAGGGCTCTCACTTTTTGGCAAAGGGGCTTCCTGGATGATATGAGACCTGAGACCTCTCCATTATATCAGTGCCAGAGTCCTCACTCCCAGTTTTGCTTTTTACAGAGTGTAAATGTATCAGTAAATTAGGAAGCAGTAATTTTGTGTTGAGTAATGAGATTTTGAATCAGATTAATAAATTTTATAAATTAACAAAAGTTTCAGTCAATACACCAATATCATGTAATCCTTCGTTTGAGCCTTCTCAGATTGATGGTACTTTTTCAGGATGGAGGAGAAAAGGTTTATACTGTATAGGAGACCTCTATAAAGAGGGTTAATTTGCATCTTTTTCACAACTTAAAAGCAAGTTTACACTCCCACAGTCTCACTTTTTCCATTATTTGCAAATTATAAATTACATAAAGAAAAATATTCCACAGTTTATAAATAAACCTGAAAATCATATTATTCACGATCTTTTATCTTCTCATCCTGAAACCAGACATCTGGTATCTTGTTGAATAAAGAGTTGTTCGGTAAATTTGAGATATAAATTAATCCAGTTCAAAGTTATACATCGTCTTCATTATTACAAAACTAGATTAAATAAAATATTTCCCTCTATATCTATTTATTGAGGGAAAAGTGATAGTTAATAGTGAATAAGTGTTCCCTATTCTAAAGTGTTACTAAATTTTCGAATAGTTTTCTAGTGCTTACAAAATTAATATTCAACCTGACCACAATCTGGCTATTTTTGGCTATTCTGATGTAATGGATACTCATCAACAGGCTCTAATGGTAGGCATGACTGCAGCCAAAAATGTGATACAACTCAATTGAAAATCTCCACAAGCCTCTTGTTTTCAGAGATGGTTGAATGAGATGCTCTACATTATCCAAATGGGACAGTTATGTTTTGGTGAGCTCTCCTCACAGAAAAGATTTGAAGCCACATCATGGGGACCTATCTTGAGACCCCTGGAAATTTAATTTCTGTATTCTGTAAACCTCCCTTCTATATATATATATTTTTTTAAATATACATTTCTGAAGTATTGGATTTATAAAACAATTGTGAATATTTTCATTTATGTTTATATACACACACATTTTACAAATATATTATATATACTTGTTAATTGAGGCAGTTCGTTTTTTTTGTTTGTTTGTTTATCTGTCTGTGTGGGTGTAAATGTGTGTATTTTGCTATCCTATGTTGGTTAACAAACACACTGCATTTGTGTTTGTTAATATAACTTCTAAACTTTAAATAAAATATTTTTAAAAATAATTAATTTTAAAATAGTAATAAATTATTTTATTTTACTTTATTTTCATGTTGACAATTATTATTAAATTAAATAAAAGACAAAATAAATATTACTAATAATAAATATTACTTTATTAAATAGAATAATAGACAAAATAAGAAACATTAATATTACAATATTTTAATGTGAAAAAGCAAATTAGTATTTAGGAGAATATAATACTATTGATAATCATAATGTGAATTTATTTTATTTTCATGTTGATATACAAATTCATTAAAATCTGGACAAATTGTAAAGCCCTACAAACAAGCACAGTACCCCTTTTTTTAAATAATCATATTTTAATTGCAAATGCAATTTTTATCTGAAGAAAAAGTCACAATAATATTCTTTCCCCAAATCAAATTGTGCAGCCCTTTGAAAATGAAGAAATTAAGACATATTAACACATAATTTGTAGGGCAACACAGAAATAAATTAACATTATGATTATCAGCATTTTTACATTTTCCTAAATACTAATTTCTAATACTAATAAATACAAATTTTTGTTTTATTTCACAGGAAAATACTGTAATAGTAATAGTACAAACAAGCACAGCATTTTTTTAATAATCATGTTTTAAATAGTAACTGCAATTTTATTTTATTTTTTATTTGAAGAAAAATGACAATAATATGTGACCCTGGACCACAAAACCAGTCTTAAGTCGCTGGGGTATATTTGCAGCAATAGCCAAAAATACAAGGTATGGGTCAAAATTATAAAAAAAAAAAAAATTATGCCAAAAATCGTTAGGACATCAAGTAAAGATCATGTTCCATGAAGATATTTTGTACATTTCTTACCATAAATATATCAAAACTTAGTAATATGCATTGCTAATAACTTCATTTGGACAGCTTTAAAGGTGATTTTCTCAATATTTGATTTTTTTGCACCCTCAGATTACAGATTTTCAAATAGTTGTATCTCGGCCAAATATTGTCCTATCATAACAACCCATACATCAATGTAAGGCTTATTTATTCAGCTTTCAGATGATGTATAAATCTCAATTTCGAAATTGACACTTTAAGACTGGTTTTGTGGTCCAGGGTCACAAATTCTTTCCTCAAATCGTGCAGCACTAAACTAAATCATGACCACAGAGTGACCTTAAAATAGACATAAGCATCAACAGCAGGCACTGAGAAAAACTAGGACACCTAGCAACCAAGGCGATTATTTATAGATTTATCTATTTATAATCATATTGTTTTGGTATGACAGAATAGTCACTGAAACCAACTGCACTGGATCTCACTTACAAAACAGTGAAAGCATTACAGCAGAAACCATAAAAGACATGCTTGTTCACCTGAGCTTGCACAATATCGTCCATCAGATCTGGATTGGAGGAAAGATTTACTAGGACCTTCAGGACTTGGATCTGCAGGAACAGATTAAATCTTAAATATATCTGATTGTGTAAACATATAATTCAATATGTGACTCGAAAATCACCTGCAGGACTTCATTGCTCACTACGAGAAGCGACAGGAGGAGGGTGATAGAATTCTTCATCAGATGCTGGTGATTATCAGTGACTGACACATTAGTGAGCAATCTGAGCGCTGCCAGCTGAAGGTCAGAGTTCACCGGTGACATCTCAATCATCTGCATCACTGATGGCACATATATCTGACCAACAACAACAGAAACCATAGTGTAAGCATAGTTATCCACGGGACAGCGAATGAAAAACATTCAAAATGGTGTCATTTTAGTATTATTTATATATTATCATAGTATTTATTAATATTTTGAATTAGCGTTTTTTATATTTTTAATTTACATTTAATTTCATTTTTATAGTTTTCTTTTTAATTTTAGTTTGTCATTTTGTTATGTGCTTTTGTCATTTTTATATTTTATTTCTATACAGTTTTATTTTAGTCATTTTAGTAATTAAACATACTCATTGATTTCAGTTAATTGCCAAGGCAACATTTCTAATTTACATTCAAAGTTTTTAAGTTTAAGTTAATATTGAAATCTTATTTTATTTCAATTACTGAAAATATTTTAAAGAGATAGTTCTCCCAAAAATGAAAATTCTGTCATTAATCACTCACCCTCATGTCGTTCCAAACCCGTAAGTCCTTCGTTCATCTTCAGAACACAAATTAAGATATTTTTGATGAATTTTGAGAGCTCTCTGACCCTCCGTAGACAGCAAGTGCCCTTACACGATGGACAGCATACGCTGTTTACGTTCAGTGAATACTAAAAATGGCGCCAAGGTGACACGGAGGAGACGAATTGTTGAATAAAGTCGTTATTTTTGTTTCTTTGCGTACAATCTCATAGCTTCATAAAATTACTGTTGAACCCCTGATATAACATGGATTATTTTACTGATATCCTTGCTATGTTTCTGGACGTTGATCGTATGGAGGGTCAGAGAGCTCTCAGGATTCATCAAAAATATCTTCATTTGTGATCCAAAGATGAACGAAGGTCTTAGTGGTTTGGAACGACATGAGGGTGAGTAATTAATGACAGAAGTTTAATTTTTGGGTGAACTATCCCTTGAAGTTAACAACACTAATCTGAAACTAGGGTATTATAGTTAATTAAAACTAAAACCATAATAAAAATATTTTGTTACTTAAAATGAAATAAATGTTAACTGAAATAAAATAAAATAATTATTTTAAGCTAGTTCCCAAGGCAATATAACTCATTCGTTTAGTTTAACTTGAAGTGCTAAAATAATAAACTCAACAACTCATTTATTTGTTAATTTATTTATTAACTCATTTGTTAATAATAATAAAAAAAAAAAAATCTAAAAAGTAAATAACGCAATACCTTCAGCTGCTCTTGATTGCGGACATTCATGCTTAAGTTGTTCAAAGCATTTAGAGTCTGAACGCGAATCTCAGGTGAAGGGTCTGAGAGGAAGCCTGCAATGATGTGAAGACCTCCGAACTCTCGCAGGAGATCCTAATGAAGAAAAGCCAAAAATTAATTCAAATATGATGCCTCATTTGCATCTGTTCACTCTTCTGCAAGTTACAATGTATTAAAGTAAGTCTAGAAGACAGAACATCAGATGACCTGGTTTACTGTGAAGGCAGCAGCATTTCCTAACGTTACAAGAACTTTCCTCCGCTCTTCTGGGTTTGGGCTGCTCTGCAGAAGGGAGAGAAGCATACTTAGATGTCGAGGCTCCAGGCTGGCAGCAGATTTTGAGAAAATATCACCTTGTGAGAAGACAAAAACACAAAGAAAGGTTTGTGTGAAGGAGACATCTACTACTTCCGTTTTTAAATCAAGAACCTAGGACAATAAAATGAAGTTGACACACTGCCTATATTTACTCACTGCAAGTAATGTAACAGTTATGATTGGAAAACAAACCCTTCAAACTTACACAGAGCTGTCAGTAAGCAAGACTTTATATAACACACGATCCATCTGAATGTCACTTACTAGATTCAGTGTCCGCAGAAGGATCCAGGTTATCACTCTTACTGACAACTTTAAATCCAGACACTTTGGCCATCAAGCTCCCAGGCTGAATAGTCACACTTTTAGCAGACTTTTTTCTGTTTACTCCTGCATCTCCTGCGCGACCAGAGACTAGTTTATAAATACCATATGAGGCTCCGGCTCCTGCTACAATCCCCAACAGAGCCTTCATGCTGCCGAGGCGGGCTACGACATTGTCGTCTCCCATTCTGCGATAGGCGCAGATTTCATAGATACAGGTTAACACATGGTCCTTGTCCTGCAGGATAAATACAGATACAAACAGTTCCTGGTCCTCATACCCGTCACTGAACTGTTTCCTCTGCACGTTGCCGCCTATTGCATCAGTGGACGACCAAAACATTTCGCGGAGTTGTGTTGTGTTGCGTTGAGCGTTCATGAACGATTTTGTGTTTTTGAACAAATTACATTTCTATCACTATTGAATATATATATATATATATATATATATATATATATATATATATATATATATATAAACGTGATTTACAAATATTATTTGTTTACTTAAAATCCATCCATCCTTCTATCTATCCATACACACAGTCGCTACACACAGTATATATATATATATATATATATATATATATATATATAAACTTTGTATTTTGCTATTAATTCCTCCTGGGTTTTCTCCTGACTAACCACATGCTTATGTTACCAAGCGACATGAAGTGTAAATATCGACAGAAGCTGTAGGTGTATCATATTTTTGTTGCAGGAAATCATTAAACTAGCACTCCACCTGGAGCTAGATTTCCTTTTTATGATGATTTCTTTGCAAGATTCAGATCCAGTTATACGAGACTACATGATTAAACATTCACTTCCTCAGATTTACAAGGTGAATTACTTAACATCTAATGATCTAATTAGGCTACTTTATGAAAAATTCATTTGAGGAAATATGTAACTGCAAGCTGAGTATTTTATTGTTCATAAACTATTTTAAATGTTGTAAAATAAATGCTGTTCATTTAGAGGATTTTTAGATTTAGATGAATTAATAGTACATTTTAAAGATTTGTATTTATTTATTTTGCATTTCATCCAGGCTTTACTTGCTGGGTTATGCATCTCATGCCCTGAAGATCCTTTGCACTTTATAGAGGAGAAGATCCTATCTATGCTTGAGGATCATGATTTTGAGATCTGCTGGTATGTGTGCTTCTGTCTAATTTTTTTGACATGTATAGCTCTCTAATGTAAAATCAAGCAGTAAAAATAATTTTAATACAGTAAATAACATCTCTAAAATGCGAACTGTTTCTGAATTCAGGCACACATTTATTGACAAAGACAAACAAATCTCCTCATTGGCAGGAGGCATTGTGTATGATATATTTGGAAACCCAGAAGACAGCCTGGTAAAACTCTCTAAGTATTTTCATCATTCAGAGTGAATGAGGGCTGTGCCATCAAACCTCCATCTGCTAAAACTCATTATTAATTTTCCCCTCTCACAGTGTCCGTCACATTTGTTGGAGAAAGCGTACTCCTGTTATCGCACCAGCCTGACCAAAATGTGTTTCACGTGAGTGTCAAAAAACTATAGACTGTAGTATCAAAGAGTCACTCAACAGCAAACAAAACCTGCTTTAGCTACAAAAACAATGGGCCTGTATGTCAGCTAGCTTTATGACTGATGTTTTATGTTAAGGGGTTGGAAGAGTTATATTTCAAAGAAGAAATTGAAGGCTGCCAGACTCTTAGAGAGAATGGAAGATGCTGAGATGTATCACAAACAGAGACGGATAAAACTGGCTTTCATCAAGTGGACAGCGTGGGTTCAGTTTCGTAAACAGAGGCAGAATGGTATTTATCTATTATGGTTTATACATTACATCAGGTAATATTAAGGTTAGCCTACATGTAATTCAAAGTTGGATTATTTAGAAAATCCAGCTATTCAATTGATGTAAACACGTTTTTGTTTTCTATTAATATTCTAACATATAAAGGCATTATATATTTAATCCAGATGCTGTGAGGAAACTACAAAAAGTGCAGGAGTCTGTTCACTGCAGAAATATCATCACAGCTTGGCGTCATGTTGTGCAGGACGCTAAAAGAGCAAAGGAGTACTTTAAGGTAGTTTTTCAAAAGAGTCAAACACAAATGCACTGAACTGACGAGATGTTTTATGATTTATGTCTGCTTTAGAGGCTAGAGAGAGATATACAAGAAAGTCAGAACTCAGAGATATCACATGGCGATGGCCAGGACAGACTATCACTGCTTCCTAACAGGCTGTCTCTTAAGGTATCACTTAACCTCTGTGATGTTGCCATTAAATAACTGGCTATAACACAATCAACTGATTTTAATAAACAATTTGCTGCAGATCTTTCAAAGTCTAGGTGTGCGTGAGCTCCTGAAATGCTCTCAGGTGTGCCGTTCTTGGAAAGCGATCGCTCAGATCAGCTCACTGTGGACTGAGGTCAGTGCAGCTCGCTTAAAAACTCTTAAATATAAATATATAGAGTATAACCTGTAAGATCTGTTTCCGCAGATTGATTTCTCCCCTGAGGCCAGCTGGATCACAGATCAGACTGTGGAGAGAATACTGCGGGTGCATCGTGTTTATGTGATCTCTGTAAACTTGTGCGGTTGCACACTGGTGCAGGAGTCGAGTTTTAGACGCATCAGTAAATTTACTTTAATCAGCCTTAAAAAATTATACATTTGTAATTTAATTAATGATATGATAAGGATCTTGCATGTGTTTTTTTTGTCAAAGGTCAATGCAGAAATCTTCAAGAACTCGATCTCAGTGAATGCCCACATCTTAATGCAAGTAGAGTACAAACACACTGTGTTTAGGTTTTACTGCTTTTTTAAAAATCAACCTAACACCTGTTTTGTTTGTAAACTTCTACTTCCGGCTTCGCTACTGTTCGGACGCTCCTGCTTATTGCTCTGCGCTTCGCTCCCTATTCATGCACTTTTCTCAGATTTCTCTAAGATTTTAACTTCAGCATATCAGCACAGTGCTCAAACAACACAGTTTTTAGAAAAAGACTCTTTGCCTCCCACTGCCACCAGTTTACATTCCGGAGACAGGAAAACACAGCTGCCTACATTCAAACAGACGGGAAAGAAAATGCCCCTTGTGGAATCTACTTGCTGCATGAACTGCCACAGACTTCTACAAAGGATTGCGGTTCTTGAAACAAAGTTACTTGCTGGACCTCCAAAACAGGTGGAACACACAGCAGATCGTCATCACGGACCCCCGCAGCATACAGCCGGTGAGTCCTATGAATCTAGTGAATCTCATCAGCTTATACAAAGTGTAGAAGAACAAGCTGATCGACAGACTAATCGATGGCACAAACAGGGAGCGAGACCCAAAGGCACTCGAGACATCAGATTGTCACGAGTATCTCGTATTGCTGCGGTAGCATCCTCTACCCCAGATACGGCTATGACATTGTAAACACTGGCATTTTACAACCCCCTATACATCTTGAGAACCGATTCGAAGCATTAATGAATATGGGTGAGGAATCCCCAAATGTGACAAAACATGGATCGTGTCAGCCAGCAGCTAACATCGCTACTAACAGGCGCTCGAGGTCGAGCAGACAGCAGCACTCAGCTCAGAGCGCAGCCGAGCCCAGGACTCTGATAGTGGGCGACTCTATTATCAGAAACATCAGTAGCAGGACTACAACTACATGCTGCTTTCCTCAAGCAACCGTCTCTGATGTGAACAAGGAACTTCGGAACATTCTGATGAAGCACAAGACTGCAAATCGAATCATCATCCATGTGGGGAAGAACGATATTCGGAAAGAGCAGTCAGAACTGCTTAAGAAGGATTTCAGTGAACTCTTTGAAACACTTCAAAGACTTGAAGTTCAGTCGTTCATCAGTGGACCACTCCCAGCAAGGGGAACTAACATGTTTTCACGGCTGCTTGGGCTGAATACATGGCTACAAAGAACCTGCAGTACAA
Source organism: Onychostoma macrolepis (assembly GCF_012432095.1). Taxonomy (NCBI): domain Eukaryota; kingdom Metazoa; phylum Chordata; class Actinopteri; order Cypriniformes; family Cyprinidae; genus Onychostoma; species Onychostoma macrolepis. The sequence continues at coordinate 12,392,654 of NC_081179.1, read as the reverse complement.
AAGGAGTCAACTTCATCGACAACTTCAATATTTTCTGGTGCCATAGACAACTGTTTAAACTGGACGGCTTCCACCCAAACAAACTTGGTGCGAGAGTGCTAAAGGACAATATCTATTTCTCCCTCCGTCATCCTTCAGTGGTGTGTGCCAATCCACTCGGCCTCAATGGCACACACACACCTGGACAGAATATGAGTGACCACAGGACTTCATGTCAGCCTCAGAGTCATCTTGTGGTTGACACATCCCACAAGGACACTGATAACACCATGCAGCCAAAACAAAGTTTCCTCATGGAAACTATCCCAGCTGAGCCCTGCCCAACGAGCTCTTCACAGACAGACTGTGACGTACTACAACAGCTCCAAGACTCAGCACCCAAGGACAACTATCTGGAAAACAGCCAGGGAAGCCAGGACAACATTTCACAGCCACCGGAAACACCAGAGCCAGAACCCATCTCACCAGACACACTATCCCTCTCTCCAGAATCTCCACTTCTAAGCTTCTCACAGAAAATGGAGGAACTGGTGTATGCTGGGACCAAACTCTCCCACTCGTTCGCTGCAAGCCCCCAGATATCAACTAAAAAACGGCGGGCCCCACAACCACCAAAGACAGCAGGCCCAGCTCTCCCTCCTCCTCCTGTGAGAGCTCTCCGACCGCTGCCACAACGCCAGGGCCCAAACCCTCCTCCATCGGCTGTAGGTGAACCAAAAACAACTGATAACAGCTCTCAGTGATATGTGTTGGGTCCCCGCTATATTAGCAGCAACACTCACAAATGTTCACAGAACAAGCGTGTCCCAGTGTGCCTGTAGCTTTCTATATTTCTGTTTTATCACGTGATAGAAAATCTAAGGCCTTCTCAAGCCGTACGGCTGACCCATCTAATCTGCGGCCTTTAATGCACCAATCTAAGATTGCTGTAGAGACAAAATGTAATTCCATCAAGTTAGCATTTTTAAACATTCGCTCACTAAAAAATAAATCATTTCTGATCAATGATTTTATAACCACAAATAACCTGGATTTTATGTTTCTAAATGAAACATGGCTTGAAGACAGCTGCAGTGCAACAGTCCTCAATGAAACAGCCCCTCCTAACTTTAACTTTACAAGTGTTTGCAGGACTGTTAGGAGAGGTGGAGGTGTAGCTGCTCTATTTAAAGATGTTTATCAATGCAAGCAAGTGTCATTTGGTCAGTATTTGTCCTTTGAATATCTAGGTATTGTGCTGAAAGGTGCTCCACGCATTCTGTTTATCATTATTTACAGGCCTCCAAAATACTCTCCAGCCTTTGTTGAAGAGTTCACAGAACTGTTATCAATGATTTCCTCAGTGTTTGACTGTTTTACTATTGCAGGGGATTTTAATATTCACATAGATAATGCAGAAATCAAAACTGCAAAAGAAATTATTACTGTTTTAAACACTTTTGATCTGACCCAGCATGTGCATGAACCCACACACAATCGTGGACACACTCTAGATTTACTCATCAGTAGAGGTATAAACATTTCATCCATTGTTATTAAGGATGTAGCACTATCTGATCACTTCTGTATTTTCTTTGATATATTGATCTCTGTTACCACTGAATCTAGATCTGTCTCTGTCAGAAAGAGATGCATTAATGAGAACACTAGTGCGCTATTAATGAAGGCTATATCTTTAACACCAAGCATTTCTGCAGACTCTGTTGATCTTCTCCTGGATTCTTTTAACTCAAAAGTTAAGAATGTTATTGATGATATTGCTCCGACAAGGGTCTGCAAGAAGAATGGCAGACAAAAATCACCATGGAGAAAATCAACAGCAGTTCAGAGTATGAAAAGACAATGCAGAAAAGCTGAGCGGATGTGGCGGAAGACAAAACTTGAAATTCACTATAGCATCTATAAAGACAGCCTTCATGCTTTCAATGTGGAACTAGCCACAGCTAGACAGACCTTCTTCTCAAACCTTATAAACAGTAACTTAAACAACTCTCGCACTCTTTTTGCTACTGTGGAGAGACTGACAAAACCCCCAAGTCAGATACCCAGTGAAATGCTCTCCGACAGTAAATGCAGAGTTTGCTTCCTTTTTTTCTGAGAAGATCAATAATATCAGAAAGGAGATTGGCATATCTACTTTTGCAGAGGTCACACAGATTCGACCGCAATTTCAAAAAGAAGTGACTATGTCTGTTTTTGAAGCAATTGATTACAAAATTTTGAAAGAAATAGTACAGCACCTTAAATCATCAACCTGCTATCTTGACACACTTCCCACATCTTTTTTCAAAAGTGTGCTTAACTGTTTAGAAGCAGATCTCTTAGAAGTGGTGAACGCTTCACTTCTTTCTGGGACTTTTCCAAACTCCCTGAAAACTGCAGTTGTTAAGCCCCTTCTGAAAAAGCGCAATCTTGATAACACAATGTTGAACAACTATAGACCAATATCAAATCTTCCGTTCATAGGTAAGATTATTGAAAAGGTAGTTTTTAATCAGCTGAACAACTACTTAAACTTAAATGGATACCTGGACAATTTTCAATCTGGTTTCCGAGCACATAATAGCACAGAGACAGCACTCATTAAGATAATAAATGATATTCGCTTCAATTCTGATTCAGGCAAAATATCAGTTCTGGTACTACTAGATCTTAGTGCTGCGTTTGACACTGTTGATCATAACATACTTCTAGAGAGACTGGAAAACTGGATCGGGCTTTCTGGGATGGTACTCAAATGGTTCAGGTCATACTTAGAAGGGAGAGGTTATTATGTCAGTACAGGAGAGCATAAGTCTAAGTGGACGTCCATGACATGCGGAGTCCCACAAGGCTCAATTCTTGCACCGCTCTTGTTTAGCCTGTATATGCTCCCACTAAGTCAAATAATGAGAAAGAACCAAATTGCCTATCATAGCTATGCTGATGATACGCAGATTTACCTAAGATTTACCTTCCAAAGAAGACCATTAGACAGCTGCAGCTCATCCAGAACGCTGCTGCCAGGATTCTGACTAGAACCAGAAAATTTGAGCATATCACACCAGTCCTCAGGTCCTTACACTGGCTTCCAGTTACATTTAGGATTGATTTTAAAGTACTTTTACTCGTTTATAAATCTCTAAATGGCCTAGGACCTAAATACATTGGAGATATGCTCACTGAATATAAACCTAACAGACCACTCAGATCATTAGGATCGAGTCAGTTAGAAATACCAAGGGTTCACACAAAACAAGGGGAGTCTGCTTTTAGCTATTATGCCGCCCGCAGTTGGAACCAGCTTCCAGAAGAGATCAGATGTGCTAAAACATTAGCCACTTTTAAATCCAGACTCAAAACTCATCTGTTTAGCTGTGCATTTGTTGAATGAGCACTGTGCTACGTCCGAACTGATTGCACTATGTATAATCACTTTCTATTCTTAAATGTTTTAAATTCTTTTCAAATCAATTTTTAAATCACTTTGTTTTTATTGTTTATTGATTATTATTATTTTTAATTTATTATTATTTTTAATGACTATTTCACTTCCTTTTATGTAAAGCACTTTGAATTACCATTGTGTATGAAATGTGCTATATAAATAAACTTGCCTTGCCTTGCCTAAACACACTGACAGGATGAAAATATGAAGGTGATTTTAGAGGGATGTCGCTCTCTCCTCCATCTTAATCTGGCCTTCACTCATATTACTAATGCCACTGTAAGAGTCCTGTCAAGGTACAAACTTCTTACGTTTCTCAGTTCCTCATACTGTACACAACCATAATAAGAGAAACACTATATTTTTATGATGCTTTTGGCATTGATTGTTGTTGTAAAGATGCTGTCTGACGCTGCGGTCTCTGAGTCTGGCATACTGCAGATGTTTCTCCGATAAAGGCCTGCAGTATCTGACCACAGGAAAAGGCTGCCACAGACTCACTTATCTGGACCTCTCTGGATGTTCTCAGGTGTTGACACGTATAGGATATGAAAACTAGTAATATTAGCTAATATTTTATCTAATGTGTAGGTGAATATATTAATATATAGTAAAATAGTACTTCTATAGCCACCTAATGGTAGTAGCTACTGTACCAGGTACTCTTTTGGTGCTCAGATTAAGGATTGCTAAAATAAACTGCATTAAATGTGACATTAGTTTTATTTTCTGCTGTAAAGATATCTGTGGATGGATTTACGTATGTCGCTGAGGCTTGCAGTTCACTTCAACAGATTGTGTTAGACAATCTACCCACCCTGACTGACATCTGTGTGCAGGTACATGTGTTATTATATTTATTATGTACATTAACATCTAGTACATTCTATTGTTAGTTGATTGGTGATTGTTGTTTTTCTTTGCTGCAAGGTCTTAATGTCTAAATGCCGTGTTTTGACTGTGATTTCCCTATTGGACTCACCGTATATCTCTGATGTGGCTTTCAAAACAATGGCTGAAGTGAGGCTGAGCCTCACCAAGATCCAAATAGAAGGTTTGTATTAATGTGCTCAAATAATGTGGCATGGCTAGAAAGGCTAAATTAGTAAAACAGAAACTGTGAATTCTGCATTTCAGATAATAATCGAATGACAGACAGCAGCTTGAAGGCCCTGTGCCGAAGCTCTCTGAAACTCAGTGAGGTCCAGATGTCTGACTGCACTCGCATGACTGATGCCAGCTTGAAGTCTTTAGGAAGTCTGACAAAACTGTGCAATTTAAATATCTCTGGCTGTATCAAGTAAGAGAAGATCAACATGAATATGCATATAGAAAAATGCAAATGCAGTGTCTCTCTGATAACATTTTTTTTTCCTGTGGGGTGGGAGAACAAAAAATGGGCAAAAAAATATGATATATGGCACAGTATATATATAAACAAATTATATATAAAATATACTAATAAAATTAAATAGAATAAATAATTATAAAAATAGCAAACAGATTCAGGGTGATATTCCACAAAACAAACCAAAAAGTTGTTTAATACGTATGGATAAAAATTCAGAAGTAGAACATATGTGCAGGAAATTGTGAATTTATTTTGCCCATTTTTGTTGCTACATACATCAGAATAAAAATAGCATATACCTGTATATAAACAATGAATTCCTAAACTTTCACATTCTGTCAGTATTTGGTTACATTCTGGACATGCATTTCAGATTCTTAAAAAATCAGTTTTGTTTAAAACTAATAGAATAGTTGCATATAATTTGTGTGTGTGTGTGTGTTTTTTTTTTTACCTGGTCTAGGGTGACCGATATGGGAATCTATTACATCACTGAAGGACCATCTGCTGTTGAATTGCGAGAGCTTGATCTTTCCTACTGCCCAAAACTTACTGACCTGTCCCTGAAGAGAATAACTCAGAAGTGAAAACATTTAACACGTACACACACTTTTTACATAAAATATAACCTTTTTCCTCCACGGAGACTGTATGAATGTACATTTCTTTTCCAGATGTAGCAAGCTGACCCACCTGAGTGTGTGTTTCTGTGAGAACCTGACAGATAATGGATTTGAGTGTTTGGACAATTGTGCTTCTCTCGTCTCTCTGGACATCACAGGCTGCAAAATAAATGACAAAGTACACTTTAGTATTACACATAATATATACTGAATAGCAAAATTATTTTATAGCTGTGGTCAATACTGTTTTACTTTAAAGATGTGTCTTTCACAGGGACTAGCAGGCTTGGGAACTAACCACAGTCTGAGAAAACTGACCGCAACTGAATGTGTTTTCATAACAGATAATGGAATAAAGGTTTGGTTTACCTTTTTATCACTTCATTGTGCATAAATTTATGACTTGCAATGTATTTGCTGTCTGATTACTCTTTTTGAAAAAAACTTCATGTGATTATCACAGTCACGTGATGATCTTTGTCTTGTGCAGATGTTTTGTCGACAGTGTCATCGTCTGGAGCTTCTGGATGTGTGTCAGTGTGTGTGTCTGTCTGATCGAGCCATCAAAGCCCTCTCCTTCTTCTGCAGGACTATTGCCACAGTCAGAATAGCTGGATGCCCTAAAGTACTTCTTTAATTCAGTAATCGTGAAAAAATTAAATGTTTTAGGATTTAAAAAAAAACATATTTCAAGATCATTAATCAAATAAGAAAATCGACTTTTCACTCAAATTGTTATGCTGATAATCCATATATTTTTTTTGTATTTTGTATATATTCTCTACAATACTTTTTGAAAATATATTTTAAAACATAAATATAAAAATATTTTTAAAGCATTTAAAAATATATTTTGCCCTCCATTTCACATTTGAAGAAAAACATAATTATTATTACATATTATATGCACACTACAATATATACATACTTTATTACTAATATATATGTATATATATATAACAACATAATTAAATCTATGTTAATTCATCCACATTTACAGTTAGTCTAAATGTAGGCCTCTGTAAAACAAAAAAAATATATATTTTTGCCATATGGAAATATAATTTGTAATAAAAAAAAAATGCTTTCAATTCAATAAAAAAAAGTGGTCTCAGATAATTGGAGCATGGTATTTAAAAAGGATAAATATCTTAACTGACACTATATTTTGTTTCTCCAGATGACAGATACAGCAGTGAAGTACCTGACAAGAGTTGGTCACTTCCTGAAGGAGCTGGATGTGAGTGGCTGTCCTCTCCTGACTGACCGCACCCCTTCCTTTCTACTGTGTAGCTGTCCACAGCTGCGGTCCATCAGCATGCTCTACTGCAAGAACATCTCCAAGTATTCAGTGTTTGCCCTACACTTACTAATGTCTTTGGCCTGAAGAAATTAGTGCCAACACAGATACACTAACTAACACAGTGCATATTTATGTTCATGTCGGAGATATTGGAGATATAGTTGATATAGTGTTGATTTGTACCTGTCTCTTTTCAGACAGGCCGCTCTGAAACTGCAGCACCGTGTGCAGCACTGGAAACACAGTAACGATGGCGCCCCCTACAGTCTGGACTAACTACTACAGCTCAACCAGATCTGGACCAGCTGGAGAAACAAAGACAGGAGGATGAGGATATTACAAACTGACATTACCTACACTGTGGAAAATATTTACATATTATGTAATTATCTGATTTAATAAGAAATCACTTTTTTAGCCTTTTTTTGCATACAAGTATGAATCTTTAGTTACAAAATATTGAAAAGTACTTAAACCACTGAGGGGGCTGACAAAAAGGTTTAGAATTACTTTATCAAACCAAAGTTTTGTCAAGTTTTTGGCATTGGCTATGAAAGAGGAAATGTTTAATTAGAGATACTGTGGGACCTTTGTTTTAATTAAATATGTATATTACATTTTCATATTGAATCACAAAATAAGATAAAACGGGTACAAAAAAACAACAACAATGTGCGCAGTTCACTAAATACATTTAAAGTTGCCTTAAATTTTTTAAATCAAGTAAGTAGTATCTTCTATTACGTATTCTATTACGTTTTATTGAGATGTGATTATGGTAATGTAAAGCTTTAGACACCCTAATACACAATTTGATTATTGTATATTTCCTTATGGTATAGTACTGTACCCTAAAATGAATTTTAACTTGAAATTTTAATTTGAAATAATAGATATAATAACAATAACATATTTATTTGATATATGTCCGATTGGTCAGCTGTTGAATTCACTACATCCACTAGGTGGCCTCAGTAAACTTCCCCAAAAAATTAAATGATTATACAAAGTTAAATTATTTTCATTAATTTATATTTAAGTCATTCAACAATGAAAAGGCTGAATTACATCTGCAAAAAATATTCCAACCTCTAAAGAAAAAACTATATGAACCGCTAAGCTCTCACTCAGCAATTTTCAATTTAATTAAATACATTGTGCAAGATTTCAATCAGGAGTATAAGTTTTGATGGTTTATATCCTACCCATCTGACCGTTACCACTTAGTTTTTTTGAAAGGGGAATTATTTAACTTAACACCTGTGGTATGGAGTCTTTTAAGGATCTGTGTTAGGCCCTCTGCTGTTTTCATTGTACTTGCTGTCCTTGGAAATATTATTTAAAAAAAAACATGGGATTAGGCTAAAATGGTTCTGTTATTCATGCAGTAGCTGCCTGCATTTTTAAGACTGTAACTGAACTTTTTTTAACCAATCTTACAAAGATTTTATTCAGCATCTTTAGCCATTACATGCTGCTTTTTATGCGCAACAGTAAGAAGTTAGGCTACTTGAAAAATAAAATTCATAACCATCAGTGTGTCAACATTTAATATCGATCAATATTCATAAATAATATTTTATTCATAGCCAGGGAAAATAAAGTGGCTAGAGTTTACATGTTCTCATGAGTTTTGAGGACAGTAAAATTTTAATTTAATTTTAATTCAGTATTCATACTGTGATGAGCTGGTCATTTGGTCCTTAAATAACGTGCAGGAGTTGGAGGACTACTGCAGAGACTAGAATCGGTTTCAGCTATGGAAACAAATAACTTTTTTGAACATAATAGAAAACTGGAACAAAATCTTTTTCAGTTGTTTCAGTTCTTTTAGAAAATATTTTTTTTCCTTGCTTATCAGAATTGTTTCTCTTCATTCACCTTCAAACCTTGCATGTCGTATTGTCAATTTTGGTTGTCCAGTAGGATTAATTTCTACATATTGATCTTCAAAAATAGCAAAAACTATAAAACAGAATCAAATGTATGAATTTATGAGCAATGTGTGAATGCTAAAAGGCCACATAATTCGTAAAAATAATAGTTAGTAACCAAATAATTTATCAATTTAATGGTAAACAATTGCAATTCAGCCTTATCTTGTATTTAAGCTGCACATGCTTGCAAATAATAAGAAAATAAATAAACTGCACAAGCTTTGTGCTTGATCATGCAGAACCATGATAGTCAGTTCCAATGGAAACAGCTTTAGTTACATCCCAGTAAAGTGTGTTTGCATATCAGGAGTGAATGAATAGTAGACTCCCCACACTATGCATATCACACATTTTCATGATAATAGCAGTCTACTACAATTTCTGCAATTTCATTAAAGTATTTTTGCTTGGCTCTTATCTCTACAGTGTGGTTTTGTGTAATTTGTTGTGTGTGTGTGTGTGTGTGTAGCTGCGAGTGAGACAAGAAGTGTTATTTTAGAGCTCCTACATGCTTGCTTCTAAGAAAATGATTTGCATTAAATATGGATCCAGGGGACATTGTTAGATACATATATGTATATAGGTAAATAGCCTACCTTAAATGGACACTATGTTGAACATGTGTTATGATTGGATGAAATAGAAACATCCAGATTGGTTGATAAAACCATAGACATCTAGCCTGTCAGCGAAAAAAGCGAGTGAAGATGTGGAGGTTAACGCGTGTGATTTTGGTCTTGCTCATTTGTGTCAAAGGTAAGATATTAGTCTCATGATTTGAGAACCACCATAGATCTGTGTCTGTATTAACTTGTGTTAGCTTGCTAGCATTGAAAATAGTAGAACAGTAAGCATGTATAAGCACTGTAATCTGTTGAATAAGATGTTTAAATATTCTTCTTTTCAAAATAATGGGGTCATGAACTGAAAAAAACAAATTCCCTTGTTTTGTTTTTTGTGTGTTTTTTTTTTTTTGACATGTAAGAGGTCATTGTGCTATTAAAAACATCCTGTAAGTTTCAGAACTCAAAACTTTCTTGTTAGTCTAAAACAGCTTATATTGAACCCAGTCTGCATAAACGACAGCTTGTGGAATGTGCCACTGATATAATAGTGTGGCTAAACACCACTGCAGAAGAAAATAAAGGCCTGTTTCTACATTACTGCCTGTTTAACCCCGCCTCGCATGTAGTGTTTACGAGAGAGGCAAAAGCAGGTCTACGCAGAAACCAAACGATAAAGATGCTCTGAAGACAGCAGAACACTGTTCAGTGCCAATTTGTGGAAAAACAGCTTTTGCATTGCCTTCTTTCTGTGTTAGGAAAGAGTGGATGAACTTTATTTTTAATGAAGTTCCAGACCACGTCAGTAAGAACTTGGTCCTTTTCACTTCATTTTACAGTGGATTCGTTTACAAACAAAGGCACAAATCAACGCAGGGTTTTCAAAATGATTGATTGCCGACTATATTGGATCTGACAGTAATGTCACTACACACAAGTGTGAGTAACTGTTTTTATTATGTGGGCACTATTTGATATGAGTATTTATGCGTTTTAAACCTACATTACGGCAGCATCCATCTGTGAAGGACACAGACTGTCATACATACACAACTATTAGCCAATCATAGCAGTGGGCGTTTAAGTTCGAGTCTACAATCTGGCATACCTATTCAAACAGAACGTTCTGATGAGGGGGGTTAAAAACAGGATAGAAAACAGCCTATTACTTCTCTGTTTTTGACGCAAAAGTCTTACATTATAAGTGGACCTCAGAGAATAATACAAAATAAAAAAGGCAGTTCATGACCCCTTTAAACTAAAAGTCTTGATGCTTCCCTTAATAATTATCTGTAACACACTCTCTTTCACTGCAGATTCACATTTGCAGCCAAACGGTAAAAGCCCCTCTCTCTCTTTATGTATTAATATGAAGTCACATGGTGTTTGAATATGAATGCATATGTGACCTTGATGTTGGGAAATTTGTGTGTCAGTGTGAAAACTCTCTCTCTCCCTCCTCACAGTTTGCGGACGTCCAAACCCCCATTTAAACCCCTGTATTGTGGGTGGTACAGATGCCTCTGCAGGGGCGTGGCCATGGATGGTCAGTCTGCACAACACGACTTATCAGAAACATTTTTGTGGTGGCTCCCTCATCAACAGTGAATGGGTGCTGACAGCTGTTCACTGTGTCGTTGGGTTAGAGTCAGACACAGATTTTAATCCACTGGTCTTTTTTTTTTTTTTTTTTGGTTAGTGGAATGTTCTTGCTATTTCAATTTGTTTTTTTCCCTTTCTCATTTTCTCTCCTTGTTTTCAGTAACGACATGACCACACTGCTTGTGTACTTGGGAAAGTTGACACAACAGGGAAAAAATCCCCATGAAATCACCAGAATTGTCAACAACATCATTACCCATTCCTCCTACAATGATAACACATGTGATAGTGACATCGCTCTACTGCACCTGTCCTCCGCAGTCACCTTTAATGAATACATTAGACCTGTGTGTTTAGCAGCCCAGAACAGCAACTTCCCTTCCGGCACCAAAGGCTGGATCACAGGCTGGGGAAAAGTTGGAGTTCAAATTAATACAAACCCACACATAGAGTTACACAGTGCCAGTGCCTTTACCTGCTCCTGGGATTCTGCAAGAGGCTGAGGTTGAAGTGTACGAAAGTTCCAAAGAGAGAGAGAAGGTTAAGAATATGCTACTGAAATAGAGAGAAACCGGACCACACATTTCTGCTGAATTTCAGGAATATAATGTAACTTTTTAATTTTTGGATGAAAATAAATAAAAACCAAAGTGTTTACATAAATCTATTATTGGACTAAACAAGACTAATATGACTATTAAAATTCCAACAATTCTTCCTCCTCCTTGCGATTCCCCAGCATTGTGAAGCTGTTGTACATTCTTTAGCACATAAGTTTCTGTAAAACTTCCATCCTTACTTTTACATAACATAATTTGTCAACTTAATTTTTCCTTAAAACATATCATTGTCCTTCAGAACAAAAGTGGATTTTGTCAGTGGTCCTTTCCTGAAAGCTTGCCTCAAATTCTTCAATCAAGGAAGTGTCATGGTACTTTCTTGAATGTTGTAGTAAAGTTCATTACAACTGAGCCATCAGCTAACAGTTTGAGTTGTCTTGTCATTCCTCTAATCATCAGAAATCTCAGACTAAACTGTGCATGGGTTTCTTACAGTTTATGACATAATATTAAAATAAACATCTGGCTCAGTTTGCCACAAACTAACACTAAACTCACAATAAATACATATTAATCAACAATATCTATATCTATCTATACATTATCAGAAGTTTCTGGCATGTAATAATAGTAGAAGTTATCGCTGAAAAAGTTTAGATGGAACCTTTCCTCACGTTACACTCTTGGTTTATCTCAATTATCTTGCTGTAATTCTATGTGTCTATCCCAACTGATTCCCAGAACTATTAAAATGCTCTGGAACAAGGTGAAGACTGTATGTGATGTAAAGTAAATCATATGCAATAGAAGTCTATTTTAGCATGTAAAAAAAAAAAAAAGAAATAAAACTTTACTTAATAATATATGCTGGGTGTTCTGGGTGTTTGGCCAGTGCCAAATCCTGCTTTTGAGGAAATAACTGCTGGTTTTTGTAGTCCTTTGAGCGTTTGGAGTTCTTTTTTTTTTTTTTTTTTTACTTCTTTAAACTAAGCTTTGATCTATGCCTTTTAGACATTAATATCAAACCAAACATTTATTAATACAATTTATACAATGTATTAATAAAGCTAAATATAATAAATCAGACAGAAGTAATATATTTTGATATTTTTGTAACTTTTATTTAAATTACACAGGCTGTTCATGTCAAGCATGCAGTAAAGTGCATTTGCATATCAGAACACGTTATTTAAAAAGTACGGCGCTATATAGCCGTGTGCGTTTTTGTGAAAAGTCAGGACATAGATTTGTATAATGACAAAGGTACGACATAGGTATTACAAGGTGAAGGTGACATCTCAGGACATTGACCCATGTCCCCACTTTTCAAAACGCTTATAAAATCATACAGAGTGAGGTTTTTTTGGGGAAAGCTGAAATGCAGTCTCCTGTAAGGGGTAGGTTTATGTGTAGGGCAATAGCACATACAGTAAGTACAGTATAAAAACTATTACGCCTATGGAATGTCCCCACTTTCCACAAAAACGAACGTGTGTGTGCGCGTGTGCGTGTGTGCGCGCACACATACCCATAGTCACTCATGCTTTTGCTGCCAAACCAGGTGTAGCACTATAGAAATAAAATAAAAATACAATAAAAGAGAGAGAAAGGAATAAAATGATTCTGGAAAATGGAAGACGAATATGCAAGTGACATTCTGTAGCATAAAACTACTACAGACATCCATGATCCATACTGCCGGTGAAGAGCGATTCTTGCGACGATGTGGAGGTTAACGTGTGGCCATGCTCGTATGCGTCAAAGGTAGGGGTCTTACAGCGGTTTCAAATAGGTACTATTTTCACAATCTCTCAAACACATCATAAATAACGCTACTGTACACGTCAGAGTTGACTTGCGACACATAGGCCTTCTGTAAGGTGTAAGCAGCTGTTGGATCACTGGCACGCTGGTTCGAATCTGCTCTGTGTCAAGTCCAGATCCCATTTTCCCACTTACCTGCCCAATAAAACAAAGGCCTATAAAAACGTAAAACCTTTCATTTTAATTGCCTTTACATAATGTTTCACATAATGCTGTTCATGTGCTTCGTTCTTTTTTATTTTAAAATATTTCACTATCAATTTACATAACTGCCTTATTGTTTCGTAAATGTAGCTATAGACAGATTTTACATATACAGCTAGATTTTAAAGATACACAACTCATTTGATTACTAATCGTGTGCAAATATTCAAATAGCCTTATCGTATCAAAACAGAGAAAAAGAACGACTGAATTTTAAATTCTTGTTACTTTATTTCTAATTTCTTTCACAATGTACACATTTCATCATGGTAAACATTAATACATGTGTATTTCAGGAGTCCCTGAAAAAATGTGTTCAAATTCGTATTGTTGCCTGAACTTCCCGTAAGCCTATAATATTAAGAGCTATAAAATTTTAACAGTCGATTCGGATTTTGTAATATTTGTTTAGCCTATATGCCATACCCATATACAACAACTAAAAAAAGAGCCCTGATGAATGGTTTTAGCTCGTTCCTATAGTGTTGTTTGAACTATTTGCCTAGCATCTACAATGGAGATATAAAGGCCATAATGTAAAAAGAGTTTTATATTATATACCTTTTTTGACTACTTTATTAATTACTCCAAGTCCTGAAATGTGTGTTAAATATTTGTGTGTTGAGGCCTGCTGTAATCTTTACCACCTTGTGTCTTCTATTGCAGATTGTCTTTCTCATTTGAACGGTAAGAGCCCCTTTCCCTGGATGTCTAGAAAGAATGGCACAAAAACTAATAAGCGTTTTAACAGAAACATTAATGTGATCTGATGGTTGTGCACCTTGTCTTCGGTGTCACTGTGAACAACTTCTCTCACCTCTCTTTCAGTTTGTGGCTGTGCCCCTTTATAGACTCATGTTGTGGGAGGTACAGATGCGAATAAGGGGTCGTGGCCATGGATGGTTAGTCTTCACAGCCCCAAATATAAAGGCCATTTTTCACAGCAGGGCGATAACAAAATCCGCAGAAGTGTCAACACGCTCCTCATTCACCCGTCCTACAACAGCGACACCTACAACAATGACGTTGCTCTTCTGCGTCTGTCCTCTTCAGTCAAATTCAACTACACTAAACAAAATTATAGAACGCAACACTTTTGTTTTTGCCCCCATTTTTCCATGAGCTGAACTCAGAGATCTAAGACTTTTTCTATGTACACAAAAGGCCCATTTATCTCAGATGTTGTTCACAAATCTGTCCAAATCTGTGTTAGTGAGCACTTCTCCTTTGCCGAGATACTCCATCCACCTCACAGGTGTGGCATATCAAGATGCTGATTAGACAGCATGATTATTGCACAGGTGTGCCTTAGGCTGGCCACAATAAAAGGCCACTCTAAAATGGCCTTAAAATTGGCAGGAACTGGAACACGCTGTCGTATACGCCAATCCAGAGCATCCCAAACATGCTCAATGGGTGACATGTCCGAGGAGTATGCTGGCCATGCAAAAACTGGGATGTTTTCAGCTTCCAAGAATTGTGTACAGATCCTTGCAACATGGGGCCGTGCATTATCATGCTGCAACATGAGGTGATGGTCGTGGATGAATGGGCCTAGGTCATAATAAAATGGAGTCAGATTAGAATTTATCCTAAATTTAATAACTTTGCGCGCTGAAAAGACCGAACATGCAGGAAACCTTCATCCACGATTGGATACCGTCCTTGGACCAAATTCGTGGACCTTGCATTGTCATACCATTCGAATTTCATATTAAGAAATTATTTTAACCCAAGCAAAGTATTCTTTCTTTTAACTGGTTCTCTTAAAAATATGAATCCTGTGTAATCCCAGATATCTGTAATCAGATGCACATTTAAAACTGGAATAATTTAATTTCAGTCACATGTGCACATAATCCTTTCTGGATTACAATCCGCCATCAAAATGATAAATGTAATTATTCCAGCTGCTGTGAGAAAAGGCTAACGAGCAGTCACCTGCAGGATCTTCACAAGCGATAGCCTAGTAGCCCAATCTTTGTTTACAGACGTGACGTAATGACGCAGCAGCATGCTCGAATTTCCCGCGAAAACCTACCCGTACCGCTCAAATTAGAAAACATTATTATAAGCTAAACGTTGTGAATCAGGCTAAAGTAAGGTGATAGTTTTGAACACTGGCTGATTAAGTACTTGCTCAAATATTGATTTCAGATCATTTTTAACCAGAAAAAAAGTTACTGTCACAAATCTGGTCTGTGGCCCTCCACCCGATAGCCACCAGAGGTCGTCCTTCCATCGAACTGACTCTTGCACTACACTACGGTTGCACGTCACCCACGGACTACAATACCCATCATCCATTGCACGGACTGCTGAGTGAGCAGTGTTCACAGTGGGTTCAGTCTAGAGGTCTGCATTCCCGCGGCTCTCCCGCAGGAACCGACCAGATTTCTTGCGACGCGGGATAAAATTCCCGAATAAAACGCACAATTTGAACGGGAGCGGGCGGTTTAACAATCTCCTGTTCCCGACCTCCTTTCAGAACAGCATATCTGCACTTTATTATTTACAGCCTGCACTCAGGACTGTTATGCATATAGAGTGTCAGTAGTGTATAATAAGATTAAACACTCAATTTTCAGTTAAAGGCAATTCATTATTGAATTCAGAGATGTCATTGTCTAGCTCAGTTTAGTTTAAATAGTATCTGTGCAACCAAATCGACGATAATAGCTAGAAATTAAGTGTCCCCAACTGAGCAAGCCAGAGGCAACAGTGGCAAGGAACCAAAACTCCCTCTGTGACAGAATGGAGATAAAAAAAAAAACCCATGGGAGAAATCAGGCTCAGTCGGGGGGCCAGTTCTCCTCTGGCCAGACGAAACCCGCAGTTCAATTCCAACCGCAGCCATGTCAGATTGTGTAAAGGGCTTATCTGATTCCTGTGATCTTGTCCCGATGGAGCATTTTAATTTATAATTTAATGTATTTGTTATGTGTTTATTTGTTATTTTAAGTTTTTCCATTTATATGATTTATTCATTTGCTATAATTGTAATGTATAGTTTAATGCATTTGTTTCTCGGCGTATTTTTATAATATATATTTGTTTATTATATTTTTACATTTATGTCTCAGGGGCTCTCCGCTGATGATCAGGACTGCAGACATCATCTCTTGGTGCTGATCCACCATCTGATCGGATACGGACTGAGAAACAGAATAAGAAAGAAACAGACAAATATTAGCATAGATGTCATTTTGAGAACGCAGTGGACGTGGAGGACTATAATGTGATAAGAGCTCGCTCAAGTACTGAGGAGCTAAGCCATTCAGGGCTTTATAAGTAATTAACAAGATTTTAAAATCTATCCGATGTTTGATAGGGAGCCAGTGCAGTGTTGACAGAACCGGGCTAATATGGTCATACTTCCTGGTTCTAGTAAGGACTCTAGCTGCTGCATTTTGGACCAATTGTAGTTTGTTGACTAAGCGTGCAGAACAACCACCCAATAAAGCATTACAATAGTCTAACCTTGAGGTCATAAACGCATAAATTAGTATTTCTGCATTTGATGTTGAGAGCATAGGTCGCAATTTAGATATGTTTTTGAGATGGGGAAAAAAATAAATAAATAAAAAATAAAACGCAGTTTTACAGATGCTAGAAACATGGCTTTCAAATGAAAGATTGCTATCAAACAGCACACCTAGGTTCCTAACTGATGAAAAAGAATTGACAGAGCAGCCGTCAAGTGTTAGATAGTGTTCTGTTATTACATGTGGGGTTTTTAGGTCCGATAATTAACACCTGTTTTTTCAGAATTTAGCAGTAAGAAATTACTCGTCATCCAGTTTTTTATATCGACTATGCATTCCATTCTCAATTTGGCGTGTTTCACCGGGCTGCGAAGAAATATAGAGCCGAGTATCATTAGCATAACAGTGAAAGCTAACACCATGTCTCCTGATAATATCTCCCAAGGGTAACATGTAAAGCGTGAAAAGTAATGGCCCTAGTACTGAGCCTTGAGGTACTCCATACTGCACTTGTGATGGATACCTCTTCATTCACTGCTATGAACTGATGGCGGTCCGATAAGTATGATTTGAACCATGCTAAGGCACTTCCACTAATGCCAACAAAGTTTTCTAGTCTATTCAAAAGAATGTTGTGGTCGATAGTGTCGAACGCAGCGCTAAGATCCAGTAGAACTAATAAAGAGATACAACCATGATCAGATGATAGAAGCAGGTCATTTGTAACTTTAATGAGAGCAGTCTCAGTACTATGATACTGTCTAAATCCTGACTGGAATTCCTCACAGATACCATTTTTCTCTAAGAAGGAATATAATTGTGAGGATACTACCTTTTCTAATATCTGACAGAATTGACAGAAAAGGGAGATTTGAGATCGGTCTGTAATTAACTAGATCTTTGGGGTCGAGTTGTGGTTTAATGAGAGGCTTAATAACAGCCAATTTGAAGGTTTTGGGGACATATCCTAATGACAATGATGAATTAATAATAGCCAAAAGAGGATCTATGACTTCTGGAAGCAGCTCTTTTAGTAGTTTAGATGGAATAGGGTCTAACATACATGTTGTTGGTTTAGATGATTTAACAAGTTCATACAATTCTTCCTCTCCTACAGTAGAGAATGAGTGTAATTGTTCCCCATCTGATGCGATACTGTAGCTGACGGCTGCATGGTTACAATTTTATCTCTGATAGTATCGATCTTGGAAGTAAAGTAGTTCATAAAGTCATTACTGCTGTGCTGTTGGGAAATGCTAACACCTGTTGATGCTTTATTTTTCGTTAATTTAGTCACTGTATTGAATAAGTACCGGGGGTTATGTTTGTTTTCTTCTAGAAGAGACGAAAAGTAATCAGATCTAGCAGTTTTTAATGCTTTTCTGTAGGATAGGGTACTTTCCCGCCAAGCTAAACGAAATACCTCTAGTTTTGTTTTCCTCCAGCTGCGCCCCTTTTTTTCAGGGCTGCTCTCTTTAGGGTGCGAGTGTGCTCATTATACCACGGTGTTGGACTCTTATCCTTAATCTTCCTTAAGCGTAAAGGAGCAACCATATCTAAACTGCTAGAGAAGAGAGAGTCCACAGTTTCAGTTACATCAAGTTGTTCTGAGCTATTGGATATGCTGAGGAACTGAGGTAAGTCAGGAAGATTATTTATAAAGCAGTCTTTTGTGGTAGAAGTGATGGTTCTACCATATTTGTAACAAGGAGTTGGCTTTACAGCTTTAGCTATATGGAATATACAGGAGACTAGATAATGATCTGAGATATCATCGCTCTGCTGCAAAATTTCAATGCCACTGACATCAATTCCATGTGACAGTATTAAATCTGGAGTATGATTTCGACAAGGAGTAGGTCCTGACACGTGTTGTTTAACACCAATAGAGTTTAGAATGTCTATAAACGCTGATCCCAACAAATCTTTTTCATCATCAACATTTACAATCACCAACAATTAGGACTTTATCTGCAGCCAGCACTAACTCCGATAGAAAATCAGAAAATTCTTTAATAAAGTCTGTATGGTGCCCTGGTGGCCTGAATACAGTAGCCAGTACAAACATCACAGGGGATTTATCATTAACACTTGTTTCTTTGGATAACGTTATATGAAGCTCCATTACTTCGAACGAATTATACTTGAAACCTGACCTCTGAGAAATACTGAAAATATTGTTATAAATTGTAGCAACACCTCCCCCTTTACCTTTTGGACGAGGTTCATGTTTGTAACAGTAATCTTGGTGTAGACTCGTTTAAAGTAATGTAATCATCTGGTTTTAGCCAGGTTTCTGTCAGACAAAGCACATCTAGTTTATGGTCAGTGATCATATTTACAAAAAGTGCTTTTGTAGAAAGGGATCTAATATTCAATAAGCCAAGCGTTATCATGCATTTCTGTATTATATCTGTTTTTTTATTTGTTGAACATCAATTAAATTGTTACTATTACTTTGGTTCTGTATTTTCTAGTTCGGGGAACAGACACCGTCTCTATAGTGTGATATCTAGGTGAAAGAGTCTATGTGCTGAGAATTAACTGACTTCTGTGACGTGAAGCGGCTAGCAGACGGTCGGTTTAGCCAGTCTGTCTGCTTCCTGACCTGGGCCCCAGTTAGTCAAATATGAACTCTAAGACTATGTGCCATATTTCTAGAGAGAAGAGCAGCACCACCCCTGGAGGGATGGACACCCATCTCTTTTCAACAGGTCAGGTCTGCCCCCAAATTTTTTCCAATTGTCTATAAAGCCCATGTTATTTTGCGGGCACCACTTAAGACATCCAGCCATTGAGTGACAGCCTGCTATGAATCTCGTCGCCACGGTAAGCAGGGAGCAGACCAGAGCATATTACAGTGTCTGACATCGTACTTACAAATTCACACACCTCTTTAACATTTTTAATGATCTCTGACTGGTGAAGTTGAACATCATTAGCGCCGACTTGGATAACAATTTTACTGAATTTACGTTTAGCATTAGCCAGCACTTTTAAATTTGCCAAGATGTCAGGCGCTCTGGCTCCTGGTAAACAATGGACTATGGTGGCTGGTGTCTATTTTCACGTTCCTTACAATAGAATCGCCAATAACTAGAGCACTTTCATCAGGTTTCTCAGTGGGTGTGTCACCGAGTGGGGAGAACCTGTTTGATGTTTTGATCGAAACGGAAGAGTGGTGTTTTGACCCGTGACTAGGCCGCCTCACAGTCACCCAGTTGCCCTGCTGCACGGGCTCAACCGAAACCGAACAATGTACAGGACTCCCTGAGCTAGTCGCATCCAAAGCAGTATCTACAGCCCTCACATTCTTACTGTCCTCAACTAAAGTTTGGATGAGTGTAAGTTCTAAAACCTTCTCTGTCAGCCTAACTATTTCCCTGCATTTATCACATGTGAATCCGTCGCTGCTGACAGAGACAGATAAACTGTACATGTGGCAAACAGTGCAAACAACAATAGCAGGAGAAGAAGCCATTACTCACCGTGATTGAGGAGCGATACCAACTTAACTTACCACTGTTGTTTGTTGAACTCGTGAAAAACGGAGCGAGAGAGAAATGAAAAGAAAATAGGCACGAATGGAACTGCGAGTGACAAATTAACTGGCTAATGCGCTGCGGTTTTAAAAACGAACGATCAAATTAGTTAGATTAGTTTGAAAGATAACACCAGAAATATGGTGGGAATTAAGTTATATATCACTTTAAACAACAGGGAGTGAAAGTAAGGTAGAGATTCAATAAAAAGCGAAGCTACACAGAGCTACAATCGCAAACCTCTCAGCAGCACAACAGACAGGAACAGACTGAAGCAATCGATTTAAATGAATTATATCCTGACAAGACAAATAAAAATACACTTTTTCCTACTGTGTTGGCAGCACAATGTTAAACAAATTTTATGTCTTAAGACACAAAATTCATTTAACATTTTGCTGTCAATAAATTCAAGACTCTTGACAAGATGAATAAAATAACATACAATTTTGTGTAGACTACACGTTTATTTGTTAGCCTCTCTCTCTTTCTTTTAGTAGAGGAAATTTAAATGTGAGATTCTGGAAACGAGATCTAAATTTAGTGGGAACGGTCGGGTAGGGAAGAAAATTATTCTAAGCAGACAGCGGGTGAACAAACAGTGAATATGGCGGGATCGGGTGGGTGCGCGTAATAAAACCTCACGGGAGCGGGACTAAAAAAAAACAGTCCCGCGCAGACCTCTAGTTCAGTCTGGTGTCATTAGCTGGGGCGAAGAGTGTGCTCAGTCCAACCGACCTGATGTGTACACCTGCGTGTCAGAGTATCAGCAATGGATCATAAGCCATACTGGCCAAAACCAGCCTGCATTTGTTGTTTTCAACCAATAAACCCCATGCCTGCCTGCCAGCCAGCCAAAGTAAAATTCTCCCCCTCACATGCCTACATATCCACACACATTAATACAGCCTTAACACACTTTGACTAATGCTTGTTAATTTGAGTATTTTGTGTGAATTCAGCTTCCTGTCATGTGAGATGCAATGAGAAGTACAATACTGGCAATTTCACACATACTCACATCTCTCTTTCCATCTCTTGACTTTTTACAGTGGGTTGAGCTGCTGAATTTGGTAACTCTGGGCATCCTCATCAACACCTTACCACGCATGCTGGTCACATGATAAAGTTTCTTCCTGTCTGCTGTCTGTGAGATTCTACTTCTGGTCAAGTGTTGCTCTGGAATCTCTTCATAGTTACCAGGTTCACTGCAAAAAGCATGGAGCCTTTTTTTCCTATAGGATTTGCAAATATCAAATCCAGTTCTTTCTAAGCGACTTTCTCAGTTGCTTTGGATAAAAGTATCTGCTAAATGACTAAATGTAAAAGAGTTTGGGAGAAGAATGTTCATTTAATCTTGTCAACCACAACACAAGGATATCTTAGAAGCTGCTTACCTCACTAATGTGAGAAGTCTTCTGGCATCCCTCCACCACCCCAACTCATGAACATGTATTATGGAAAGTATTTATAATACTTTCTTGCATGTTTTCTATTTTATAAAGCTGAAATTATACCATGGTCAGTATAACATGTTAGAAAGAATACTTGTGTTGCAGCATGTGTAAAAGGCTTTTATGAGAATAATAAAATAGTTTCACGAGTTCACACTTACATATAATAAACTGAGTAAAGGTCATGCGTATTTGGCGTGCTGTACAGGGAGAGGGCTCCGAGCTCGGTAATTACTCCCGAGCCCAGGGTACTCCCCCTGTCCGGGGTGAGGGGTCCGAGCTCGGCATTTAGCCCAGACCCAGAGCCTTCCCCCCAAAGATGCAATAAGCACGGGACAGCAGCCAGAGAGGTGCGTTGATAACCCCGCAAAATTTGCAGAGCTTAAGGTTGGTGGGGTGCTGGACGTCGCTTGGAGTAACGGCACTGCTGTGGCCATAGAGAAGAGAGTTTGGCTCCTGCGGAAGCAGGCACTGCTGCGGCATCTGAAAGAGAATATGGCTTCTGCGGAAGTGGGAACTGCTGTGGCATCTGAAAAGTAGAGATGAGAGGGAAATACAGATAAGGCTCCTGCGAGAGCGGCCACTGCTATGGCAGTGGGGACAAGGGCTGACTTAACCAATAAGCGAGGTAAGCGGCCGCTTAGGGCCCCAGGGAATCAGGGGGCCCCATCTGATATTGGCGAAACATATTTAAAGCGTTGAGCAATGTAGCCGTTCACAGACATGTGCGCTGATTTCTTGAATGCAGTGACCAGAAGTGTTTAAGTTAGAATCCACTTACCGATCAAAATGCTGAGTTTTTGTCAAGTGCTGAGTTCTGCAAGGTCGGGGATCATCTCATAACAAAGTGTAGATACGATGTAAATACGAGATTCATTGTGCAGTTATTAACGGAACGTTGTGAGATCGCAATGAATTGAAGTGAGAGACAACTATAGTGATTATGAGGGAGTGCTCTTTGCGCGCATTCTAGGCTGTCTGACTGAAGATTTTCCCTTAATAATAGGTTTCATTTTCGATTTGTTTCTCGGCAAAGCCTATAATAAATAATAATAAACTATTTTCTATAGCGCCTTTAAATGGAGATCTCAAAGCGCTTTACAACAACAAATAAAACCATACACAATAACAATCAAAAACACAACAAATAAAACAATGTAAAAATAATAATTTTTTTAATTAAAAGCTACCCTAAAAAAAAAAAAAAAAGTTTTAAGGCGAGATTTAAAAGTGCTAAGAGTTTTAGCTTGCCTCATCTCAATCGGTAAAAAATTCCACAGTTTTGGAGCTAAAGAAAAAGCCCTATCGCCCATCAATCTTAAACGGGTTAAAGGAACAGTTAAAAGATCAGTTTCAGATGAGCGAAGGTCACGTGTTGGAATATAAGGAATTAAAAGCTCAGACAAATATTGAGGTGCCAACCCATGTAAAGCCTTGTAAGCAAGCATCAATTTTAAAATCAACCCTAAAACTAACAGGAAGCCAATGCAAAGACTCCAAGACTGGCGTAATATGATCTCTCATCCTAGTTCTAGTAAGGATTCTAGCAGCCGAGTTTCGCACTACCTGCAATTTGTTTAGGGTAGCTTTTGACGCCCCAGCCAACAAGGCATTACAATAATCAATCCGGGTAAACAAAAGTGTTAGTCAACCTCTCAGCAACAGGAAAAAAAGCCTACAGTATGCCTTCAGCACCTGAAATATATAATGAATTGCCTGGGATAATTGTATGTTTGTAAAAAGATTGGAAAGGTTTACAATTTATTAAATGGACAAGTGCAAGTTTTTTTTTTTTTTTTTTGGATAATGTCTTCATTTGCAATCTCAAAAAATAAGGTAGCCAAATTTGACTTTAGAACAGCAGCAAGTTGACTAATTACTGGTTGTGAAGGGATAAATAAACTAAAAACTTGAGCAAGATAGGGGTTAAGCATAAAAGGACACATAGTTATTGTATGAGGGCCCCATACCTAGAATTTGCTTAGGGCCCCCAAATCGCCAAGTCCGCCCCTGAGTGGGGAAATACAGATAGGGCTCCTGCAGCAGTGGGGAAATATAGATAAGGCTCCTGTGGGAGCAGACGCTGTTGTGGCAGTGGGGAAATACAGATAGGGCTCCTGCGGGAGCGGTCACTGCTGCGGCAGTGGAGGAATATAGAAAAGGCTCCTGCGGGAGCAGGGGTGCTGCTGGGATGGTTGAAGTGGAGATGAGCCGCTATGGGTGGATTTGGCGGGTCTGAAGTTCGAGTGAACAGGGATGGACTGGCATTAACACTAGAACCACCACGGGGTAAATTTTACCCGTAGCTGTTTTTCAAATGTACATAACAGATTTTCAACAAAACATTCAAGCCTCCCAGACATTGACTTTTACTAAAATTATGTAATTTACAACCCAATATTGTAAAAATTTAGATAAAAAAAAAAAAGAGCATTTATACCTACTGTACGCTTGTGTTTTAACACTGTACATTTCTAGGCAACGCCTTTCACTCACTGATTTAGCGGTTATCAGTTTCATAAAGTCAAAATGACTAAAAGGCGATTTATAGAAGGTAGGTATTAGAAACACTAAATGCCATGAGTGATGGAGAGTCTGATGGTAAATTATACATCCTGGGTCGGCTGAGCATCTGACAGTGATCCAGACATCATATTTAGAGGTTTTAGCCTAACGTTACTCATAATTGGTCAAACTTTGGTTTTATTATTTCATTTTTGTCTTGCCATATCGTTTATGGTTCGCTACGTACGGTGCTGCTATTTATTATACTCTGGCCGTTTTCTGAAGGAAAAAATAAATAAATCCAATCTATGTTGTAATGAATAATTCTTTTTTTTTATTATTACCCGAAGTTTGTTGTTCTCTTATTCAAATTATAAATTATATAACTAAACAGATTAATAATTGGGCCTAGGTGAAGCTGTGCGCTTGAATTTGTCATCGCATCATCCTATGCAGTGTGGAGAACTATTATTGCTCTGTCTATTTTAGTAATTTAAATAACATGGGTTATCCTAATATATTGATTAATGACATTGTATTATAATATTACACCACCCAAATATTTACTACCTTCTAATTTTCGTTGTCAGTGCAGGCTTTTTTTTAGCCTACTGACCATTATGGATTAGTGTAGGCTGCATTAAAAAATCTTTAACATAAAACAGGGTAAAAATACAGTTGATGACTGGACAACCATTTCATGACTCTAGACACTTCTTTGTGAAGACAGTAGCATAATACAGTGAAATAATATGTTCTTTAGCAATATAAAAACAGTTGCCATGTGTGCGGGTAAAATTTACCGCTGGTGCTTTTAGGTATACAGCGACCTCTGGCGGTTCTAGTGTTAAAGGGGGTCAGCTGATGAGGGTTCGATGAGCTTCTTTGATATGGAAGTGGTCTGACCGCATGTAGGGTCTTGAAGGCTTCTGACAAATCCGTGGCCTGATGCTGCTGGATACGGGGGGTGGTTCCCAGGCAAGAGCGTTCGGAGGGATGGGTAGGGGGAATGGCGTGGTGGAAGATAGCGAGAAGGGTGAGCAAGGGGAGGAGGAAAAGGTAGCCGCCGGAACCGCTAGCGGAAGCAAGCTCGCACTTGGGACAGCTCCAGGAGTGGGAGAAGGGGAGGGAAAAGAGGGGGAGTGGCGGGCGTCGGGGTCTGCGCCATTAGCGAAGGCATTCTCATGCTTGGAACCATTCTGAGAGTGGAAGAAAGGGAGGAAAAGAGAGGGGGAATGGTGGGCGCCGGGGCCCGCGTTGCTAGCGGAGGCATGCTCATGCTAGACTTGGATGGTTGGGCTGCGGTCCATGGGTAGGGGAGGGGGTTGAGAGTGGGGTGAGGCAAGGGCTGTGGATGGGTCTGCACTGCTAGCGGAGGCATGCTCACTATGGGCCATGGGTATGGGAGAGGGGTGAGGCAAGGGCTGTGGATAGGTCGGTGCCGCTAGCGGAGGCGTGCTCACGCTAACGTCTGCTATGGAAGCAGGTCACTGAAAAGGAAGAGGGGTTATTAGTAGCAGCAGGAGAAAACTGAGATGTGTGGACCTGTGCCTTAAGCGAAGGCGTCCTCGTGATAGAGCTGGACAGTGGGGCAAGGAAAAGGCAGAGGATGGGTCTGCACCACTAGCGGAGGCAGCCTCACGCTAGCATTTGCTATGGAAGCTGGAGGTCACTGGAAAGGAAGAGGGGTTAGAAGTAACAGGGGAAAAGACATGCGAGGGCCTGTGTTGCAAGCAGAGGCAGCCTCACGCTTGCTTCAGCTGCTGTAGGTCATGGGAAGGGAGTGGGGTTTTGTGACATCCTGCAGAGCCTGAATATTCTGCATCGCTAACGGAGGCGACCTCATGCTAGCGTCTGCTATGGGGGCTAGAGGCAACTGGAAAGGAAGAGGGGTTAGAAGTAACAGGGGAAAAGACATGCAAGGGTTTGCGACATTCGGGGAAAAAAAGCTGCAGAGCCTGTGCAGCCTGCACTGCTAGCAGGGGCGGCGGCCTCGTGCTAGTGTCCGCCACGGGAGCTGGAGGCTGCTGAAAAGGGAAGGGGTTAGGGGAAGTAGAAGGAAAGTCTGAGATGTGAAAGCCTGCGTTGCAAGCAGAGGCAGCCACATGCTTGCTTCTGCTGCGAGATGGTCCTATGGTCCATCCCCACCCCTAAACCTACCCATCTTCACCCCTAAACCTACCCATCTCCACCCCCTGGATGTGGATCCAACCCCGCCCCCTGGATCTTTTGTTCTGCAGTGAGGGGCTACTGTCTGTTGCTGTAGCTGTAGGCTAAGGAAAAAAGGGGAGTGGTTTGTGACTTTGGCGGGACATGCTGAAATATCCTGGTAGCCTGCAGAGTTGCCAACTAAATTTTTTGGCTAGATTTAACAATTTCTCAGATTACCCTAGTGACTTGTTTTTCAAAGCAACAAGCAAAAAAATGTCAGTAGCCCCTCACTGCAGAACAAAGATCCAGGGGGCGGGGTTGGATCCACATCCAGGGAGTGGAGATGGGTAGGTTTATGGATCAGGGGGTGGAGACAGGTAGGTTTAGGTAAATGTAAGGTGGGAGGAGTTGGATCTAGATCCAACCACACCCCCTGGATCTTGTGTTCTGCAGTGAGAACCATCTCACAAATGTAGCCATTTTTAAAAATTTATTTGGCAGCCTTTAAAAAGTGATAATGATAAAAGGCATGCATTTTTCGCTTAACCACACAAAATGAAAAAGTATTGAAACAGCTAGCCAGCTAAGCTGCACATCGGCTGGTAACATTACACACTTTGAGGGAGGTGCCTAGCAGTACGCACTTCATATAAGAATTAAGTTGCAGGTTGCACTTGTTCAATAATTGTTTATGATAAGCCTTAATTTTTAGTTTGTACATATGATTGTTAATTATTACTGTTGGTCCACTGTGATCAACAGTGAAACTTATCTTCCACTGTTGATCTTATCCGACTTACCCATCCATCCATTTAAATGAAATGAGTAAATTAAATACAGGTAAATGCTGGTGAAAAATAATTCCAGCGTGTGCACTTGCGTCATGGTTACATAAATGATATTAACCTCCGATGATGTCGCGACGTCATTTAACAACTTTTAGCAACAAATGATCTGCCTTTAGCGATTTTTACCTGAAAATTATTTGGCAACACTGGTGGCCCGCGCCGCTAGCGGAGGTAGAAGTTAGAGGCCTGGCTGCATACGGCGCTGTGGCCAGAAGAGCTGAGCCGAAGCGGGAAGCGAGTGAGGCTTTGCTGCGGTGAGGCCCCGGCTCGTGAAGGCCTTCACTACAGTACTGATATATGCTAACTGCTAAAACACTTACTACAATTAACTATGGTTTTACTATAGTAAACGTGTCGACCGTGTTTTTGGTTTATGTATTACCATTCCTATAACCACAATCTTATTAAATACCATGGATAAACTATGGTTAGAGTAGCAAAACCATGGCTAATTTTGTAAGGGGAGAATACACTACAGCTAGATCATTGTTATATTGTCATATTGCCCGGTAAACTGCTCAGTGTTAAGAGTTAAACCATTATAGAGGTAACAGAACTTGAAGCTGCTTTGAAACGACGTGTATTGTGGATGCTATGCAAATAAATACATTGACTGAAGATTCCTACTAGCGATGCCGAACAACGTTGCGAGCGATCAAATGAATGAAGGAAACTTAATCTGTATAAAAGTGGCCGGGTATTAACGAGCTGCCGCAAATAACATTTCCATATATGATTTCCTTCTATTAGTGGTGTGAGGACTTACAGTTTAATGCAAGTCACTGTATCTATAATATATTAAATCTACAAAGATGAATAAAGCATTTTATTTTATTTGAGATGTTTAGATTTTAAAATTACATTTTATTTTAGATGTTTAACGTACCATACGAGTTTCAGTTTAATTTTCATCCGAGTTCTGTAGTGAATGTAGACATATTTAATGTTTATGATTCAACTTAGATCGCGTTGGAATGATCAATTGCCATAGCCTTTATCATCAATGTCTGCGGGGAAAAGCTCTGCTTTTTCGGCATTATAAAGGTCATTCTATAATTAAGGGTACATTTCAAGTCCATTGATTGTATTTTATCATTTTTACTGAATATTCACTTCAAGCAATGATCACTTTTATATTTAGGCACATTCCTCTTTATTTCATGCATAAAAGTCAACCAGTTCCAAAAGTTAATTAGGAGAAAATGCATATGCTGTACTGGAAATAACAGTTTTTGTGCTGTCCGATTTGCTAAAAGTCAAGTTTTGCCTTTCAAATTAACACTACAATACATGTTTTTGTATATTATTTTCATCATTATTTGTTAAAAATAATCATTAAAACAAGGCAAATGTATTTTAAAAACTAATTCACTTGTTTATATCTATTAAATGATTAACTTTGTGTGTGTCCGAGAAATCTTTGTCAACTGTGTTACCCATTGACAAAACCCCTATAAATCAGCAATGGTTTGTTCCAAAGTCACATGTCCAACATCATGTGATGTCACGACCTTCAGTGGCGGGAATTTTAAATACAGTGTGGTAAGTTTCTACTCCTCCTCTTCAATTTTTAATCATTATTATTGTCTACACATAGAGTAGATGAATTGCTCATCAACTGTGTTATCAACATGGTCATGTGTACTTACTTTAGATATTATATTTACAAAATGTAGATAAAATGTATAAAAACACTAGTTGATCAAGGTAATGTGGGGACATGTTCAAGGTCTACAGTTAGCACAAGGCCCTAAAATGGAAGAAATGTCAACTGTGTTACTTGTCAACTGTGTTACCCATCAAGTGTAACACAGTTGACAGGGATTAACACGGTTGACAATGTTGGCTGGGTTTCTTGCCATAGTGTATGCCTATATTGAGTATTGTTGATAAAAACATACATTAACTATTGTTATAACACAGGAATGACATGGTAAAATATGAACAAGTGTAATTACATAGTAATAGTTATTTTATAAAAACATGTGATTCACATTAAGGGATTAATTTAACTAATCTTAACACTATAATATTATCTATATATTGCACTGAATAAATCATTACACTCGATTAAAGGAGCATTCCATAGCTTTTCAGCAAAATCTATATTATCTCCAGAAATATACATATATCAACAAACAAGGATTTCATGAAGTATGGTTCATTTTTATATGATTTCATGGTTTGGAATGGTGGGTTTCTGCTGACATTTATTTAATGTGATCCCTATCAAGCAAGGTTGAAAAACTATAAAGTGCTCTTAATCTTGTTTTAGGGAAATTATGTTATCTGCTGCAGAGAAGCAGCGCCAGTACAGGGCTCGGCGTGATGCTGATCCTGAGAGAAGGGCTGCGTATTTACAAAAACATAGACTGTTTTGTGAATGAGACTAATGTAGTATTAACAGCATTTTTTAAAGTTTTTGTTTGTTTTCTCCATTGTTTCAAGAGAGTTAATTAATTACTTGTTGCTGACACTTGTCAAAATAAAAAGGTTTTATTTTAAAGAAAGGTTTCTCTTTTTCTCCTAATGCATCCTGTCAACCGTGTTACTTCTGTCAACTGTGTTACGTGTGATTTTTGTGTCATAAATCTTTAATTGTAGGCAAAATTTTTATAAAAATTATAAAAAGGACATCTCTAGAGTGAACAGTATTACATAAAGATGTTGAATAACTCTAGATTCAGTGTAATGGAGAATTATGTTGAAAAAATATCCATCCTTGATGATAGTATACCAAAGAATATCCGTTATTCAGTTTAAAATTCATATTTTTTAAATCAGTTAGACATACAACCTCAAAACCCCTGGTGAATAGACTCAATAACTTTCAAACAAATGTTTTATCATATGTGTAGTACTTCATTTATTTCTTCTATGACACCACTTTTGTCTGTAACACAGTTGACAAAACAGTGAATCAAATATTTATTTTCATTTAAATATTTAAAAAGTAATTTGAGCTTAAGCTTGGCAAGTAATGAATTTAGAACAATATGAGGGTATATTATGGAAACAACTACAAAGTACAAAGATGAATTATAAAGCCACATTTTATTTTAGATGTATGTACCGAGTTTCGGTTTAATTTTCATCCGAGTTCTGTAGTGAATGTAGACATATTTAATGTTTATGATTCAACTTAGATCGCGTTGGAATGATCAATTGCCATAGCCTTTATCATCAATGTCTGCGGGGAAAAGCTCTGCTTTTTCGGCATTATAACGCGGAGAAAGCACGTTTTTCACACCGGCTGTGCAAAGGGATGTGGCAATTGATGATACAGTAAGCCTTAACCACTGCAACGCGATCTTAAGTAGAATAATATAAACATTAAATAATATAAAAAGTCTACATTCACTACCACTCAGTCTCCGCTGTGGCTCCCGTGACCTAAATTCCCAGAATGCATTGCCGCTGTGACGACACATTCCCAGACTCTATTATCTGCGCATGCTCCTCCCGAAATTTGTTAATAAAACATCACTTAGAACTGCAAACTTGTGTCTTTTGTTTTATGAATGTAATCATCAAAATTAATAATAACTCGCTGAACAAACATCAAAAAAAAAGAGAGAAAATTAAGATGCTACTGAAATAGAGAGAAACCCATAACATGACCACACACTTCTGCTGCATTTCATATAATGTAACATTTTTAATTCTTGCATGAAAATAAATCAAAACCAAGATGTTTATCCTAGGGGAACAAAAAAATATAATGGTAGCCTACCTTTAAAGGTCCACAATAGGTACTTAGGGTACAATTTTGTTCCCAAAACGAGTAATAAAGGTACAGCTTTTCAGATTCAGATGTGAAAGTTACATTTTTGTACCTTGGAATTATTTAAATTTTTATTTATATATTTATTTAAAGTTTAGACCCAATTACAGTAGGCCTAACTATGTGTTGTTGTTTTTTTGTTTATTAATCTAATGTGTGCGAACTCATGATAACACCAAGACAATAAGACTAATATGACTATTAAAATTCCAACAATTCTTCCTCCTGCTTGCAATTTCCCAGCATTGTGAAGCTGTTGTACCTTCTTTAGCACACACGTTTCTGTAAAACCTCCATCCTTTCATACTTTACATAACATAATTTGTCAACATAAAACAGCATATTTTTACTTCAGAGCAAAAGTCCTTCAGAGCAAAAGTGGATTTTGTCGGTGGTCCTTCAAAGAAAGCTGGCCACAAATTCTTCAATCAAAGAAATGTCATGGTACTTTCTTGAATTTGGTTGTAAAGTTAATTACAACTAAGCCATCAGCTAACAGTTTGAGTTGTCTTGTCATTCCTCTAATCATCAGGAATCTCATAGACTGAACTGTACATGTGTTTCTTATAGTTTATGACAAAATATTAAAATTAACCACTGACTCAACCTACCCAAAACATCTGGCTCAGTTTGCCCCATAAACTAACACTAAACTCACAATATCTATCTGTCTGTCTGTTTATTTGTTTGTTTAAATAGCTGTAATTCTATGTGTCTATCCCAACTGATTCCCAGAACTATTCAAATGCTCTGGAACAAGGTGAAGTCAAGCTATCTCATTTGAGCACTGCAGTGTATAGGCCAACCAGTGTAAAGTGAATATAAGTATTTTAACGTGTTAAAATGATTCATATTAATAGTAATAATAAGATAAATAAATGAAACTTTACTTAGTAAAATATAGGGTGTTCTGAGTGTTTGGCCAGCGCCAGGTCTTTTGCTCTTGAGGAAATAACTGTCCTTTGAGCCTTTGGAGCCTGGTCTTGTTTTGTTTTCAATATAAGCTTCGATCTACGCCTTTTACACACATTGAAATCGAACCAAACATTTATACAAGTTATACAATGTATTAATGAAGCTAAATATAATTATAATAAATCAGACAGAAGTCATTTATTGTGATATTTTTGAAAATTTTATTTAAATTACACAGGCTGTTTCATGTCAAGCATGCAGTAAAGTGCATTTGCATATAACACGTCAATGAAAAGTAGGCACTATAACAAACTGTTGTCTTTCCCATACCTGTCACTCATGGTTTTGCTGCCGAAACCAGGTTTAGTATTATAGAAATAAAACAAAATACAATAAAAGAGAGAGAAAGGAATAAAATATGATTCTGGAAAATGGAAGACGAATATGCAAGTGACATTCTGCAGGATAAAACTACTACAGACATCCATGATCCATACTGCCGGTGAAGAGCGATTCTAGCGACGATGTGGAGGTTAACATATGTGGCCATGCTCGTAATATGCGTTAAAGGTAAGCTCTTACAGGCAGGGCTGTAAAATACAGCCTACAGTATATGCCATGCCCGTAAACAAAAAAAGAGAGCACTGATGAATGGGTTTAGCTGGATGCAATACTGTTGTTTGAACTACCTAGCATCTACAATGTAGATAGAGACGCCATAGTGTAAAAAAAAATGTTTTATATAGATATATATATATATATATATTGACAACTTTATTAATTACTCCGAGACCGGAGGCGGGCAGTAACTAAGTACATTTACTTGAGTATTGTTCTTAAGTACACTTTTTGAGTAGGCTATCTGTACTTTACTTGATTATTATTTTTCTGTAAACTTATGACTTTCACTCCACTACATTTCTATCAAGGTCCTCGAAGTAGAGAGCCATTAGTGTGCAAAATATTACTAAGTGCAAATAGCCCGTCTTGTTGGCAAATGCTATTTACACTAACTCCGCCCACTAAAGTGTGATTGGGATAGTCAACACTAAAAAAAGACGTAGCAGATTTGAAAGTCAGTGGGTGATTTTTTTTTTCTTCTCCAAAACATGACTTTCTTTTTTCAGACAGTTTATCAGTAATCACTCTTGTAGGGCTACATGAAGTGATTTCCCAGCATTTTTGTGAACACTGACCAGTTGCAAATGTGATATTTATTTACAACAATTCAATAATAAAAAGTTAATAATGTGATGTATATTAGACACAATATTGTCTGATTTTGCTAAATTGTGTACGTGAAAATATTACTTATAAAGCCACAGAAGAACTGTTGTGCATGTCCTAATAAAACACAATGTAGGTGTTGGACTTGAAGCAGCACTGCACAGACTGTTCTGTGTGTGACATCAAAGTACTGCGGGAACGATTAGACAGCATTTTAGAATTTTTTTTGTTTTGATGTCAAATAAGTCTTGCTGTTTTGCTTTTTTGTTAAAGCAGTGTTGCTGTTGTAAAGTTATACAGCTACAGTTGTGTTGCTGGGTTTTAAAGCAGGTTTGATTTTTTTTTTTCTTCTCTTCCTTATCACTCTGTATTTACTGTCCATTCTGTTCAAATGTGGATGAATGGCTATAGATGTGTGCACACACTGTCAGAGCTGTGCGATCACTACCATCCTGCTTTTGTGGGGGTGGGTAGGTGTGTTTTATATATATATATATATATATATATATATATATATATATATATTTCCCCCTTAGGTTTTTAACATTCTAAAAGCTCTTTATTCCAAAGATACTACAAGCTAGTCAGTGTATTCAGTAGGTGTAATGTATTGTAAGTTGCTTCAGAGGCATTGCAAGTATTACGTACAACAATAATAAAACAGTGCATTGACATAAAAAAAGGAAATTAACTTTTGGTACTTCTGTTTTTTTACTCAAGTAAAAATCTGTCTTTACAACTTTTACTTGTAATGGAGTAATATTTGACCAGCAGTATCTGTACTTTCACTCAAGTAATGGAGTCGTGTACTTTGTCCGCCTCTGTCCGAGACCTGAAATGTGTGTTAAATATTTGTGTAGTGTTGGGGCCTGCTGTAATCTTTACCACCTTGTGTATTCTATTGCAGATTGTCTTTCTCATTTGAACGGTAAGAGCCCCTTCCATGGATGTCAAAGAATGACAAAAAAACTAAAAAGTGTTTTAATAGAAACACTAATGTGATCTGATGGTGTCTTGGGTGTCACTGTGAACAGTTTCTCTTTCTTCTTTCTCAGTTTGTGGCCATGCCCCTCTATACCCCAGAGTTGTGGGTGGTACGGATGCACATGAGGGGGCGTGGCCATGGATGGTCAGTCTTCACAGCCCCAAATATAAAGGCCATTTTTGTGGGGGTTCCCTCATCAGCAGTGGATGGGTGTTGTCTGCAGCTCACTGTTTTTCTAGGTTAGAAGCACATAATCACACATTTCCCACGGATATTAAACACTGCTCTCTCTGCTCTTGTAATATTGTTGTTTTCTTCATTCAGTGTCAACACGTTCAGCATCATTGTGTATTTGGGAAGGAGGAGACAGCAGGGCGATCATGGGCACGAACTCAGCAGAAGTGTCAACACGCTCCTCATTCACCCGTCCTTCAACAGCGACACCTACAACAATGACATCGCTCTTCTGCGTCTGTCCTCTTCAGTCAACTTCACTAACTATATTAGACCTGTGTGTTTAGCAGCGGAAAGCAGCGACTTCCCTTCCGGCACCAGCAGCTGGATCACAGGCTGGGGACAAACTGCATCTGGAGGTAACACATACACAATCACACAAACACACACATATCTGCTAACATCACAAATTGATGACTCTGTTTGTGTGTCCAGTGAATTTGTCTTATCCTGGGACTCTGCAGGAGACTGTGGTTCCAGTGGTAATTAATTCTGAATGTAATAATCTGCTGGGTGCCAACCTCGTTACAGACAACATGTTGTGTGCTGCTTTACTGCAGGGAGGAAAAGACACCTGCCAGGTGCAATAACCAATCAGATTATTACCACTCATCTAAATGTGCTTATGTACACTACACACATCAGGAAGGTACTCTCTCTGTAGGGGGACTCTGGTGGTCCAATGGTGAGTCAGCAGTGTTCAGTGTGGGTTCAGTCTGGTATCATTAGTAGGGGTCATGACTGTGGTCAGCCCAGTGAACCTGGTGTGTACACCCGTGTGTCACAGTATCAGCAATGGATCACCACCTCCATCGGCAAAAACCTCCCAGGATTCGTCATCTTCAACCCCCAAATCTCATGTTCTTCTGCTAGCCAAGGTAAAACCTGTTTAGCTTTAAACATGTACACACAACCTACAGGATATTAGACACATTACATACATTTCTTATGTTTTGTTACATGTATTTGTACTTTGTTTTATCTCTGCAGGTTGAGGTGTTTACCCCTACTTTCAAGAACTGCAATGCCAGTAACCAGTTCCACTATAAAAGGCCTGTCATAGAACTTCACTCATGGATATGATCATCACAAACTGCACAAGTTCAACATTTGTTGAACAGGCATCGTTTTCTACAGAACTGACCATAGTAGTTGTGTGTAACTAACAAGATTAATTGTGAACAAAAAGCAGTATTTTTCTCATCTTCTCTCAGTTAAACACCATTTTAACTTTTTCATTCATATAATTTTGCAAATCTTTTGAACAGAAAAAAAAAATCATGGTTTCCATAAAAATACTAAG
The DNA here is from genome assembly GCF_012432095.1 of Onychostoma macrolepis. Classification (NCBI taxonomy): domain Eukaryota; kingdom Metazoa; phylum Chordata; class Actinopteri; order Cypriniformes; family Cyprinidae; genus Onychostoma; species Onychostoma macrolepis. Next base: position 12,356,827 of record NC_081179.1, on the reverse strand, counting down.
CAGCTGAACTGTTTTCAACACTGATAATAATAAAAAATGTTTCTTGAGCAGCATATTAGAATGATTTCTGAAGGATCATGTCACTGAAGATAGACTGGAGTAATGATTTTGCATCACAGAAATAAACGACATTTTAAAATAGATTTGAATAGAAAAAAGTTGTTTTAAATTGTAATAATATTTTACAATATTACAATTTTCACTGCATTTTTGATTAAAAAAATGCAGCCCTACAAACTGACCCCAAACTTTTGAACAGTAGTGTATGTATTCTGTAATACACATATTGTATGTTGCAATGCATGTGGAAGTTTTTACCAAAATTAAAAAGTGCTTTAAAATGGCATGGTTTATTTCTTTCTTTTGTACAATTGTTTCAATGCATTCTATTTATCAACTAATCTGATATACTGTAACGTCTCTCAGGCTGTTCCAGTATAAATCTACTGTCTAAAACCAGCAGCAAGGTTCTGTCAGTTCTGTAGCTGGTCCCAGGTGCTTCTGTGCAGATTTTAACTCTGAGCTCCGAGTCTGAGGGTCTCAAACCAGCTCTGGGTTCTCAGGTTGACAGCACCTTTTTCAGCAGTGGCTTTGATCCATCGTTCTTCATGAACGCCACCATGCAAATTCGCTAAAGTGAATACATACAATGTAATGAATGCAGAGAATATGTTAGATAATGTGGTTTAAATAGTCAAATTTTCATGTTTGTGTTTGAGGATAAGATATAGACTTGCAACCGAACAAAAAAGTATCAGGCCGTTAAAAGACATCCATTGGGTCTGGGTTCTACTCACCTGTTACTGTTGTTTTCCCATCAGCTGAAGTACGTTTAGTCTCTTGACATGAGCTGACTATCTCTGAGCTAATGCTAACAGAGGTTCCAGATAAGTGCACTGCTGCTTTCATAGTGGACGGCACACGCACACACACAGCACCTGGATCAATGATGAATAAAACTAGTTTAAAACAAGGTTCAAGTTCTTAGAAATATACTCAAATTCTGATTCTGATTATTACCTTGCTGACTGTGAAGTTCTGCACTTCCATCTTGGCCTACATATGCATCAATGTTTCCAGCAGCAGTAAACACCTTCAGGGCACCACTTGAGCTGTCTGTGAAGCAGGAAAGACATCTTTAGAGCACTAAATGAGTGACTAAATAAGCTACTGTCAATTCAGACTGCTCACTTACCAATGACAATATTTCCTGTTTTACTTTGTACAAGAGCTTCACCTGTAAAACAACAATGACACATGTCCTAACTGCACATCAGGTCTTTAAAATAAGCCATTACCACCCCTTCCCCTCACCGTGTACATGGCCAATCTGGATGTTCCCGGAGGAAGTGGACATTGAGGTGGATTCACCATAAATGGCCTTCACTTTCAGATCCCCATGTTCTGTGGAGAGATTCATGGTGCTTCCCTGGATTTTCTTAATATCGACATTCTGGAGAACAAAAACTGTGATATAATACCAGTTTCGCAGAATATGCAGTTATGTATATCATAAACTACTTACACTGTCCAAAGATGTGCTGATATTAACATTCCCATGAATGGTCTGAAGTCCAGTGACATTTCCTCCTGTGGACTGAACTTGAACCTCATGACCCTAAACAAAATCAAAGTTAAACTCAAGATAATAATCCATATTATCACAAAAAAAAACAAGTTATATTTAGGCCTTTATGACATATTAAATCAGGGGTTTTCAATTTTTTAGATACCACAGAACCTTGAGCATCCTAAAATTTAAAGGCAACTATATATTTATACTTTTACAAATTATAAATGTGTGTATAATATTTAAAAAAAAAATCTTTATTGCGCCACTTACTATAGTAATGTTTAGTAATGTATATTCATTATTCAAGTATATTTTATTTTTATTCTAATTAATAAATTTTTTAGCATTTTTTATTTATTTATTTATTTTTGTATTTTTTTTTTTTTTATTGACTGCCTAGTAGGCTACTCCTTTGCTGTCCCCTAGTTTGAAAACCCCTGCATTAAATGATTAAAAAGCGAATGCGTCACCTTGACAGACTTTAGGACACAGTGCCCTCTCTCTGTGTGAACATGGCAGAGGTCACTCTCCATTTTCTGGATCTTCACATTGCCTTTGTCTTTAGTCTTGATGTGGAGATCTGGAGGAACGGACAGGGACTAAAAGATGCACATGTATTCCTATAAATTTAAGTATACTTATTCATTACATTACCTAAACTTACTCTAAATAGAGTTTACCTAGTAAAGCCATTAATTTTAAAATATTATAATTGTATGATATTAATAAAGTAAACTATCAATAATAGTTTAATTATTAATAATAAAACATAATATAAATATTTGATTTATTAGTACCTTTACAAGCCTGAATACAAATCCTTACCACATTTGATAGGTGCTGTCAGTTCAACAGTGACATTGCTATCCACCTCATCTCCCAAAATGTTAAGTTCATTGCTTTGATCATCATAATGAACATGAAACCCGTCCACATTAACAGTTTGATTCGCATCTGTCACGTGCACACTAATAAATGCCCGATCTGCCTCAGGAAAATCATGTGGATCCAGTGGTTTTATGGATATATTACAGCCTAAATGACATTTGACCTTTGTGAAAGGATTAACTAATAATTCCCATTGCTTTATAGGTTTATTCAAGTCTTTAGGAGTTGCAGGAGCATCTGAAAAGGCTCGGAGAGCCTGAGAGATCAAAGCCCTGCTGAAGAGTCTTGAACATCTCTGCACTGAACCCACACACACGCCGTGACATAACCGCTGTCTAATCGCACAAGTAAACATCACTAAAGCTTCACTTAGTGTGCACTAAGACTATAAGTACGCATTAGAATAAAATGCTAAACGCTACTTGCAATAGTAAACGCCGTGTAGAAATGTTTACATCACGAGGACGAGTGCAGCGCACAGCAATGACAGCAAACCGGAACAGGTTCAGAGCGCGAGTGGAATTATGGGAAGTGTAGTTCATCAACCGTAAAATGAAGTCCACTCCGTGATACCGAAGATACATCATTCATCTTTAAATAAAGTGTGACTGTCGTCTGTATGTTTAAAGAAGGATAAAATTACGATTTTTTTTTTAAAAATATTATAATAATGAGTATTAATAATAGGCTATAGAAGGAGGAGAAGAAGAAGAAGACAAAGTTAAAATGACAAAAAGGCAAAATATTTGGGTAACACTTTACAATAAGGTGTCATTTGTTAACATTAGTTAGTGTATTAACTAACATGAACAAACAATGAACTATGCATTTAATACACCATTTATTAATCTTTGTTAATGTTAGTTAATCAAAATACAGTTGTTCATTGTTTATTCATGTTAGTTCACAGAGCATTAACTAATGTTAACAAACACAACCTATGATTTTGATAATGCATTGATAAATGCTGAAATTAACATTAACTAAGATTAATAAATGTTGTAGAACTATTGTTCATTCTTAGTTCATGTTTACTAATGTTATAATGAATCTTATTGTAAAGTGTTACCAATATTTGAATTAATATCAACAAAAACAACAACAGTAATGTACTGATATAAGATTTGGAGTTAACCATTATAAAATGGAGAGTTAGAATACATTTTGATGACCCAGCTAATATAGTCACACACAACATATAGTTTTTAGTTTACTTTGACTTAATTATGTTTTCATAACATATAATGTCTATAAGTATGAATTTATAATTCAAGATTAAATTAGCCACAAAATAATGATAGGCTTACTATTGTGCCATGTTGCAAACTTCATTGACATCTAAGCTAAAGATATTTTCTACAGGCCTACACTAACTCTGTCTAAAAATGTAAGCCTAACCCTCAAAGAACCTTTTTACATTTTTAGATGCAATAATTCATTGTTTATTAAGCCTGTTTCTTATGTGAACCATCGTCTGGTCCCAAAAATTAAAAGCTGTTTTCACGTTTTACTATCTTTGTGTGGACATTTGGTCTCCAAAATATAGGCAAAATATGTCCCAACCTGTTTTATTAATATTGAGAGGTAGTAGCACTAGAGAATGTACTATTATGTTGTAAGTGGCTCATAACTGTCATGTCCCGATGGTTTTAAACTCCCAGAGCTGGTTGTTTTGGAGCTGAGCAGACAGAGCGTCACACTGGGGCGGATTTTCCGTCTGTTTTTGTAATACCCGCGAGCGACATTATTCATGACACTACATCACTGCTTGTGTAACTAGCCCTAGGGAACACATTTTTACTAAAAGTGATTCATAATCCTGAAACAATGGGGCACAGTCAAAAAATTGTTGCTTTTCTGGCCAGCTATTGTTATATTTACACACGCGAATGCTGTAACTCGTCCAGTAGGTGGCACTCTAGTCATTCCACATAAAGCGAGGTCACAGGTTTACAATAGCGCCTTTTGACAACAAATTACAGTGTGTCACATCCTCCTCCACATTATCTTATGAATTAGTGTTGAGTTATGAGGAGGGATTTAGTATTTGTCCTCAAGTTAGGACAGTCAAGTTCAGAATCTAATAAAGCTACAATGAGGCTACACATGGTTTTTGCATTGCAGGTCTACTTTTTGAATACATTTAATGCATGTTAACCAAATTGTTCTAAAGTGAGGAATAGCCATGCTGTAATACTCATGCAGACTAGTAAAAAGTGTTAACATCTATGAGAGGATGTGTATTGTATGTGGTATCTGTAAATCATAATATTTAATTAATTTAGCTGCACACCTTTCTTTCAGACAGGTAGTGTTACGCTTCTTTTCGAAAAGAGACCATAAGAGGAAATTAAAAAGCCTGTCTAGACGCCAACGGTTGAGGGTCGAGTCAAGAGCATTGAGGGTAATCAGAAGGTCATGGTCAAAGTTCACACAGAGCCGATGAAATGGAGACTTCAGAGAGGACAACATTTGCTAGATACAGCACACAGAGTACATTCATATATGACACACATAATAAAACTTTATTATCATGACTGGAACGACAAAAATATTGTCATTTGTACCATTTCTGAGTTGGATCTCCATATAGAAATCTTAAGAAGACAGTCTCGACAGGTTCAAAGAAAAGAAAGGTTTTCATAAATGGTGAAACCTAAACCGTGATATAAAACAAATCAAGATTCAGCCTGTTTTTTGATCATTTGGAACTTCACTCACATAGGGATAAAATGAAATGTTGATTGACCTCATTTAACTGTTATTACCAAACTGTCTATATTGTACTGTGTTCAGAGGCTATATATACACATGTATCACACAGCAAGTCAGACAATAAGGACAGAGAAACTAATTATTTACAAACATACAGTAGTCCGTTATGGAAAGTCACATTCATAGTCATCTTCACTACATAGAAACATACAGGCCCACATTGAATCTGCGTCTGCTGTTCACAAAGTCTCACACATTCTTTCTCTCTCCATATAGTATATTTTGTGTGCATATGCAGAATGACATATATATGCATGTGTGTGTGTGTATACACACACACACACGCACATTTTATCTATATATCTATCTATGTAAATATATACTTTTAATAATTAAAATATATATTATATACAAAATGCATGTATTTATAATATCTCTATAGATATATGCATGTGTATCATATGCACTCAATCAGTGGTAAAGATGTGAAAAAGCTGTGCAGATTCCATGTGAGCCTTGTAGTATGTTCCCTTTGACACTAAACTTAAGCAGATTATATAAAAATATAGAACTACGGAAGAAATCCAGGACAGGAAACGAGCATCTGAACATAAGTAAACAGAATCAGATCATTCATATCAGTCTGAATCATACACACAGGCCTCACAAGAACATTGACAGATTCGAATTTCCTCAAAACATCATCAAACATCACGTGAGTCCAGTGTTCTCCTGAAAACTTCATTGTGCTGCGCTCAGTTCATAGTATGAAGGCATGCACAACGTTTTAATTACACTTTTCACAGAAAATAAATTGGTCAACGTATGCTCAGGTTATGTCGGAGAACACAAGTTGAGACATCTTGAAGTCGTTTGAAAGCATCTGCCAATAGCGTGAATGAATCAGATGTCACAAACTGCAAGAATCATCAAAATTCAACCCTACAGATGAAATGTTAATGGGATGCCAACGGCAGTGGAGTCACAATCTCTGTCCCAGGAGATCAGGACCATCTCATGCTCGACCGGAGAACCTTAACTCCACAGGTCACGGCTCATCATAATCTATTTACAGCGATTAAGGGAATGTCCGTTCCTTTTAAGTCTTTCACAGTGTCCTTGGGCCGCTTTCTTCCTCCTTTAATGATGAAAGCCGCCCTTGGCAGCCAGTCCAGTGTCTTTCATGAACAGCAATGGCTTTTTTGTTCTCCTGTCTCTCCCTCCCTCTGTCTGGTGTCTTTGTCTTTCAGGTGCAGCAGTCACGGTCCAGGTTACTCTGAGAGGAGATGAGAGAGGGGTAGGGCGTCATCTTATCGATGTTGACGTAGGTGGTGTTAAGGAGGATGTAGTGCTCGCCGCTGAAGCTGGAGAAGATGGCAGCGATGCGGGACACGAGCTCTGAGAAGGTGGGCCGGCGCTCGGGTTTGGGGTGCCAACACTCGATCATGACATTATATCTGCAAAGAAAAGAGAAAAATGTAAGGAAAATCTAAATTCTTAATAAAAGTCCTTGGTTTTATTGTGCAGGATTCATCTGCACACATTTTTCCAAAAAAAGGTTTCACATGCCATTAATTATTTAATGTTCATGGCACAAATAGAAGCAAAATACTTTAACATTAGGAGTTCATTTATACAATTAGCAAACAACATTAATAATGTTACAGCCCACTTTCCACAATCCAATCAAATCCCACTAGATATAATGAAGCCCCACCCTGCATTAATATAAACAGAATATTCTTTGTTTCAATTTAAAAGGTGCATTTAAAAATTTGTTAAATATATATATTCTTTCATTGTTATATTTAACTAATATTTTAAATGTGAATTAAATAGTTTTTAAATGTCTTTATTTGGCAATTAGATTTTTTTCATTTTACTGGTACATTTAGCTTTGTTTTTAAATGAAATAAAAACAAAATTGTTCAAAAGTTTGAAGTCAGCAGAGATTTTTAAATATTTTTCAAAGAAGTCTCTTATGCTTACCAAGGCTGCATTTATTTGACAAAAAATACAGTAAAAGCAGTAATTATTACAATGTAACACACCTGTTTTCTTCCTTAATATATTTTAAAATGTAATTTATTTCTGTGATTCAAAGCTGAATTTTCAGCAGCCATTCAGTCTTCAGGGTCACATGATCATTCAGAAAACATTCTAATATTCTGATTTGGTCCTGAAGAAATATTTATCATTATTATCAATGTTGAAAACAGTTGTGCTAATTCATATTTTTGTGGAAAACAATTTTTTTTTTTTGTAATTTTGTAATAACACTAAAGTATTTACTATTCACTTTTGATCAATTTAATGCTTCCTTGCTGCATAAAAGTATTTATTTTATATAAAAATAATTTTAATTAAAATTTGTATATTATATATTAAATGTATTAAAATATAATTAATTTTATTTAAAAAAAACTTACTGACCCCAAACTTATGAATATTAGTGGAGTTTTAAATATTTCTATTTATTTGTCAGTTCATTTTGATTGATTTTGAGCTAAGAATCACAAGTGTAGTGTAAGTCATCCTACTTCTCCACTTTCCATCCCAGCTGTTTGCTTTGGCAGTTCAAGACACCTTTGCCTTGAAATTTATAACCATCGGTGCAAACTTTCATCGCATTTCAGAACAACTTTCCATTGTTTGTCCTGCAATAGTCTGCTGAGCAGAGGCACGGAGACCTGGGAGGACTGGCTCTTTGTCCCGTCCATGAAGGAAGGGAGTGATGACCCATATATCTCTATTCAGAGCTGCGGCTGGATATTAGACAGCAGCGTGTGAAGAATGTTCGGAGGTTGACTCATATCATACAGGCAGGGTGGGGAGTCGATGTGTGCCGAGCTCAGGTAGTCATGCAGAGCTGACTTGGCCAAGAGTTTTGATGAACTGCTACTGCTTGACTGAATCTGCGGGTGGTTAACAATGGCTCTCTGTTTTACACTCGTGTTGACGCACTCCCCCTTTGGAGTGCCGTACTGTGGTCATAATGAAGGACCAAGTGTGTGTCATGTGGGGGTGTGTGTGTGTGCACTTACAGTGCGTCCGGGCAGAACTCTGGCTGTAACAGTCTTCGTCCTTGCAGGAGGAAGATAGTGATGTCGAAGGAGTTCACATCGGAGTAAGGTGGGGCGCCCCGGGTCATGAGTTCCCACAGCAACACACCGAACGACCACTGCGTGAAGATCAAATTCAAAACAGTGAGTTATGAGGAGGGCAAGTGAGCACCTATCAAAACAAGTGAACTTTGGGTGGCTCAAACACTGTCATTTGTTGGAGGCCAACAAAAAGGGAAACAAAGCACAGGAAAGCTGAACTCATAAATCCACTTTAGGGAACAGTCAGGTCAGTATTTGGGAAATGCTGAGAAATTATTTTCCCCAGAAGTGGCCACATGTAGTCATGTATTTTATTTGAAACGCAGGTAGGTTAGAAAACAGGACGTGAGTCAATACGCACCTTGAGCCCTGACATGTGTGTGCATGCGTGAGTCAGTGATAGAGAAACATTTCTGCACAAATCTTGTCAAAGTGACTAAGAGACCACAAGTTGTTTAAAGACTGGTTAGCTTTTGAAATATTGCCATAGAAGAACTGGACCAGGCTAAAATATCAGAGTAAAACTTCATTGTACTGCAGTAAGCTACCTACATAGTCAGCATTTTTGGGGATCATGGATGCACTGTGATTTGATTTAGTGCATATGATGCCCAAAATTGATATATGAGTTTTATTTGAACGCTTAAGCATACTTTTGATACCCAAAAATATTAGCTTTGTTCATTTAAACTGCTTATAAAGTCCAAAACTATTCAATTTGGTTATTTAAACACCTTACTTTAGAATTTTTTTTTTCTTCATTCAACTTCAGAACACAAATTAAGATATTTTGATGAAATCCGAGCACTTTCTGACCCTGCATAGACAACAATGCAACTGACACGTTCAAGGCCCAGAAAGGTAGTAAGGACATTGTGTCCATGTGACATCAGTAATGTTATGAAGCCACGGACGAGAAGAAACAGTTGAATAAAGTTGCTATTTTTGTTTTCCTTGCACACATGAAAGTATTCTCGTAGCTTAATAAAATTACATTTGAACCACTGATGTCACATGGACTATTTTAACAATGTCATTACTACCTTTCTGGGCCTTGAACATCATAGTTACGTTGCAGCGGGTCAGAAAGCTCTCATATTTCATCAAAAATATCTTAATTTGTGTTCCGAAAATGAACCTGTCTTAAAGGTTTGGAGTGACATGAGGGTGAGTAATTAATGACAGAAGTTTCATTTTTGGGTGAACTATCCCTTTAAGCATGCACTACAAACTGAGACTGTGATTGAGATACTCACCACATCAGATTTGGTGGTGAACTTATGTGTCTGCAGACTTTCTAATGCCATCCATTTGACGGGCAGCTTGACACCATGCTTGTTGTGCACACTGTAGTATTCTTTATCATACACATCTCTGGCCAGGCCAAAATCAGCCACTTTTACTGTGTAGCTCTCATCCAACCTGAAAGAGATATTCCAAACATTTATATTATGTAAGAAAATGCAATGATCGAAGTCATTCATTTAAGAATATAAACACCCTAATGCAAGTCACATGCCCCTAAAACATTTAATTTAGGGCACAAGTGCTCCTAAACCAAAAAATAAGTGCCTTGAACATACTGTACGATACTTCAAAACACTGTTAGTAATTTGTTGAAAAACTCACATGCAGTTTCTGGCCGCAAGGTCTCTGTGTACAAACTTCTTGCTGGCGAGATATTCCATTCCTTTAGCCACCTGCAGCCCGAAACCCATCAGGTCCTTCACTGTGGGGTTCTGTGGGAATGAAAACAAGCACTCCATTTAAAAACAATAACGACAAAAACAACACAAGGCACTGCCACCTGTTTAATTACATTTTTATTAAGTTTTTAATAGCTATGGAGCTGCAGTCACTGAAGTTGTACGGAAAGACATTAAGGGCCAGATTTACTAAACAGGTCAAATTAGCGCCAGAGCACAATTACAAAATAACGCCGATGGGTGTGGAAATCTCTGCGGGGGATTTACTGACAATGTGCAAATTAAAAAACACAGACGCAACATCTCATTTACATATCGACCAACGCAATATACCAAGTGCAGCGCAAACTAGCATAGTCACAAATAAGCAGAGCCGAGGCTCATCTGGTGCGGATGATCTGCTTACGACACGCTTTTTTTGGTCGTCAAATAATGGTACAAATACCAGTAATTTGACGAGCGCAAACTTTAGTAAATCACGTTGCGCGATTCATTTTAATACTCTCCTTCCATAAATTTTGTGTCTGAAAGGGAAACTCCTACAAATGCATATTCAGTAAGTTCAGGTGCAAAAATAACTGTGTCTACGCCTTTTTTAGCGCTAATTCTTTACTGCATGTCTTTAGTAAAACCTGACAGTACTATTTTAACGCCTAAAGATGGTTTGCGCTGGTACAAGCTGTTAGTAAATCTGGCTCTATGATGCTGCCACCACATACGTGAGCTTCATCTCTGATGAAGTTGCGCAGATCTCCGTGCTTCATGTATGGCAACACGACGAGAGGCGAGCCTTCGCTGGGCAGGCAGATTCCCAGCAGAGAGAGCACATTGGGATGGCTGAAGTCTTTCATGATGATGCCCTCCTTCAGGAACTGGGACACCTCCTCTATATCGGTGATTCCTGCCACATAAATGCACAATAACAGAAGTTTAAAGATCACCACAATGGTTTCTGGTATCACCCCCAGCTTAGATTTACACATGCAAAATGACTCTTTTAAAATCTATCCTGCTATACGTTTTCTGAGTTAGCAATAAACCTGCCAAATTGTCAGTGAACCATTCACCACGACTTATAAATTATCCCCAACACTATCAAGTGTTTTATCACACACGGCCTGATATTTCAGCCGGGAGGTTTCGGAGCGGAGACTTAATCTGCTGTGACATGACCGCACCGTTACTAGCTGAGCTCTGAGATTCTGTTGGTCCTGCCATTTTAGCTGCGCCTCCCTTAATCTTGTTGGTGGAGCTTTCACATTTTGAGGAGATTAAACAGATGTTTAACCTTTCAATAAGAGAAAGAGAGGCTTATGGGCATGCAAAAAAGAAAAGGCCTGTGTGTACATGTCTTACAGTAGACTGATCCTAAGCGAAGAAGCATCCTATGCTACACTGACTGCTGTCAGAGTAGCTTAGGATCCTCAAAAGACCAAAACTGATCTGGGAACAGCCCTACAGTAGTCGGGGGTCAATTCTTCATTATTTATTCATAACAATTTTATGATTCTTTGTTGTGATTAATATTTGAATGCACCAAGGTTATTATAGTTTACCAAAACCACAGAAACAAAATGAAATAAATGTTAAATACAATAAAATAAAGTTTTTTAATATATATTTTATTTCAGCTAGTTTTATTTATTTTGCCTTGATGTACTAAAATAACTTGAACTAAATCTGAAATAAAATGGATATAAACTATATAAATTTTTTAAAAGCCAAAAACTACATAAATAAAATTACAATTTCAAAAACATACAACAAAATGGCAACTTTTACTAAAATTAAAATGAAAACAGAAAATCTAAAACTAAAAACTTTGTCAAAAAGATGATGTAAAACATGATACATTGAGAGTCTAGTTAAACAACAGTCCCTGTTGAAAACTGAGACAGAAAAACAAAGCTCAGGTCATAAATCTAAAAGCTCTCAGTGACATGACATGATTAGAGGCATCTCTAATGCGATATGGCTGCAATATGGCTGCATTCATCATCATCATCTTCATCACAAGGCCCTATTAAAACAGCCTCAACAGTCATATGTCATATTTCAGTAAAGAGATGTCAAACTGTGTTCAGAATGGATTCATAATTTATGGGTGGAATAATTATGTAGACTAGAGGGGATCCTAAATGTATTTTAACATTTTCTGTAGGATTTAATAGTTTCAATGATTTTTAGGCAGTTAGGGTCCACTCAATACCACGTTACAGCAGTTTTACCATGTTTAAGTGTTGTTATGCACAATAGAGTACTCAAAACCCTCATGAATATGGTTGATAGTGGTTCATCCAGTCAGATTTTAGAGCTTCAGCTCTCTGTGCTTGCAACTGTACCACCTCAACACTCATGTTGTCAAACTCACGGTTTAAGGACTTGATGGCGCAGTGCTGCTTCTGGCCATCTGGTTCGAGCAGGGTTCCATGGAACACGCAGCCAAAGTGCCCTGGTGCACACAAAGACAGGAAAAGATGCAGAGATTATTAGCACATCAATCTATCAAAGCGCTTTATGCCAGAGTGGAGTGTGGGCATAGCAGGTGCATATCACATCAAGTCCAAAAGCAAGAACAATGGAGTGTGAATATATTGTGCTGGGACTACAATTGATATGTTGCTCTCAAACTTTCTCTCTCTGAGTCTCCTTGTCTCACACAGTATGACACTTTCTTAATCAAAGGAAGTGACATAAGTATGAAGTTCATTTAAGTTCAATTCAGTACCATTTTCCATTGTGCATTTGCTTTTTTGGAAATGTCGCAAGCCAGACTCACATTTATAATAATTTCTATTTATAAATGCAGTTTTTTCTGTCCAATCATCAAAAAATACTGAAAAATATTAATGATTCTTGATCAACAAATCAGCATGCTAGAATGATTTCTGAAGTGTAAAATGTAATATTTTATTTACTTTATTGCTGTAATTTTTGATCAATTAAAATTCAGCCTTGGTGAGCATAAGAGACTTCTTTCAAAAACATTTCTTTTGAAACTATGGAAACTGCTATAGTTTGAAAATTAAAGAAATTGAAATATAAATCTTCTTTCCAATCTCCAAGATTTGAGGTACAGTGTAATTCATGTCTGTAGGACAAATATTGTGCAACGAGTTGCACGGCAAAGTTTAATAATTAGTGCTTTATTGACCCTAAGTATAGCTATAATAATAGTGAGACTGTGCAAAACAGACACATAAAAAATAATTGTGAGAATACTGTGAAATACGAACTCAAACAAGCCGTCTGGAATACAGTGTGGTGTGTAACTGAAAGATTAAACAATTACAAGTGTCTGGGCAGGGTATTCTTTCTAATGAGGGCATGGAGAATAGAGGGCAAGAGAGAGTTGGGGTGTTGTGTTCAAATAATAGAGCGTGGAGTGCTGTAATCTCTCTCCAGCTCTGCTATCACGTCTTCCCAGATGGCAGCAGAGTCAGATTACCGGCACGGAGCCCTGAGACGGCCCAACAATGAGCCTGGAATTTAACACGGGAACAAATCACCACACATGCCACCCCGAGCACCCCAACATACTCGCATACACGCACAGCCTCTTCCTCTCGCTCTATAAATTGCATTGTGTCACATGCACAAACACAGACGTACACACACACACACACATAGGACTTGGTTTTCCCACAGGGGTGGTGGGTTGTAGGAGTATTGTGCAGGGGTTTGGGGAGGACTGGAGACAGTGAATCTGATACACACATTCACACCCCCACTTCTGTAGTACAATGAGAAGACGGGCAATTTAACGTTCAAATGTCCAACCTGCCGGGCTGATTGTCACCGTTTAACCTGTTAACTTTAACCACGTCTGAAACTGAGTCCCTCTGCTAAATCCCTCATTTAAGATATTGGATTTCTTGTAATGCAGTTTTTTGGCAAATCTTTGTTGCCAAATATGTTTGCAAGTCACAGTAACAGTAGAAAGAGACTATATTTTTGGGTCAATGACAAATAAGAGTGTCCAAGATAAATGAAAAATCTAGTTTAAATTGTGTATTTTTTTAACTGAGACTCATTGATGACACGGAATAGCTGACCTCTATAATATCTTGTATGTTATTATGTTATGTTATGTTATTATGTTATTATTTGTTATTTTTTCTTAATGGTGGTTGCACCACATGACTTTTTTGGGCAGAAAAAGATGTATTAAAAACATAATAATAATAATAATATATTTACAAAACTGCTTTACTGCTTATTTTTATTTCTTTAAAAATTATAACACTATTCCAAGCAACTCAATAAGGTCTTCCTGGTTTTAAGAAACCCTTAATTCTTTTCATTCTTCTTTTTCCTTCGTTTAGATGGCAGTCATTTGTATCACACTGACAATCTTTAATTAGAGTTAATTTTGAAAATGAATTTTAAATTAATCATAGTATTTATGTGTTAAAGTCATTTTATGTATGTTTTTTTTAATTAATTATTCCAAATAAAGTATGGTAATACTGGTGCTTGCTAAGATACACAAACACCTTTATTTTGTAAAGTACACTGTTTAACAGTTTACAGATTCTCTTTTTAAAATGAATACTTAATTAATACTTAATTTAATAATTGATAATTAATAATTTATTCAGCAAGGATGCATTTCATTTATCAAAAGTGACAGTAAAGACATTTTTAATGTTACAAATTTTTTTTTATTTCTAATTAATGCTGTTCTTTTGACTTTCTTTAGAATCCCCAAAAATGTATCATGGTATTCACAAAAATATGAAGCAGCACAACTGTTTTCAAAATTGATAATAATAATAATAATAATAATAATAATAATAATAATAATGATAATAATATATATATATATATATATATATATATATATATATATATATATATATATATATATATATATATACACACACATACATACACACACACTATTATTATTTTTAAATTTTTTGGCCCACCAATTCAGCATATTAGAATGACTTCTGAAGGATCATGTGACACTGAAGACTGGAGACTTTTTAAAAAAATATATTAAAACAGAAAACCATTGTTTTGTAATAATATTTTTAGGGGTGACCCCGAACAGTCGACGATTCGATAGGAGGAACCTGGTTTGACTCCCAATCTCACAGTCGAATATTCGCTGAGGTGTTATGATCATTCCATTTTGGCTATATGGGGCTGCTCAGTGTCTGATTTCACATAGAACTACCATTTTTTTTCTCAATAAGTTAATATACAGCCTATTAAGATAATGCTGTAAATAAGAATCTGAAAAAAAGAAGCTTTAAATAAATATTTTAACGTGCATGCATAAATCCAACCATCGCTATAGATTTAAGTTTTACTTTCCATAATCCGTGACCGAGAGAGGAGCATCTTGGTGGCAGGGATTTAAATCTTTAACAAGACTCAAACTGACACAGGCAGAGTGAAAGACTGGATTTTTTCGATCAGGTAGGGTACAAGTGATTTCAAAACATTTCAGCCGGTTTATATATATCGTGTATATATTATTTATCTCGTATAAGATGCATTTGGATGAGTTACGCTGCACTAAGCGCTTGTAGTACTACGGTGATGATCTCTGTAGCGTGCAGGGCTGTACAAACAACAATGAAGAATATTAATAACTATGACTGGGACTGTCATATACATAACATTATAATGAGAACACTATTATAATAAAACGCTGTGATTTTTTAGAGTTTAGTTGCCGTGTTTCTGCACATTGTTGCGTGAAAAGGAGTTCATTCAGAGCCGCGCAGACACGTTCGGGGCATTTGTGCAGATAGCCTATAAGTCGTAATATTAATGTTATTTTGTATAAATAACAAAGCATATTCTATATCAGATAAAGGAGTTAAATCCCATTGATTAAAAACCTGCTATCAAATGCTTCATTCTACTGGTCATCTTCAGCGCGTGCAGCTCAAAACAGACTGAAAATCCTTAGTCGGGGACACCCCTAAATATTTTACAATATTATTGTTTTTGTTATATTTTTGATCAAATAAATGCAGCCTTGGTGAGCAAAAAGATACTTTTTTCAAAAACATAAAATCTTACCAAAATCAAAATTTTGAACGGTAGTGCATGTCATGACAATGACCAGATTTCTGTGTCCCCTCACCTCTCCCAATGATCTCATTCACATGTAACAGCAGATCTTCCCGGGCAATGACCACGTGCTGCACTTCCTTCAGCAGCTCTGGATGGAGACTACCCAGATCTATGGGTGCATTAGAGGGCAACAGTGGAGACGCCAGGTCCCCTTCCATCGGCCCGAGCATAGGGGACAGATCCATATGGGCATGAGCGTAGAGATGAGGCCGGCAGGACTCGGCCTGAGACAGAGGCAAGTTTTGGTCTGCAAGGCAATGGGGTCGAGAGTTCAAAAGTCAATGACTTGTTCTCTGAGGCCTGGGGTCACCTGAACAAAGAAGGGAAAGTCTGGGAGGCAGAGTCATTACACCAACTACAAAGAGCTGAGGAAATTCTAAACCCAGCTATACAGATGAGAGGGGATTTTTTTCATCTTTTCAGACAAAAAAAGGAGGCAGAGGCAAAGCAAGAGAGCATGCAATGTCTTCAGAGAGAGAGTGGAGGGTAAGGTCAGAAAGCGTATGTGTTTGGAGAACTGGAAAAAAGTTGCCTGTCAGCAATGATCTAAAACCAGTCTTCCCAATCCAGAGAAAAAGAGTAAAGCTGGTCTGAGATCAGAAGAGAAGGCAAACCTCCACCAGCAGTGTGTTTTGAGCGAGAGGCAGCGAAGCGTGAGAACATACCCTCAAGCAAAGTGGTTCTATAGTCCACCGACTCGTGAGAGACCATTTCATTAGTCGGACTGACACTCCTCGCGTTTGCCAACATGTCCAAGTGCGGAATGTGAGCCCGGCCGTCATACCAAACCATAGCCTTAGCTAAATCTACAACCAGAGAGAGACAGAGGGTGAGAGAGAGACCAAGGACAGGTGAGAGAAAAAAGGGACAGATCGCTCCACCATGGACTTCAGCAGTGTCAACTCCCACAAACAACCCAGAAACAGCTCTCTTTCTTTATCTCACGCTCTCATTCCATTCAAATTAATTTAAATAGCCATCAGCAAGTTCAATGCTGGAATCACTAAAGTGACCTCTAAACATAAAGCAAGCTATGCTATTACTGCATAACAATAATAATAATAATTTTCTTAATCTGTATTTTTGATGTCCAGCTGTCGTCTACTTCTTTCATAAAAATACAAAAACATCCTTAAAGCAAGATAAATTTAAAACTGCAAACTTGTTTTCAGAAAACAAAATAAATCTTGCACAAAATTTTGGCAAAATAAATAAATCAATTCTCTATATATTTTTTACTTGCATCAAGTAAATTTATATACTTTTATTTTTAGGTTTGGGATTTCTTTCTGGAAAACAAGACAAAAATACTTTTTTTTGTAGGGCAGACATCCAAAACTGATTTGACTTGTAAAGTCTTCCAGTTTGGATTTTATTTATTTTTAAATATTTTTATGTAAATGCTCTTTAGTTATACAAATGATGTGGAACATTTGTGTGCAAAGTGTTGCAAATTTAACTTGAAAAGCCGCCAGAGACATTAAAGACTGCTAATAGCTTATATAAAGCACACATACATTAAAGGCTGCACAAGAAAATGCAAAGTCACATACCATCAATGTGCTTCTTCCTTTTGATCCAAACAAAGACTGCGATCAGGAGCAGCAGAAGGATGGACACACACACTCCTCCTGTGATCAGTATCCTGTAGTCCTGGTCTTGAGCCAATACCACACGACCCAGGATCACAGATGATGTGGCCTGCTTCCACTACAATGGATACACAAATTACTTCAAGTTATTTTCAGTAAAAATCAGCGACCAGATAGATATCAGCATCCAATTTTGCTATTATATTATTTTTTTTAATTTAAATTTTTGCATAATTATTTTGGGAGTATTTTAAGCCATATCATAAAGATAACTTAAATAATAAATTTTTATACAAATTACTTCAAGTTATTTTCAGTAAATATCGGTGACCTTATATTATCTCATTTTGTAATTATAGGGATTTTTTTATATAATTATTTGGCAAATATTTTAAATAATACATACATTATACAAAATTAAATTTATTTTTAAGCATCCGCTTTTAGTAAAAAATGTTTAGCATCTGTTGGCATAATTGGCACAAATATTAGAAGAAAATATTATCACAGTTAAAGGCAAGCACACATGCAAGCAGGGAATCTCCATGCCATCACATCTGCGGCACATTTGCTTCAGATTTCATACGCGGCGAAGTGTTTACATTTGAACCTCCAACATCACAACAATCCATCTAGAAACATCCTCAGGGAGCGTTTACGCTCAGAGAGAGGGCTTCACTGGTCATAAAGCAGCATGGCAAAATGAAACACACACATCCACTGCAGGCAGGAGGGGAAATTGGATCAGAGATAGAGCCTCTCTTATGTGGCGCAGTATTATTGAGTTTGGGCTGAGATGAGTTTTACCGCACCGTATTGTGATGGGGTCAGATTAGAGCATCGTGTCACACGCACCCTGTCCGTCTCTCCCCGACAGATAAGCACTTTATGCTGAGGCCAACGTTTCCTTGATCTTTGCACCAATCATATCAGACTGTCTGGGGCCAGAATGGGGGACAGAAACGTTTTTTAATGCTCTTGTTGAGCTAATGGTGACCAGAAAGGAAATACAAGGATGGCATCTTATCAGGTGGAGCTCGATATATAAAAATTACAACATGAACACCTTTGAGGAAATGAAACTAATCCTGATTTCCAAGAGGAATATGTGTTCAGGAGCTAATCTGGAAACTATCAAGATTTGGCAACCCAGAGGCCTTTTCTAAGATCAGAAATAGCTCATGTTTGGTACTTTGAGAGTCTGCTGGAACAAGCAGGGCAGAGCTGGCTGGCTGACGAGTGGCTCTTAAGCAGGCCGGTCTGGACCGGAGTGGTCTGAAGTGGAGGAGAGAATGAAAGAGTCTCGTACCTCCACCTCCAGCTCTTTGGCGGCGGACTGGAGCTCCATGGGTATGGTGCATTCAAGCGTGTTGCCCACCAAAGTGACGCTCTCACAAGTCCAGTTCGAAACTCTCAGCACCTCGCCATTTTTCACAGCCTCCTGATTCATAGGGGGGACCTGCGGGGAGAAATGAGAGAAACAGAAAGGTTTAAATTGCTGTCATTAAATTGCCCCATGACTGAGTGTGTATATGGGGCATATAGGTTGTGCAGCGTCTACCCCTCTAAACCCAGCCAGCTCTGGTGTACGGAGCAGAGCAGAAGGCAATAAAGACAGCTATCGCATTCCTCACATGACAGCCTGGGCTTTACAGATTGGACACACTCCACTCCTGCACCTGTTACCATACAGCACCGGCCAGCCTGAGATCCAATGTGAACAGACGCACATACACTTACACTTAAGACCCAGCTCCCTGAGGAGATCACAGCCATTCACAAAAAGCAAATGATCACAACTTAAAAATGTGGGGTTTGTTTTAGATAATCAGCAACCGCCAGAACTGTTATATATAAAGTGGGCATGACACATTCAGGCACATGTTTAAAAAGCAATGATAATATCCAGAAAAAGATGAATGTAATTAGCGGTCGATCTACATGAGATTGAGTGGGGTCCAAAAGTTCTGGAAATGTAAAAGTCAGTTCTTATGTTCCAAAAAATTAAAAGTAAAATAAAATTGTGTGTGTGTATATATATATATATATTTTTTTTTTTTATATATAAAAAAAAAAAAAATACCACATAAAGAGCAAACATCCAGGCAAAGTCTCCAATGCAGTTTTTTACACACATACACATACTAGTACACACACACACACACATATGTGACCATGGACCACAAAATCAGTCATAAGGGTCATGTTTTTGAAATTGAGATTTACACATCATCTGAAAGCTGAATAAATAAGCTTTCCATTGACGTATGGTTTGTTAAGATAGAATAATATTTGGCCGAGATACATTTTAAATCCTATTTGAAAATCTGGAATCTGAGGGTGCAAAAAAATCTAAATATTGAGAAAATCGCCTTTAAAGTTGTCCAAATGATGTTCTTAGCAATGCATATTACTAATCAAAAATTAAGGTTTGATATAATTACGGTAGGAAATTTACTAAATATCTTCATGGAACATGATCTTTACCTAATATCCTAATAATTTTTGGCATAAAAGAAAAATCTATAATTTTGATCCATACAATGTATTGTTGGCTACTGCTAAAATTATACATATGTGTGTGTGTGTGTGTGTGTGTGTGTGTGTGTGTAAAATATAATAAATGATACATGAATAAATAAATGAATTGATTTTAATTTTAAATAATATGATTTTGTATAATTAAAATAATAATTAAAAAACATACTTAAAAATGACCACATAAAAAGCAAACTTCCAGGCAAACTCTCCATTGGCACCAGTAACACTCACAATCTGACATTTTGATAAACCCCTTGAGCGTCAGCAGTGCTGCCAAGTGCAATTTTATTTCTCTAAAGAAGGCCTTAAGTATCAAGCTGCAAAATCTAAACAAACAGACTGCATGGGAATGAAAGTACATGATCTGAGTGATAGGGCAGTTTAATGATAATTAAGCTAAACTGAGCCTGCTGTTGTGCCCATTATTGAATATATAGTGACTTTAAATGAGACTGAGCGGTACACAACACTTAGTGCGTCTGTGTGTGCGTATCTGAGTCCCGAGAGGGGTACAGAGGGATTTGACGCTGAGGTCTCGCATGGGAAGAAAAAGCGGAATCTCACGCGACCCCTCTCACCCCTCCTCTTCACAACAGCTGCGTTTGACTATTGAGTGGCGGTTTCAGGAAAAAAAGTCTACTCTTATATTTCATTGTTAAAAATGCTGGGTTTTTTTCACCAGCCTACCCTCACCAGGGCAAAGGATCTCACAGTCAATGTGTCAGAGGCTGTAACCTTCAGGGGACAAGAACAATGTGAAAGATGGAGGTGCACGATGGGAAACAAACTAAACTTCCTGTTTTGTTTCCTTCCAACTCAATGAGCAATGTGAATTACTCTGTGTATGTGTGTCTCACCTTAATCTCCAGAATGCTCTTGTTGCCTCTCGGTGTAACTGTGGGTGTCTGAAACTCCTTGAACTTGGGGTCTTCAACATACAGTAGGTCATACTGATCGGTGGAGAAACCATCTAACACGAAGGTCATTTTTGTGGCAACTGGAGGCTGAACACTGAGGTCTTTCAGGGAGGGTGTGATACAAAGGATATTTTGCTTATCCTCATCATGACTGCAGGTCTAGGCACAGAAAAAGACAAACACAAATATTAGCCATCCCTGTCATTACAATAGTGCCAAGTCAAATCACTATGTCTTTTGTTTGTTTAGGAGCACAGCATCTTCATGTGTAAGATTTACACAAGGCTTTAGTATTTAACCAGGAGCCAAGTTTTCTCAGAGGTCAGGAGTGATTACATGACTAAGTATATTTAAGTTCAGAGACTTTCTGATATTTCCATACGTTTTCATAATGAATTTATGAAAATGACAGATTTTGAATACCTTAAAGCCTTCATTTGAAATGTGAAGCAATAAAAAAATCATGCACTACACATTCACTACTGTTCAACAGTTTGGGGTCGGTAAAATTTTGTAGGTTTTTGAAAGAAGTCTCTTTTGTTCACTGCATTTATTTGATCAAAAATACAGTAAAAACAGTAATACTGTGAAATAGTTTTACAATTTAAAATCTCTTTTCTATTTTCATATATTTTAAAATTGAATTTATTCTTGTATTGGCAATGCTAAATTTTCAGCATCATTAATCCAGTCTTCAGAGATCCTTCACATGATCCTTCAGAAATCATTCTAATATGCTGATTTGCATGTCTTATTATTATGGATGTTGAAATCATTTTTTTTAGCTTATTATTTTTGTTGAAACAGTACATTTTTGTTTAGGGCTCTTCAGGAAAGTTCAAAGGAATAGCATTTATTTGAAATAGAAATCTTTTGTAACATCCTTACTGTCACTTTTGATCACTTTAATGTGCACTTGCTGAATAAAAGTATTAATTTCTAAAAAAAAATAAAATAAAATTATCATATAGACCCCAAACCTTTAAACAGTATATATAACCTTTTCAAACCAGATGTGAGACCCATCATCTTGCATAGCATACATCGCAAACTTTAAGGCCAGTGGACAAGGAGCCTTTGTGAGACTGAAGACCTGACTAAGTGCAATTATGCATGAGTTACAACCCAAAGACTTCACATGCCAGCTGTGGCTCCAGCCCTGCCAGGTCTTGCCACACACCATTTTCATTCCAGGTTATAACACCACCACAACTGCCCATTTTACAGCACGCCTGTCATTTGCACGTCACCGCTGTTTAATTAGCTGTCCTCAAGTGAACGTTCCACTTCATAAAGCATAACCCTAGAGCAAGAGACACATTCAAATTGTTCGATGCCATTATTTATGAACATAAGGGATCTGAGTCGCTCTGCTCCAAGACTTCT
This sequence comes from Onychostoma macrolepis, assembly GCF_012432095.1. Classification (NCBI taxonomy): domain Eukaryota; kingdom Metazoa; phylum Chordata; class Actinopteri; order Cypriniformes; family Cyprinidae; genus Onychostoma; species Onychostoma macrolepis. The sequence goes on along the minus strand of NC_081179.1, from coordinate 12,334,309 downwards.
ATCCAGCAAACCTGGGTCTCCCTCTGCACACTTGGCAGGTTAACAATGCTCTAGAGTCTAAAAACAACTTAAAGTCATTCTGACTTCACATAAGTGAGTTAAATCCCGAGTATAGTTTAGGTCACAGTAAATATTTTCAATCTCATAAAAGCAATTGATGTTTCATATTGCCAAAAAGGCAATATAGGCCATGACTTGGGAGCTTGCATAAAGATCAGACTCTGAAACAAATTTAGAGAGAATGCATGAAGATAAATTACTTTTTAGCCAAAAACTGATTGCTATTACTCACTGTTCACTGTAGGCAATATCTTCCCTGTCAACATCTTCCCTTCACTCATGCACTGTGTTGCGCAATGTTCCAGATGGGAAACAAAAATACAGCTCCTAAGCATCATCGCTGAGGACAGCGAACTATGAAAAAGTCCATGCAAATGAACACACATCTTGTATATTTGACTAGCAACTCTTTGCATATTTAGAGATCTGAGGACTCATCCGCTGAGACTAGTCAAATAGTTGTAAAGCAGTTTGGCTTGGTGTGCTCCTCAACAAACACAACATTAATTGTTTAGAATGGATCAAGTATCTCAAAGGGCTTAAAGGGGGGTTGGATAACAGCTGCTAAAGAAAGCAGCCAAAGGATGATGGGAGACACCGAAACACTTCAAATTGGTGTTTGGGGAATAGATATTCTCATTGGGAGTTAAAGTGATGTTTTATTGCAGGATTTGGATGGGAAATTCTCTTATAGGTGTTTCAGCTCTGATATAACCACCTTTGATGATTCATTTCGATGTGAACTTTTAAAGGGGGTAAAGATAAGGAAGGAATGGGAACTTTCAGGATATTATGAGGCAAAATGGAGTAAGGTGTCAGTAAGAACATACTAAGATGAGAAAACCAGACTTTGGTTTGCATTGAGAGGGATCTGGCATGAAAATGACCCCCTTTGAATCCCAAAAACAGGTGTTGTTCTTGCTAGAAACCCCACTGTGGTGTCTGGAGCATGTTAGAGTCCTGTTAACACCCCTCACTTCCCATAGGCAAGTCTAGGACAAAGTAAAACTTGAACACGTCCCTTGGTTAGAAACATCTAGAAATCTTTGCCAAGAAGATGCCATACCCCTAAACAAATAAAACCCCTCTCAAGTTCGCTCCTGGACAGTGCCAATCGCCAGCGACAAGCTGCAGCCTGTAAAAATGCTTTTCATGTTGGTGGGAAAGGCGAGATCGGCTGATCCCCAGATTTAGCAGAGATCTCAGAAGTAGATATTCAAGAATGCTCTTGAGATTTCATCCATTTTTCCTGAGCCACCACAATTTGCCTTGGTTCTTAACTCTCCTTCATTTGGCCCGCAGAGCTTGATTGCAAGAGGAACTGAAATGCAACTGATGGAAGGATTCACAGAGTCCTCGAGAAATTGAGATCAGTGTCCGCTTTTCTTTCATTTCAGGCCTGTCAGCAGCTAGACGTTGAATACAGCCCGCAAGAAACCTGAGCTACTGACTGCGTTTCTGTTTCCGCCATCGTTGATCGAACCTCAGCGTAACAGATGACAGCTCAACTCGGGTTACACAGCCGTAGTCTGTGCGATTGAGAAAAAAGCTGACAGAAGACAGGAAGTATGCTTTCCACAATGCTCCCCAATAAAAGTGAGAGGGAAAAAAACAATAAACCTCCTGTGCTTCACAAATTAGGACAAGAATATTGTCCCGACCCCCACTGTTTATAAAGAAGAATTTACAGGCTGACAGCTGCGGGACCGTCTTAAATCATTTGACAGGATAGCCTGCGTTTCAAGCAGTCTCTGCTCAAAAGGCGGAAATATTTCTCTTTCAAATGAGCTCAAAATCATTGACAAACTCAATGTGCATAATTTAAAATGGCCTACTTGGTATTAAGTACAAAATCTTTGATCTTTGAGACAAATCAGTGAGAAACTGTGAGTTGAGTGGAAATGAAGAAGTACAATCAAAATGAAGATGTGAGTAAATACGAGCCCCGTTTTGGATTATGACGGGACTTGTATGCTTAAGATTAGATAGCATTGTTCGCATGCACTGTACCACTGCACGACCACACTCCACCCCCACAGAAATCAGATAAGGGGAAACTGTGTGTAAATGAGTATTTGTCTGGTCCCATTGAGAGAGGAGCAGATCAGGTCAACCACAGCTCTCAGGAGATGAGGTGTGGAAGTGTTTCCAAATGGATGAAGAAACTTGGATAGGCAAAAAATGAGATACATTACAATTTAAAAACTAGAAATGAAAGTGTTGCCAAATAGATGAAGAAACTTAGATGAGATGCATATATGTAAAACAAATGAATAAAATTTTTAAATGATTTAGACTATAAAATATACTAGAAAAAATATGGATTTTCAAATGAAGAAACTCTGATAGATGAACAATAGCACTCATTATATATAAATTAAATTAAATTAAAAATCCAAATCCAAATGGATCAAGAAACTTTAGTAAAAAAAAGACTTTTTTTTTGTTAAAGTTATAATAATCATATCGAAAACATTGTGTGTGATTTTTCCATTTCCTCTTCAGAACTGCAACTCTGAAACATTGCTTCCTTTATTTCTCATATCTGCTTTTGTGTTCAGTGGGGTTAATGATAATAGCATGCCTGTGACATGGTAGGGGAGGTATTTAATGTCTCGACACTCTGTGTGGGCCATCTAGACTCACCACTTGGAAGACTTTGCCCTCTGTGGCGGCAGTGAGAACCATCTGAGGTTGGAGGGCTGAGTGGAGGTAGAAACCATTGACTGTCACCGTGCTTCCTCCGCTGTGTACACACATGCACAAAACAGAAGAACTTGCTGTTAAATGCACATTGATTCACTCTTCCAGTTTAACCCCAACTTCAACTACATTTAAAGTAGCTAAATGTTGGCTGAAGTGCTAACCTGATGAAAGAATGCTTGGGCTGGACGCTGGAGATGTGTGGGTTCTCGTTGTAGGTGTAGCTGACAGGAGCTTCACGAATCACTCCATCAATGTGCAGCTGAACCTTGTGTTGGGACGGTGATGGCTGAGGTGGAGTTCGACATGTCAACATTGTGGCTGAAATACTGCAGAAAGGCACACAGAAAATCAAACATACAGAAAATGGTTTAAATAGACACATGTATGCGTGACAGTGGTGATTTGCTTGTGAACAAATCTCTCTTTTTCACTTCCATTTTTTGGAAAAATGCCTATGATGCTTTAACATTTTCTGACTTTTAGTAGATTTGTAAAGAAAAATTAAATGTATTTTATTTAAAACTAGAAATTAAATGTTTTTTAAATGGATGAATAAACTCGTATAGACAAAAAATGTAATACATTACATATAATTAATATATATTTAGATTTTAAATTAATTCAAAAGTAAAACTACAAATTAAAAAATATACATAAAATTAAAATTAATTTAAAACTACAATTTAAAGAAAAACAGTTGAAGTGTTTTCAAATGGAAAGATGAAAACTGAGACAACGAATACTGTACGTGTATATATATACACACACACACACACACACACACACACACATACACTGTTAAAAATAATTGTAATTTTAACTGTAACATTTTGTAAAAACGCTACAGAAAAAAATGTTAATAGGTTAACAGTAAGTTCCCGTACTATATACAGGGGAAAAACGGTAAAAGATCTAACCAGACATTTCATGTAATTTTACAGTAAAATGCTGTTAATTGGACAGTTTTTAGAAGTAAAAAAGAACAAATAAATGTATAATATACAGTCAAAAACTGTAAACTGATATTCCCAAAATTCCCTGCATGACACTCCACATTTGAAAGTATTTTGTTTAAATAATCATGTTTTTTTAATAGTTTTTGTTATCAGTTATGTACATTTGGGCTTTATGTTACATCTTCTGTTGTTTAATGAAAGTTTATTGTATTATTTAAGTATCATGTGTGTTACCATGATGGTGTTTTGTGTTTGAATGAATGACTCTGTGCACCTTCTAAATATTAGTATATACTTCTGCTTGTGGCGAAGCTACTTGTGATGATCTTTGATTCTTCATGTGGCTTTCTCTTTTACCCCTGCATTATTATGCTGGTTGTCAGTATGTTAAAGGTACAAAACAGATTTCAATAGCAGTGTGTGTTGTTGAATTTACTGGTTTACATTAATATTTTTTTGTTTGTAAATTACAGTTTTATACTGTAAAATTTAACCATTGATGTCACATGGACTAATTTAATGATGTCCTTACTACCCTACCGAGCAATCAGTGATGCTGTCTGTGTCTACACTGGAAGCGGCGCGGCGCGACAAATCCCTGACAGAAAACTGCTGCCGCGTTCCATTTATGACGTGCTGACACAAATTTCAAATGATTTTCAACGGTCGCTTTGTCGCATCCAATGTAGACAGACTTTAGATGTTGCGGCGCGTCCGGTGTAGACACGGTGTTATATGTTTGGAATGTCAAGAGGGTGAATAATTAATGACAGAATTTTCATTTTTGGATGAACTATCCCTTTAATAGAAACTCCTAATAGATTTGTTGACATACAAACCTCTGCAGCACACAGGTAGCATTGCCCATGGTAACCAGTTGCATATTTCCACTATCCAGGAATGAGCCTGTGATAGTGAGCACTGTTCCACCAGACTTGGGTCCAAACTCTGGGAAGATCTCTGTGATAACTGGATTCTAGACAGATAAAATGTTGTTTTAGTGAAATAAAACTATAGCACACATTGAAAATCTTTGACAGAAATCACATCCATCATATTTGTATGGATTTTTTTATTTATGCATCATGCTAGGTAGCCCCAACCAGAGTTGCTCTAAAATCCTACTCTAAAGTCTACATATTAGTGTTGTCATACGATTAATCGCATCCAAAAGAAAAGTTTTTGTTTACATAATATATGTGTGTGTGCATATTTATTATGTATATATAAATACAAACACATGCATGTATATATTTAAAAAAATATGTTATGTTTATATATTAAATATATTCACATATAATATGAAATATAAGAATATAAATATCAATGTATATGCATGTAAATATTTCCAAAATATATGCTGTATGTGAGTGTATGTATATGTACATAATAAATATACACAGTACACACACATATATATTATGTAAACAAAAACTTTTATTTTGGATGCGATTAATCGTTTGACTGCACTACTACATATCTCTACAGTACATCTTACAAAAACATGTTAATTAATTCATATTTTGTGACTTTATGGCAGCATTTCCCTTACAGTATGGATAGAAAATGCACTTGGCACTGATTAGGACACTGTGCAACTCTAACCCAGCTCCAAATAAGTGGGAAAATAGAATAGAATAACATCCTTGGGTCGTTGTGCACTATGAAAACCACAATACTGGAAGAAAGTCAAAAATACGTTACTCGAATGTGTGTTGAAACACTTATACTAAGATTTGTGAGGATTCTTACCACAAATGAGAAACCGTCTTTCTGGGCCCGTTCTTTGCCACTGCACACCCTGACCACAGAGTCAGAGCTGGAGGCGTTCACATGATCTAGTCCGCAGACCAACCTGACATACAACACAAAGACATAAACATCTCCCGCCACAAAAACAGCGAACAAGACGTGGTTGTAAACCAGTGGAGTAAGCAGGCTATTAGTCTACGCTAATTTAATGATAACCGTACTACTCGGCAGAAACTACACAGGAGCTATTCTCCAAGGGAATTTCTCCATTCCTCTCACAATAGGAGGGCTATAGGGTGGTATGTCCGGGGGCACAAAATCTCATGGGTTGTGTGTCTTAATGGTACGAAAGTTTGACATGGAAGACCGAGATGCACAATAGAGCACTTTTGCAGACCAATTTAATGTTCTGCAGGGTTGCAACACGAGCACTATGTTGAGAATGTGACCTAGCGTGTTTCTGAAGTTGTATTTACACAGAGTGCAAGAGGATTTGCTTAAATTCAAGTATAAGGTTTATCTATATCTTTATTAACATACCGATTATTGCTGCTGTCTTTCCTTTCCAATTTACACTTTGTTCCAGCAACCACCACGTCAATCAGCTTGGTATCAAAGCGATCTTTCTTATTGAAACCAAAGTTTTTGCCACAGATTGTCATGTTGGTGTGGCCTCCAAGTGGAGCAGAGGAAGGAGAAATCTACAAAAAGAAAGAAGAAGCTGTGAGGTCAAACTGTGACAATACTTTTCCTTCAGTGCCTAAACCTCCTGCTGCGTTTCTTTATGCCAAGCATTTTCTCCGCTCATGAGGTTGGTAACCACTGACAATAATTTGTTTTGGGTGTATGGACACTGAAGGCAGGGGGTCTTCCAGTAAATGGTGACAGAGACAAAAACTGAGAACAAAACAACCTTTCTGTTTTCCTTTGTGCTTTTGTCTCTTGGGTTAAAAGTGCCCTTTATGTTGAGCCACCAGCTGAGTACTTTAAAGGTGAAGTGTGTCATTTTTTTCTGTGGTAAAATACTTCACGTATCTCAGCTTAACATGCTCAGAAAACTGTAATTAAGCCATTTATAGGTTCATTTAATAACAACAATAATAAAATAAAATAAATTAAAAAACATTTATTTATATATTCATATAAACATTTATTTATTTAAGTTACTTAAAGCTGTCTCTTTGTCGCCATCTCTGTTTGAAACCTGCAATTGCAGTTATTTGCGTAATTATTTTCTTTGAGTGGTTTGTGCACCAGCACGGCTCCTCAGCGCGGATGAATCTAATGTTTTGATGTGTGGCTGTCAGTCGTGGCACTGGTGTGGATACTGTACTCAGGAAATCACAGATTCTAAACTACGTGTAGGAATATACGACCCAAATAAGAATTTTCACCATATATTGTCATCTGAACAAGTATGTAACAAGTCTGCCTCTTTTGTTCTGACCAACTGAGGAAAAAAGCATTACAATAAATCGCGCTACCAAAGGTGATTAAATCTAACGATAGGTTAGATAAAAATGTGAAAAAATTAAATAAAAATTTGAAAAATAAGTAAATGAATTGAAATAAAATAAAATAAATTAAATATATGTATATTTTGTGTACATAATAAATAAATTTTATTATTCATTTATTCATAATAAGTGTGTACAATGTGTTTTCTGAGTGTCCTGTTTCTGAGATGTTAGTTCTTTATTGATAAGCAGATGGTGTTGCTTTGAACACATGGAGAACAAGGCCTCATTTTGGCTCGGAGTTAATAATTAAGTGTTCAGAGCACCACTTATCATAAGCAAAGAGATCTTACACAAATACAAATATAGTTCTGGCTGCTCTGCAGCAATGCACGGATTTAGAGAAGGCACAGAAGGGCAAACGAATCCTTTCTGATATTTAGAATCAATTTACGTCTTTAAAAGAAGCCAAGAGGTCCTTGAAATCCATGCTTATCCCTGAAAATACTGCAAAACAGGCAAAATCAATGGAGGTCAGAGTATCGTATGTGCTCTCTGTACTTAGAAAGCACTTATTCTATTAGCTATGTGCTATTAGCTGCTTTAAAACCATGGTAATGTTGTTTGTGATGGGCAGGGGTGGTTACCGTGGTGATAAGGAGGGGGCAAGAGTCCTGGATCCAATGGGAGGGGGAGCACCGAGCAGCCCTCGTGCAGCGATCACTGGTCTTGCACCATCCACAGCCCATGAAGGCTGGAGCCAGAAGACAGGAGCTACAAGTCCACAGCTGTTCACATCCAGGGCCTCTCAGAGGAACCTTAGAGACCTGAGGAACATGATATTAGATTTTAAATTACATTTAGCAGATGATTTTATATAAAGCAACTTGTTGACAACATTTTTCAGAGGAGGTGACTTACTTACTGATGTTTCTTTGTTTCTCTATTGCAGTCATACCCTGTTTACTATATCAGTTAGTATTAAATCACCAGTGTGTCTATCTATTCACAAGTTATTTTCCTGAAAATGTTTGACCCGTTTCCCAAAGACATTTTTAAGAATGGCTGTGTCGTTCACCTTGTTTCCTGTTACCAACAATAAGGAGCCGTCGTGACGCTGTGGAGACAGCAGGGCCATCTCGGAGGACACAGGGAGAGCGTCCAAGCGGAAATCCACATGCGGCTCTGTCTTGCCAAAGCGGGAAACCACCACCTGCGGAGGATGCCAGCAAAAATGGGTGGCCTTTCACATCAAAAGCCTAAACGGTAAATGCAGGACCTTAATAGAGAATGTGTATGTGAATGTGAATGTTTTGGTTACAAAAAGACCTCAACAGCATGTTTATCGTTTACTGGAATAAGTCTGCATTCCACATTGATGATTAAATGTTGCTATTGAATGATTTAAACTTTGTGGTTCTGGTGTAAGCTATTTATAGAGGACACATTTTGGATCAGGTCAACAGCAGGTCACATGACATTGGCCTAATTTGTCTTAAAAGTTTTTTTTTCCATGTAAAGGAGTCCTATTTAAGGATCATTGAGATATTTTGCAGTATGACCTTATTTTCATGACAAAAAATGATATTTTACCAATGAATCCAGTAATGGACTTTTGAAAATAAATAAATAAATAAAATAAAAAAATACTATAAATAAAAAAACTGTTTTCTTACGGTTTTGGGGTGAAATACCACTTCCAAAAACCTCAGATTATACAAGATCTTATTCCTGAAAAACAAACATTGTGCACGAGCTGGAGTTGGTGCAAACCCATTATTCTTTTCCTTCCAGGTTATAAAACATTAAATTACAGATCATGTCTGGAACTTTGCTTGGGAAAGAGGAAGCATCAAAGGAGGGTGCAATCCAGAGGCAGTCTTTGTATGGGGACAGCCTCTGCTTTGCCATGGATACTGTAATAACCAGTGTCTCTGCCTTTCAGGTTAAAAGATGACAGATTGAACTGCGATGACTGCGGTTGATGTCAAGGAGTGGGAACAGACAAAAGCTTAGGCCCTAGGGCAAGTGCAGACGTAAAGACCTCTGTCTATCTGGCATGTTGGGAGGTGTCAGAACAGTGGCTCCATCCACACACCTGGACTAACATTTATCATGGTTACATTGCAATTACAGGCCTCCAAGATAGCCTACGTCTGAATAGTGCTTGTGCTCCATTAGCGATCAGTGGATCACATCATTAATAGCCCTGGGCTTTGAGCATGGGGCATCTGGTTGTAGAGAGTATGTCATTACTGTGGTTTTAGTGATTTTAGGATGGTGTGCGTGACATATCTCCATCTCACTCAATACAGTGCACTAATGTGACTCCTTTTGTGGTCTGTTTTAAAAGCCCAATCTTTAGATTAGTAACATATCAGATCGGACTGTAGAAAGTGTCAATGTTCAGTTGTTACCTTAAGGAGCTATTTCTTTTTTTTTTCTTTCACTGGAGCAATACATGTAGCCAGGGCAATTCACAATACTGTTTTATTACATGAATAAAAGCAGTTGATTTAGGTGCAATTTTTTTTTTTTGCATTACCTGACAATATACAATGTAGTCCATGCAAGCTTTAAGTACAGATTTACAGGAACACAAATGTTCAAAACCTCCTACGGTGTGGGAGGGAAATTCCTCTTGTCACATATATTTTTTACAGCCATTAAAACATAGCCTGCTATACATAAACATATTTCATTTAATATTTATTTTTATTTAATATTGTAAGTAATAGCAATTTCTGTTCTATGTAAATAGTATATTATTTTTTTAAATTTAACATTTTTAATGCATTATAAATTATTTATATAATATAAAAAATATAAATACTAAAATAATATAATATAAATAGTAAATTATATTTATTTAAAAATTTTAATATAATTATTCTGTGCCTTGGTGCTGCACAAATACAATGTGCTACATTCATGATTTCAAAACAAGAACCCACAGCTAAAACTTGGCGAGTTTCACATGGCCCAGAAAGTTTCCAATAGCGTTAAGCCATAAAAGGATTTCGAGTCCCAGACGCGACCAAGCTAAGCCAAGCTTAATTAAGCCGAGCATGGCAGAAAATGGCTACAAATGGACCCGTTATTGAAGGAGGAATGTTACGCACTCTGGGGAAAAATACACACCGTGAAGCCCTAATAACCGTGTGAATTACAGCTCATTGTGTATGTAAGGGAAGTCCTAATCACAAACACAAGGCAAGGTGTTGAGTTTTTCTCACCAAGAGTGTGGCAGAGTGGGAGCACTTCCTCATAGAGAATAAGGACCACTGGGACTGTTACTACCCTGCACCCCCCCCCCCCCCCCACACACACTTTTAAAAAGCTTGTGGGGCTCTTGAAACTTTCATTCACACAATTACCACTACTCACTGGCATTCCATATTTTATTCAACTTCATCAGTCTTTCTCACAATCTTTTTTTGCATTCTCATTGTCAAGGCCTCTTAAACACTCACCCACTCTCTTTGTTTCTGAAAAAAACTCTCTCTCGAATGGGACAGCTGGACTAGCACTCACCCCTTACCAGGCCTCCCTCCACATCCAGACAAAAGAGGCGAGAAAAGTTGAGATGAAAAAATTTAAAAAAGGAAGAGAGAAAGAGAGGGAACGACAGCTGCAGCCGTTCCAAGAAAATGCCATGCGAGGACGTGTCATCGAAGCTCAGTGCTTACTATTAACGTACCATTCGGTTCCTCCGCCACGCTTCCGTGCAGCTGTCACCCTTTCTCTCGCCACTCATTTCTCAAACATTTTCCTGTGGTATTTACAAAATACCACAAGTCTCTATCTAACACTTCCGTGAGCAAATAGTCTCATTTTTGGTGCTCAAGCAGGACAGATTCAACATTTGGGTCGGTGCCACTCTTTGCACAATGAACATGTTGAGAAAATATTTATATGCAAAGTTTCACCTTGTGTGCTTTTAGATTGGAGAGCTGGTACAGTGCTGCTCAGAGGTCAAAGGTGACTCAAATGCAAACAGGAAAAGACCATATTTCCCAACCTGCCACTGGCACCTGCATTTTCCTTCATTCGGAGCTGTTTTCACTAGTCACGTACTTACATCCTGTCTATTTACATGCACAATAAAACAGGGAAATAGTGTTGGCAACAATAGGACTTTGACAAAAAATATTCAAATTTAATTTTAGATTCTGCAAATGCTTCACCATTTCTTTTCTCAGAATGAGGTCAGCCACATTTCTTCTAGCACTATGGCACATACTAAACTCTTAAATTCAATCTAAATGCTGACTTGCTAATCCAGACATTTTGTAAGTTTAGCTTTAATAGTGAATAAATAAAATAAATGTCTCACCTGGATGACGCGGCCCTCAGCTGTACCTAGGCTGACCACAGTGTGGTTTTGGATGGGCACCACGGCTATGGAAGTGAGAAGAACGTTCCGGAAGCGTCCGTGGAAGTAGTCCCGACGTGGATTGGTGCTTGAAACCTCTAGCCGGTAGCCTCTTTCGTGTTTGCCACAGCTGAAGGAATCTCCTGCAAAGCTCTGGTAACAAAAACAGAAACAAATTGACAAGTTAGTCAAGTGCTATTCTACCTGGCAACAAGCAGAAGCTCTCAATAGCCTATTGGTGTGGATGAATTCTGCAGCATTGCCATTTTTCCAGAGGACTAGCCTCCACCATGCCAAATGCAATATGTGGGTTAGATGCTTGAGCAAAAGAGTGACTTAGGCCCCACACAGTAAATCTCCATCTAAGCTCGGCATCTACTGTTTCATCCTGGCCAATGCAGTTGCGTGTTTTCTCCCATGGTGCTTGGATCATCCTTGCCGCGTTCTGACGGCTGTGCTCACAGATGGCAGGAATTCATGGGAAACTGTGAGGAACGTTGGGCTCGCTGTTGCTCTGTTAGAACTCCGATTGAGGCCAGCTTTGTTTGGCTGGGATCTCTACAACCTGTGGAGTTTTGGAAGTTGCAGAGAGGCTGTATGGTCCTGGAGATATTAAAGGGGCCATATTCATAACACTTCTGTAGCATTTAATTCTTTCCACCTTAATTACACTTATAATGCCGAAAAACATTGAGAATTAGGTTTTTATGAAACTAAGAATCTATCTATTTTTGCGACTGTACCTTTAAGACTGCATTGTTTATGTGCTGTATTGTACGATGATCTCTGTTATGATTGGCTTGTACCTGCATAGTTTGCACAGTCATTCATCAGGGCAGGCCAAGTTGATGAAACCAAATAGGCACTGAGGGAAGGAGCTTTGTGTTGTGAATATTAGATAATCTATCAACTTATTATTTCAAAAGAAAAAAGAAAAAGCCTTTTTTCCCCCTGACATGCCCCTTTAAGAAAACTATACTTACATTTTGACTAAAGGCATAGCTCAACTTTTAAAGATAAACCTGTCATCATTTATTCACTTTCAAATAATTTCAAACTTGTGTTATGTTCTTCTGTGGAAGAAGAAAGTAGAAATGTTAAAGACAATCTTGTCTGCTTTCAGTATAATGAAAGTGAATGGGTCAAGCTGCACAATTAAAAAGTTATCATTTAAGTACCAAGCTTTGCATGAGAGATGGACCACATTTGAAGTCATTCCTCCTTGATAGTTTGGGGTCATAAGATTTTTGAATGTTTTTGAAAGAAGTTCAAAGTTCAAGTTCATAAATGCTCACCAAGGCTGCATTTATTTACACTGAAATACATCCATGCTGAATAAACTTATTTATTTAAAAAATAAACTTTTGAACAGTAGTGTAGATCAATCCAGTAGATTATTTGTGAAAAAAAATCATTTCGACTGTATCAACCAATTCATTAAAATTCTGACTCAAAAGAATGATTAATTTATGAATTGGACTTCTCAAGAATGTTTCTATGATTTTCAAAAGTAATGTTTTAAATTCCAGTTCCTTATAAAACGAGGTCTTGGAAAATAGCGCACAAGACAGGGATACACAGACAGCTTGACAATCCTTATTCATTTTCATTACATTGAAAAGATCAGTAAGTGAGTAAATGTGAGTGAGTAAATAATAATAATAAGATTAAAAGGGACAATTAAAAGGATAGTTCACCCAAAATGAACATTCTGTTATCATTCACTTACTTTCTTTATTCTGTGGAACACAAAACTAAAACTTTTCGGTTACTAACATTCTTCAAAACATCTTTTTTTGTGTTCTTCAGAAGCAAAAACGTCATACAGATTTGGAATGACATGAGGGTGAGTAAACAATGACTGAATTTAAATTTTAGGTGAACTATTCCTGTAATTATCGTAGTTGATCCAAGTTAGAGATTACCTCTGAGTAACCTGAAAAGAAACGGGGCACCTGAGGCCTACACAGTGGTCAAGCTCAAAGGGTCACAGACCCTAGTATGAAAGTAAAGAAGTCATTAATAATTAATGAAACCAAACCCTGGCACCACAGGCCATGACTAAAATGTTGAAGTACAGAGAACAGGCGGTTAATGATTAACACCGTGCTCACTCAAACTCTTCTCAGATGGTGTTTTGTTTCACTGTATGGTGAAGGCACCCTGACAAAAACACTAAAAAGACACCCATGAAAAATCAGACAGGCATAAAAAGGACACTCCATCGTGTGCCAGAAAAGTTCTCACTCTTTCTACCCCTCTTTCACTGGCTATGTGAGTAAGACGCATGAGTCAGTGGCATGACTGCGGTTGCAGCTTCATTTTGAGGGCATGTCTCAAAGGGCTGCTTTGAAGATGTGGAGAACAATACAGGTAGACGATAAATCAGGCCAAACGAGCGCTGGGCCCTGCTCTCATTACAGGGCCGAGCGGGATGGCTCAAAGGCACAGAATCGGTATACAGGTGAAAAAGCCAGCGAAAACGAGGGGGATTACAGGCCAGCTTATCCCAACCCCTGAAGGCAGAGGAGGACTTCTGCCTATTGAGGGAGCAACAAAACAAGAGAGAGTGAGACACATGTAGCATGAAGCGGCCAGGGAAATCATCCAAATGTGTACAAGCCTGCCTTTGATGTGTCTTCAGCAGGGCACGTTTGCTTTGCCGGGTTATATAAGCCCACCGCGATCCATCATAATGGCCGAGCTGCCACATATTTCAATAGGACTTGTGTAAGAAAGCACCGTGGTTTGGAATTGATTCGGGAGGCTCTCTGAAGCCTGACCTATCAGCAGCTGAGCACAGCCCTAAGAGCCTGTTTTAGAGGAAGAGAAAAAAGGTTTGTGGGATTATTTTCATAGCAAATAAACATCACGTTTCGCTGTGTGTTTGAAAAGGAAGACATTCCACTACTTAGCTCATGGTATTGCAAGGATCAAGGGTAGAAATTGAAAAACCTAGACAGTGTTTTGACAAGCTTCGGTTGCTCTGATCCTGAGGCTCCTGCAACCATCGAGTGCCTAGCAGGGTTGTCGGATCTTCGTTCTCGTCATTTCTCGGTTCATTTTTTAAAACACAAGTTACACTCAATCAACAACATTTGTGGCATAATGTTTATAGAGTGCTGCAAGGATGACGTATTTTCGTAGGCCAACCCTGAAGTCAGCATTACCCTCGTTCCATCAACAAACAGCCCGTAGGACTTTTCCATTGGCTTTTGGATTATTGGAGAAAATATGATCTGTGATAATCATATGCTTCGTTTATCAAGACAATCTTCACAAATTAACACAACTTTTATGAATTTTGAAGCCTAAATACAACTGACAGAAGTAAAAGTTAGGCTATAAATGCAATACACCACGATCACTTCAACATCACCACTACTAAGCTTCCGACAACTCTTTTAATCTTTATTTAAAATCTAAAATTGTAAAGTCTGAGTTAGAATAGTTTGTAAGAGCACAATTCTAAACACAATGAGACTAAATGTGGACAACTGAGTAAATGAGTTTTTCTGTTTGGCACAATGGTGTTTAATGTCCCCGACAACCTCTTTAGTCCCATTTAGCCACTTGTCAGCAGCCGCTAAAATTAACAAGTGGGTATTATTGCTGTATTTTATGTCAGAAGAAAACGTGAAAATATCTTGCCTGCCTTTGTTTTTTATTTTGTACTGTTCTTTGAAGTACACAAGATTTTTACATCAAAATTTTTATTTATTTATAAGTAATAGGTTATTTTCTGTCTTGTTTTTAACCCCCCTTATTGGAACGCTCTGTTTGAATAGGCATGGCGGATTGTAGACTCGCTGCTATGATTGGCTAACAGATGTGCATACATGTTTAAGAGCCTACATCCTTCACAGATAGATGCTGCAGTGATTTAGGTTAAAAAACGCATAAATACTCATATCAAACGATCTGTAATAACAGATAACAAAGCAATAGTGACCATGTAATAAAGTTATATGTAATAAAGTAAGTTACTCACACTTGTGTGGTGCGACATTACTGTTGGATCTAATATAGTTGGCACAGCATCATCTTTTAGTTTCAATCTTTCTGAAAATGCTGTCTATTTGTGCCTTGTTTGTAAATGAATCCGCAGTAAAATGAAGTGAACAAAGGACCAAGTTCTTACTGACGTGGTCTGGAACTTCATTAAAAATAAAGCTCATCCACTCTTTCCTAACACCGGGATCAGAAGGAAGGCAATGCAAAGACTGTTTTTCCACAACTTGGCACTGAACAGCATCTTCTTGTGTTTGGAGCCAACTTTTTCGTTTGGTTTCTGCATAGACCTGCGTTTGCCTGTCTTGTTATTCACACTACATGCGCGAATCGGTGGGCGGGGCTAAACAGGCAGTGATGTAGAAGCAGGTGATGATCTTCTTCTGTGGCGGCGGTGTTTAGCCACACCAATACATCATAGAGTAGAACATTTCAAAAGCTGTCGTTTTGGCAGATTGGCTTCAATGTTTTAGACTAACAAGAAAGTTTTGAGTTCTTAAACTTACAGGATGTTTTTATAGCACAATGACCTCTTAAGGCCAATTCACACCGCACAGACAAACGCCAACAAACTCCAACAAACTAGTCTGTTGGAGTTTGTTGGATCAGTGTGTTACCCCTGTTGGCGTTTGTTGGCGTTGGTTGGAGTTTGTTTTCACCCGACTGAACATGCTTAATCGGCGTTTGTTGGTTGTGGAATGTCTGAGCAGTGTGAAAGGGTTTTCCAACAAACTACAACAAACTCTGACGTGCCACGAACCGTTTCCATGACGATGCGCATATTTCACTTAAAGCGTGCTCCACCCACGGCCTCTTTCCTTTTTATTCGCCATCTTTTCAGGTGAAGAATGACACGCAAAGACATTAATAACAATAAAATTTTGATTGTGGTTACAGGATCATCAGTTTCGTCCCCAATCAGACTTCCACCATCAACACCAAACGCGAGCGGCGCGGTGCAACGAGACAAAATACAATAGAGGTTCTATTGATTATAATCAGTGACGCTGTCTACACTGGATGCGTAGCGATGGGACCACTGTCGCGTCCGGTGTAGACACCGTGTTACTTGACTCTTTGTGACTCGACGTTTGTTGGTGTTTGTTGGGGCAGTGTGAACATGACAGTTATTTTTAATAAAATTCTAAATCCAACAGCCAACTTGAGCCAACTTGTTTGTTGGCGTTTGTCTGTGCGGTGTGAATTGGCCTTTATATGTCAAAACATCATGGGAATTTTGGTTTCTCAGTTCATGACCCCTTTAAGCTCGTGTCAACCATAGACTTTATATCATGCATTTAAACCCCAAAACCCCATGAAAAAACACTGAATTTAGGACAGTGGAACCAGAAGTGCAAAAGTGCTCATTTTATGGTTTTAGGACTCATTCCTGCAGCACTCTATACTGATTAGAATAAAAATTATTTCAATTTGCCCCAAGATTTCTTTTAAAAACATATAGAGATTACAGTAACACACCTACAGCAAGAGTAAATAGTAAATAACAAAACTAATATTTTATGAAAGGACTTGTACATGCATGAATTCTTTGATTCAATTTAGAATTATATTCAACCTGTAAAGCTGTTTAAATCAACACTGCGTTAGCAAGTGATTTTATCACATCGTGTTAAAATCTTGTTAAATGCATATTGTTTGCATCTCGTGGCTATACTATTGAAATGGTGAGTATTTTAACATTTATGCATGGGCCCCATTCACTTTTCACTTTTTGTAAAACATTATGCCACAAGTGCTGTCAATTGAGGTTAACCTGTATTGAACCCGGAATATTATTTCATAGTTGAGTATTTTAAGTATTATTTCAAAGTATGCAGAAAAATATCCCACAAAAACATCCCGCAAGAATGGCAGGGCCAGTGCGTAGCTCCTCTTTGACACATTAAGCAGCTCTCATTGTGTGCAGCACAATGCTGAAGTGATAGAGTTACTGTGCCCCACCTTTGGTGCTTTATAGCTTTGTGGCCTTTGGCGTCACCTCCAAAAGGCTTGATATGAGTGAAAGGAGATCTGTACAACCAAATGTCACCTTCACAGACTTTCTGTTAACCCTCTGGCCCTGGTACAGTTGCGACCACTTACAGCGTACGTGAAGATTTCTGGAACGTCATTGCTCCACGCTGCCAAACTTCAGCTGCTTCTTGACGAAAATAATGTGACCTTTGACCTCACAAAGTTTTCACTAATGTTGTATATGTTTATATGCATGTGTGTAAGATTGCAGTGTCCCCCACCTGTGCATTTAAACGGCACATCACAAAGCAACCTGATTCTTGTGTTTATGTGCCTTTCTTGGATTACTAGGTCGTGAAGGTCAGTAGTCTGGGGAGAATTAGAGAAGCTGACAATAATGTGGGATTAGAGGCTGGCAGTCACCATGCAGTCCTGGTGCCTGGCTGCTGGTGTGTTAATACCTGTGGACGTCTGTGAAGAACACTTGAAGAGCCTGTTGTAGGGCTGCACAATACATGAAAATTAAATTGATATTGCGATATGGCCTAATGCAATAATCAAATTGTGAAAGCAGATATTTAATTATATAAACATATACATTGCCATTTTCAGACTGTTCTCATTTACATGCGTGCAGCTCATGATATGAAGTTTCAGAATTTCAGAAGGAATTAGTTAATTTAGCTTGTCTTGAGCTGCATGCGTGTAAATGAACACAGTGCTGTGTTTCACTCTGATACAGGAATATTTTATATTATAGAATATTTTATTGTTTTATTAAATATTTTAATTTTACAGTATTCTACCATATTTCTTATTTAGATTTTTTTAATTAATAATAACAATCAAAATTTAAAAAATCAACAAAATAACCCAATCATTCTAGAATTATAATTTTTTTTTTTTCAAACTTCAGTTGGTGAAAATGTCTGTGCTTTTTCATATCTCAATATATACGTCAGAAAATCAAAATATCTCCATATCATTTCTGTCAGTATCGGGCAGTTTAGTTTATTGTACACTGTCAAAGTTGCACCTTGGTTTTTAACAGCTGTTGTCTGAGAATTTGCCTGTTGTTATCATACTAATTGAAGATCCTGTAGACTCCTATTCAAGACTTTTTCTTGTTTTCAGTTTTATTCTCATGTTGCTTTGCCTCACGTTCTTCTTTTTGGTGTTATCTTGTCTTGTTACTCAATTTTCATTTCTTTTTACCTCTCAACTTGCTCTCTCAATGCAGCAGTCAAGTGATATGTCAGCAGGGGACTTTGTTCCTCACTCAGGTTTCCAACTGGGAAACAATACACAGCCCAGTACAACCGCTTGTATGTTTGCTAAAAAATTTATCAGTTTATTCAACTGCGCATGGTTAAATCCCTGCTCATCTAGTGAACTTGTCTTGAACTTGCTGCTGCATGTTACAATACAATTCACTTAAAAGCACCATGATTAATACGCCTGGACCAAACTAGTGAGACAAATATATTTTGGCATAAGTCATTAATCAAACTGAAATCATGATTAAAATGCAATTAATCAAAGAGATTTTTTAAAACAACAGGACATCATACTTGATTATTTTTCATCGTTCATTTGCAGTTAATGAGCCATGCAGCACAGATTGGGCCAATGCTAAACAATTTACACTAGCAAAAATAGCAACAAGCTAAACATAAGCGACAGAGAGCTATCATTCTATTGACATACACTATGGAAGTACTTATGAACCATGCTCATCCATTCAATTAGATAAACAGACATAAGCAAACGGGGGATAATTTAGTGTGGAGTCCATTCTGGAGGCCGGGAGGTCTGTCATTATTTACTCGTGCAGCATGTATCTATTCAAAGCATTAGCGGAAACGCCCATTCATTACAGCAGACAAGATGAGCACGGTCAAAACATCGCTCTCTGCCACAGTCCACAAGCATGCTGGAATAAAAACCTCCACCCTTATGCAAGGAGCATGGATCTGATAAAAGGGTAAAGAGCACGGCTTTAAAACCATGAAGCGTTGAGACCCTTTACAAGATCAAATCCAGCCCTTTATGGAAGAAAAGAGAGACAGAGCATTCAAATGCCTGGTTTGCAGTTGGCCAGAATAATCAATTCCAATCTTGACTGTAAAGGCTTGGCAGGGCCTGCTTTTCTGTGATGATCTTACGCTTTTGCACATGTCAGAGGGAGCAAAACGTGCCTCTCACTGGACAGATCAGACTCAAGAGTTTTATTTTGGGAGCTGTTAAAAGAGTTTCGAACATTCTCTGTTCCTAATTACAGCTAATTTATCTCCACGCATGACATTCTGCGAAGAACTTTGCTCCAAAGAAATGCCCTCAAACTCATAAAAAGCTGAGAATGAACATGTGTTAAGCCTATCTTGACACATTTAGTATGCTAATGCTGTTAGAACAATAGGTAGAGGCTATTTGATGATAATCTATTGTTTCAAGAGGCAGAGTCTTAGAAAGCATTAACACACGGTTAAATGGCCTCTTATCAGAAGCTGGCATGAGCCGTCTTTCCTGTAGTTGACACTAAGAGGCAGATATGATGAAATCCTTATGTCAATGTGGGCTTTTTCAAAAACACACAACCTATGCTACATGTTCCGAGCAAAGATCAAGGATTTTACTCACTAAATGCCCTCTTTCTGCCAGAAAAACACAACTAAAGTGATAAGAGCGTGAGCATGCAGCAAATTCTGTCCTTCGTAGTCATTTCTCAGCACTATGATTCAAAGTAAGCAGGTGGCATCCCTTTCATGACACACAATTTCACTGCCAGTCAGCTATTATACTAAGTGTGTAAAACCATGCAACAAATGGAAAACAAACAATTGAGCGTGGCGGCAATATGTAAAGCATAACCGCATGGTAGAACAATGCATCATTGTGCTATCTTTTGGTAAACCACTAGAAGCTGGCATCTATTTTTATTGCCTTTTTTGTGCAGATACCTTCAGGGATTACGGTCAGTCTAATGCATTAATAAAACACATCTGTTTGTTTTGAAGTCTCAAGGAGGAGAAGGGGGGCACTGACCCACTTCTGACCACAGGCAGGGGAGACGGATTTGTGAAATACAATAGTGAGAGGTGATAACTCTTTGTCCTACTGAATAGTACATAAGTAGAATAGTTTCCTTTAACAACGGTCTCTTATAACATGCTCAGTGCATGCATCAAATTTCCTCTTTACACCAGGAGAACCAAATGATTTTCATAAAATTTGTTCCATTAACGTATCACGAATTTGTATTCTGCTGTTGGTGCTTTTCATCAAAATCAAAAAATACAGCACAACCACTGTAGACCAATTCCTAAATGAATCATTCTTATAAGGTGTGAATCAAAAACACACAGAACGGTTTATGTAGGCCTAGTCCGATTCCTGAATGATTCTCTAACAAGTATCAGCTCATAGGAATCAAAGCACACAACAGGACCTGAATGAATGAATCTTCTTAGTTGGTTCTTTTTATAAAACATTTTTTTTGTGAATCTAAAACATACAGAATGATTCATGAAGTCTAGTTCCTTAATGACTCTCTAAAAAGAACCAGCTAATAAGAATCAAAAGAAAAACAAGCGCATGAGCCGGATCTTTTCAGTGAATCAAAATACTTTGAGTATGAATCAGTCAGCAGTTACATATTTAACCTGAATCTTTTACTGTTACTAAATGATGGTTCAAATGACAATGAATATGATATATGATAATCATTGGTATTTTGTTAATTCAGTGAATAAATTAATTTAAAAAACACTGAACATGAGAAGCCAATAAAAAGTCTGTAAATGCACATTTTGACAAAAGGTATTAAACTTACTTCTGATTTATTGAAATCTGAAATTATCATTTGATGACAGAACACTGCAGTAAGCAATGAATTTCATTTTTTCAACTGTTTCCCTCAAATGTTCTAAAAAAAATGGTAATAAAACCATTAATGAACAGGAACCATTATTTGAATCTGAATCTGAACAAGAATCATAAAATTCCTTTTGATTCCCATCCCTACTCACACTGCTACAAACCCTGCATGACTGACACCTGGAGTCCACTCCATTAGCTGACCAAACACTGGGTGTCATGCCCCACAAATCTCACAAGTCAGGTATCAGGTAAAAGCTTGCTGTCTTTTCACACGATCACACAGGCCGTGTCTACTGAGGGATAAGCTTGAGAATATCTGACTGACGTGCTGAATGAGGTGGAAGGGCAGCCGCAGATAAGCTCTTATTTGCGGTGCATTGTTGAGTTCTCAGCAGGTGATAAAGTAGAATAGTTCCAGGCCAATCCAATCCGTTCCATTACTTAAGCACACATTCATTCAAGTCTACATCCCACGGAACCATTGTGTCGGCATTAGCACCAGGGCAGTATAGCGTAATAGCTCTTTTGACCTAGTGGGGGAGGTTGAGTCCTAGCAAACCCTGAAAAGTTTATTTGTGGTCCCCGCTGTGTAAGCCAAAACAATTAGTAGAGCTCTTTGAACTGCACCAAACAATTAGTCTGGATCAGTCAACTCTAGTCGTTTAGCGGTGTGCGCTGATTGAATATCCAACCTGACCGGGCTCATTAAATGCTTCAGCGGGTATTTGATTTACACCTCAGGATATCTTTAACCTTACATGGACGTTTCAGAATTGAGCTCTTTGATGAAACCTCGTGCTCACAGACCCGGAGAGCTGGAAATTACCGGAGGGAGTGAAAAAACGAGGAAGTGAAGGCATGGTGGATGCCAGAGATGGATCAGCATGCCTCTGGGCTACTGACTCATCAGCCTCACCAAAGCAATCTCTCCCTTCACCTGACACTTACACATGTTTCAGAATTATGCCCAGAGAGCACCAACAAGTTTTTCAAACCTGAAGGCTGTGTTAAATATGGGCCAGTCATCACAATAACGAAGAAAAAAGCTGTAGTGCAATAAACCTGGAGTAAACAGTAGAGTACTAGCCAATCGTATGTTTGCTTGCATGTGAAGTTCCTCTCGAATAACAGATTGTGAGCGCAGGCGTTTATCAGTTGTGTGCTTAACTGCTTTATGGCAGTATTTAAGACACACAGGCACATCAGAGCAGAAAAACTGTAGCTTCCTGGAAGATAATTATTTCAAAAAGACCAGTAATATAACATTTTAATATATTTTATAATATAATAATATTATATATAATGAATAAATGAATATATGTAAATATGATACTCATAAAATGTAGAAAAATAATATTAAATATGTAATAGTAAAGTACTAAATATTATAAATATAAATAAATATGAATATGTATAAATACGAAAATAATATATACTGTGTATATATATATATATATATATATATATATGACAATTAAAAAGTAATTACATATACATTTATACACACACACACACACACACATATATATATTTTATGACAATTAAAAAAGTAATTACATATACATTTATACACACGTTTTTTTTAATTGTTATTTTACTTTTATATTTGAGTTATATATTTTATATTATATTATGAATTATATTTTTAATATAATTTAAATAATTTTATATAATTGAAAAAGTACAAATTTTTACACATACATTCTATAATATTTTTATTAAATTCATATTAATTGTATTATTCTACAATATTAATATAATATTAAGTCGATTTTTTAGCTTGAGAAAAGTTAAGGACATAAAAGTCAGATACATCCCCACAGGTGCTCTCATCCCCAGATGTGGATGAGATGAACAGTTCACACCTGGATGCCAGCTGTCCGGTCTCCTCTAGCTAACATTATGGTCCAAAGTCACGCAGGTTTCCCGCCAGGGCAAGGCTGCCAACATGAGCTCACTGCAGGAGCTTGACATTTTGAGAAAGCACACAGCTGCACATCTCCACCTGCCCCCTGGTCAAAGCTGTTTGTCTGTGACGTGTACGTGCCTGTGTTTTTGTGCTTTTGCCAGAAATGATTCAGGGTGACTTAATTCCTCAGTACAAACCCCAACTCACCCACATAAAATACATTTCTTATACATTCGTACATACACATAGAAACGCAACCATGCAGGTAGCTTATCGCAATTTCTCAGACAGGATACAACAAGTACTGTGTCTTTCAGCATGATTTTGCACCTCCCTGAGCTGAGACCGTGGCCTATAAATGATCTAGGTTTTGCAGATTTTGCGCAAACACATCTTGCATAAGCAGGCAGCAGCATGTACGCTTTTTATACGTGCTAAGTACAGTGCATTAGCGTATCACCCTGTCCTTACATGACCAAAACACACTATAATGCAAAAGATTGAGCGAGGTACAAAGAGCTAAAACTATCTGATTTACATTGATATTTGCTTATTCACAGTCAGAAAGATGTGGGAAAAAGTGCACAAAGTAAGTTAAAATCAATGCACTGCCTATTCGCTTTTCCTTACACTTTAAGACTTGCCATCTCAAAGCATGTTCATTTAGCCACAGTGGCAGTAATAATTAAAATGGCTGTCGATCAAAACTCCCTCTTCAGGAATTATATTACAGGCGGCAATCAATCAAGCTTCAGATTCAATTTTAAAGTAATCAGCATTTGCCAGTTGTTCCCCTGATCAATTGTAATCTAATGATAATTTTGACCTTAAATGTGGCTGTTTGTTATGGCCGGTCTCAAGTGTCCCCCTCCCCTCTGCTCTTTCAAGACAGGGGGCGTTGGGTTTGTTGGGGTGGTTCCAACTCGGATATATCCATTATTCCAAACAATAAGGACTATATTTCTGTCTGTTTTATTAACGAATATTGCTGAGCTCGAGCAGACTGGCCAATCGATAATTTTAAGAGCTTGGGTGAAGTCTGAAAGCTGTGGTGTCTTTTTCTCGAAGGGTAAGAGTCTATTACGGACTTTGATGATTTATCTGATATGATATTCAAATAACTTTGGCTCCACATTAACAAATAAAACAGGAAAGCAAGGCTAAATTCAATCAAAACTGAAGCACAGTGTCAGATGCCCAATGTTTCCACATAAAGGCAAGAGATGTTGGAGTCCGGTTTGTGGAGTGGGTTGTCTAATAGCAAAAACAAGATATTGGGATCAATTTATCATGCCTTTTTACAATGTAATTGTTTTATGACACTGCGTCAATTGCCCCTTTATGGGATGATAAGACAGACTCTGCATAACATATGCTACTGGTATCATAATTCTCAACGATGGCACCATGATTTGCCGTCTGCCATAGACACACACTCAGACAGACAGACACACACACACACACACACACACACCTAAAACAAACAAACGCACCCATTCACACACTTATGGACAAAAACCATATTGAAAACAGGCACACATCCCCGTTCAAAAGATGTTCAGACCTTTCAAACATTTCTTCGAGGACGCCTAGGGAAATATCTTCCAACTGACTTGTTGCTTTAAAAGCCATTTAAGCTATTGTACGTCCGCTTAATGAAAACTGATAGAAACACAGCTGACTTTGAGCAGATGTTTGGATCAAGGATCCACAGAACAAAAATATTTAAAATGTCTTGAGTGCTTCAGTCTGCAGATCTTCTGCTCTAATAAATGACTGAGTGCACTTTGTGAGTTTGGCCAGATAAGGTTCAGGGCACTGAAACAACCACACCAGACTGGAGAGCTGTGTGACTTTGAGAAGAGGCCAGCCACTCCGGTCTGGCCCATATGAACTGCTAAAGCGACCAGTACAAAGACTGTTAGAGACAGTTGAAGAACACCTGCTGATTAGTGATCTGGGCTTCCCCGCTATGTGGACTCTGATAAGACAACACTCAAGCAAAGAGAAAAGTGTAGAGAATAGGCATAAAGACTAAAACTTGACAAACAAGCCTGATTCACATGAACCTCAAGCAAATTTCAAGCAACCAGGTTTCCTAACCAAAGAAAATTACACAGCTATCTGCAAATGGATATACATCTACACATCAATATAATTACCAAATACTTGTAAATATTAGCAAGATTGTTATGCAATAAAAGTGAGCAAGAAAAACAAGCAATAGAGGGTCATGATAAGGATTAACAGATGAATTGTGATCCTTATATGAATCTAAGACACTGAGTTTTTGACTGAAGTGCTCAAGAGTTTATCGATTTTTTTACACATTGACATTGTAATGGTTTTACACAAGAAATAACATTTAAAATTGACCTCATTTCACAGAGCAGAGTTCTGAATTAGAGTTTGGATTATTATATCTGTTAAATAAGCACCATAGCTGAACTGCACAGTCCCTTAAAATAAATGTACTAAATAAATGTTGTTTTTCATAATGTAGGTTACATGATTTTTCTTTACATATGTTACAAAATCAGCTGACAGAACTCAGAAACTGACAGAAACTCCTTTCATATGCAAGCAAAAGGAACATTTTAATAGATGCCAGTCACGTAATTGACACCAAACAGAAAATAATGAAACGACTTCATACAGTATTTAATAACACACAATAATGCAAAATTTTAAACTGAATTATATTCAAATGAATTTGAATGAATATTTTTCAGTGCATCATCCGGGTATCTGAAGTGCACTTCTTTATGGAATTTTCAGTGCATACACTATTTATACAAAAAAAAAAAAAAAAAAAGCAGAATAGTGCATAATTCGGGACACACCTTAAATTTGTATTCATACCCAGCCTTATCTTTAAGTTTGTTCTATAGCTTTGGACAATTTTTCCCATTCACCTACTGTGCACCACGCTATCCAGCTTTTGTAGTTTTCTGTATACTTTGCCTATACGTATTCAAATCATGTGTTTTACTATGCAGATCTGAGCAATGTATGACTATGTTGTGTAATGAACTCTGGGAAGTAATAGCCCTGCATTATTGACGGGCCCTCAGGGAGTCGTCAGCAGTTAAATTTGTGTCATTGATTGATCTGCATGATTTACCGATTGATCCAACAAATGGTGATGGATAAGTAAAAAAGACAAGGAGGGTCAGTGATTTATGATGGTCAAGCAATTGGGCTGACAAGAAGTCAAATTTGTTCTTGGATGGACAACAGTTTGAAAGGGTCAGCAAATATCTTGTTAGCTAAAACTGACTGGAGAAAATGCATGATTTGGTTGAAACCTCTCACCTGGTTGAAGTTCTTCTCTTCTGATCCTGGAAAGTGACTGAGCTTTCTCGTGTATCCCTTCTGCATGAAATCCCTGAAGAAGTTATTGATGTCTGTGATGGAGATAACGCAAACGGCAGAGCTGGCCGTGGGCTCCGGTGAGTCGGGTTTGCTCCGGGCAAAGGCAGCAAACAGCACGTCCTCTCCTTCTTTCAGGCCCATCTCCTGCTGAAAGTCGTAGCCGACTTTTGCCACATGTGCAGTCTGGAGAACATTGAAAACCACCTGAGCCGAGCGCTTCTTTCTTCTTCGCTCCGAGTAAATACACTCAAAGGGCATTTCAACGTAGCGCAAGATCTCAGGATCTGAAGAGCACATGCGTACGATCCTTGTGTGGAAGGCATTTGAGCTGCCACCTTCTCGTTGGACGGTGAGAAAATACACGTATGGGCCGCTCTGGAAGGAGTAGACGTAGTGCAGTGGGTAGTTCCCACGCAGCCCTGGGGCCAAGTCCATGTAGGATTGTTCGGAAAAGAACTCAAAGCCGTCTTGAGTCTCTCGCATCTTCCTAACGGAGATGGTGTGGTGGAGACGTGGGACGGTCGAGTCAAGAGGCTCAGAGTTTGCCACGAAGAACCTCACAACGCCGCTGCTCATCACGTTTAGGATCTGAGTGCCTGAAGGTCCTGCCAGGCAGTCTGGGCAACCGTGGCGGCTGTCTTTGTTCTTCTTTGAATACATGCAACTAATTTCCGCATCCAGGGGTCCATCCTCTAACAGGTAACGACGGCAGACGCCGTTCCCAACCGAACCACAGCTGAAGAGCTCAAGATCATAGAAAGTCTCCATCAACAGAGCCATATTGGTGTTGTTCTTGTTGAGGAGTTTGTTTTTGCAACCACTGCATGGATCTGGTGCACTGCAGTCATGACCTTCATGGACAGGTCCGGTATTATACTCGTGTATCTTCTTGAGGTCTTTCGACAGAGCGTACAGCTTGTTGATGGCACCAACATACACAGTTCCATTGAATTCCAACAGCTTCTGGATGGGAGTGTCAGACACAAAGTGAGGGAGGTCATAGGTCACAGAGAGGTCGAGTTTGAAGCTTTCTATTGGTTCCTCACATTGACTATTCAAGCCCCACCACAGCATCTGAAGGATGATGAGGATGGAAGTGGCTTCAGAATAGTGAATTCTCATCTTTGTTCTTCTGCAGAGTAAAAAGACAACATTTATTTAGCATATTAACCATGTAAAGCCTGATTTATAAAAGAATGGTCAGAATTGTTGTCTTTTTCAAATGGAAGAGTTTATGGAATCTTTAGACAATATTTAAAATATTTTTCAAAAATCTGCTTACTTGCATAAGTGCTTTATGTTTTGTATCATATTTCATATATCATGCTTTTATGGCTCACATGGTGAGAATATGGGGCTCACACATGGGGAGGAAAAAACATTAATTTTATTCAGATGCCCAAACAAAAATGAGCAATACTATGCAATTTGGTGAAGCTGCTTGTTATTTATATAAACAAAAAGTAAGATTTCTGAAAGGAATTCTAAGAAATTCTTGTACTGTAAATCAATTAGCTTTTAATGTAAATCCAGTGAATGTTCATCTTGAAATTTTACTAACTAAATAAATGTTTTTCTTACATTTACATTATGAAAAGTTTTTACAGCAAAAAGACATGTACCATGACAGTTTAGAATTACTTGTACGCAACAAGTTTTGATTATCATCTTCATCATCACATTTGCATATCGAATATGATATTGTAGGATTTATGGACATAAAGCATATATATGAAAGACTTCTGATTCTATACACAGAACCCATTATTAGTGCACAAAACACAAAGATGCAAATCCTTTATAAACCAAGACAAGCTACTCAGAACAAATACCACTTGTAAAACACAGCCACAGCCACATGCACTGCAACAACAATGATATCACTAGTTTCCTTGCATTGTAGAAGCCTCAATAATTCACCACTCACTGTGTATGACAAAGCCATGGATAAAAGAAAGAGGGCAACTCTAAACGGTCCTCATGCCTCTGACTTAGACAGCACTTTTGTGCCGATGTACCAGAAGAGGCGAATCATCAAAGAGTCAGCCTACACTGAGTGCACTGCGGTGACAAGTCTAACTTTAGACAGCGTTCTCAAGGGAGTGGTTGATAAACTCAATTAAGCCTGGTAGGCTGCGGACGCCGGAGAAGTGATTTATTGTTGGTGTACTTAAACGCTACTCCTCTAGGAGGTCGCTTTTAAGGTTGAGAGGGAGAGAGCGGCAGAGCTAGAGAATATGGGATTCACCCTTACTGTTATCTAAGCAATTGAAGTGCACTGAGCAGCACTATAGGTCACTGCAAACAATGAGAGAGACTGAGGAACTGTTGCACTTGCTGCCACTCTAGAAGGATTCAGTAATTGTATTTTGCTGTTTTCCTACATACAGCATCTCCTCTTTAAAACACCTGATAAACAGACTTTCACATTGCCTTTCATTTTCATTACATGCACTTTTAAAGGTAAACACTTAAGTACAGCAACAAAAACACTTGGCACACTAAGGGTTTTCTTGGATGTCCCTGGAATTTAAAAAAAAAAAATTAATTTACACACTGGGATACACATAATACATTTCCACATTGTTAAATAAAATGCATTTACTTAACAATTTCACCCTTTGTGTCTCTTATGAAATTGAGCATGTACAATATATTAACATTTACCTCAAGATGGTGAGTTTTATGCCAAGTTTAAGTCTCTGCAGACCTTTTTTCCATAATCTTTCTCAGAAATTAAGCCCATCACTTACTGTCAAATATCTCAAATAGATGTATCCCAAGAAAGAAAGAAAAAACCTTTACAGGTGTTTAGAGATAAACCGGCCCACATTTCCAAACATTACGTTACTAAAATGGACTAAAACCAAACAAAAGCTTTTCTTACCTGAGTTTCATGGAAACCTACATATTTACAATGACTCATACTGTCAACAGCTAAAAGCACAGCTTCCTCATATTTCCATGAAAACACCTCAACTAACATTCTTAGCAAAAACAAAAAAACAGGTATGTTTATGTTTATAGTGTACAGATGTATAAAAAGTAAGCTAGTTCAGTGGAATAGTTCGAAACAACTCAATTTTTGGTAACATAATTTCCCAAAGGAATAACCTGAACCGAAGTGTTATCACACGCTAAACGCTCAGAAATAAAACAAACGCTCACTCACCTGTAAAATAAAGACACCTGTCGGAGACAGAAAGGGAAAATAATCACATCTTTTAACGGTCCGTGTCGCTGGAGACGCGCGCGCTGTTTCTGGCGGATGCCAGCAGTCTCTAGATGCGGCGGGGAGTTTCTGCGCGCTTTCTGCAAAAAAGTTGCCGTTTCTCTCTCTCTCTCTCCGCAACCCGGTATTCACTCAGCGAGAGAATGTGCAGTCGGGTGACTCACGCTCGGGATGGGTCACATTAGTTTAAAGGGCTTGTTGGTGTACTCCCCGCAAACGCCGAGGGTCGTTACTCCACGGTGCGCGTGCCTTTGGATGAAACGGGTCTCTCAGGTGAGCGCAGATCTATGGCAGTTACGTCACTGGCGTTGGAGGAACGGAGTTCGATGATTGGCTGCTGATATTTTACAATTAATTATTATTGGGGAAATTCCATAAACATCAAATAAAAGTGCTAACGTCTGACAACATTTTAACGTTTTTGTTTTGTTTTGTTTTTTTAATGTCTATTTCGATTTTCGTTTTCTCTCTCTCTCTCTTTTTGATACTAATGTAGCCCTTGGCTGTATCTATAAATCTTTGAAGCAGTAAATAAATAATCAAATAAATAATCATCAAGTAAAATGGCCTGACTCCAATTTTGCATTATTTTGCACGTGGTTTTAAACAATATTGTAGCATTTTGCTGAAAAGTAAGTAAAAGTGAAAACCTCCTACCTATTTTGTTTTAGTTTATTATCCCTTTTCAGTGGTTTTTATTTTATTTTAAGCATAGTTTAATCAGTTATACTTTTAAAATATAATATAAATACAATTATAAAATAAATAATTATAAAATACTTTATTTAAAATACACCATAAAATATAAATAATAATCATATATTTTGTGATTGAACATTTCATTTATAATGAGAAAAGATTTGATCAAATTTACTGAAAGTAATATTAATGATAGTGAGAAGAAGAGAAAGAAGAATATATTTTTAAAAAAACAATTATTACCTCCGTTCTTCATTTAATAATTAATTCACCAAACACTGTATTTGATGCCAGGATGAATAAATAGGCTATCCTTTTCTGGTTGTAATTTTGATTTATAGTGTCATTAATCACCCTAATGACCAAACTGGTTAATTGCTAGTACACTTATTGCATTGTGTAGCATTAAAATCATATACATCGACCTTCCATCAGTGACTAAGTGAGCTCAAAACATCAATAATTACATGCAACGACTCAATACTCCGCATTCAGAGGCTTTATGAAGTGTATCTCACCACACTGGATAGCCTTTCAATATGTATCATGGCTATTTATAAGCGTTATTGTAGCGTGAAAGTTGTGGTTGGGCAAATATGCTGCTAATTGTCATATTGCTTCTCAAAAAGCAGATGGAGGGAAGTTTACTACTGTGGTCAACTTTACACTGCCTACCGGTATTCACTAAACCCGAAGTGTGAAATTATGAACCTATGACTTTCTCTTCAGCTATGCAGGATCTTCATCCACCACCTGCCATGGTATGTTACTGTTTTTTTATTTTTTTTATTTTTATTTTTTAAAAAGGCCACGTGAGCGTGACGCATTTGACAGATATTCTGTGGTTATTGTGTCTTTTTTTGAGTTGAGGATGCTTATCATGATATCATGGAGAAAAAAACAACAACAACATATTTTTGAAATGATTTGGCCAACGTGTCATTTTAACGATAGATTTGTGGTAATGTGATGTGGTTTTTATTTGTCACATTCTTGTGTTTGCGCCACAAAGTTCATATACAGAACAGCTATTTAAAGTGTCCTATCGCCACCTAGTGGTGACCTAGTCCTGCTTCCGTTGTTCCAGATTTATGAACTCATCAATATAAAGTGTGATCTGGTGTTTGACACAGAGTGAGTGGAGGGAGGACACCACAGATAATCTACAAAACTGAGCCGTATAGATTTACTACCCACTCTAACTTAGTCTCAGCTTTAATTTATGACCTTAAGGTCAATAAAATCCAGGTTAGTGCTGACCTGGTCATTCTCCTACTGTAAAACCTCATTGACGAATGATCATTTAAACCTGCCACGGTTCATTTGGAAAAGGGCTCTTAACTATTGTGCACATCAGCAGCTGTAATTTAACTATCCTCTTGACAGCAATATATGCTGTGAAGAATGACTGCTGACATGCAGGGATTGGTGATTTTATTGCATTTTATGATTTTTAATGTAATACACAGATGACTTTTCAGTCACACTTTAGATCTGAATCAAATGTAAAGAAAATAAATAAATAAATAAGACACAGTTTCTCTTGCAAAAAGCAACCTGGATTTATATTCCTCCACCCTGGGTTGTCTTAAAACTATAATATATTGCGAATTGGATTTGACAGTGTTATTTCAGGAAAGTTTTAAAAGGGTAAACACAGAGCTGCATTTTAAAAACTTTACATTTAGAGATACATTCAAACCAGTTTTACAGCACTTAAGCTGATTAGTTCACCCAGCTGGCATTGTTTTCCTCTGGGTCACATGACCGCTCCCAACTCCATTTCAGATTCATTTCATAATCATAATAATATTGATTTTAAAACCTGGTCTGTGATAGACAACATAACAGGCTTTGTGATGTATTCAAATTGAATAAGCTTATTTTTTTATTTTGTTGAACGCAATGAAGTTTTGGGTCCCTTGTGAAAAAGTATAAAAGTACACTTTAGAGTAGGCTATATATATACAGTATATATTGTGTGTGTGCTGTTTTTATTTTTTTTCCTTCATTCACTCAGCATAGTTGGTCATTTATCCCAGGAGGGACACGTCCTGCTTTCTTTATATTTTTACAAACAGCGTTAGTCACTAAAATCACTCATTTGTTCATTCAGTAGGTCATTGTCCAGAAAACCTTTGAAAAACAAACCAATTTCACCTCCAGATTCAATTATCTCATAAAGACAACACAGACAAATACATTTATTTCCTTTAAAACAATTGAAATTTGGACAAAAATGTAGGGCATTTCCCTATTACAATCTTCTATGCAGCTGAATATATAGTGCGACAGGAGGTACACTGTTTTGTGTGTGTGTTTGTTTCTACAGTGACGATGATTCAACTGTGCTGCCAGTGGAAATGTACACCTGGTGGTGGTAGATGATTGCTCAGAAAGCTCCTGCCATCCGTGTGTGTCATTTCTGTTCAAACAGCTGGGATTCGATTGAACTTGACTGGGTTTGTGCTTTCATTGTAAGAGTTGAGATATCTGCAGAAAAAAAGCGAAGGTCTATGACTCAGTGCAATGTTTTGTGCATATTCAACACAGAAGATATTCTGACGATAACAACATCTGAAAGAAACAGGTGTTGTGATGCCCATGGGGCTATAGAGGAAAATGAACAGTCTCCTAAACTATAAATCTTTTGTGTTATTCACTAACGTAGGTTTAACTGGGTGTAGGCCTAATGGTGATATCAAAGTACATAGCAGCTTGTATTAAATGACATATTACATGCACGAAATTGAACAATGAATCAACTTAATGACTCCCTGCTTCAAATGGACACAATGAATAACTGAAAAGACATAATGGTTGCTATTGTCTTTATTTAGCCTACCAAGAAGGTGTTGTAACAACAATACAGTCCTCTAACAGAATAGTTTTGCATATTGACAGTAATGCTTTTTAACATCTCAATATTTACTGGACAAATAGTCCTACTTTTTATCTTACACATAGGGCCCTATCTACAGTATTTGTTTAGGCTACATATAGCCTATCAATTTCAAAATGTACATTCATCATATATTGCAATCAATTCGTCAACAAGAAGTGAACTGCACTAGCTATAAATAATATTTTCAGACTATTTTAACGGTCAAAATAATTCACAAATCAGATTAGGCTATAGGAGTCTTGAATCGAACTCGTGCTTTCACTCCCCAAACTTCTAGAGTTCTTATTTTTTACTCAATTTTAATTATTAAGCTACATATTTATTTTTTAATCTATGGACACTTTTTTGATGAGCAGGTGATTCTGTGTGTTATTATCCACAGCGCCCGCAGGGGGTGATAATATTCCTTTGAAGCATTATACAGATTTAAATATAGGCAATTTTCCTATCAAATGTAGGCTATCCTGCAAGGTTTTCACATTATTTATGTGTAAAAATATTTTCAGATTATGTTTTTCACGTCTTTATTGTGCTATGATATATATGAATCCATATGCCAGAGTTATTATAGTCAACTAAAACTAAATCCATAAAAAAAAGAAATGTTATTTTATTTCACCTAGTTGCCAAGGCAGTATTTCTCATTTCCATTTAGTTTAACATATATATATATATATATATATATATATATATTACATACACACACACACACACACACAACTAGTAACAATGTCAAAATGACACAACAAAATTAATAAAATTGAAACTAAATATAAAATGACAACTGAAAATCTAAAAATAAAAAATAATAAAACTATAACAGTATCTCAGTGATACTAAAATATAACATTGATGTAGGCTACTTACATTAATAAAAGAATACAAATATTTTCATTTCATTAGAGGATCCATGAGCCGCTGAAATGCATTACAAAAGAAAAATAAATGTTTTGATACACAATCCAAATACTCACTATAGCAGAATGAATAAGCATTGTGATTAATTTCTCTCCCCTTTATTTCAGTAGCCATGAGCTTATTTCTGGCTGCTCTTTAAACACTGAATTATTATTTGCTGAGGGTTCAAGGACTGTGCCTTTTTTGTACACAAATAAAGTAAGTCTTAAAATGACCACACAGAGGTTAAAGCAGCCCCAAAAGGGCTTTAAACAAGGTCCTAAAAGCCATTTAATCAAATCCTTTTTTTTTTTATTACAAGAAAGCAAAGGCTATTTCTGAGTTTGCAGCAGTGCGTCACAAATAAAATGTTGAATAAAGCAGACAAATGAAATCAACCTGATTTATATTAAATTTTCTTTAATGTGCACAGCATTATGTGAATTTACAGTAAAAGCAAGGAAAGAGAATTTGAGTTTTCATATAAAAATATGAATAAAAATACGATCTCATCTATAGAGGCATACTCTTTAAAGCAAATGCGTCACAATAGATACTAAGACAGCAGGTAGACAAAGAGGTGACCGAATCAAAGCAGGTAGACAAAAGGTGAGAGAAGTGAGCTAAATATCAGTACAAAATACTATATACCCCACATAAGCAGCAGCCTCTGATGCTGGAAATGTTAGTTTGTGTGTGTGTGTGTGAGACAGTGAATAAACAGAAAAGCAGACAGTTTTGTTTACGGGACAAAACTCCAAATCAAATTATGTCACTTCGCTCTGCAGAAACAACATTTTAAAAAAATGCAAAAAACAAGTTCTTCATCTTCAAAGACTGCAAATAAAGTCTAAGTAAATGTTAAGGCTGTGATAATGTGCTTAAAAAAGTTCAATCTTCACAACCTGCTGGAAGACCCCGCTAGGTTGTTGTCCTATAGTTGCTAGCTTCATGTGACGTCTCAATGGAAGTTGTAAAGACATTCTCTGCCACTCAAAAAGCTGTTGCCATGATGGCCGGTTCGAAGCGTTACATGTCAGAGCCAGGAACAGTCTCTTTGTTAGTATATGCTGAGCTGGCAAAGGGTTCAGTGAGGGCACCTCTTTTGCCCCGTGTTTGGGCCGTCCACCATATTCAGTGGCAACATGCAGTGTGACGGGCAGTCTTGACATCAGCAGGGCCACGCCTACTTTTTTTTTCTCTAAAATTCGTTCAGTTTCCCCCGAGCCCTTTCCCAAAACAAACATAAAACTTTTGGATTACATAAACCCCCAGTGATGACACCAAAGGGTGATAGTACCCAAATGGAAGGATAAACATAGCAAAACTATTAGAATCTACTATATACTGTTTACACACCACAATGGGACTATTTTGGAACAGCTAAGTGGACGTGTCAATGAACGAAAGGGGACAAAAAACAAACAAAACCAAAAAACCAAAACAAATTATTCACAGCCTTGTCCCAGCAGGCAAATCTTAAAGTTACAGTTCACGCCAAAATGAAAATTCAGTCGTTGTTTACTCAACCTCATATCTTTTCAAATGCATATACCTATGACTTTTCTGTCGAATACAAAGTAGAAAGTTTGAGAAATATTTCACGTTAAATGTGCGGTCACATTTACTGTTGTTCAGCTAAATTTTGCGGCTGAAATCCACTTATTTCAATAGGAATATATGTGATTGACTGGGAATTTCGCAAAAGATTTCTCTCTGAAACGGTTTTCGCAATAAAGTTGGTCACGTAGATTCGCTGTATTGATCAACAGAAAGCAGCTTGAGTTCATGCGTACATCACAACACTATTGACAATAAACAGTGCATGCTTTTTGCGCACAAAGTTTTGCCAAAATTTCACTAATGTGACTGCATCTTAAAAATAACATTTTTATCTATTTTATACTTTTACATTTTTGTTTTAAAATGTATATTTTACATTTATATTATATTTTTATACATATATAGCCTATTTAAAGGAATAGTTCACCCAAAAATGAAAACTCACCCTCATGTCGTTCCAAACCTGTGTAAGTTTCTTTCTTACACAGAACACAAAAGAAGATATTTTGAAGAATCAAACAGTTGTTGGTCCCCACTGACTTCCATAGTAGGGAAAGAAATACTATGGAAGTCAATGGGGACCATCAACTGTTTGATAACCAGCAGAAACTCACACAAATTTGGAACGACATGAGGATGAGTAAATTATGACAAAATTTTCATTTTTGGGTGAACAATCCCTTTCATGATAATGACTACTGTCAAACTCCAAAAAGGACAAAAACACCAAAAAAAGCACCATTAAAGTACCATAAAAGTGGTTAATATGACTTATCCTCTATATTTCATATCACATTACTATGGTAGACTTGTGCACAAGTCACATGGATCACTTTTACGGTGGTTTCAGAGCGACGATCATAGAATGACATGAGGGTAAGTAAATAACAGAATTTGCATTTTTGCATTAACTTCTTTAAAAGTCAGGCTGAAACAGTATTCCTATGGTGATAAATGCTAACAAATGACAAAAAATGAGCATTTTTGACACGCATCCCCTATACCCCAAGGACTCCAAAGCTGAGAGAAGACAAAGCTCATGGACAGAACAGAGACGGAGAGGAGAGTCTTATCTAAG
The DNA here is from genome assembly GCF_012432095.1 of Onychostoma macrolepis. Lineage (NCBI taxonomy): Eukaryota > Metazoa > Chordata > Actinopteri > Cypriniformes > Cyprinidae > Onychostoma > Onychostoma macrolepis. The sequence continues at coordinate 12,297,481 of NC_081179.1, read as the reverse complement.
GGCCACCTAAATACAGTGCAACCCTCCATCTCTGTTCACTTTTTCTTTGCCCTCTTTTTTAGAGAGGTTACATTTGTTTTATCTTCCTGCATCGGACATTGGTCTCCATTCCCCCACCCCACCCAATCCCTCTGGCTCTTTTCCTTCTCCCTGTCCTTACACCACCTTGGTGGTGGTGACCCGGACGCTGCTGAAGCACTTTCCCATGGCTTCGAAGAGCGGGTCGCAGAAGGTGTGCACACAGATGGAGTAGACTCGACTGACACAGTGGATCTCGATTAGGTAGCTCTTCACGCAAGGCACCACCGCCCAGATGTGGATGAAGGAGAGGATGGCGAAGAAGATGCCCCATATGAGGGCGAGCGGGATGCCCACCAGGGCCGTCAGCAGCCTGTAGCACCAGTATTTGGTTACTGTGAAGGTGGTGAAGCTTGCTTTCCACACGCCGTCAAAGCTGTAGGTGCCGGGAGGCTCGGCGATCACGTCCTCAAAGTCCACCTGGAGAAGAAAGGGATATCAGTATTATATCATTTTGTATCGGAATTGTACAATTTTGTATTGGTATAATCAAAATAAAACAATTTGAATTTTGCACAGCTGGTTTCCAACTAACCCATATTTTACATTATCATGATCAAAACATTTTCTGAACATCCTAAATCTACTGCATGTCTTCTGCCTCCTGGTGGATTATCCATAATCTTCAGGTAGTAAAAAGACTTTTAATAATATTTAAAAAAATCTCTGTGCTGCAATACAGATATTTTTGCTGAGAATCTTTGCTTATTCGAGAATAACTTTTCGATTATTATTGTTATTTCAAAATATATTAAATAATAAATATTTCATACATTATTTACAGAAAGAAATGTATATATAATAAAAATGTTATATAACTGCAGACATACAGCTGCATTTATATTGTTCGATCTATCTATCTATCTATCTATCTATCTATCTATCTATCTATCATTTCTAAAAACCTAAATACATTCAAATATATAATAATAATAATTATATTATAAAAAGGTTATATAACTACAGACATACAACTTAATTTATATTTGCATTATTTATAATATGTATACCTTATTTTAAATTATATTTTACTTATAGTTTTCTATATTATCTTTATGTCTATCTTATTTATAATCAGTCTATCTAAATATTTAAATACATACAAATATATCAAATTAAATAAATAGATATAATAATAAAATAATAAATCTATTTTAGTCATTACTGTAATGCATTTCATAATGTGTAATGCCAACCACAATTAAATAAAATTAAAATATTTAAATATAAATTTACTAAGATATATTAAAATATACACATGTATGTATTTATGTTTATTCATTTCATTTATTTTTTATTTTTTTTTATGTTATTATTAATTATTTTATTTTATTTTTTTGTGATCAATAAATTAACAAAAAACTGGAGTATTTCTGCATGTTCTCATCCATATCAAGCAGACTGACATTAAGAAAAGCAGCATGACTCTTCGTCCTCCCCTCCAGCCATCTCCACATTCCTCACAGACAGCATCTTTACATTGTCCAGCAGCCTGCTCTGCTTCACTCAGACCAGTACCACCCAGTTCATGCCCAAGTCACCATGCTCTAAACCTCCAGTATCAACGGCAGACCGGATCAGATAGTGCCTGACACCAAACACTAACATTTACAAAAGACGTGTATATATAAATCTCATTTAATAAGCCCTGCAAAGCTTGGTTTAGATGTTCCTAGAGCTGGCAAACCTCACACCATCACAGTACAGCAGTACACTTGCTTTTCAATGCAGATGTGATTATTTCAGTTGATTAAACAGGGAAAAAGCACACACAAACACACCCCGTCCTTCACAGTCACACGTCAAAGTCAGGTATAAGCTAATATTTATTTAACAACTCCTTTTTGAACAAGCTAGTCAACAAAACATAGCTGAATTTCTTCTAATCAAAAGAAAGCAGTGTTATTTATGGTGATCTTTCAACTGATAGTCAATCAATATGAATTTTTCCCCCATTAAAAGACCAGTTTAGACTTTTTATGCATAGTCTTGTTGTTCAAAAGGAAAAAATGCTGCTTAACCAGCACAATCTATTAAAGCTTGTTGACCAATAAAGGCTTGCTGTTTAAGTTAGTTAAGAAGTCATGTCTGGACGAAAAGGTAGAGTGTTTTAGAGTAAACTGAAGTTCCTGTAAGAGTAAAATGATAAATTACTACTTGTTCAAGGGCTTAAAACCATCATGGCTCAAGTTGGCTAAGAAACGTTAAATTATACAGTCTTACATAAGCCTGTCCTCCCTGTTCATTTATCTACAGTATATCCCAATTGGCCAGACACAGTTTCCATTAGTTGAATATTACAAACAACAAAGTTAAAATAAACAGTTCTTGAGCTGACTGCACAGTGTTGTCTGACAACACCCTCACTGTACTGACAGAAGTATCAACTTGCATTCTTCAAACTTGGGGGCCTGTGATTATATGACCCGTCCACATAGTTCATAAATCACCAGTGTGCACTGCACAGTTTATGGAGGAGTACGAGTGCCACTTAAAAATGAAATCAACGTCAATTTAGTCATTTGAAAATAACTATATAAATCACTTTTCAAACTGACAAATAAGCAGATATATTTAAAACTGTTTATTTAATAATGTCTAAAAATGCAATAAAACAAAGCAAGACATGTAACCACATCAAAAAAAAAAAATAAAAAAAAAACCAAAAACTCTTTATAAAATGAGAAATAAATAAATCATATTTAAAAATGCAACTATATTTAAAAGTAAAATAAAAAACTATAAAATATATTAAGATGAAATAAAAATGTAAATAAATAGATCAATTAAAAATGACAAATAAATAGACATTTAAAACAGTTTAATTAATTAACATTTAAAAATGGAGCTATATTTAAAAACTAAATTTATATAAAAATAAAATAAAATAAATAATTCAAACACATTTAAAAAATACAGCTATTTTAACTATAAATAAAATAAAGTAAAATAAAAATAATAATTTAATAAATAAATAATTTATTTAATTAATAAAATAATTAAAAATATTTAACAATATGAAGATTTTTTTTTTTAATAAAATGAGATAAAAATAAATAAATTACTTCTCAAATAAATAAGACATTTTTAAAGCTGTTTATTTAGTGTTTAAAAATGCAGCTAAAATAAAATAAAAAGCTTGTTATCTTATTTTTAAGTTCAAATACAGTACACATCAAATATGTTGTACTTGGACAGGCAAAAGTTGCTTAAAATAATGCCATTGTTAAGGAATGGCTTTAAAGTAAAAAACAATTATAGCAACATTGTTTATTTTTTTCTCAATCCTCCATCACCATGGCAACAGTCTGTGACTCATTTCAAATCGCAAATTCATATGCAGTGACTAAAAAACCCCAGCAAAGTCTTATGTATTTGCTCTGGAAAGTTTTCCTCTATTGGTCAGCCAGAAATCATAGCAGCTGTACAAAAACGACATACTACAAGTATAATGTCACCCATTAGGGATGTCTACGTGGGGGTCGTCTCGTCGCGTGACCGGCCCTAGACTGTGCTCTGGCTGGATTCCCACGTGGAATCCTGTTCCAGTGTGCTATTAAAAGAATGCACTTTTATGAGAGGAAAGTATTCTGTTCCAAGGGAAAGCTACACATGTGTTTCTGCACACAAGGGCCTTTGATGTGGATGTCTGTGGGAGTGCATTTGGACCACGAGTGCATCATGATCCAGAGGAACGCCCCATGTGTGTGAGTGTGTGCGTGCGTGCGTGTATGGAGAATTTGTGAAAATGGAGATGGGAATTCCCTGCTACACTCTCCTACGCAAGACCACTGGGAGCGCTCAACCCTTTTAAGGACAAAATAAAAGGGCTGTGTGCGCCAAACGAGATCGACTTGTGACATCAATCCTTAGCAAACATCAAATTATAAGCAGAAAACTTGCTTTCAGTGTGCTCTGGATTCAATTTTCAGTCAAATCATAGGAAGCATTCGGTTGCATGTGTCCTCGGGGATGTGACTCAGTGTCATGTTGAGGAGGGAGGGAGAGAGACGCAGAATAAAAGGGATGGGAAAAGGACAGAGATGGATGCAAGGGGATCGTTTTTGAAAGCCGAGTGTATTTCTATATCATCAGGTGACCTGTTGACTTTTCTTTCAGAGAAAGTTTCTATGCAAGGCATCGCCCCACGCCCAGGAAAATTTTCACGAAGAATGTTAGGTGTGCAGCCTTTGCTCAAAAACAGGAAACTCTTAATATTTCCTCTATAAAAAAAGGCCTTACTTTGACAGCTCGTTACAGCATGGGAGTTACCAATGTAAAACGTCATTCAAAATGAGAGCAGCGTGATATTATTGTATGTAGGATTTCACAAACTCATGCCACAGTCCCAGCATTTCACATTGTGAAGACAGCTGCTCCAGTGATAATTGCTTCCACCCTGTTGGGAAATCCAGCTTAAGCTGGTAGCTGTGGAATGGCTGGTTTCTAGCTGGTCTAAGATGGTTGACCAGCTACCCTGCTCTAAAAACCAGTTTGACCAGTTGGTTCAAGATAGTCTATGACATTGTACCAGTTAAAGTAGGAACACCAGCACTCCAGAATCCAATGATAGGGACCAGGTGAGAGCGGATGCAAGTGTGTTTAAGGTTTTACAAGTAAAATAATGGATTTTAATTCAAAAGAACTTGAAACCACCATTGTATCAGTTTTCAAAGACAGCTGCTGCTTGCAGTAATTGTTTCCAGTGCCACCATGACAAACTGACCACTGACTCACCACTATGTTATGAAGCCAAACTTTCTGTTGAGTTATATTGCAAAACCATTAAGATTTTTTTTTTTAGCAGTATATGCATAAATTGTAATGTTCTCCAAACACGTTTCTAACAATACATAACATTTAATAATTATAATATTTATGTAATAATAATAACAACACAAATGGTTATTAATAAATTACATTTTGTCGTTTGTATAAAATATAATATATACTAAAACAATTACGTTTAAAAATTCGCGTGCACTTGTTTCATATTACGTAGGCTACACTATTGCGTGCACTTACAAATGAATCCATTTCTAAGTATTTTATTATTATTATTAAAGTGACTTGCCAAGAAAGAAAAAGTTGCATATAGCAGAAAAGGTTCGCTGAATGACTTACCTTCACCACATGGTCATTTAAATGCTTTGGGTCCCGGTTGACCAGGTCAATTTCCTTGGTGTGGACATCCTGAAGTGTCTTTTCGTTGATGCTGTCGTTATCCATTTCTTTATTATTTGGTTTGTAAATGTTCCCCTGTTTCCTGATGAACGGTGAGTGAGCGTAGTCCTGCGGTTCCAAAGAAAACAGAAAATGAAGTTCATGAGCGTGGAGGGGAGACTGGGGCGCAACTCAGCACTGCCCTGGCATGGGATGGTTTTAAACGGATAGAAATGAAGCACCACACCCCTCTGGAACACAGAGGAGCGACCCGCCGCACGGGGACGCCATTTTACATTGTGCGCGTGCTCTTCTCTTATTCCGCAGCAGAAATAGCAATAAAATACACTCACAATTTAAGATATTTACCTGTTAGAACGTGTATAAAATGCGTTATTTATTCTGAACTAAAAACAAGTTCTTAAGAAGTAATTGCATTGCGCTTCGACAGCATGATATTTAGTGAACAGTGCATATTTTAGCTAATATTATTAATAGCTAATATTAGGCTATGCGAAAGTGTGTATAAAGTGAATAATGGAGGGAGACGTGCGGCTTTCCGTACAAATACGTGCCAGAAAAAGATAAGACTTCAAATTAGCCAACATGCGCAAAAAAACGCCAGTTGTAGAGTAAGTGCCAACACACCGCCTTCATGTGTTGATAGTCCCCTAAAAGTGTTTGAGTAATAAGTAGCCAATTTAGCTAAAGGTTTGTTGCATACATGACTCAAGAAAGCCTAAACTGACATAAAAAATACAAGATTTCTGAGGTAAAATAGGTGTCATTTTCACCTCTTCAGGTGCCCCGTCCTTGTATCCGCTAGTCATGCTGTCCCGTGCCTGAAGTGCGTTCAGATGAGTGTGTGGAAACAAGACAATCAGTAGAGAGGAAGCAGTGTGGGAGGCGTGGGGATATTGCTTATAGTGGGGAGTCCTTTCCCTTAAAACAGCCTTTTTTCTGCATACTAAAGTGCAGTAAAGCTTTTATCTACTGAGTCGTGTTTTTATCTCTCCTGGAGTCTCTCAAGGCATAAAGTGGGAGTTCCTCTCTTAGTCACTGAGGACTAGCTGTGTGTTCAATGAATGAGACTGAAACCCTCCATTAGCCTGCCACTCAGAGCTACGCAGTATTAGTGGTTGGATATTTTGACATGATTTTTCTCAAATGGGAGGCATATTTGGGCACTGTACCCACTTCTCCTGAACGAATTCCGTGTACACTACCAGAAACATCCACTCGTTTTTCATTAACACTATTTTCCACTGTAATGTTACTGTAGCCTAATTGTAGCCTAAGTCATCACAAGTCAACAAAATGGAGGAGGTAGCCTATATGAGGACTGTGTAGTGACCAAAATTAAAATGTTAAACAAATCAAACAGCCACTATCTTATCTCTGAGGTGCATCTTGAAATGGTTTTCAAAAAGTATTAAGTTATTAACTTATTGGCTGCTTTCCAACTTAACCAAGAAAAGTTTTGGTTCTGTATGGAAATTCATACATAACTTGAGGAGTATAAACCTGAAATGTGACTATTCGGTTTGCATACCGAAATGTACCTCAAGGCAAGACTTGCACTTAGTTTGGAATGTTTTCAACAACAGCAGGCTAACACTGCACAGTCTTGTTTTTCTCATATTTGTCCAATTTAGGCTTTCGTCTACTTTACTTATCTATATTTTTTAATGTACATTTACAAGTATTTGTGTATCTAGGTCAGGTCCTGGCAAAGTGAGGGATGTGACAGGCAATGCAAAATATGCAAAAACTACAACAGAGGTAAGGTCCCTCTCACTGTATCTCAGGTAAATGCAACAATTTTTATAGTAAACCTATTATTCTTCAAAGTCAATATGCGTAATGAAACATTTAATAAAATCTAGCTGTTAAGAGCTCAACAGAAAACTTAGATCCTTCTACAAAAACATACACTTTATGCAGGTTCACCGTTATCCTCAGGCATATCTGCTGCATTGAACATGTCACCTGAGGACTTTTCTCATTGCGTAAGATGTTAAATCTTGTCAGGTTAACATTCCACGTGCCACACACACTGATCTCTGTGGTATGGTCTCTGAGCAAAGAAAACAATCCATCCTTTAATTTCCAAAAATAATTTTATTTGCTGAACTGAGAGACATTTAGTTATGTCGTTCATAAGCGGAGCTGTGTTCAGCATGTTTGCTACATGACATCATTCAACAGGGGCAAGGAAACGGCACCTGAGCCTCTAATGTTCCATTGCACAGTCAAATATTCCATTTACTCTGCGGAGCCACTAACAAAGCACAATCAATGGCAAACAGCATGTCAAATGTGGTTTTGCAAGTAAAACTAATCGCCATTTGGGTGCTTTTTTTATCATTAGAAAAACAAGTCATTAATACAGAAGAAAATGTGTTCTATTTATATAGAAACGCTCTTTATAATATAGGAATGTACATAAAAACCATAAATAGTTTATACACTGAAAAGCTATCAAATCATTTAATTTACTCTTCTTGATAAATCATCTCCAAACAATATAAATATTAACTCAGAAACACTACAGCCCTATTGGAAGTAGTTGCATCATTTTTTCCTTACAAGCACAAGCGATTATTGCAATATTATATATCATGTAGTAGCACAATATCTTAAAGTAATAGTTCATCCTAAAATGAACATTTGCTGACACTTTACTCACTCTCAGGCAATCAAAGATGTAAATGAAATTTAGCGTTACTACTTGCTCACTAATGGATCCCCTGTAGTGAATGGGTGCCATCAGAATGACAGTCTAAACAGCTGATAAAAACCATAATAATCCACAAAACTTCAGTCTTCTTTAATAATTCCTTTTTTTTTTTTTTTTCACTGAAGAAGCAATACTATGGATTATGGTCTCATACTTTAGCCCGGAAGCAACTGTTTGAAGGTAAAAAATGTCTTAATAATGAATTTATTTATTATAAACACAGCTTTTCACTTCACAAGACTGGGCTGGAATCGGGTGGATTACTTGTGCATTATTGAGATGTTTTTATCAGCTGTTTGGACTCTCATTCTGACGGCACCCATTCACTGCAGAGGATCCATTGGTGAGCAAGTGATGTAATCCTAAATTTCTCATGAAGAAACAAATTCATCTACATCTCGGACAGCCTGGGGGTGATTTCATTTTCAGCAAATATTCATTTTTGGGTTAACTACTCCTTGAAGGCTAAAATCTCAATCATTTCATTAGAATCTTTGAAAAGTCTTGCATTATATATAACACAAAAGCTTAATTAGACTTACATAACAGTACTGAAAAAGCATGTCAGCACTGACGCCGCCCATTACGAGGCTGACACGTCAGAGCCGAAACAACGGAATGAATATTGCAACTGTGCATTGCAATGAAAGAAAACTTCATTCTCTTCTCTGTGCTTCAGAAGTCAAGGATAAATGATCCTTCAGCTAATAACCCTCCAAAAAGTGGCCAAAACATCGTGACAAAGAGAATCTGCAACTCTTCTATGCGGAGTTGGATTTGCTCAGTTTTGCACAGTCTTAACATCGATGGACGACAAGCACCGTCCAATGCTGAAGAAGAACGGCCCTATAAACATGTCCATCAGGCTGGTCCAGATCACGTGGATGGAGGGCAGTGTCATCATGCAGCCCTGGATCACTGGCATCACCACCCTGCGGAGGGAAAACAGCTCATCACCATGTGTGCTGATATATCTGACTTACATAATCATATCAAGGTGAAAGTGTTCCTCTCTCTTTGTTCTGGGGTTAAAATATAGCCTGGAACATGTGTGAAGCATTAACCTTCATATCAGATGGTTCCAATAATCATCATCTTTGATAATGTTAACAGTCAGCACATCTGTAAGATCTGTCAGTCAGCATGACTGGCCCATAACGAACTTAACAAGCATCATTCATGTCTTCAAATTCTAAATAACGATATTTAGTATAGTAAAAACGCACGACTTCAACAAGCCACAGCATTTGTCACCCAATATAGCACCTTAGACTTGCAATATTCACCACTTCTCTTCTTTTGAGCTACACTGACATCTTGACATTAGATCTTATCTGGCTAATTTGTCAGGTCTACTCATTCCTAAGCTAACGGGGTCACTCTGCTACTGCAGGGCTGTCAAGTTTACAAACATCCACATGTGCTAATATTTCACCTAAGGAACACTGACCCTGAAAATGCTCCTGATTTAAACTACACAAGGGTCAAGCGCCAAGTTTCTGCTTGCATGTGTCAAACCGCTAAGAGGCCGGAGAAAAACACTTGACTAGAATGCTAACAATCCAGTGTGAGTTATGTGTGGATTTTTCCACCGTGGAAATGCAGGCCCACCTGTGCTTTGCAAAACCAATATGCAAGACTTTCTCTGTGGTATTTTTTTTAAAATGCCAGTCTTTATCTAAGTGGGTAGCGGCCAAGGCAAATATTCTGCAATTGGGCTGTGGAAAATACAACAGAGAGCCAACAGCCTTCCCCAACAAGAAGCCTTTTCATACCAAATATGTATACAGCTGAGGATCCCAAAAACAATCCCCGCAATGAATGCCATGGGAATGGCCAGAAACGTGGTGAGGATCCGGTAGATGATGAATTTCACCAGCTCAAACACAGCGTGACTGCCGATCCACACTCTGTCAAAGCTGTGCGTGGAGATGGGCTCAGCAATGATGTCTTCAAAACCAACCTGTGAAATCAAACACGAAATTTAAAAAATCAATAGTAAACAAACTCTTTAGACTATCAAATTAGCCCACATGTATAAAAGGAGAATAAGTACCAAATGTATATTTGAACTACACACCCTTACAGTCCAATACAGTCTGTTTTATTCATTTTTTACATTTATTATTATTGTTTTGTTTCTTTTGAACAAGAAACACATTAACCGGACAATTGAATCTGAAATGTAAGCTATTAATATTAAAATACCTGCAGCTGAATCACACCTGTGCTGATATTCAATGCAACAGTCCTGTGTGTGTGATATTAGGTATTTTATTTATTGTAGCCTATTTTGCTATTATCATTTATATTAAAACTACTGGCATCTTATGTATTTTCTTCAGTCAGTGTTTTTCCCTTGTGTGTGTGTGTGTGTGTATCAATGCAGTATTGTATGCAAAACAATTATGCCAAAAAAGTACTAGAAGTTTAATTTAAAAGAAAAGATTATCGCGCATGTGCAATTACACATTCAAATAAAACAAACTCACTCCGAAAATGCATTAATATGCACGTGAATGGCGGTGCGCGAAAACATTTGTCATCATACCAAAAGAAACTAATATGAGCACGTTGTTAGCGCTTATACCACTCATGGTCCGTTTTAGACACGGGTATTTACAAATAAATGATAGTATGTAAGTGATAAGTCTCGCGTTGTCACCTACCTTTAGGTGCGCGTTAATATCTTTAGGATCTCTGTCCGGGACTTCTGAATACACGTTCGGTTTTTTTCCAAGTATAGGTTCAATCGATCTATTGAATTCATCCTCATCCATAATGACACTGGTTTCCATTTTTTCTTTTTCAAGCCCCATTTTTTTTTGTTTTGGAGTTGCGCGGCGCGCACTGCTGTGTGTGGCGCCTGCTGTACGCGCACTGTGCGCTCAGGGCAGGACGCGTCCACGCCCCTCACGCGCAGACAAAACACACAAACGGCACTCAATTTACTGATCCGAACAAATGTGGACCAGCGATAAGAAACATTTTAGGGATAAATCTCTGTCTAGCTAGCAGTCCTTATCTCGACAAACTGTTTATTGAAACGGAACTCAAGGAATGTTATGATTGTTATTGTTATTTCTTCTATAGACTATGGCGTGAACATAGTTAGAGGATTCAAATATTTTTCTCAGGGGTTTCCTCACATTTTACACATTCATTCATTAGTTTATTAATAGCATTTTTAAACAATAACAATTTTTTAAACTTAAAGCCATGGCAAAATGTTGATTTTCCACAGTCAGTTTATTGCTTTTCATGAATCATTAAGCCTCACTGGCTTCTTTGAAAAGTATTTTTATTCTTTTTTACTATAAAAAGAAGATTCTTTACATTCAGTAATGGTTCTATTTAGAACCAAGTAGTCCTGAAATGGTTCTTTTTGTTTGAGCGTAGGGTTCTTTATTCTCTCCTTTTTGTTTTTTGAATCGGTAACTTTCAAAAATCCTAAAAATAAATTTCATTTATTATCCATATTGTGAGTTTTCAATTATTACTTGGGTTTAAACATAAACAGCGAGGGTTTTGTATTTCTTAGAACCTTTACTACTTGAGAAGGCAGTATTTTTCATCTTTCGGACACAGTCGATGACTGTTAGTAGATAATTTGCCTGTCTTAACTTCAGACAATAGGCCACTCTCTGATACAGTGATGGTCTTTGCCTTCCTATTTGACTTTTTAAAGGGACAGTTCACCCAAAAATGAAAATGTTGTCATTAAAAACCTAACTTTCTTTGTGTAAAATGCAAGGGTGATGCAACTGCCTTATATCATAATGGAAAAAGCCTCAAAATAATTGCATTCTTGAAAAGAAAACGGTATTAATAGTTCATCAAAATCTTTTATTATTTGTTCTTATGTAAAATAATATTAAGCATTTTATATTAAAAATGTCAAAATAATACTTTAACAAAATTACTTTACTTTACTTTTTGTCCGCCAAATCAATGTAGTGCAACCAACAAAGCAGAAAAAACATGAATTAACATTAAAAAATAAATAAATAAATAAATACGTTTAATAAAAAAAAAAAAAAAAAAAAAAAAAAAAAAAAATATATATATATATATATATATATATATTAAAAACATATATATGTACAACACTGGTGATTTTTCACGAATCAGATTTCTTTCTGTGGAACACCAAGAAAGACGGTTAGCAAAATGCCCAAGCTGTTCTTTTCCACAATGAAAGTGGATGGTGACCACTGACCAGCCTGGGCTGCGTTTCCCAAAAGCATCATAAGCCTAAGTTGATCGTAGCTCCATTGGTGGCAATGGGTCTACGATGTACTTAGACTTACGATGCTTTCAGGAAATGCAGCCCTGGTCATTCTGCTAAACATCTTCTCTTGAATAGCACTGCGGATTTTATAATTCTTACCAAATGTCTGAATATAATGATGATCTCTATAACCAGAAGGAATGAAGGGAGTTGCACTGGAGCTGATACACACGTAAACAACAAACTCATTGTATTGTAACAGTCGGGAGGAAAAAGGGGAGAGGCCGCGGCGGCTCATAACAGCGGAGCAAAAGCACAACAGTGGGAGTGAAAAGCACATTCTACCCACCAGGACATGCACAATACAGGCCATAATCCCTATGGATAAACACACAGCTGATTTCCAACAGCACAGCAAAGGTGCCAAGACCTTTCCCTCTGCGTGTGTTTGAAGTGGTGATCAAACGTTGTCAGCATCATGAACGGCCACTATGATCTCTACTTTGATGTGGGTGAACTATATATTTTTTTCTCTGATTTAAAATGTGAAACCGAGCAATCAGACTTAACTGCTAAACTCTTCATTCAAGGTATCAAGTACTGTAATCTGTGATGAAGGGTTTAGCAGGCAAGTCTGATTGATGTATTCTGGTGCAATCTTTTACTGTCATAATAATTTAAGTTCGCAAGTTCAACAGTCTTTCCCTTGAGGATACGGGACCTGATCAACAAGCTACTGGAAGCAAAGTAATAAAGCCAATATATGTCATTTTCATGACAACTGAGCAGTTGAATGACAGCTGCCCTTGTAAGACTGCACTTGGTTGAGCAATATCTCACAAAACTGAAAATTATTAGCTCTGGTATTTAGCTATTGCTAGCAAACCAAGTAAAGCTATTAAACACAAGTACTCCCATGAGGACTTGGTATGTTGCTCATTACTATTCTACTTGGGTAAATGGGTTAATGGCATTATATATATATTTCTTGAGGGGAGCATAAAGTCAAGAATGTGAAGGTGATACAACTGCACTGATATCATAATGAAAAAAGACTCATTTAAATAATTACATTATTAAAAAGAAAAATTAATTAACCAAGCTTTACATTTTAGGTAAAAAAAAAAAAAAAAATATATATATATATATATATATATATATATATATATATATATATATTATTATATCTCAACTAAAACATTATATATATATATAAAAACAAACTTTGTTCAGCCAAATCTAAGTCATGTGGTGCACCCAACATGTAGGGTAAAATAAATAAAACAGGAAATATCATTGCAAGACCACTGTAGATCCACATGATTATGTTTCAGATTCAATAATCTCTTAAAATATCACATTTGATGTTTTAATAACAAGGCAATGTTAGTTCAGACAGTAAAATGTCATGTGGTGCAACTCTCCAAGAAATGTTATGATATTTATAAATATATAAAATAATGATTAAGATGTGTACACTCACATATGCTCAGGGTGTAAGGAAAACTCTTCATCCTACAGCACAAACAGTGCCGGAGATTCTTGATGAATTAACCAAAGGTCACATTCCACGGTCCTGTGATCTAATTCTACCTGCAGAAAAACAATGATATGAGCACAATGATATCAGACTTCCTGACAGTCACCTCATCTGCTAAAGCTCTCAGCTCTGTGAATACCGGCACATCATAATAAACCGTGACATGCAGTAATCGTGAGAATCAGCCCATAGCAATCCTACTCCTATTGTCATCAGCCTGCAAGTCACATTTTCACAAGCAGTAGAGTACAATTGCTTGGTACAAAAGTTTAGTATTACAGAAAAAAATATTCCTGGCTATTACTTGTAGAGTAAACAGAGTTTTGGTGGTCATGAGTATATGGTTAACTGAGGTCGCTTTTCCTTTCTGCTATTTTGTTCTGGCGTAAAGGTCTAACAAGAGCTCACTGGCAGGGAATTGGCAATCAAAACAGAAGATTTCAATTAAAGTCCTCAGAAGAAGGAAAGAAAAGATCGGGAACGGCACGCGCTTTACATCACAGCACTGATGAAAGTCTTTGCTTTAACATTGCATAACTCTTTCAGACATAAAAGCGGCCTTTGTTTTGCCATTGACTGCTTGTAAAGACCGAACTTAAATCGACTTAAGGAAATGAAAGTAGACTAGAGAGAATACATTAGCCTTCATGCTCTCTGCCAGCATGTACCTTTGTCTATACAGATCAAATTTAGTGCTTTGTAACTTTTCCAAGCACAATAAACCTGTCAAAAACAACCAATCTCTTCATCTGTACCCACGTTGCTCGGTGTTTGTGAACACCACTGGCTGAAGGTGTGGTGAAAACACTGGGGATCCGCCCAGAGCCCGAGGCCGTGTTAGTCAATGGAGTATATGTGCTTTGCGGGAAGAGATAAATACGTTTTTCCATTTGTACTAACGATGGAGCAGCTTTTGCCGTGGTGCTGCATGAACAAGCCCGAGTCCTTACAAGCTTCAATCCTCCAGTTCTGATACAGTTACCCAGTCACACACGGCGGGATATTCATCTCCATCACATGACAGACCCCTCAAACCATTTTCCAGCATAGTTTAGATCAGGTAGATGAGTGTATCAGATCCTGCATACCGGTGCTGTTACTCAACAGCTTCAGGTGTGCTTTTTGCCTTTATTTTGAGCCAAGTCTGGAAATGCTGGCCAATGATCTTGCTTCACGCACGACTATTAAGTTTATAAACTGCCCTAGTGATAAACATGGTATTAATTCAAAGTTTTAAGCTTCTATATGATTTATACTTCGCAGTACGTTTTTATGTCACCTCATGAAAACACAGTGCAAGACAATGTTTTTATACACTGGACTCACAATTTTAAGAAATCACATTAGTTATTTATCACTTTATCATATTTGGGTGTATTTTAAATATCTATTCTATTTGAATGTTAAATATTAACATGTATTTCTTATTTTAAAGTGTAAAAGTAAAACTTAAATAATGATTAAAAATTTACTATTATCTAACTGTTTATTAAAGATATTTGAACACTGGATGTGGCGCGGCTGATATCAGGTCACATGACAATTCCAATATGGCAACATCCTCCTCCAGGAAGTGACATAATTTCTGTATAAAAAAACCCCCAAACAATCTAAAAGTAAATAAATCTTGCACAGTTATTCATATTCAGGCCAGAAAATGGCAAACATGGAGAAATGTGCAACAGCTCAAGATGTAAAAAGCTCCACAACAGCACAAGTGGTATGATAATAGCGATAAGCTTTCAAAAAATAAAATAACTTTAAAAAACCCTTTCTTTATTAAATGTAAGCTTGAATATATACAGTACATGCTTATAATAGTAAACAGGAAAGCTGGGAAGTACATGATTACATTTAATCTGGATTATGTAATCAGATTCCAAAAATCAAGTACTTGTAATTAGAGTATATTACATTTTATAATGCTCAAAATCAGATTTTTATGGATTACATATTCACACAATGGCAGTAAATTATAATCCCCCCTAATTCTTCTTTTAAACGGTTTCCTAAACTTTTTTGTCAGCCAAAACCACTTTGACATTAAATATTTTCTTGAAATATCTCTGAAGAAGTAAATATTTCAATAATTTAACAACACATTCGCATATTTACAGTTTGATGTTGCTTAATGGTCACATTGGCATGCAGGTAAACAAATTAAATATTTATATTTTTAGTGTTTAATTAATGATAAAAATTTTATTAAACTCACAAACCTACTTAAGTTCTTACATTAAGCCTAGTTTGTGAAACCCTGGTTTAATGTAGTTTAATGCATTTTATGATGTTGATATTAAAAAAATGGGATGTATTTTCTTTCTCTTTGGTATTTTATATCAATATGGCACATTCAATGGTAAGTTTAAAACAAATTAGATAAAAACAATCTAAAAGTAATCTAAAAAGTATAGAATACAATACCTAAAATGAGTAACCTAGATTACATAACTAACTACAGTTTTCATCATGTAATGTGTAATCAGTAATGGATTGCAATTTGTAAGTAATCTACCCAGCTCTGAATAGTAAGTATGTATAAGTATCTTGCATATATATTAATTTAGTAGCTTCACCAATGCAGAATGAAAGTGTCCTGGTTTCAACTCTGCCCTCATGAATTTATTTCCACTTCCACTGGTCTACATTGCACCATTTCTAACAAGGCACTGACTGCAACAAACAAAAGAGAGTGATAAGCACTTAATGTGCCGGAACGGTTCACTGTTTGTCTTTTTAGAGCCAAAAGCATTTATCAGAAACTACAGTTACTTAATAGGTCCTTTTGGTTCACTAGATTTCACATCCTTCCAAACCTACACTCTTAGAAATAAAGGTGCTTCACGATGCTAGAGAAGAACCTTTTTGTCTAAATGGTACCATAAAGAACCATTAACATCTGAAAAACCTTTTCGTTTCACAAAAGGTTCTTTGTGGGCGAAAGAAGGTTCTTCAGATTATACAAAGGTAAGAAAGAGATGGTTCTTTGACTTTGACTGCACGGTTCTTTGTGGAGCCAAAAATGGTTCTTCTATGGCATCGCTGTGAAGAACCTTTTAAGTACCTTTACTTTTAGGAGTGTGCAATGATGCAAAAATTTATGACAGAAGTTGACTGAGCAGAGAAGCCCGATAAACTTCCATTCATATATATATATATACACACATACACATATATACACACACACATACAGTACATATAGGCTACATATACACACACACACACACACACATACATTATATATATATATGTATGTGTGTGTGTGTGTGTGCGCGCGTTTTTGTGAAAAGTCAGGACATAGATTTGTATAATGACAAAGGTATGATATAGGTATTACAAGGTGAAGGTGACTTTTCAGGACATTGACCAATGTCCCCACTTTCAAAACGCTTATAAATCATACAGAGTGAGGTTTTTGGGGAAAGTTGAAATGCACAGTCTCCAGTAAGGGGTAGGGTTAGGTGTAGGATTGGTGTAGGGCAATAGCACATACAGTAAGTACAGTATAAAAACCATTACGCCTATGGAATGTCCCCACTTTTCACAAAAACGAACATGTGTGTGTGTGTACTATATTATAGAGTACAAAATGTTTTTAGTATATAAAAATATTAAACATAAAAAGTCCTAAAACATGCATTTGCTACATGCTAACAGTACATCAAATTATGTTATTCAAGCTTTATAGTTTTTGTCAGTTAGCTATGTGTAAGTAAGAGACATTTGAACCAGGTGACACTGAAAACGCTCACCTGATGGATGCTGGAGTAGCTGTGTGGTCCAAAGCAAACACAATGTCAACCGCCACTGCTCTAGTAGTTTTCCAGACTTGTTTACACTGGAATATGAGGACTACTATTGAATGAGCTACCTGAATTAGATCAAAACCATGTTAGCGAGGGAAACCCCAAACTCAGCAACAGCAACTTTTTTTTTACAGGAACACTTCACCCTGATCCTGTGCCAAAAGGGAGTGGGCTGAAAAGAACACAATTAGAGAGAGAAAAGCCCTTTTGTTTTTTTTCTGTAGTGATTTTCATCATGAGTTGAGGGCTGTTAGCATGTTGCTAATGGGCTCTGAAGTAGTCAAACAGGCAAACTCTCATCTAGGGTTCCCCAAAGTGGAATTCCCAAGTTAAATTTAGTCTTTAAATACACCTCTCTCGTGCTCTCGTTCTTTCTGACCACACTATCAGCTCACACAGAGTTTTCCTTCTCTTTCCTTCCAAGCTACAGTGTTGAAATGGTTCTGCTGAGGCTATTTTAGGCCTCTGCTGCCTCCTTTCCACCTTGCTCCACAAACACCAACTTTGGGATCCTGATGAGAGGTTAATTGTCTCATTTCTGCAGTCTACATGAGAGTGTGTACTCTAAATCCATCAATCTATCATTATAGACATCAGTACATAAGGAAAACTGAGCTAAGTACACTGTACGGCTTTCACAGCGCTCTCTGACACCGTGAACCATGAAGGCTGAATTCCAAGCTCGGTGTCATCAAACCTTTGTCTTTTCATGGAAAAACAGTGTGTGAAACCAAATATGCGGCTATCGGACCACACACTTCCCGCGGTATGAATGCGACCTGGATTAAGTGAGTGTGCGCGGGTGGGTGGAGTGTCCCGGGGAGTTCAAAGGAAGCTCCGGTCATGAACACACAATAATGAGAGCAGCGCTTACCCTGCTCGCTTGATTGAGGGTGTAATGAGTATTTGAAAACAGATGTGTGAGAGATCACTGCTCTTCGCTATCCCAATATTAGCACAAACAATGTGGAGACAAAAGACAAAGGGCGTGGTCATAAGGAAGCTGACTTTCCATCAGGATATCTTGAGGAATGTGATCTTCTTAAGACTTCTTTTGGCTTGCAAAAGCTTATCTAAGTTTGAAAAAGGTTTCATAGTTGGCACTTTGTTCTCAAACTGGCGTATGTCTTTGAATGTGTTCCAAAGGCCATGCTAATGCTAAGTCATTTAGCCTAGTAATGCTAGGCAGCTATTTTCAGTCATGCAAGTACAACCTACTTAAATGGGAAAATATTAAGGGCTAAAAAACTATTTGTCAAAATCACATTTTTAATCATAAAATTTCAAAATCTGACCCAGAAGGTATCATAATTATGTATCATACCATCAAATAATGCTAAGAAACCGTATATTCAGGTTGGTCCAGCCAATTGTCTCTTTTTATATGGCTGAAACATAGCATTTTAGAATTAAGAAGATTAGAAGATAAATGGTTTACAGCAGTTATTTGATATTGTTTTATGATTTAATGTTACTTTTCTTGTCATTTGGACACATTGCATAAACAGAGTGTCAATTTACACTAAATCCCCAATCACAAGTTGGTGGGTGGTAGACAAAATTACAAAAGACAATAGTATAATAACAGCTCAAGTGCCGTAGATGGTAAAGTGTGTGCCATAGTCATTTTTGACATGATTGAGCCAGGTTCGAATCCCAAACTTTTTTATCTCCCTTTTCAAATTTCACATCACATCAGTAAAGCATTTCTTTTCAATAAAAATGAAGGAAATAATCGAAAAGTTGAAAATAAATTATTGGGTAGGGTTAGGGTCATGTAGGGAGGGCTTATATTGTCCCAATAAGGTGGCATCCAGTTAATAATTTGAATTAAAATTTACACTCAATATGTTATTGAATACTGTTTTATTATATACTACAATACTGAGGTGCAGATAATTGACACAATGGCCACGTACACACTGTAAGTTTCGGGAGTGACAACCGCATTTAAATGTGGGAGTGAGTCTCGTAAATGATCGTTTCATGTGTGTACGGAACAACAGTCACTCCCGCATTTGTAACCATAGCAACATTTTGTCTTCTTGCAGGAGTGAATAAAAATTTAGCCGTTTGTTATTTGCCATTTTTTGGCTAAAGACTCTTTTTGTCCGTCGATTTTAACTAAACTACCGCTGATAGACATGCAACGCTTTGTTTATGCTCAGGAGGCTGCTTTAGAAAGTGCTGTCTTGCAGTGTTGCCATGTCCTCATATTTTCAAGCGCTTTTAGGCATGTTTTTTGGTCTTAGGCTATCTCATAAAGATAGGCACTTTATGGAATTAATAAAGTGGTCTGTCGCAGATATGAGAAATATGATTTTTTTTTTTTGGTGTTATAAAACATAAAGCATTTGGGTGTTTTAGTGTTTTTTTGTGCTTCTCCATGTTTGTTTATTTTTTGATATGAAGATCTGGCAACACGGACACTTTACCGCAGGGCTCATGTGCGCAGCTAGCCCCGTGTCAAAATGTGCCAAGTTAAGACTTCTTTCACTGTTATTTTCTTGCATCTCACATACAGAAGAAGACACATTTCTGATGCACATTTAAATACGTCATTAACAACTAGTTGTTCAGTTTAGTTCTGTAAAAATACTGCTATTTGCACAGTGTAAATAGAATCCATTGCTATTTGCACTTAGTGTAAGTGCATCTATTGCTAAGAAAATCTGCCATTTTCACTTAGTGTAAATAGCCACTTCCTTAAATAAAACAAGTCTCTCTCTCTTTTTAATTAAGGGGCATTGTCAGTGTCAAAGATTAATTTTTGTTACATAATTTTGTATATATAATATTAAATATTATATATTTATATTATTATAATATAAAATTATTATAATATTAATTATTATAATATGAAATTATTTAATTATAAATTAAATTATTCTAAATGATTTTATATATATACGATCATTCATAATAACTATAATTAATAATAATACATAGATTATTAAAGGTTATCATTATCTTAATTAACTGGTTTATCATTGAATAAATGTTGAATAGGTGTTACCATATGCAGCATATTTTTATTTTACTTAAAAAAAAAAAAAAAACACTTATTACAGTGTACTTGTGTATTGCATAATGAAATGAAACATACTCAAATGTGCCAAGAGTGTCACCAAGTCACCAAGAATGACAGTGACCATATTTGGTTTGTGGAAATGTTTGCAGGTTTTGTGGGCGTGTGGTTAAAATGGCGCTGATGTGTCTTAACAAGTTAATGGAAAATCACATCCGCTTGTACAATGGCTAAGGAAGCACATGCCTCGGGCTGCCTTCTTATGAAGGCTAAAAAAACCTTTCAGTGCGCCCAATTAACCGAAACGTGTTGTAAAAATGAACTTCAATTGAAAAGATTACACAGTCATTTCACACTAAATACAGTTAAAGGGTTAAACTGTGCATGTCCCGTTCAGACTGATATGGAATATAATTAATCAGATAATGGGAATATGCAAAACTACATATTTTCATATATTCAAAGAATTAATAGACTGAAATTAATGGGAAAAATGGACTGAAGTGAGTTCGTTGTAGTCTTATTTTAGCTAAATGTCTCCAGAGCTCTTAAACTTGATGGCGAACTCTGCAAGCTAAACATGAAGGTCTGCAGGGACTTTCAACCGTGGAATTATAAACACACAGTCCTCAGGTTTTTTTTTTTTTCTGCACTGACGGCAGGAGCATGTCCATATCAGCAGCTCAGCAGAGTTAAACGTTTCCACCAAAACCATGTAAGGAGTTTTTGGGGTACTTTAGGATCCTAGCTTGATCAGAGACGCTGTAAGGGAGGAGATGGACGACTTGTAGAAAAATGAATGGAAAAATCACAACAAATGTAGCAGCTGTAAGAATGAAAGCCCCGCCTTTCAGTTAAAGAGCCAATGATCTTTTTAAAATAATTTGTTTACTTTAGCTGCTAGCCTGAAAATACACCATCTTAGTATGATTTGAGCTACATTTCTGATGATATTACAATATTTATGACATTTTTAAGACTTAAAGTAGAAAAGAGCTTCACTTTTACGTCACTTGCCTTCCAAAATGGCCGCTGAGGAAACTGGTACATTGCCAGTCTTCTGTACTGATGCGGAGTTTGAAAGTGCTTCTGTTTCTTCACAGATTCATTATACATCACCCTTGAAACACAAATGTTCTTCAGAGCTGATGCCAAATATCTGTGTATTTGCTCATCATTTCCTTGCAGGTGTTTCTGGTCAGATGTGCTGCCATCCAGCAGGGGTAGGCTGGGCGAATCTGTGATTGATTGGTTTTCAAGCCTACAGTTATCCGCTCATCATTCTGTGGAGAAAAGGGAGGGTTCAGTTGCTATGGCATCATCACACTGTACTTGTTTAAAGGCGGGCACGTACTTTGCACTTTCATTCTCATGAGTATCCCAGAGGAAGTATGTACAGTGACCAATGTGGATTCAAAAACAGGGCAACTGCAATGCCAGAAAATCCTCTGAAACATCTGTGATCTGTTAAGAAGACACTGAGCACTGGTGACACTGGATTTGCTTCCAAGACAGACATAACAAGACGGTCATTCAATTGTGATTCATTTGGAAATGAATTTTTTAGGTCTTCCGTTTCACTGGATCTGGACTCCATTTCTTGTAGAATGGAGTACATTTCTAGGTATAATGTGGTTTTGTTATGAACAGATGGTCTGGGCATCACGAAATAGAAAGTACTACATATACACACACACATATATACATTATATATATATATATATATATATATATATATGTATATATATATACACACACATTATATATATATATATATATATAATGTATAATGCAATAATTTAATAATAATAATTATCTTTTTTTACATATTTAAATTTCTTATTACTGTTTGTTCTACTTTTGAAAAACTTGTCAGAAATCATTATAATTATGGCAATTATATTCATAACAGCCCTAGTAATAACTTAACAGTAAAAAAAAAACTAAATCTATTTTAATTATTATAAAACTGGAGAAACAATGTCAACTTAATAAAGTAAATATTTTATGACAATCATTTTATTTTAATGACAGTCCTAACATTGAACACTAATATATATTTTTTAATAGGTTTATACCTATAACATTATAATATTGTGCATGCATACAATGTCAACTAAAAAAAGCAGATATTTTCAGTATAACATGTAAATGATTTCTTTAGGATAATGACAAAATAAAAGCATATTGCATTATGAATACATCTCATTCATAATGTAAGGGTCTCTGTCTCTCTCACCGAACGGGAGTCTCTCTCCGTTTCTGTCTCCGAGTGGACCGGCCTGCCTCGGTGCTCATACAGGAAGTCGTGTACAGAAGATAACAGAAAAAACAGGAGGAGGGGGGAAAACTTCTTCCTGAAATGGGACGGCAGTAATTAGCAGAGACCGGGGAATAGCATTTGTTTTCCTTGTGCAGCTGAACATGAAATTAAAGCTTTATCTGGAGGCAACAGACCACTGATTCCGGGGGTCAAACTCATGTAAGTGGACTCACATGAGTGGATCACAAATTTTAAAAAAATACTCTATAGAATGTCTATTTTACAGTTTACATGCAGTGAAGTAATTTTAAACCATAATATGCTCATCTTACTAAGCAATTTTCTGTTTAAACTCTGACGTCTCTCATTATGTTCCTCTAATTACAGTTCTTGCTGCATAGTATCCCTTTATTGATACCTCCATCACTCTGTCTACACCAAAGAGGGAGTCCCGAGGAGCTGTAAGGCTATATAAAGCCCTTTGCCTCAAAACTCCACCAGTTTTCGCCCATAGTCTTCCCACAGTCAAGCTGCCAAGCCGACACACATTTTCCTGGCCGGAGTTCAGGAAAGTGCTGCTCCAAGCTGAAGGATGGAAACTTCAGACTGCCTTTGCCTGGATACAATAAAAAACACACAAACACAGGGTCGGGTGATTCAGAGTGATGCAGACAGTACCTTCTTTATCAGGAAGGGGTTCACCCGGTGGATACGTCTCTTATCAGACCTCTGTTCTCATTAGCACCAGATACAAGCCATTATAAACACACTGTCCGACATGTGACAAGCCTTATCTGTTCTTCAAGTTCAATCTTTACATCCATCATTTCTAATGCCAACATACTACAAACCACAAGGGAAAATGTGTTTCATTTTGTATCCCTCATTTAAGTTCAGTGAGTCATACTTGCCTCATAACGCAACATTCCTGTCTCTTACAAATGATACAGAGGGCTCTGCTGAAATAGATGCTGCCATTTCACTTCAAGGTTGTATGCGGATGACAAAGATTAAAGGAACTTGCCCTGGACCAAAATTGTATCATAAATAAGAACCTGAATGGTTGCATAAATTAAGGCACTGCAAAGTGTGCAACTAAATTCTAGATGAATGCCAGAAGTGTCATAATTGATACAGTTAGTCCAAAATACAAAATCAAATAGGGTCCAGGGAACCTTAGGGGTCCGGTGAAAAACTGACTATATTTTCTATGTTTTATTATTTTACAAAATGTACTTCTTATGGTTGTCGAAGATAATAAAATATGCAAATAAATGATTACAAAATCAAAAACAATTTTAAACATTTACCAAATTTGACATTATTATTACTGTTTTGATCTGTTATCTTAAGCAATCACAAGATTTTTTTAACTTTTTATTGACAACCCTTTTAATAGTAAAAAAAAAAAAAACTGTTTTTTTAACCGTTTTATAAAACATTACTCAAATGGTGCATGGTGACATGCTTTTAATAAAACATATACAATAAATTTGATTAAAATTTGTTATAGAATTATGACATTGAAAAAGCATACACACACACACACACACACACACTATATATATATATATATATATATATATATACACACACACACACACACACACACACACAGTATCTCACAGAAGTGAGTACACCCCTCACATTTTTGTATACATTTTATTATATCTTTTCATGTGACAAAACTGAAGAAATGACACTTTGCTACAATGTAAAGTAGTGAGTGTACAGCTTGTATAACAGTGTAAATTTGCTGTCCCCTCAAAATAACTCAACACACAGCCATTAATGTCTAAACCGCTGGCCACACAAGTGAGTACACCCCTAAGTGAAAATGTCCAAATTGGGCCCAAAGTGTCAATATTTTGTGTGGCCACCATTATTTTCCAGCACTGCCTTAACCCTCTTGGGCATGGAGTTCACCAGAGCTTCACAGGTTGCCACTGGAGTCCTCTTCCACTCCTCCATGACGACAACACAGAGCTGGTGGATGTTCGAGACCTTGCACTCCTCCACCTTCCGTTTGAGGATGCCCCACAGATGCTCAATAGGGTTTAGGTCTGGAGACATGCTTGGCCAGTCCATCACCTTTACCCTCAGCTTCTTTAGCAAGGCAGTGGTCATCTTGGAGGTGTGTTTGGGGTCGTTATCATGTTGGAATACTGCCCTGTGGCCCAGTCTCTGAAGGGAGGGGATCATGCTCTGCTTCAGTATGTCACAGTACATGTTGGCATTCATGGTTCCCTCAATGAACTGTAGCTCCCCAGTGCCCAGAGCACTCATGCAGCCCCAGACCATGACACTCCCACCACCATGCTTGACTAGGCAAGACACACTTGTCTTTGTACTCCTTATCTGGTTGCCGCCACACACGCTTGACACCATCTGAACCAAATAAGTTTATCTTGGTCTCATCAGACCACAGGACATGGTTCCAGTAATCCATGTCCTTAGTCTGCTTGTCTTCAGCAAACAGTTTGCGGGCTTTCTTGTGCATCATCTTTAGAAGAGGCTTCCTTCTGGGACGACAGCCATGCAGACCAATTTGATGCAGTGTGCGGCATATGGTCTGAGCACTGACAGGCTGACCCCCCCCATCTCTTCAACTTCTTTGGTCGACCATGGCGAGGCCTGTTCTGAGTGGAACCTGTCCTGTTAAACCGCTGTATGGTCTTGGCCACCGTGCTGCAGCTCAGTTTCAGGGTCTTTCAATCTTCTTATAGCTTTCGCCATCTTTATGTAGAGCAACAATCCTTTTTTTCAGATCCTCAGAGAGTTCTTTGCCATGAGGTGCCATGTTGAACTTCCAGTGACCAGTATGAGAGAGTGAGAGAGATAACACCAAATTTAACACACCTGCTCCCCTTTCACACCTGAGACCTTGTAACACTAAAGAGTCACATGACACCGGGGAGAGAAAATGGCTAATTGGGCCCAATTTGGACATTTTCACTTAAGGGTGTACTCACTTTTGTGGCCAGCGGTTTAGACATTAATGGCTGTGTGTTGAGTTATTTTGAGGGGACAGCAGGTTTACACTGTTATACAAGCTGTACACTCACTACTTTACATTGTAGCAATGTGTAATTTCTTCAGTGTTGTCACATGAAAGGATATAATAAAATATTTACAAAAATGTGAGGGGTGTACTCACTTCTGTGAATATATGTGCGTGTATGCAGGGCCTAAAATTAACACTCGCCAAGCGCCAAATGCGAGTAAAAATCTACGTTGGCGAGTACATGTAACCGTGTCAGTCGCCAGTTAGCGGGTACAACTTCTACGAAATATTACAATACAATGTAGTGAAAACAACAGCCAGTTTTAAAGAGATTCGACGTTTCTGACATAAGCGAATAAAATAATCTTTTCCAAAGACAAGGTCATCATGATTAGCTGTTCTGTCATAAGCGACAAGAGCGAATCAAATAATAGGATACAAACGGGCTGATAAGGTCAGAGCAGTGTGATGGCCAGCTTATTAATCCCTAGACACGGTTCTAATAACTGTTACCAGAAAAGATTTTGCTGCTTCATTTCGGAAGATTAACTTTTCTTTAATTCTGTTATTCTTCATAACCGGACACAAGTGAAAAGTCATTCAATCATATTACTAATAGTTATAAATGACACATAGAAAACGGTGCAGTGTAGTATATAGTTGAAAGGCTGCGTGTTCCGCAGAGCCACTTCAGACAGCGCACCAGTAGCGCTGCAGCAGACGAAAACACACACAATTATGTAAAAATACGTGGTTTTGGCGAGTTACCTCGTAAACGTAGTCTTAAATGACTGTAAAGAGTTGGGAGAAAATCGAATGTGTGTCAGATCCGCGTCATGTGCATCAGGTTTTAAAGAGACAGCGCTGATTTAAAGTGAAACCTGCTGAAGTCTGTCATTGATGTAAATCAAAGAACAAAAGAAAAAGAGAAATCATTGGACTGTTTTAGTCGCTGGTTAACTTTTGTAGCTTGAATAAAGATTAATCTTTATAGTTTATGCATATACAATTTATAGTTTATGTGAAGATTGTTTTAAAATCACTTAAATTAAAAGTTGTTATATATTTCAGAGCCTATTAAATGTTAAAAATAATGGCTTTAGATTATACTGTAATGTTGAATGGCTAAAATTAATAGGTAAAATTGAGGAACAATGCATTTAATAGAGACACCAGTAGCAGGACAAATTAAAAACATATGTTTAGTCATTGTAGTAGTAATAACTGCCTGTTTTTGCAAAAATGGCCAGTAAAAATATATTTTGGCCGGTAAATTTTATCACGCCACCGGCCATTGGCTGGTGTGGCAAAAAGTTTGTTTTAGGCCCTGTGTGTATGTATAAAAAAAACTTGCATGTATTGTGTAGACTAACCGGGACTTGTCGCAACACTTACATATTGTTGCTCTTTTTTGGTTTGATTGCTTCTACTGTCCTCATTTGTAGGTCGTTTTGGATAAAAGTGTCTGCTAAATTATTAAATGTAAATGTACATATACATTTTGCTTTCATAGCCCAATTTTTTTTTAACCTTTGTTGAATTGATCTGGCCAGATATTCTTTCAGAATACATCCCTTTTCCAGGCAGGGTATTGTACAAAACTTGTAGATCCTGTGGAAAAATGAGTGGATGTGACCAAAAACGTAGTAATACAACCCCGCGCAGAACTCCAAACCCGAATTGTGGCAGAGAGGGAACTCCCTGACTGAGTGTTTATCCAGGCCCATCCAGGAACCCAACATGAGGAACATTCTGTCAACACACACTGCAGCCTCCCGCCACACAAATACACAGCTCCAGTTCCCACAGCGTTGCCATGACAGCAAAGAGCCCATTACATAATGCTGCGGTGACCCACTCTTTCCTGCAACGGACTCCAGGCAGGATATGTTGGAGTTGTGATGAATGTGAGCTCTCTGTGAGATTTTCCCTGATGCCTGCGCCACATGCATAAATGAATCTGAGATCATGAGATTACAGGAAAAGATTAGGTATCCGAGTAAAATTAGTGGGGAAATAATGCCATTAAAGTGATAATTCATAGTTGAATTTCTTTATGTTTTTGTCCATAAAATGAAAGTAAATGGGGTCCAAATCTTTGTGCTTGAGGAAAGCAGACTTGTGAGTTTCTCTCAAACGACTTTGTTCCTTGCAGAAGCACATGTGTTTGACATTAAAATTGGGAGCCGATAAAGCGATACAGTTAACGGCAGACATCAGGAACAAAAGGAGGAACAGATGTAAGGTAGGAACACAGAACGACGTCAGCTGGCTAAAATTATCCGAGGACATCCCTGCTCGCCACGTGGGTCGGCTGTGTGGGAGAACTCTTCTTCTGGAGTGGGGAACACCTCCTGTCAGTGGAAGCCCATACAAATGGGACAGAGAGCATAAATCTTCCCCCTGAGGCCTTAGACACACCCTCATCCTCTGGCTCGCATTGTCCTCCAGCTCGCAGTAGCTTGAGGAAACGACTGCAACTCTTTTTGGACAGGAGATGTGAAAACGGTTCCTTTGAGAGATGTCCACTTTTTCCATGTAGCTCTGACCGAGAGCTTCCGACTATTGACGCAGTGTTTATCAGGTAAAACAGCAGATGGGAAGATGGTTGAGGGATGTTTCAATGAGGCATAGCAGACATAAGAGGCGTCATTAATCTTCTTCAACTTGATGTGGATGGGAGGAATATACCTGAATGGGAAAAGACCAAAGATTATATTATAAAACGTAAAATTGTATCATAAATGTATCATACATTTTTCAAATCACCAAAAAAAAAATTTAACCAATTGAACCAAAAAACCATTGAGGCATTTCTCAGAATATCTTGTATGTGCAACAAAAGAAAGAAACACATATAGGTTTGGAACAACTTGAGGGTGAGTAAATGATGACAGTTTTCATTTTTTGGTAAACTATCCATTTACGATGGTGCTGTAGCCTTTAGATTACATCATGACTGCGTGAATGCACAATGTGGTTACAATATCTAGTTGTCAATAAATGCATGTTTTTGTATTTTGTTTATGACCATGGTGGGATTAGTTTTTGCAAAGATGCTGACTTCAAAAGCAACACTGTTTCATTCCCCAAAATCCAACCCATATGTCAGATACGGGCGAAGTATTCCCAATTTCAATTCCAAACCACTTTTTATGTGTAATAATTCTCGAAATGACGCTACATTAAAAGAATAAAGTCATGTTTCGAGAATGAAGCCTTATAGAAGCTGAGATTAAGTCATAATAGGCTTATAACTGCATTCTTGAATTCGCACTTCGCGCTGCCGCTTCTCTTGAACTGAGGCACAGTGATCTGTTACTCCACAAAACAGCGCCAAAATGGCATTTATTGTTTGACTTTTGTAATAAAATGGAGAGAGTTTGAAATCTGAGACTTTGGGCCAGATTTAGCTATACTAAATGGGCCGATGGGAGAGGAAAATTCTACATGTGATTTACGGACAATGTGCACATTAAAAAACACAGAAGCAGCCAGATAATTTCCATAATGATCAGCGCAATCTACCAAGAGCAGCGCAAATTACCGCCTGCTTTAAGACATGCTTTTTAGGCGTTAAATAATGGTGCAAATACCAATGAATTGACGAGCGCAAATATTAGTAAATCGCGTTGCATGATTAATTTTAATACTCTCCTCCCATAAATTTTGCGTCTAAAAGGGAAATTCCTAAAAATGCGTATTCAAAAAGGTCAAGCGCAAAACTAACTGTGTCCACGCCTTTTCAGCACTAATTCTTTACTGCACGTCTTTAGTGAATCCTGACAGTACTATTTTAATGCCAAAAGACAGTTTGTGCTGGCGCAAGCTGTTAGTAAATCTGGCCCTTTGTTTCATATCACAAGTAACAAAGCTTATTGCGATTTATTCAACCCATTCTCACACCCAACTCGTCACATATTGAAGCTTGGTCAGGACCACTTGGCGTCGCTTTTTGACGCTCAAGGTACCCCTTAGCGTCATTTTTCGACTTGCAGGGTCCTCCGTTGCTTTAAATAGGAAACCCTTAGCGTCAATATGCCAACGCCAAAATGGGAATTTTATCGTCATAATTAAATTATATATTGGGTAATAACATTGCCATTATTGCATATATGTTGGGGTGTGATTTTTCAATGTAAACAGCCACAACAGTTTTATTTATATTACAATATTTACACATTTGTGAGCACATAACCCAACCCCTGCCCCTAAACCTACCATTTGTCAATAAAACACAAGATATAACAGGCAGATACAACTACCGTCATAATTTATTTAAAAAACATGAATATTCCAAGTCTTCCGAGGCAAAACATTTGATTTGTGAGAGGAATAAACGCGATCGCCGTCTCCGTCCGCCGTTAAGCTCAGCCTGTGTGCTGCAGTCTGTGAGCGAATTCAAAAAATGCCGCCAGAAGAAGCCTTACGTCAGCCTTGGTTGTGAAATACTATTGGTTCTTGTGTGTCTCGTGACCGATTGCGTCATGCTGTTCTGAAAGGCTATTGGCTCTTCTGTGTCTCGTGACCAATTGCGTCATGCTAAGGGACTGGAGTATCTTTTGAATGAGATGCGAGCGCGTTAACAAGAGCTGGATCATTTTCAGCGATTAAAACCTTGTTTTGCTCTCTTCTCACAAAGACTTCGTATGGCTTCAGAAGACTTGGAATGCAACATGACTTGTTTGTAATGCTTTTATACTGCTTGTTTATGGTCAGTTTTTGTAATAAATACCTGTGACTGCACTTATATTTGCCTGTTACGTGTTTTATGTTGTTCAGAAGTGGGTAGGTTTAGGGTAGGGGTGGGTTAGGTGCTCCAATAAAAGTATAAATGTATATAAAATGATTTATAAATTTTTTACAAATGCATGCAAACCATTAAACTAAGACAAACAACTGAAAACAACGGAGGATAACGTGTTGTCATTTTCCATAAGCGTCTTGACCTGACGCATAAAGCAAGTAACTGAAAGCAATGGAGTTCCTATTTTGTCATATAATGACGCCTAGGGGCACCTTTGGCGTCTTCATAGTGACGCGAAAGGAGTTTGACCATGCTTCAGTTTTTGACGCCTTGGGAGTGAGAATGGGTTGATTTATTGGATGCACTGTAAAAAGCGATAAGTTGACTTAACTTAAAAAAATTGAGGAAACCTGTTGACTTAAAATTATTAAGTAAATAATAATAATAAAAACAAAGTTAAGTGAACTTGACAATTCACTTAAATAATTTTTTTAAATGATCATTTACTTAATTGAAAAAAATTGAGGACCCGTTGCCTTAAAATTATTAAGTTAAGTCAACTTATCACTTTTTACAGTGTGGGAAGCATGCTACAATGTTCTGTTCATTAACTGAAAACAGGATAGATTGATTGCTGGGATTTAAGAATCAATATCATTTCATAAAAATGAGAATTGATTATAATTGAGAAATACTTTTTTTTTTTTCCCCCAGCCCTAAGAAAATACTGAGGGCCATCAACATGACCTTACCCTTAATCAGCATGTAAACACACTCACTTTTTAAAACACACAGTCAAGGTTTTTTACATTGTAAACAAAAGAAAAAAAAAAGATACTGGTGATCTGCATAACAAGACTATTTGCATTAAATGTGAATATGAGAAGACCGCACCTGAGGGGAATAGGAGCGGCCTGTACAGAAAAAGACAGTGAGTCACTTTAAGCGCATTATACATAAAGCTGCTGCCCAAGCATGGCACATTGTTCTGGAAAAGATACCTGGCATACTCCCATTTCCTACAGCTACAGCTTTTACACATACATGATCATATCACAGCTTTTACCACACCTTTTAAATGATTTTTACTTACTTTTTTCTCTTTTTTTTAACAAAACAGGTTCAAATTATTTTAAATTATTTAATTTTTATGCATTTATTTATTTTTATGACCGGCATATTTCTCTTGTCAGCTGACTGTTTATTTAAGAGGGCCAGGTCTGGTGGAATTTTGGAAATGCAGACACATGACATGAAAACAACAGGGCACGCACCAGCTGGATACATTGACACGAATCAGAGGTTGTTTTCAAAGCAAGCATCAGCATAGCAATATCATCTGGAAGATATTAAAAAAAAGTTTTATCAGGGCGTGTCGCTATCTTTTCAGCCTCCCACATTTTCTCACTCATTCTGTTTCTCTTATACAACACACATAAATTCTTCCCAAACAGATGAGCTGTGAACAGAACACAGAGGTGTGTCTGAAGCAGCTAACCGCGACCATTATACAGTTGAAGCAGTGCTGAGGGACGCTTGGGAATTCACAAATATGTCATTCCTCCCCTGTCTCCTTGGAGATCATTGTGAGTTGCTAAATTTATTGCATGGAAAGACCCCAAATGTTTGGCAGAAAATGGGGTCTTGGCCATTGATATGTCTGTTTGAAAGATAACCAGCTTTGACTGAACTCTGGAGGCCAAGAAGATCTAACATCTTGGGTTAAATGGGAGAAATACCTGAAGTTTAAAGGAATAGTTCACGCAAAAATGAAAACTCTGGCATCATTTATTCATGCTCGAGTCATTCCAAACCCGTATGACTTGCTTTCTTACATGGAACACAAAAGATAATTTGAAAAATGCTTCAGGGTTTTTTTTTCTTCCTACAATGAATGTCAATTAGGACCAACATTGTTTTGAACCCTATTGGCATTCATCATGGGGACACTTAAAACGTTCTTTAAAACATACTCATTTGTGTTTAAAAGCAAAAAGTATCTAAATACTTTTTGAGGCCAATGTAATTTATATTTTTATCCATGCAAAGTTTCATCTAACCAAATGCTTTGATTCTTAATATTTCATGTATTTAATGCTTTTTAATACTTTTAAGCAGCAAAGGCACATTTAACTGATCAAAAGTTACTGTAAAGACATGTTACAAGATTTCTATTTAAAATAAAAGCTGATCTTTATAATCATATATTCAACTTGATATTCATCAAGTATCATGGTCTCCACAAAAATACTGAACAGCACAACTGTTTTCAACTTTGATAATAATACAATAATATTTCTTCAGCAGCAAATCAGCATATTAGACTGATTTCTGAAAAATCATGTGGCACTAAAGACTGGAGTAATGATGCTGAAAATTCAGCTTTGCAATCACAGGAATAAATTACATTTTAAATATTTTAAATGTAATAATACTTCATGAAATGACTGTTTTATTGCATTTTGATCAAATAAATATAGCTTAGTGGCATATAAAAGACTTCTTTCAAAAAAAACTAAACTGAAAAATCTAACCATTTAAGCGGTAATGTACCAGTAACTGTGTAGGAAAGAATCTCATTGAAAAAGCCCTGCCCTGGCACACCCCTCAGTCCACAGATGCCTACAGGGCATATAACCTACGTGAAGGCAGGCACACAGATATAAGTGGGAGCTAAATGAGTGTATCCTCCCTAAAGCAAAGACGGAGCGGAGAGGAATTTTCCACAAGTGGTGTGAAAGGCCCATGTGTGTCTTCAGTTTAGACTGCAGCAACTAAAGAGAGAAACAGACAGAAAGAGGGAGGGAAGAAGAGAGAAAAAAAGCAAGATTAGCTGATGAAATTGGGTAAAGCATGGCTTGCTCAATATATTGTCATTAGAGAGCAAATGAACCCACCCATGCTGTCTGGGAGAGAGGTGAGGTTGGGAAACTCCTTCCACATGATGCAGGATTCTCCTTAGATGCCGAAAACATGACCAAGAAGTCACTTAAAGAAGTTGGTTTTCCATATACAATGTATAAAAAAAGATGGACCTTTCCTCTGTGGAAAAAAAGAAAAAGAAAAAAAAGATAGATAGATAGATAGATAGATATTTAAAAGATATTTCATGAGGTTTTTTTGGTTATATGGACCAAAAAAGTTGAAGTATGAGATTTGAAATCTGCAATATTTGCTCACTGGACATTTTAGCCAACCATCTATCTGGATTAATCTGTCCCAAACCATAAACTATCATTAAAACCTGAAATTATTCAGGTTGCATTTCTGCAAAAATACAAATGTGATATCACAAATAACCTCAAATTACAGTACTTTT
Organism: Onychostoma macrolepis; assembly: GCF_012432095.1. Classification (NCBI taxonomy): domain Eukaryota; kingdom Metazoa; phylum Chordata; class Actinopteri; order Cypriniformes; family Cyprinidae; genus Onychostoma; species Onychostoma macrolepis. Next base: position 12,263,562 of record NC_081179.1, on the reverse strand, counting down.
CTCACACTATTAGACCATTTAGCCACTGCAAAAAACAAGCTGCTGGTGGATCTCTAAGCATTTCACCCAGTGCCCGGTGAACCTACTTCACACCACTGTTAATCGTTCCACACTGTTGCCATTTACCAAAGCGTTTGCATGGCAACGGGAATAAACTGGGGCAAAACACTCTATGCTCATTAGAATACAAGACAGAAGAGTCCTTCTTACATGTGTATGAATGTAAATGTTGTTGTCCTTTGATCTGCACAACAACATGGCTGCAAGCTGTTGTGTTGTGATGAAGATAGCATGACGAAAATCTTTCAAGAAACTCAAGAGAAGTTACAGCCTGCTGACAGAAGCAGCAAAGCAGGTTTTCTTATTCTCACATTAACTCTAACACAACAGTTATAGAAAACAATGTACAGTATGCATAACTTCATCTTGAAGTCGTAAGAAAAAAAAAAAAGTCACAAAATAGTGAGCATTAGTTGTAAACATTAAAGGCATGGTTAAAAATAAATCAGCACTAGTGCTTCTAATCATGTTAGATAACTAAACAGTACTTATGTTTACAACTAATATATATATATATATATATATATATATATATATATATATATATATATATATTTATTTATTTATTTATATTATTTCATAGTTTTATAGATGTTCTGAATTGTATTGGTTAAGTTTTTATACTAAATGTTTGCATTTTTTTTTTTACTGCCTTTAAGATCATGCTGGTTTTAACAAAAACACAAAAAAAGCAAAAAAAAGCAAAGTAGAACAAAACAAAAAACAAACAAACAAACAAAAAACTTTACTGCCTTTAACTCAAAATCAACAAAGTTTAACAAAAACAAAACAAGAAAAAAAAACAAGCAAACAAAACATCTTTAAACAAAATCTTTAAATTAAAAATTATATTTTTAATTATAATTAAAAGTTAAAAAGGTAGTATTCACAAAACATACATATAAACAAATACAAATAATATTTTTATAAAACAAAATACCATACAAAATAAAATAGAAAGGTAAAGAACTGAATAGTTCTTCACATTATCATATATAAACACAGGAGGTTTCTGTGAAGATGCAAAACAGGATAGCAAATATTGCACAAACACTGCATATGATTTTGTTTCAGCGCAATTCATGTAAATGTACATAAGCTATTAGCATAACCTGCCTGATCACCTTACACTGCGAGTCCCAGCGAGGGTGCAAACACTCCAGCTAAAATGATTGCCCCATACATTTCTGCATTTACTCCATTACCTCAGACTCTAAGAATTTCAGAGCCACAGACTTATCAGTACAGCATGTTTGTGAAAACATTAGGACATGCTGTTACCAATTCATTCCATGGAATAAATGGTATTCAGTTTCAGAGAACTGGATGAGGAAAATATAAAGATTGTTTATATGTATAGACTTTAACATCATTGAGACCTGGCAAGCCAAGGCAATCATAAGAGCAGAAACAATAGGATTCGGTTTACTTTCACAAAGCCGACGTATGTTACATGAATGCCTCTGACGTCAGGTTCGTATATAGAAAAGAAACGGTAAATCATGAGTGCTTATTGCTGCTTTAACACTATCTTATCCCTCTAATTCACAACAGCACAAATCCTCAGTCTTGGTGTTTCAAGGCAAAGGAGGTGCAACTAAGTAACATCCAAACAAGTCTGTGACAGTTCGTATTGTTTATGATACTTGGCTTGAAAGTTACAGTGATACAAAGACCGGCATTCCATGAGGTGCATTCTTTCAGCAAGCATGGACCAGCTCTCTAGTGAATCAGTCTCAGGGGAAGGGAAATGTGTTGTGTAATGCCAAAACAAGCCAAGCACGGCCATGAAATAACGCTAAAGGTTTATACTCTCACAAGCTTGTTAGCAATCAGGCAGTAAGCAGGCCAAATCGATTCAAATGCCTTTTGAGGAAAAGGTTAAACTAACCTGGACAATTTTGGGGAAAACCTAACCTAACAGGGCTAACGTTATATAAAGGTTGTGTAAATGTTATGGACAAATACTCATACAATTGGTCATCCAAAAATGAAAATTCTATCATCACATACTCATACTCTGGGAAATGTGTTATACAAATAAACACTGGCTCACATACCCCTCTCATTCACCACAAATCTAAATGTGTGCGCATGTTTTGCGCACTTGATATTAAAGGTACGGTAGGCAATTTCAGAGTGGCTAGCAATAGCAATCTAGCTTTGAATGCATAAGATCCCACCCTCCTTGCATAATCACTCTCCAAAGCCACACCTCCTCCAAAACACATGACCGCACACAGGCTAACCAGCGACAGCGAATTATAGTTGTGCCGTGTACTATTTTTAAAACTCTATATTGAACAAGCCTTTAATCAGCTCTTTAATCAGCTCTTTTTGTATATGAAGAGTTCATTTGCAAAAACCGATAACTCCATTTTTTTCTTTCAGAAATCACGTTTTTTTTCAAATTTATTGCGCATTCCAAGTAATATCAATCAAACTGCAGTTGGGTTGTTTTGATTAAATAATAATAACTTAAATACAGGTAATTAAAAAAATTAAAGTTAATTGAAAGTATGTTTTTTTTTTTACATATTAAAAGTTTGTTTCTATAGCAAAAGCATATAGCCTAACTCCAAAAGTAGTTTTTTGGCAAAAGCAGATAACTCCACATTTCATGTTTTAGAATTTAAGAAAACACTCGTTTAATCTTTGTAATTTCCTCAGATGACAATGTACATGCCTGACTTGTTGTTGTGATCATAAACTGTATAGATGTGATTACATGCAATACATGGAGCTTTTCCCTCGCCGTTCTCGGCTTCTGTTCAAAAACAACAAGGGCGCTTATCGGCTTCTGCAGTAAAGCGTGAACTCGTGATGCCTTGAAAGTGGACAATACCGGCTTTTTTTGACAAAGCGTGTTTAGGGTTCAGATCGCACTATATGTGGAGAATAATGCACAGAATTGTTTTTAAAGTGGCGTTTATCGGATTTTGCAAATGAACTCTTCATATAAAGAGCAACATCAGCAAACATATTAAAATCCTGAATTAACTTATGCTTAAAGGGTTACTCCACCCCAAAATGAAAATTTTAGAGATTATCCACTGAACGCAAACTGCGTACGCTTTTCTGTATCAGCCGCAACACAAGGATGCGCTATTTTCGTTCAAATCAAAGCGTAAATACACATAGAATAGTGTGTCCTTGTGTTGCGGCTGATACAGAAGAGCATACGCAGTTTGCGTTCAGTGGATAATCTCTAAAATGGTGCTACGGTGGCACGGAGAGAGAGAGGAGACGAACTGTTGAGAAAAAAAAAAAAGTCGTTATTTTTATTTTCTTTGCGTACAAAAAGTATTCTCGTCGCATCATAAAATTCATATTGAACCACTTATGGCAGATGGACTATCCTGACGATACTTTTCACACTTTTCTGTGCCTTGACAGTGGGATTACTTGGAAGTAGGGTTGCAAAAAGGTGGAAAATTTCCAGTAAATTTCGGAAATATTCCAGAAATTTAGAAAACTTTCCAGGATTTTTTGGATTATTCCAGGGATTTTTGGAAAGTTTACGGAAATTTACCGGAAAATCCCCTTTGCAGTCAATGGGACAGTCACAAGCCTCCCGGTTTTCATCCAAAATATCTTAAATTGTGTTCCGAAGACGAACGAAGCTTTTACGGGTTTGGAACGACATGGGGTGACAAAATGTTCATTTTAGGGTGGAGTAACCCTTTAACTAATATCCATGAGGTGGACACTTTTTTTAAAGCAAACTTTGAATATTGCTTTTGCTGGAAAGTAGCTCTGAAAATAAATGTTATGACAGATGTGAGTGTGACAAGGGTCAAAGGTTAAAAGTTAAAGGCTAAGAATTGGGCTAATCCTGACATTCCTGTGTCACCACCAGCGGAATGTACGTGCAGCACGGGAATGGAGAGACGTGAAGTCTCACTGTCTTTGGATGTCAAATATCCACTTTTCTCTTTGATCCGAAAGATGGATGGGTGGGTGGAAAAAACTGATGGAGATGAAAAAAAAAAGAAGATCTGAAACATTACAAGAGGCATATTTTGACCCCTCACATTCTCACCTCAGTACTTCACAGAGAGGTGATACTCAGTGACATCAGCACCATTCAGGAAGAGGAATCCCCTGCTTTCTGTACTGCTTTTAAAAAGGTCCTAGAATGAGAGAAGATAAGCATTTTTTATCTCCGTTTAACCCTTCCACCTTTACAAATCCCCTTTATTTAAACAACATTAAAGTAAAGTAAACCCTTTCGCTGCAAAAAGATCATAGAAAAAAGAAGCTCTTGATTTTCATGCCCATACAAGGTAGTCACACATTCCTGCTGGAGACGTTTATTAGCCCTTCAAATTTTTCTCCAATAGCTTTCTAAATCCAGAGCACAGCTTTTAAGACTTCTTATCTCTCTATAGTAAAAGCATATTAAGTGAGGAGTTTCATACTTATTTATGTAAAGGTTAAGTGCTTCAGTCAACGTGCTACAGTATCCAGGCCAGTCAACTAAATACTGTATATACAAATTAAATTATTATTGTTATTATTTTAATAAAGGACCAAATTAGAAAATAGAGTTTTAAAACCTTATGTACCTTATTGTGTGTTGCAAGAGTTGGCAAGACAATAGGATGGTCCTCTTCTAGGTGGATCACGGCTGTATAAGACAAGAATATAGTATTGCCCAGAATGCATTGCATAACTTGGTATGTATTTGGTTATGCAGTGCCACTGGCTCTTCGAAGATTGTAAGATACAGTGAGAGAGCAAGAAACTCACTTACATGCTGCTTTTTTGGACTCTTTTCCCCAAGCAAGGAAAACTACAGTAATCAACATATGAAGTGGATCAAAAAAGTTCATCAAAGTTGTCCTAAGACAAGAATGCATTTTGTTTTAGGTTTTAGGACAACTTTGATGAAAGGTTTTGATCCACTTCAAATGTATAGAGTGGATGATTAAAAACATGCAAAACAACCTATAACTTGTCACTTTATGTTTTAACTAAAAAAAAAAAAAAGAGTGGTAGAACTAAACAATTGAGTTGTGTGAGAAGAATCAAACAATAGAGGATCTACTGAATGTGTTAACCAGATGTTTTTTGGCATTCATGTCAAAACCTTATGCTATTTTCACTTTTCTTGGTCAAACTACAGTGTGTGTCTGAGGGGCTGAGCACTGATGGATTGTTTGCCTCTGCTTGTACGTTTTTCCAAGGTGAAGTAGGGGAAATGAGAGTTTACAAAGGCAGGAAACTGAGGCAGTTGCTAGGCTATGCAAACTGAACCTGGAGAGCCCATGGTTAATGGGGCCCGTGAAATCTGTGTCAAACACTGTTGAATAAACATCAGGACCAGCAGTAACACAATGCAGCAAGAATGTACTGGAATAATCGTTATCATCTTTCATTGTTCTGTAGATTCTCTGCATTCTTGACATAAGCAGTGAAGTCCACTTATGTACTTTGTAAATACTTCCAACTTTGATCTGTGATCCGTCTATCTTGACTTAAATAGTTTAAAGATTTGTTTGAACGGAACACCTTAAAAGGTCTCACGTGGACAAAACGCAATCAATTTTGGAGCGACTAGTACTGCTATTTTAAACACAGTGGCCCAAAAAAAGTATTAAGACACTTACGCCAGGTTTTAAATGGCATAGAAATAGCAAACATAATGACAAACAAATTAAGACATTTACACAAGAACTTCTGAGCAGTTTTAATGAGTAACATAAAAACAAGTAGCTAAAACTAAGCAAATTGCGACAAAAGTGCTGCAGATGATTTCGGGTCCCACTGACTTCCATAGTATGGACAAAAACATGGAAATCAATGACACCCAAAATGGTTTTGAGCCCGAAACATTCTTAAAAATATATTCTTTGTGATCCAGAGAAGAAAGGAATGCATGCAGATTTGTAAAGAGTAAACGATTTTTGGGTGAGCTATCCTTTTAACTGTGGTGTAGGTTTCCAAATAATTTTACAATACACGGTGTTCAAATTGGATGTGCCACAATATTATGTATTATCTGACATGTAATTATATATTTCTAATATTATTCTAAAAGTTAACTCAAATGTCCAAAAACACCTTACAGATTGGAAATATACAAAATTAAGTGATTTCAACCTAATCCACTGTGCTTAAAACATTTTTGTGCTACCCAAAATAAATAGCAATCATGCCAAAGAAAAACACTCCCAGTGAATAATAAGTTGCACTAATGTCTTAAATGGTCTTAGTGGAATCTGGATACCACATGGCTCTTCAGCTATGTTTGGGGAGAGCTACAGTGTCTCTGGGTGGGGCTTCTCAATATTGCTGCCCTAGAGAGAAAAAGAGATAAACAGAACGGGAGAGAAATAGATAGAGTGAGTAAGAACATCAAACAATGGTCTAATAAACCAAAGGTGGGTGTGGAGAGCTCATTTAATATCATATTTGAGCTGACACAAAATGAAAACGGCAGGAAATAGAGGAGTGTACGAGATAGACAAAAGCACAAAAGAGTGCCGAAAGAAACCAAAGCCAACCGCAGATATAATTTAAAGACCATTTGGGCTGTGCCAGGGATTTGCTTTATTTGCTTGCCCAAAGTTGGTATGAGCATGCCCAGATGACAGAGTACACCTGAAACCCTGGATGAAACTGATCTCATCTGCTTCAAATTAGCACACCATATGCTAAAACTGCAGGACTGGGTCTGGGTTAAAAATATTGATTTTAATCGATTCTCATTTTGATGAACCAATATCGATTCTTAAATCCCCAAGAATCAGATGCTGTTTTCAGTTCATCAAAACTTTCTAAACATAATTGTAGCATGCCTCCCATCAAATAAATCACAATATGCTTTGTGTTTGGTTACTTTTGATACGAAAAAAAGTCTCAACCTTCAAATTCTGTCAATTTTATTACGAATTCTAAACTATAAATAAATACCGTTTTGGCGCTCTTTAGTGTGGTTTAGTCGCCTGGGTTCAAACGTGCATATGAATATGAATGATCATCAGAAAGTATGTTACAGTAAAGATACAGTACAACTTATCAAAGTGTCTCATGTAGTTGCTCAATCAGTATTTCAACCGTGGGTACCCTGCTGAAAAAAACAATAGAACCCTGCCCAAAACACAATAGAAAATGTAATGTTTTTAATGGTTATAATGGGAATTGTATTGGTTTTAATGGAAACTATAATGGTGTCTACTGGTATGTGATGGATTCTATTGGTGGGATGTTAAATCGTATTGGAAAAATGCCCAAAACACAATACAAAAAGGAATTTTGTAATGGTTTTACTGGAAAAAGCTAATGGTTTATAATGGTATTTTAATGGAAACCATTAGAATTTCTGTGATGGCTTCTATTGGGCTTCTATTGTTTTTTTGTTTTTTTTAGCAGGGGACATAAAAATACAGCTTGTAAACAGTGTCACATGCGTAGACCTACATTTACCTCGGAAAAGCCATTCAACGACCATTGCTCATTTTTACCTTTAATAGACGACTATGGTAATGTACCAACTGTCAGGGTTACCGGTATAGTTAGAGCATTAGTTGAGAGATTTCCTTCAGAAAAAACAAACAAACAAAAAACTGTAGGCTACCTGATATATCGATATCGAATCTTGTGAATAATTTCGTGAAATTTGTGCGAATACCCAGCCCTGAAAAAAACAAAACCTATTTGGAAAGCCGGCGTCGAGCAGTTCTCAATATTCAGGAGTTAAATGTTTAGAGTTGTGGTCATTTGAAGGTTTTATAGGAGAGTAAATCTCACTGAGGTGAGTGTCCGGCTCGTTCTGCCGGCCAGCACATCAGTTCTGTTTCCGTCACTGTTGTGTCAAATTCTTTCTCGTTTTCTCTTTTTTAGGAGGAATGCTGTTGGAGAAGCTTATCAGTCAGTCAGACAGCTGACATTTATCTTGCATTCTGACTCGGCCTCCCCTCTCTTTCTTAGTCAGCTGTAGCCTGTATTCACATTCCTATCACACTTACCTGGAGCATCTGGACGAGTCCCATGCCGTTGGATCATTTCTAAACGAAAATTCACAGAGCTTGCCAAGTAAGGGTTGGACAACTTTTCTTTGGCAATATTGTTGCCATAGAATCATAGTCAAAACCTTAACCACACACACACTTCCCAAAAGGGAAATGACAGATTGATAAGAACGCTGTTCAAACCTCAAATGAGCCCTAGGCCAAACCCCAAACCTGGTTGACAAAAATGTGTCGTATCCTACCATACTCAGAAAAATCATGGTGAGCGGCTTGCCATTCACAGTCGTCAGTTGCGTATTGCTATATACAAAGTAATGAAGGCTGGTGCTGTGCAACAACATATATAACGTGGAAGAGCGCCTCCTGCAGGAGCATCTCAACTTGCTGCTAAAGCTATTTGACCCAGAAGAAACAGGTGTTCATATTAATAATATATATAATACAAATATTTGTAAAGACAGATACCCTAATAAAAAAGTAATATATAATATTACTGATATATAAAATTAAACTTTATTTGGAGTACTACTGCACATTTCTTAATATTAAGCCTAAAATGTGTTTTAATGTCACCATTGATGAGTATTGTATGATCTTTCAATAATATCGGTCTTTAAGTGCAAGATACTTAAAGTGTACCTAATTACCTAAAGTATACTTGCAATAGTTCCACTTTCTCTCAATCAAGTGTACTTCAGTATATCTTCAGTAGGACTTCAGCACTACTTCTGCACAATTAAAGTGCATTAAGTACAAAATTAGTTATTCCAATTTAGCAGAATTTAAGTATACCAGTTTACTATACCAAAAGTACAATTGCAGTGTATTTTTAATATACTTAGCATTAAATAAATTTATATCAAATACAAATAAAACATTTTTCACTAGGGTATCCTACCATATATGTACATATCTGTTTGACTATCTACAATTTTATCTGTCCATCTATTCATCTATCTCTTTGACTATCTGATTTATGTGGCCATGTGCCCTGTTATAATGTGCTAACACCAGATTATTTTACAATAATATGGTTTATATTACACTACACAATGAACCAGTTTAGTTTATACTTGCTTATCTAGGAACATTTTCTCAGCTAAAGGCCAGATAAACATGACCACGATGAGGAGGGGGGTCTGGCAAAACAAACGCTTTAAAACTCAAGCTGAAAAACACCACTGCATATTTAGCCAGAATATATATAAGCAGATCCCTGGCATTCATGTTTTTCCATACTGTCATTTCTCAAGTGTCTGTAACAAACAATCTCAACAGTTTTTTGAGTAACGAGTATAATCCCAGGATCCTATTTGTCACATTTCTGCTGTCACTCGTAGGATCCTCCAGGGATTTGGATCATCTCCCTGTCCTGTCTTGACTCTTCATGTGTGGGGCCTGTGCTATAGTTTCACTAAACAGAAGCAACGCTTTGCATCTGGGTTTCATCACCCCGGGGAGCTACAAATCAACAATCATCTCTCTCACACCGTTAGTGCTCATGGGGAAAACAAGTGCTGGGGAGGCAAGCGTGTAAGTAAGTGTGCTTCGTGTTTGGCAGGGAAAGCACCACGTAAATAAATTCCTGCGCGAGGGGCTGAAACTGAAGGAAAGAATTCCCTCCTGGAAAACTCCACCCTAGTGTGGCGTGAGGTGAGGGGAGGTGAAACAGCCGAGCCCCCCGTGCGACTGCGGATCATTACGATGGGAGGAAATGACGGTATAGTCTTAAGTTCGCCGCCATTAGAGACAATGGAACCGGGCTTCCTTGAATTGTGCCCAGTTTCCACAGCTAAATGTAAGACAAGCCGCGGAGGGCTAACTTTTCCCTAAAAGTGCCGGCCTGGATTGGAATTTTCAATGGTGTGAAACGGTCAAGACATTAACTCAAGCGTAACACCTGTCCCTTGAGATCCCAAACTTGTACGTCATAATATATTTGGATACATAGTTGAACCACTTCACATGGGGAAAAAAGTCTATTCATATTACTGCAAAACATTTATTGGATTACAAAGTGAAAGCTACGAGGAAAAAAAATAAAGTGCAATTTTAGACATAAGAAATAAAGGCAAAAAATGAGAGTAAAATCGATTTTTCAGTAGCCGAAGAACAAAAGCCATCATAGCTTCTGTTTATTAATACTAAATCATTAATAATAAAGAATCACAGACACAACACTTATTCAGCCGCTGCTCCACCGTATTGCTTATTATTTCACAAAAACAACTTGGAATAACATTAAGATTAGTCATACAAATACATTAATTTGTCAAAATAAAATGATGGAAGAAATGATGTGTACTGCATTAGGGAGAAACTGGCTTGGGGTGCTCTAAGCACTTTTCCAAAAAATAATCCTAGATGTTCCTTCAGGAGGCCATGATCTTCTTCTTGCACTCCACGGAGCACAGCAGCATGCCCTGCATGGCCATGAAGCGCTGGCCCATAAGGCACTTGGAGCAGCAGGAGCACTGGAAGCACTGGGGTTCGGCGTGCCAGTGGTGCTCTCCGTACGACACACGCTGAGCCTCAGGCTCGATGGGGTTCTGACAGGCCGCACAACACTGTGAACGCAGAGGGATACAGATAAATTCACAGGAAGTAGTATAACAAATCTGTTTGACTCTCTCACAAACGTCTTTGATTGCACTTGTTACAGGCACAATTAACCCAGTGAAATATTTAAAAAATCTGCTCTATTTGAATATCTGAAATTTCCTTCCTAAGCCGATGAGTCAAAAGAGCCGTGTGTCATAGTTCAGGCAGGCGCTGAGAGAGATCGGTGGTGTCCGATATCACACGACTCCATTAAGAGCGCTCCCACCCTCGCTGTCCTCTGATTATCATGTCACTGGCACTTCCTAAATCTCCTTCACCTGCTCCTGAACCAATATGGCTGACGAACACATGCCGAGCCTGTTAGTTTTAATAGCCTAGGCTTAGCAGGAATTTACTTCCATTTAGGTGTGACATGAATGATACTTGGACTATCTGATAAATGTTTTGCTTGTTTGAAGTGCCCGAGCAGCATAAAATAGTTATGAAATATGTTGTGTTGCATGACCTCTTGTTGCAGGTGCTTACTGCGTACGGGAATTACAAGAACTATACAGTATTTGCAATCAAAATGTTTGAGTATACAGCAGGATGAGAATCTAAATGTGCATGCATATCAAAAATCGTGGTTACAATATTATTAACCTATTAATTTATGAGGAATATTAAAAGAAATATTCAATAGAAAAAAAGATGCTCCTGAAAGAAGTTGTGCAAACAAAACAAAAAACATTTTTTGTATTTAAGACTTTATATCTTATGACTACTTTGCATAATTATAACTTTACCTCTTGTACATATGACTTTATATCTGAATATTACATCATAATTTATTTCTCATATCTATAAATTTATTTCTCACAAAATTACTTTATATCTTATCATTTTGACCTTAATTCTTGTAATAATGAATTTATATCATAAAGCAACTTTTGCATACTGACCTCATTTCACAATGCAAATAACGTTACGTGCAATTATGTTACTTCTTGTATTTATGATTTTATATCTCATGATTATTTAATATTTGTAACTTTTTCTCACAATGACTTTATATCTTTTTACATATGCACACACACACACATATATACACATGTATATTTAAAAAGTATATTTTGCATACTGACTTTACTTCTTGTATTTATGACATTATATATTTAATTTCTGTAACATTATTTCTCACAATACAACTATAATAAAACAAAACACATTTCTTGTATTTATGACCTTATCTCTCATAATTCAATTATTTTGCATAATTGTGATTTTACTTCCTGTATTTATGACTTTATATGATTACAACTTTATTTCTCACGTTTCTCTTAATATGACTTAACATCTGATAATTATGAATTTATTTCTTGTGTTTATGACTACATCTCAATGCAACAAATACTTGTACTTATGACATTATATATCTTGTTGTATTCTTGTCATCATAGATCTAATTTTTATACTATTATCTCACACAATATGGCTTAATAACAAAACAAAACACAAAATGCAAGAGTTTTTAAAAATAAGCAGCTAAAAAAGCCCTGGCCTAAATATATCACATAGTCACTGTCATTTTTGTATAGAGCAGAGAGAAATGAAGGAATGTCTCTTTACCACAGCGTGGTTCTTCATGTAGCAGGGTTTGCAAACAGGCTTCTCTTTCTCCATGACGTAGGTCTCTCCAGCCAGCACACAGTCACAGTCAAAACAGCAGAAGTGCTTCAGGTGCCAATTGTGGCCCTCAGCCTGGGTGTACTCATTACTGAAGATGAGCTGGAGACCACACACACACACACACACTTCCCCCCTCAGTATTGTGCTTTGAACCACATGGTATGTTAAAAACAATTTAACAACAGTCGACAGAATTGCATTCATTATTTTACTAAGATTGTTTGAGATTTTAACACAAAACATATGGTGAGGTCTAAATATCAGAGATGACATTGAAATGCATTTAAACCTGGACAAACCTATTTCTAGGTCACTAATCAAATGTAAGCAAATTCGTGACATTGACCATGTGAACTACTTTGCCTCCACTCACCTCATCGCAACCTGCACATCGAGGCTTTTCGCTGTCTCCATAATGGCGGCCACAGTACAGCTGATCCTTCTTCCAGAAATAGATCATGTCCACCAGTAGCTCGGTGCAGGTACAGCATACAAAGCACCCCGGGTGCCAGAGTTTATCGTAGCCTGCCCGCTCTGCGTACACCGCCGGCTCACCCTTCTTCATGGGCAGCTGGCAGCGGTGACATGACTGTGGACAGAGATCCGGTGATGAGTTCAGCTTGGCAGACACATCAGTGAAGAATGAAAGGGGGAAAACATTGTGAGGGCAGGTTGGTTTTAATGAACAAGACCAGAGACTGTTTACTTTAGCAATTCACCTGCCCATGTGGAGTAAGACTTAGCAAACATGAACAGGAAATAATGGAAATTTTACAAATCCTTTTTAAAGTTTAGGGAATACACCCAAGATTCAAATTTCTTTATATAATACAGTTTAACTATTTCTTACTTCTATTTCTGATTTCCTATCTTACAATATGACTATATATCATAGTTACTTTATTTCTCACATTTATGTTATTTCACAGAATATGAGTTTATATCTTATAATTACAACTTTATTTCTCATGTATAACTTTTTTTCTCTCAAAATGACTTTATATCTCAACAACTTTTGCATGACGACTTTACTTCTCACACATTATCATTTCATTATCACATTATTTCTCAAATTATGACTTTATATCTCGTAATTATGACATTTTCATACAATCCAATTATTTGGCATGATTATGACTATTTATCAAATTTATGTCTTCACATGCCATAATGTGACTATTTCTCATAATTGATTTCTTGTATTTATGATGTCATATGTCACAATGAGATTATTTCATATAATTAAGACCATTTCTCATATTTATGCAATAACCTATTTTTGGAATATGATTGAAAAGCTGCAGCAGAGGGCAAGATATTCATTGAATAACAAAATGTTGATTTGTTCATTCAAAAGCTGTAGCTTGACTAAAGAAGACTTGGAATATAGTTATATAGTTACATATAGGAATACATTTTATGCATCACATTTATTGTGCTTTTTGGAGCTTGACAAATGTGATTGCTATGGCATGATGTTCTAAGGAAAAGATTTCAATTCTCCTTTTGTGTTCCAGGGAAAAAGACTGGAAGGTTTGGAACAACATGTGGGTGAGTAAACAATGACCCAATGTTCATTTTGGGGTAAACTATCTCTTTAAAAAAGGCAAAAGCATTAGGCTGATGACATACATGCGTTTCCATCATGAGATTTCAAATGCTTACAATAGATACCAGAGCTTGAACATAACCACAGGGACTAAGTGTGGTAATTTATGAAGATCTCTGGAAGAACATAACGTTCATTCCAACTGCCTGACTAACATGGGCTTGGCAGAATCTGAACTGCTCTTATGTTAATCAAGTGAACCTGGAGATAAACGCTGGAGAACGATTCGACTCCCGTAGCGCACATATGGTGGAAATAAATACTGCTGCTCAACAGCAAGAGGATTTTTCATTAATAGATTGTGACATTTAAATGCCTATAAATTAGATTGAGAGTCATTTAGATGTAAAGGGATAATGAGAACAGAAAGGTTACAAAAGCTATTTGTATGTAATAAAAAATGTATCCATGACAATCAACTTTTACAAACGGAGTTGTATTTAGCAAAACATGAATGGCATACTTACATAGTTACCAACAGGTCCAGTGGGAGACATCCCAGCAGCCCCCGGGGCACCAACTTTTCCCATTGTAGCAATAGCATCACCTTTGTCTCCAGGAGTCCCTGTTGTTCCAGCACCAGGTTTCCCTCCTGCCCCGAGGCCTTGAGGACCCTTTTCCCCAGCCATACCTGCCTGTTGTCCCATCTCCTCGGGCAGGGTGATGTCGCCTATGCCCAATGCCTCGTCCTTGTACTTGCGGACATACTGCTGCATTTGCTTAACCTCACCAGGCGAGAGTTCGTGGCAGCGCTCGGGGTCTTGGTCGTGGTCGGGGAGCTGTTTGGCCATCTGTTTCTTACGGTAATCCGCTCCCGCTGTACCAGCGATGGGCCGCCGCTCCGGAGGCAGAAGCTCCATGTATAGCAGAGCCTGAGAAGACAGATGTGATGTTTTTTGGTTAATATGAAATTAGATGTGGAACCCATTTAATTTTTGTAATGTGGTGTATTTTTGAGCAAAACAGAATATTTAAAAATAAATGACAATACTGGATGGAATTGGAGTGACAAGACATTTAGTAAATGACAGGACTTTCATTCTTGGTGAAGTATTCCTTGTATATTTTCTCATTTATTTTGGATATTCTAAGAGAAATGTTATAATTATTTTATGATAAATGAATTAATAAATAATAGTGCTGTCAAAATTTGAGTTAATGCAGGCGATTAATTTTTTCCAGTTTAACAGCGTTAAAAATATTTAACGCAGTTAACGCAGGGGCGGGGCTAGGGTGGCCACCCCATTTACAACTGCTGCTTTTGTCTCTTTTTTTCTTGACAAGAATTGCATTTATTTAGACGCAGAACATCTTTATGACCACATTAAACAGGAGACTTTTCAGACACGCACTCCACTTCGCCTCAGAGCCAGGCGTGAGTCAAATCAGTGCGGAAACGGTACATGTGAAGTGGCAGCTTCAGTAGAACAACAGTGAACTGCGATCAGATGAGATGTTGTCAGGTCATATGTCCTGTCAGCCATTATACTGTGCTTGTAACACGTGCTCTTCAATTGCACGCACAAATTCAGTGGCTCGCGCTGTAGCCTGTATCATTTCATATTAAAGCTCGAATGCAACTACGAGCATACGCATCAGATCCGCATCACGTTCAGCAGCGGCAGCTCTTAAAGTAATAGCAGCCAAATAACCTAATAACCAGCTGCTGTGATGTCTGTTAATCAAAGAACAAAAAAAAAAAAAAAGAGACTAAATCAATCAATTTGGTTGCTTTCATCTAGATTCAATTACATATAGATTAATCTATATTTAATTTAGAATTTAGTGTTTGATAACTTTATAAATTTTTTGTATACTTCCTACTTGCTGAAGGACACAGGTAAATATGACATTTATTATAAAGGGTTTATGTGAAGATTGTTTTAAGTTCACTTACTGTAAATTAGAAGTCGTTATTTTTTTAAGTCTAATAAATGTTAATACTGATAGCTCTCATTTATACTGTAATGTTGAATGGCTATTGTCAATGGTTAAATATTAGGGGGAAAAAATTTTTTTTCTCCTATAGACATCAGTAGTATTGGTATGGTATATGATACTTGCCTTCAGTCATAAAAAGATGCTATTAAACAAATATTAAAAATATACTGTCTTTGTTGTTTCTACATTAATTTAAAGACTGAATGTGAAATTATTGCAATATAAAAGTATAATTAAAAACTTTAAAATGTTAAGTGGGATCATTAGTGATTAATTTCAGAAAAAATGTGCAATTAATTAGTTTTTTTTTTAAACGATTGAAAGCACTAATAAATATATATCATAATACCAAAAAATATTTATTTAAAATGTTATAATAATTAAAATTATGTATAGTTTTGCAACAGAATTCATTATAAAAAATAACAGATTTATTTAAATAAAAATTAAAAAGAACTCATGCACGTTATTGTATTTTTTGATGCAGAAATGCAAAAAAATGATATTTTTCAAAGTAGTTTTTAATAATTCAATAACTCTTAACATTACTGTTATAGGCCATAGTTTTTTCCTCATTTTAATTATTGGCTAAATTAATAAATGCTCATTCTTTCTAATATTTAGCTATTAGATTATTTCTTTAAAAAGAGGAGTCTCAAAAAATGAAGTGGAGAACAGTGACCTCTAGTGCACCCAAGTATCACAGTACAATTAAAAACTTTGCCCTCAAGCATAAAAAAACTAATATACATTTAAATATATCAAAATATATAATATAACAATGTACCAAGCTTTGGTTGATCCCAGGTGGAGCCCAGTCATAGGTAACAGACTTAACCACATCCGTTTTGGCAGGCACTGGGGTAGGGGATGGAACAACAGTAGTGGCAGCAATAGGGCCTTTAGTTGGGGTGGCAGCAGACGAAACCGCACTATGGCCTGGCCCTGATCCAGCAGTGCGGCCTGTTCCTGGAGCAGCAGTGGAGCCTGTTCCTGGGGCAGCAGTGGAAGCAGGTGAGTGAACTGCAGCAGCAGGTGGGGAATAAGGAGGCTGGGCGCTGGGAGCAGAGATCTGGCTGGAGCCGGGGATAAAGCTGGCAGCAGGAACAGGAGTAGCAGTACTGACGGTGGTGGCCGGGATGCAGATGGTGACTTGGTTGCCTCTATAAGATGGGATGCCATCTCTCTTCAGCTTGGCTATAAGGCCTGTGTACTTGGTGTCCTCAAAAAGCTTCCCCACCTTCTTATTCTCCTCAGTCTCGAGCTGCACGTCATGGTCCTCAACGCCGCACTTGCAATTTCGACAAATCTTTCTGTTATAAGGGAAGACAGAATTTTTATAACACTTTAAACCATACACTACCATTCAAAAATGTGTGGACATTTAGATTTTTTTAAATAAATCAATAGTTTTATTCAGCAAGGACTTAACACTAAAGATATTTATATTGTTAGAAAGAATTTCTATTTCAAATAAATGCTGTTCTTTTGAACTTTATTTTCATCAACAAATCCTAAAAATGACAGTTTCTGCAAAAGTACTGTATTAAGCAGCAGAGCTGTTTTCAACATATGAAATAATGTCACAATATTACTGTTTTTACTGTATTTTTAATCAAATAAATGCAGCATAAGAAACAGATCCCAAACTTTTGAACTGTAGTGTTTGAAGAACCAAACCGAACAGCAGTATACTGAGAAAAAAGGCTTGTGTTAATGTATTTATTGTATTTTAAAAGCTCAAGTGATTGATCGACAATGAAAGGAGCATATTTTTACTGTAGGATGAGCTGTCTCTCTGAGTAATGTCTGTTTTGTTTAGGTAAGAGTCTGATAACATTATTTTGGATCGCTGTGCACATGTCAAGTTAAGGCATGCACAGATATGCTGTAATTACTTGGAAAAAGAACGGCATGGGCTACATACTAAATCACTTTTGGCATGATTTTTTGAGCATTTCTATAACATATATAATTAAATCATACTAAACAAACCATATTGTGTTGCATTGTGAGCTGTAAAAATTTATAGAGATAAAGAGGACCGTTTCTGTACAGCAAGATAAAGCATGTTGTTTATCTGCGAATTGACTTCACATGGGACTCAAAAACTAAAAAAATAAATAAAAGGTAGAGTTTGTTGACAATTTAAACGGAAAAATGTAGGTTTTCTGGTTACGTTGTTGCTGTCATTGTCAACGCAGGCTCAGTAAGAGGGTAGAAAATGGTCATGAAAACTAAATTATGACTTTTTGTACAAGAAACCTTGACTAACATTATAAGTGAAGAAAATAAAATGCTATAAAAGTAGAATGTGGCCCCTTTAAAGACACTTTGGGCTGTTTAACATATCAATGAGAGCCAAGGAGTAAGAAAGATGGCATTTGGGAAATGCTGCAACATAAATCGTAGCCACAAATCCAAAGAGGCTTTATCTTGACCTAAAAGTAATGTTTCAGCATGTCAGTGATCCAAAGCATCAAAGCACAGATGTTTTTAAAGCCATTTACAAAAGAATGACTTTGAATTAAAGATGAGGCACAGGAAGTGAGTCTAAGCCTGTTTTAGTCACAACATGGAAACCTATGGAAGCTTATTTTAGCCACGGAATAAAAACTTAAAAAGTCTTTTAAAACTCTTAATTCGGTGTTTGTTTTCCCTCACAATTGCGAGTTTCTACCTCACAATTCAGTTTTTTCCCCTCACAATTCTGCATTAACATCACACGATTTTGACCTTTTTTTCCTCTGAATTCTTAGTTTACATTTCACAATATGGACTCTTCTCTCGCAATTCTGTTTCTGTCACAGATAAAAAGATAAATACAGGTAATTTAGACTTTTTTTTTTTTTTTTTTTTTTTAATTGCAAGTTTATATGTTGCAATTATAACTCACAATTCTGAGAATTGTGTGAAAAATATATTTTCCGTGGGTGGTGGAAATAAGCTTCCATAGAAACCTACCAAGACCTGACTAATTCTTTTCAGCACTGGACGGCTAGTTGGCCTTCCCTGCTGCATAGAAACAAGCACAAAGATGAAGTCTCAGGCTCTGCATCCAATGACCTGTATTCACATTGATGTCTTTTCTTTAAAGGAATTCCTGAAACCCCATGAGACTGATTGGGAATGGCACGCACCACCGCTGCAGTGATAGAGCTCTGGCACAGGCCTCTTGGCACCAGTGGTTCTCACTTCAGGAAAACCAACAGAGTGCAGCTAATGGCCAGAGCTCTCTCAGTGTGACAGCTTTTTGCCAGATAGATACGTTATTGCATGTTGGTGAGTCTGACAAAATAATGATGATGGATAAAAAAAAAAGAGAAGTCAAAACAATGGTGATCAAACATGATTAGCAATGAAAACCACATGCATGAATGATAACATTGCACAAATATGTAGGAAGGAAGCAATCACAAACCGCCAGAAGTGAAGCTCAAAGCCTTCACATTTGTCCTTGCATTTCAGACAGGCAGCTCCAGCTCCAATCTCATGGCCCAGGGTTATCTGGCAAAACAACAGGAGACATGAGCAAATCCCGTTTCCCGAGTCACAAACACATATCAAACACAAGTATTGGTCAAATCATCAGAAATTGTTATTTTTTTAAAGTCTTATAAATGTTAATACCGATAGCTCTAATTTAAACTGTAATGTTGAATGGCTATAGTCAATGGTTAAATATTAGGGAGAAAAATAAATTTTCCTATCGACAGCAGTAAGATTGGTATCAGTGATACTTGTCTTCGGTCATAAAAAGATGCCATTAAACAAATATTAAAAATATACTGTCTTTATGTTGTTTCTACATTATTTATGTTGTGAAATTATTGCAATATAAAAATATTTTTAATGTTAGGTGGGATTAATCGCGATTAATTTCAGAAAATAAAATCACCAGAAATTCAAAAAAGCACATGCATTTATTTTATTTTAATTAAATGGTGATCCCTCTTGCCCTTTACTACTAATTTTAAAAATCACTCATTTCATTTTCTAATTATCAACTTGTATATGTATATGACTTTTTCTCTAAAGAAATGAATAATGTTATTCAGCATTTATCAAATAAATGAAAACTTTCTATTCATCAAAAAACTGAAAAAAAAAATAAAGAAAAAGAATCATGGTTTCCACAAAATATTAAGCATCACAACATCAATCAGCATATTAGAATGATTTCTGGAGTAATGATGCTGAAAATGTAGCTTTGCCATCATTGAGATATATGACTTTTTTTATTTGTAATAATAATAATAATAATAATAATATTTCACAATATTACTGTTTTACTGTATTTTTTGTTCTGTCTTGAGCATACAGGACCTCACAACATTTAATTTTCTAGCAATACATATTTAATAAAATACTAAGTCTAAATAAACAGCCTAAATAAATAAACTATGCCAAAATGGGTAAAAGGGTTGAGAATTTAGCATGTATTAAGCTAGTCAACTGTTGGGACAAAATGTTTTATTTCTTTTTTAATTATTTACTTATTCTCTAACATGTCTACTAGATCTCACAAGAGATTTGCATTTACAGTTCACAACTTAAAAAGACATTTGTGCTACTAATAATTTATAAAACAAACAAATAAATAAAAAAAGACACCAACACAGACTCTCTAAACTCTAGTAGCCTATGTATTCCTTTACTAATCTTGCCAAATCCAACAAAGGTGAAGTTGCATTTCTTCTGGGGCCTGCTTTTTATAAGACAAGCAGACAAGATTCATTAAAAGGCGGATTCATAAAGTTTTTTTTTTTAAGAATTCTCCTCAGTTACATGATCATGTGCTTCTTGAAGCTTCATAGAACTTACTATTTAGGACGAAAAACTACAGGCCTTACAAAATTCTCTTTAGTTTGAAGCAGGACATAATTTCCATAATTAAAGGAAGGAGAAGAATGCCTCTCAAACTACTCATTTCTACAAGAAATTTCAAGTGCAATATCAGTCTTCCTCACTAGATATTATAATATTTACTTTATAACGCTTATTCTTGTCTGAGCAGTTCTCAACACTAAAGCTCCTCAGCTGGAAGACCACCTTATAAGGTCAAGTATTTATCAAGATGGAGAACGCCTGGAGGGCTTTGCACATCTTCTGTGTTAAAGCAGAACATTTTTCTGATTAAAAATCAAGACCTGAGGAGTTACTGTTTAACAGTGAGACAATGAGGCCCACTGTGGCATTTCGGTCCATAAACTTGTACCTAATATTTATACTGTACCTACACTAGCTCCTGAGAACACAGAGTGCAAATCTCGATTAATGATTTGAAAAACATCTATTTGACAGAGAAAATTATGCTGTATTCACAAAGATTTAGCAAATGAAAAAAATATTATTGCATCAGCAAAAGTTGCTTTAAACATTACAAATGTTAATGTTTGTTAACCATTTCCTTGACAAACTCTTGAACTCTTATTACATTACTTTTTGCAATTGAATGCAAATGTGGTTATGTAATGTAATATTCATTTCTTTTAAAGGGATATTGTTTGAAAGATTGTTGGTTTATCTTTTCCATGCAATGAAAATTAATGATGACTGTAACTTTCCGGCTCCAAAAAGGCATTAATGTAATCTATAATATATTATATTTAACTCTTCTGCCATCCAATAGGTTTGTGAGAGAGATAGGTTGAAATAACATGTTATTGATTCGTCGAAACTGTAGTGAGAAGCTAACCTGTTATGACTAGATCATAATAGATTGAGACCGTGAGCTAAACTTGAGAACTGCATCAGATTTGTGAATGAATCATTCAGATTGGTTTGTGAATCGGATTCAAATAAATCTGATTGTCAAGATTTTAAGTAAAAAATGACTTAAATTTCATTCAGTCCATTCATTCATCACAGTGCAAAAGTCATATTCACTACTTATATGGAACATGAAAGTACATCCTTTTTGAGGCTTGACATCTTCAGTCATCATTCATGGTCTTAGAAAAACTTTCTTCAAAATATCTTTTGTGTTTCACAGAAGAATAACGTTATACAGGTTTGGAGCTACATGAGGGCGAGTAAATGATCAAATTTTGATTTTGGGTTGAACTAAAACTTTAAGCTGTAGAGGAACTTCACGTCTTTACATCACCTCTTGCAAAAACCCACTTCTTTCTTTACCGTACACATACTGTGTGTCAAAACATGTTTTATCACCACTTCAACCATTACAATTTGGCTAACGTTAGTGGTTGAATTGCTGCAATAAGTGATGGAATGAAACCCACTTGCCGCAGTGACAACCATATTATAAGAGTAGTAAATGAATCTATGGAATTAAACATAATATTCACAACAACTTCCAGCTTGTTTACAGTTTGGAAAAGGAAAATCTATAGGTTCTGTTAACTAAATACATGAAATTCAATTCATGTTTCAATCAAACAGAAGAACCAGGATCTTCCGTTTATGTTTTACTTCCTATTAATGACCACTTCCTATTTCTCACTAAATGTAAACAAGTTTTTTAATCACTCGGCCTCGAATGTGAGAGTTGTAAAGCCAAATGTTTCGCCATGTATAACAATGGCAGTGGCTTTACCTTTAAGGGCGTTGCCGAATGTTTCTGCAACTAACCTTTTTGACCATGACCAGTTCAATAAGCGTACCTTTTTAACTTCTTTCTCGATCTCCATTCTTGTCGAGCTTGTTTAGATGTGATAACCAGCGCTGACTCAATTCCCACCGGCAACTTTCCCTGACGGGTCACTTTTGTTGAACGGGACAAACTCCCACTTCTGTCCCTCTGGCTCACACTCACTCACGCTGAAAGACTTCCGCTCATTGCCAATGTGCGCTGTTCAGCCAATAGGAACCGAGATGTAGACTTAAACTACCAATCAGAGCCACGTATGAGATGTCTCTGTTACAAAGTGAAACGCTCGCGAACAGATGGGAGAGCTGGAGCTCGTTGGTAACTGCAACGTGGATTAAATGCGGATTTTTTTTAATGACACTTGTTTTATATAATTATTTAAAATATGTATGATTAATTTGAATAATTAATTATCATTATTTGAATGTAATTAATATAATTAATTATTAAATTATTATTAATTGAAATGAAATATTTTTGTTTTGTATTATATATATATATATATATATATATATAATTAATTATTTTAAATGGTTAATTATATTTATATGTTTGTGTACATATATATTCGCAAACACAAAAATATTTATTATAATTCAATATTATAGCATTTATTCATACACACACACATATACACAAATATATGTATATATATAACAAATAAATCTAATTTAAAAATTAAACATTTTAATCCATGTTTACATTTTACAGTTAAGGGTGAACTATAATACTATTCGACTAGCCACGTCTCTTAAAATGTTTAATATTGTAATTTAAATATTTAATATTGTTATATTACTGGAAATTTTTCATTTGAAGTATTTCATTTTATATCATAGCGTTTCTTTGTTCATAATTGTGTGTGTGTGTGTGTGTGTGTGTGTGTATGTTAATATATTTGGTAATGAAAAAATGCATTAAAATAGAAAAAAGTCAAATTAATACATTTTCACCCATGAGGCCTTAGGAATCTGTATATACTGTATATTACAGTTTTTCTCAATTGCATTAAGTTACAGTATTGGTAATATCCTTATTTGTTATACTATAACAGTTTCTTAGTCTTCTGAGAAAAGACTTTCTCTGCCTCCCCTAGACAGTTGACTCTCAGTTCTGCACAAATACATGTAAAAAGTACTTGGCTACACATCAATTCAACAGTAATGAGATTGAGGGTGTGTGCTACAGCATTTACAGTACAAAGAACAGTGAAAGTACTGCTTTGTACTGTAATTGTAATGTGTAAGTAGATGAGCCTGCAGGCAGCTTTCCTTATGCTCATTCCATGCACAAGAACATGCTCGACTATAGTGCTTTACATTTCATCAGGAACAAATGACCTCTGACCTCATCCCCTTAATTTTTCTTTTTTCATCCTATTCCTCTTTGTGTCCCACTACCAGGATTCATTTTCCAAAACACATAACCACCTGTGCTCCTGTTCTTATAATCCTGAGATTCTGACTGCCGTGTCATCAGTTTTGCTACTTACAGTTTTTCTTGATCGCTAACACACAATTCATGAAACAATTCATCATTTTCTCACAACTATAAACACAATCTCTAAACTATACACCAACTTGCACAAACCTCAAACTTCCAGTTCAAAACCAAATATTCTAATCAATTATCTTCAGTCAAAATCAAACTTTGGCCTCAGATGATACACAAACCTGCCAAATACAAAGACTGCTCCACTGCCTAGAAAACACCAGTGAGATCAATTCAAAACACTGTTACCAAAACCTCCTTTTGGGAAACAGGAATCCTTTTGATAGTCAGTGTCTGTTACAGTATACAACATAAATATAGGGGTGCAGATACAGTAAAATTCTGCAATAAACTTTAAGAAAAGTTTACTTTAATTACACTACTGTAAAGAGATCTTACAGTAGATGAAAAGCACTACAAGAGAAAAATTGAAAGACCAAACAACTGAATACACCGTAAATACACATTGGAATATACTGTCAGTTGTTTTACAGAAAGAAAGAAATAATGGATAAAAGAATAAATAAATAAATTCATTCAGCATCCTCTGCCAAACTGCATTGCAGTATTGGCAGTATCCTTATTTTTTATAGCAGTTTCTTAGTTTTCTGAGAAAAGACTTCTCTGCCTCCCCTAGACAGTCGTCTCTCAGTTCTGCACAAATACAGTAAATGTAAGGACTACTTGGCTACAAATCAATTCAACAGTAATGAGTTTGAGGGTGTGTGCTACAGTATTTACTGTATACATCGGAAGTACTGCTGCTGTCAGGTTTGGACAGAGAGGCAAACACAGGGTTAGTGGAAACACTCTTCTTCTTTTATTTCCTTTCCACAAACATAAACTGATCCCGAAGGATTTCAAACAGAACACAACTTAAAACAAAGGGGTCCTTTAACTCAGCGAATTCGTCCAACTCAAAGTAACACTTCTGTTATAGGTCGGTTGGTGAAGCTTACGGGACGGAGGATCCAGGCAATCCAAGAGGTGAGTAGGGAAGTGAGTCAGGCTTACGACCTCGAGACCAACCAACGCAGGATTGTGGTGAGTGACTTGATATAGCGAGCAGGTAAGTGATGACAGGTGGTAATCAGTACTCCGGTGATTGCGAACGGGTGTAGGTGGTTGGTGTGGATGAAGCTGTGGGCGGATCTGTGACAGTACCCCCTCCCCCACGGGCGTCTCCTGGCCCGGGATCGACGGCGAGGGCGACCACATCCTCTTGGGGCAGGGCGGTCGGGGTGTGACCGGTGGAAGTCGGAAAGAAGCGAGGGGTCCAGTACATCCTCTCGGTTTACCCATGATCTCTCTTCGGGGCCGAATCCCTCCCAATCCACTAGGTATTGGAGTCGGCCGCCCCGCCGTCGGGAGTCTAGGATTTCTTCGACTCTGTAGGTGGTCCCACTGGGGTCGGCCTCGGGAGGAGGAGGTACTTCGTGCTCTGCGGAAGGAGGGAGAACGGGATTAGTGAATGGTTTTAATAGGGATACATGGAAGGTAGGTGAAATGCGGTAAGTTGCTGGGAGCTGGAGCTCGTAGGTGACTTCGTTTATCCGTCTTATTATAGGGAAGGGACCGACATAGCGAGGGCTTAGCTTCTTGCAGGGCAGACGGAGGCGAATATCCCGAGTGGAGAGCCAGACTCGGTCGCCGGGTTGGTATAGGGGCGTGGCGGCGCGATGGGTATCTGCATGTTCTTTGTGCCTCCGTACTTCCCGCTGGAGATGGACATGCGCCGTGTCCCACACTCTTTCGCTCTCTCGAAACCAGAAGTCAACCGCCGGGACTTCGGAGGGCTCTCCGGTCCAGGGGAAGAGCGGAGGTTGAAATCCAAGCACGCATTGAAATGGGGTGAGACCGGTAGTTTCTTGCCGCAGTGAGTTTTGGGCGTACTCGGCCCAGGGTAGGTACTTGCTCCAGTGGTCCTGGTGGCGATGGCAATAGGCGCGCAGGTAGCGCCCAATCTCCTGGATTTTCCGTTCCGTTTGGCCGTTGGTCTGTGGGTGATACCCGGAGGACAGACTGACAGAGACTCCTAGTAGTCGGAAGAAACTACGCCAGACCCTGGAGATAAACTGAGGCCCTCGGTCGGAGACAATATTTTCGGGTAGGCCAAAGTTCCGGAAGACATGTTGGAAGAGAGTTTCCGCAGTTTCAAGGGCAGTGGGTAATCCTCGTAATGGGATCAATTTGCAGGCCTTAGAGAACCGGTCGACTGCAACGAGAATGGTGGTAGATCCGTTGGAGGATGGTAGGTCTGTGGCAAAGTCAACTCCGATATGGGACCAGTGCTGGCGTGGGATCGGCAGGGGAACCAGTTTTCCCTCGGACAAGTGACAGGGGGTCGAGGTGATGGCACAGACGGTACAGCCTCTGACGTAACGGGCAACGTCCTGGTTCATGTTGGGCCACCAATACTTGTTCCGAAGGAGCGAGAGAGTGCGTTTGTGGCCCGGGTGGCCGGATCCCGGAGACGTGTGTAGAGAGTCCAGAAGGGGGAGACGGAAGGTGGTCGGTATGTACAGCTTCCCTTCTGGAACTCCCGGCGGAGCAGGCTCAGATTGAGTGGCGGTACGGATCTGGTCATCCACTTTCCATATGATGGGGCAAGCGAATATTTTGGGTGGCAGGACTGGTTCTTGGTGTTCGGGTGATGGGTCGGGCTGGTGCAGACGGGACAGAGCATCGGCCTTGAGGTTCTTGTGGCCGGGACGATAGGTGATAGTGAATTTGAATCGAGTGAAGAAAAGGGCCCAGCGGGCTTGTCGGGGGTTTAGGCGTTTGGCTTCGCGAAGGTACTGGAGGTTCTTGTGGTCAGTAATCACTTCAAACGGATGTTGTGCGCCTTCTAACCAGTGCCGCCACTCTTCCAGTGCTAGTTTGATTGCCAGTAATTCGCGGTTCCCGATGTCATAGTTTTGTTCCGCCGGGGACATCTTCTTGGAGAAGTAGGCACAGGGGTGAAGCACTGGAGGTTCGCCTTTTTGCTGCGACAAGACCGTGCCAATTCCCACCGTCGAAGCATCCACTTCCACCACGAAGCTTTGATTGGGGTTCGGATGGATGAGTGTTGGGGAGGTACAAAAGGAGGACTTTAACTTTTGGAAGGCTTGTTTCGCTTGAGGCGTCCAGGTAAGGGATTTCGCTTTTCCTTGGAGGAGAGAGGTTAAAGGAGCTGACAGATGGCTATAATGGGCTATGAAACGCCGATAGAAGTTGGCGAACCCGAGGAACCGTTGGAGCTCCTTGATGGAAGATGGTTGTGGCCAATTTTTTACGGCCTCCACCTTGGCAGGATCCATTTGTACTCCATCCGTGTCGATGATATATCCCAAGAAATGGACTTTTGTTTGATGGAATTCACATTTCTCGAGCTTGAGATACAGTTGATGCTGGCGGAGGCGTTGGAGAACTTGGGTGACATGGTTTTGGTGCTCCTCGAGGGTGGATGAGTAGATCAGGATGTCGTCGATATAAATGAGTGTGAATCGGTTGAGCATGTCCCGGAAGATCTCGTTCATGAAGTTTTGGAATATAGATGGGGAGTTTGAAAGGCCATACGGCATAACCTGATATTCGTAGTGCCCGGTGGGCGTGATAAAGGCCGTCTTCCACTCATCTCCTTTCCGTATTCGGATTAAATTATAGGCGCTGCGGAGATCGAGTTTGGTGAAAACTCGGGCCCCACAAAGTTCTTCTAAGGCAGCTGGTACCAGTGGTAAGGGATAGGCGAACTTGACTGTTTGTGCGTTGAGCTCTGTAATCTATACATGGGCGGAGGCCCCGTCCTTTGGCGACAAAGAAGAAGCTGGAAGCTGCGGGAGATGTGGAGGGACGGATGAACCCTTGCTGTAGCGCCTCTCTCACATATT
Source organism: Onychostoma macrolepis (assembly GCF_012432095.1). Classification (NCBI taxonomy): domain Eukaryota; kingdom Metazoa; phylum Chordata; class Actinopteri; order Cypriniformes; family Cyprinidae; genus Onychostoma; species Onychostoma macrolepis. The sequence continues at coordinate 12,235,770 of NC_081179.1, read as the reverse complement.
CTTCCATGGCGATGCGTTCCGGGATTGAGAGGGGATAGACGTGACCTTTAGGCAGTTTGGCCCCGGGTAACAGGTCAATGGTGCAGTCCCAGGGTCTGTGCGGAGGAAGACGAGTAGCGGCCGCTTTGCTGAACACGTCTTGGTAAGGGAGGTAGGCTCTGGGAATCTTGACTGAGGTAAGTGTGGTAGGGCTCTCTACGGTGGTGGAATTGAGTGGGAGAGATGGTACGGACTGGCGAGGTACCGGGAGACTGGTGAGACACTTTTCAAAGCAGGAAGTACTCCAACGGAGGATTTCTCCCGAACTCCAATGCAAGTCTGGGTGATGTTTTGCGAGCCAGGGACGACCCAGCACCACATCCACAATGGCTTCCTCCAAGATGAGAAAGGAGATTTGTTCCTCGTGAAAGTGTCCAACGCGGAGCGTGACCTCTGGAGTGTGGTGGCGTACCAGCCCTTTGCTCAACGGTTTGCCTTGTATGGTGGAAATCCGGTAGGATGTGGTACTCCGGAGCCGGGGTAGTTGAAGTTGAAGAAGGCTGGCCGAAGAGATGAAATTTCCTGCGGCTCCGGAGTCAATGAGGATTTTAACTGGGAAGGATCGGTTCAGGTAAAGGATTAGAGCATCATTATGTGGAATCTTGGAAACATCAGGGTGAAGATGGACCGTACTCACCGTTGAGTTCGTGGGGCGAACGGGGCAGGATACCAGGGAGTGACTTCCCGAGCCGCAGTACATACAAAGATTGTGGGTTCTCCGGCGGGCCCGTTCCTCCGGAGATAGGTGGTACCGGTCCACTTGCATGGGTTCTGGTATAGGTGGGACCGATCCTTGTAAGGTGGTCGCTGGGGTAGTCTCCGAACGACAAGCGTTTAACTGTTGTGAAATGTGCAACGATTTCTGGAGAAAGCCCTCCAAGCCCTCTGTGTCTTCAATAACAGACATCTGCTGTTTTATGGAGGGTTCGAGACCCCGTCGATAGGGGGCGAGAAGTGCTGTCTCGTTCCACCCACTGCTGGCGGCTAGAGTGCGAAATCTTACGGTGTAATCATGGATGGACATGTTGGCTTGTCGTAACTGAAAGAGCTCTTCGTGAACGGAGATGGAGGAGGCTGTAGAGCTGAACACTTCGCGGAAATGGTCGGTGAAGGCATCCAGGGACCGCACGATGGGGCTGTGTGAATTCCAGAGCGCCTCAGCCCACTGCAGGGCTCTTCCGGACAGCAGGGACATGATGAAGGCTATCTTTGCCCAATCGTTCAGGAATTGGTGAGGTTGAAACTCAAAGTACAGGGAACACTGAAGCAAGAAGCCATTACAGGTGGCCGCATCGCCGGAGTAGAGGGTAGGTTTGGCCATTGGGCATCCGGAAGGAGATGGAAGGGCCGGAGGTGGCTGGAGGGCTTCGCGGAGAGCGTGAACTAGTTCGGTGAATGGGTCTGGTATTGGGAGAGCTTGGTCTTCCATCTCGGTTTACCCACGTCTCAATACTTCTTTTTGAAGGGTTGGTCTTCTGTCAGGTTTGGACGGAGAGGCAAACACAGGGTTAGTGGAAACACTCTTCTTCTTTTATTTCCTTTCCACAAACATAAACTGATCCCGAAGGATTTCAAACAGAACACAACTTAAAACAAAGGGGTTTCTCACAACTATAAACACAATCTCAAAATTACACACTAACTTGTGCAAACTTCAAACTTCCAGGTCAAAATCAAATAGTTTAGTCAAAAACATATTCTCTTTTGTCAGACTCAAACTTTGGCTTCAGATGATACACAAACCTGTCAAATACTCAGACTACGTTCCTGTCTAGAGAACACTAGTGAGATCAGTTCAAAACACTGTTACAAAAACCTCCTTTTGGGAAACAGGAATCCTTTTGCTAGTCAGTGTCTGTTACAGTATACAGCATAAATAAAGGGGTGCAGATACAGTAAAATTCAGCAATAAACTTTAATAAAAGTTTACTTTCATTACACGACTGTAAAGATATCTTACAGTAGATGAAAAGCACTAGAAGAGAAAAGTTCAAAGACCAAACAACTGAATATACAGTAAACACACACTGGACTATACTGTCAGTTACTGTGAATGAATGAATAAATAAATTCATTCATTCAGAATCCTCTGCCAAATTGCATTACAGTATTGGTAGTATCCTTATTTGTTATAGCGGTTTCTTAGTCTTCTGAAATAAGACTTCTCTGCCTTCCCTCAACAGTCGTCTCTCAGTTCTGCAAAAATAGAGTAGATGTAAGGACTACTTGGCTACAAATCGTTTCAACAGTAATGAGTTTGAGGTTGTACAACATATGCTACAATATGTACTGTACATAGAATAATGAAAGTCCTCTCATCTGAAGTACTGCTGCTATGTACTGTAATTATATTGTATGTGTAAGTAGTATTGAAACCTTGTAGATGAGCCTGTAGGCCATCTTTCCCTCACGGTCAGTCCATGCGGAAGAACATGGTCAACTATAGTGCTTTGTATTTCATCAAGAACAAACGACCTTTGACCTCATCCCCTTAATTTTTTCTTTTCTCCTCCTATTCCTCTTTGTCTCCCACTACCATGATTCATTTTCCAAAACACATAATCACTTGTGCTCCTGTGCATATCATCCTGAGATTCTGACCTGTGTGTCATCAGTTTTGCTACTGAATGTTCACACATAGATAAACGTGCTGTTTGAGTTAATTTTTTGATGCATGAGTTAATTATATTGTGTGTTTGAGTTTTCTAAATGAGAACATGGTTAAACCTGTGCAAAATGATGGCATTTTTGTGTAGAGTTTTGCAGAAAACACTGAGCAAATTGGATCGTGTGTGCAAACAGGTGAAATGTGTTAAAAGTTTTGAGAAACATGTCTTTGTTTTGAGAACTGTATGAATGGTTTGGAAAAATGGGCCAAATGAATCAGTTATAGTGTTAGCAATCGAGAAAAACTGTAACTCAGCAAATTCGTCCAACTCAAAGTAACACTTCTGTTATAGGTCGGTTGGTGAAGCTTACGGGACGGAGGATCCAGGCAATCCAAGAGGTGAGTAGGGAAGTGAGTCAGGCTTACGACCTCGAGACCAACCAACGCAGGATTGTGGTGAGTGACTTGATATAGCGAGCAGGTAAGTGATGACAGGTGGTAATCAGTACTCCGGTGATTGCGAACGGGTGTAGGTGGTTGGTGTGGATGAAGCTGTGGGCGGATCTGTGACAGCTGCTATGTACTGTAATTATATTGTATGTGTCAGTAGTATTGAAACCTTGTAGATGAGCCTGTAGGCCATCTTCCCTCACAGTCAGTCCATGCAGAAGAACGTGGTCAACCATAGTGCTTTGTATTTCATCAGGAACCGATGACCTTTGACCTAATCCCCTTCATTTTTGTTTTCTCCTCCTATTCCTCTTTGTCTCCCACAACCAGGATTCATTTTCCAAAACACATAATCACCTGTGCTCTTGTTCATATCATTCTGAGATTCTGACCTATGTGTCATCAGTTTTGCTACTGAATGTTCACGCATGGATAAATGTGTGCTGTTTGAGATCATTTTTTGATGCTTGAGTTAATTATATTGTGTGTTTGTGTTTTCTGAATGAGAACATGGTTAAACCTGTGCAAAATGATGGTGTTTTTGTGTAGGTGTTTTGCAGAAAACACTGAGCAAATTGGAACGTGTGTGAAAACAGGTGAAATGTGTTAAAAGTTTTGAGAAACGTGTCTTTGTTTTGAGAACTGTATGAATGTTTTGGAAAACTGGGCCAAATGAATCAGTTACAGTGTGTTAGCAATCCAGAAAAACTGTAATTTGTTTAACATGCTTTTTCTTGGTCAACATAAAAAACACACATCCTAACAGGTCAGAGCAAGTCATTGTAAGTGCATATTATGGGGGCGGAGGGCAGGAAGCAGCCGTACTCTGACAGAAACTGATGTGCTGGCCTCATACAGGAAGCTGTGGCTTATTCAGTGTTTGTGTTGGTTTTGGAAAGGGTGTGGTGATTTCAGACTTTAAATTCAGACATACTAAATTCTGCTTTTCTGCCTCTCTTTTAGAGGTTTATTAATGATTTGTGCAGACTTGTCTTCACTAAGCCTGCTTGAAATCCTTGCTTCAGTCATTTTGTTGAGTTGATGTGGACATGAAGCACTAACAGCATGGCCACTGCTTCATTGTCATGACTAACTATACTGTCACCGGCTATAATGACACTGTTGTCTGAATATAATCAGAAGCTGGGTGTGTCTGTCTTATCTGCTCACTCACTCAATCACTAAAACACAGTCACTTCTTTATTTAGCTCTGTCTACATTACAAAAGTGTCTTTCAGTACATTACTAGGGTAATGGAGGTGTTTGAACTAACAGCCTTTAGTTCAACCAACAACATCATATTTTTCACGAAAGTTCGATGCACTAAATTGCCTCACAATCCTTAAAAATGAAGATGAAAAACAGCTGCATTGTTCTCATCCATCAGACCCGGTGGCAGTGTTACACAAGGTTGTGAGAACCAAAGCAGCAGGCCTGTCTGAGCTGATTTAATGTCAACACAAGGTCAAAACTATACTTCGTACAAGCATTTCCTGCTATTCTATTCCACACAGCAAGATCTTGTTTTGCAAAGAGATATAAATGCATAAACTATATAAATGTTTATTGTCATGGTTTTCTAATAACCTTTCTAACAGTTTATTCAGATGTATGGGGTTTTGACTAACAGTACCATGACTAGCTGTGGCTAAAATAGCAATGTTGTGTGAAAGGATGAGTTTGTTTACATGTGTGGGTACAGGCTATGTGATGTTTAATCACCATTTAGGTGTAACTTTCCTGTCAGATTATGACTTAATATAAGGTTTTGCAGATGAGAAAACTTCAGAAGAATAAATTATCATCATGGTTTGGTCATCTTGACCTGTATAATAATATCTGATAACAAATGCAAGAATGTCATTAACATATTCTGTCCATCAGCAGACAGACAGACAGACAGACAGATACCATATTTATATCAAAAATACAAAGAGTCAGTCGGCGCCGATAGCCTTGTGGGCAGCATGTAGCACCGTTGCGCTTCGGGCGTCCTGTGTTTGAGTCCCGGCCCGTGGACCTTTCCCGATCCCGTCCCCCCTCTCTCTCTCCAACTTTGTTTCCTGTCTACTTACTGTCCTATCAAATAAAAGGCAAAAACAAATCTTTTAAAAAAAAATAATAATAAATACAAAGAGTCAGAAAATATATTCCATTTGTTGTTATCAACAACATGAAACGCATTAAACATTATATTACTTCAAGGTTTCCCAAAATGGGTTTGTGAAGGAACTGCAGGGGGTTTATGAGTTCAATGAAAAGCTAATAATTAAGTAAATCATAGAAATTTTAAATTAAAACAAATAATTTTAAAATGAACCAAAATAAAACACTTACTGAAAAAAAAAATGAAACATTTTATTCATTTATTGTATAACTGACTGAGTGATAAATCAAATAAAAACAAATGTGTTCATCAGTAGTTGATGCAATGTTGAAACACTTCTTAAACTCAAAATGCTTTTTGTAAGTCCAGTGGTCTAGCCACCTGACTAATGACCGACGAACTTTCTGAGTGTATAATTTAATATGTTTATTTATAAAATCGACTAACAAATTAATTTAGCATATTTGCTCCAATATGGTCCATACAGTTGGACCTCATTGTTAATTTGGTCTTGTTTTGACTATCTTTCTATCTCGGGTCAAAACAGTTAAGGCACTATTGATTACATTTGTAAATACACTGTATACACTGCTATACTAGGAGAAACAGCTGCATTGCTCTCATTTGTCAAGCTTCAGCATTAGTATTGTATAATATTGTGGGAACCACAGCAGCAGGCTTGCCAAATCATTACTAATACACAAATACAAGGTCACAGCCACCAGGGCAGTATATAAAGGATGACTCTAGCTAGAAAGTTCTACTCAAGCAAGATGAAGGGGCTACTGGTGCTGACTGCTCTGTTTGTGGCCGTGTTTGGCAAAAAGGCCTTTGAGGGGTGAGCTCACAAATCTTATTTACAGTATCTTAGGTTAAAAAAAGAGAATATATTATATATAAATATATATATATATATTCTGCATGGTTATGCACTAAAAAAGATAAAAGCGGTGCAGCATTTTACATTGAGCTACAGTGATAAAATATAAAGTGTGATTTTTAATGCTGATAGCTTTACTTTATAAGATGACGAAAGGAATAATATTTTTAACTGCTCTGTTTGTTTTCAAAAATGTCAGTGGTTTTGTCTATGCAATGAACATCTTTCATTGTATGGACAAAATATCTTCATTTGCGATGAAAATTCAAATAAAGCCACATATCTTAAGAAGTATTCCTGCGTAATGTTTTGATGTATCTAGAGACCAGGTTCTTCGGATCACTGCAAAAGATGAGGCACAGATCTCGCTCCTGAAGGAGCTTTCTGAACAGGAACACCTCGGGGTAAGTTTCACATCAAAACCGATCTACTTATTTATGTTTCTCATATGCATTTGGCATATAAACATTGTGCTTTGTGAACACCTGATTTACTTGTTTCTGTCTGTGTTCAGTTGGACTTCTGGAGGGAGCCCATTCATGAGTCCTTGCCTGTGGATGTCCGTGTCCCGTTTCACAGCCTGCAGGCAGTCAGGGCATTCCTGGGATACAATCAGATCCAGTATAATGTCATGATTATGGATGTCCAGGTGGGACTATTAATTAAACTTTTTGATTGCTATGATTATAATAGCTCGGAGAGAATCATCATATGACACACATACACCAGGTCAATCGGACCCTTTTTGATCTAAAATATTTCCTTGAAGTGCCCCGTGGGATTTTAAGTTAATGTTTCAATAACTGACACTTGTTCAAGGTTCTCTGGTGTTGGTTAATGGTCATATGACATGCAGGTAAACAAATGAAATATATATATATATATATATATATATATATTTTTTACATTTTTTTCTTTTTTTTTAATTTAAAATTTTTATTAATTATTAGATTTCCATCAACTCAGAAACCCCCACAGGTTCTCGAAACCCTGGGTTACACCACAATTAATCTTTGATCATATTTAATATATAATTTGGGTAATCACAAAATGTAAAGTTGATTTTTATTTTTATTTTTTTTACATTTTTCATTCTTCTTTCTCTGTAAGGGTTTGCTCGATGATGAGGAACGTGAGATGGTGAAATATCGTACCTTTCCAAGAAGTACCGATGACTTTGTCTACACCACCTACCATGATCTGAACTCTGTAAGTTCTGCACAACTTTAATTACATGAGTGCACTGCAAGACTTGTTGGATGTGACTATGTTGCTTCATGTTTTTCAGAATTTTACCATTTTGTATATTTTAAACAATTTTACACACATTATACAAACAATCATTTGATAACCATGTTTCTCTCAGATTAACTCTTTCATGGACATGCTTGTGGCAGAGAACAGAAATCTGGTCAGCAAAATTGTGATTGGTCAGAGCTACGAGAACCGCCCCTTGAACGTCCTGAAGGTAGCTCATGATAAATAATGATAAATGTGCATACTTTTATTGCAGCAAGTGACCTCTAGTGAAAATGCTATTATTTCGCATTTTTCTAATTTTATATATTTTTTCCTATTACCAGTTATATTAACTATATTATGAATTTGTAATTATATTAACAATTTGAGTGAAAGACTGGATGAAACGCATTCAGTCTCGAATCACGCTCACGGAAAGCACTCGAGAAACAGTATCTCTTCTGGGGCTCGATACGCTTTCAACTCTTTCAACTTTCAACTTTCTTAGTCTTGAGCAAGAGACTGTACACTCTAAAAAATTCTGGGTTAAATACAACTCAGCGCCGGGTAAAATATGGACGAACCCAGCGATTGGGTTGTTTAGACCCAGCGGTTGGGTTACTGCCCAGAAGGTTGGGTTAAACGTTTAACCCAACTGTTGGTTGAAAACAACCCAGCATGTGTTCTGTCCAATATTTACCCAGCACTGGGTTATATTTAACCCAGCATTTTTTAGAGTGTACAACATTCACGTTACATGATTTGACAGATTTTTACGTAGAGAGGGTGATAAAAGAAATGATTATTCGTGTTTTCATAACCGCTGGCCCAATTCCAAAACGAAACAAAAATTTAAATATCTTTGAGAGCAAGGGGGCCCCCTGGTGTTTTGGGGGCCCTACGCAGCTTGCGTATTCTTCGTATAGGGAGGATCAGCTCTGAGTATGTGTAATATAATTATGATTTTATCATTGTGACCTCCAGAGATGTAAAGTATTGGAGTAAATGTAACTAATTACTGTACTTGAGTATCTTTTCGGATACTTTGAGTATCAAAAATATTAGCAACTTTTACTCTCTACTTCACTACATTTTTGAATGAGTATCTGTACTCTTTACTCAACTACATTTGAAATGAGTGTTGCAGTTACACATTACATTTTGCATGGCACCTAGCTTTTCTGCAGCAATTTATTTCTGCTACAAAAGATGTGATATCTTGTGCGGTTTGCCCTTACTCACCCAAACTTGTCAACAAGGCTACTTTACGTGAATGTGAGCTCCTTAAGTAGTTGTGAATCGCAGGTGTTTTATATGACTGCAGCTGGTAATGAGGCCGAAACCAGCACATCCAGTGCAAGACCTTGACTTTTTAATTAAATTTTTTAAATTTAAATTTTTAAATTTAATTTTTTTATTGCAATTTTGAGGTGTTCAGTTTTATTTTGGTTTTAGAAAATCAACGTGATTGCTCTCCTCACAAATAAGCTCTTTCTTGTTTGTGTTACATGTTTTTTTTATTGCAAAAATTTTAGAAATATACAAGAACAGGGAAACAAGACATTAATGTATTCCTACAAAGAACAAACATAAAAATAAAGACAAAAAACGAATATTCTGGATTTGCGTACATCAAATTATGGAATTATCTATACAGAAAAGTGCAAAAATAAAATTACATCATTTTAGAAAAGCTGTCATAGTGCATCAAAAATTTGGCACTCTTTTTGTTATTTGTCAGTCAGAGATGAAACAAGAGAATCAAATTCAGAAAGAAAGAGGGGGAGAGACAAAGGAGATTTAAGCCACTTTTGCTTATGAATGAAGAATTTTGCATTCAATATAAGAAAATTAACAACATATTCAACAATCTTTGAGGACGAAGGTATGGGTCACATTTGTAAGGTTAGAAACATAGGTGCTTAAGTCAACCCATAATTTGTTGGTAACACCACAATCAAAAAACAAATGGGAAGCTGTTTCTTCAACAAAACCACAAAACGAGCAAGACTCATCAACATCAGAATATTTAGAAATAGACAAATTAACGGGATAAATTTTATGAAGGATTTTATAATGAACCTCCTTAACTTTGTTAGATATACAAAATTTACTTGGCAAAAGCCAGGCCTTTCTCCAATTTATATTTGTTATAAAGGAACCCCATTAGAATTTCCCTCTTGGAGTAATCTTTCTCTTTGTCTGAAATATTTTGCGAATATGTTTATTGCATTTCCGATCTAAAATATCAATACCACCCAAACGTAAAGCCAGATAAACACTGTTGCCTTTACTGAATTTGAGGTGACTTTTAATTAACTGGGTTAAGCCTACTGGGATGGCTCTCATCAAAGTATTATATTCCTTTGGTGGGACTGGAAAATTATGGAGATTCATAAATTGTTCATAAGTTAAAATGTTACCAAAATCATCAAACACAGATAGAAAACAGTTCAAGTTATTATTAAACCATCTAGGGAAAAAGAGAGACTTATTTCTAACAGTTATATCAGCATTATTCCAAAGGAGAACTTTGTGGGGGGAGAAACCATGGACAAAACACAATTTCCATGAATGAAGACATTGCTGATGGAAGTTAGATAAGGAAATGGGTAATTTGCCAGGCAAGAAATTACACTTTAGTAAGAAAGATAGGCCACCAAGTTGGTCAAATATCTTATTTGGAATAAAGAACCACAGTGACATTGGATTCATAAGGCATCTTCTCAACCAATTTACTTTAAAGGTGTTTACAGTATCTGCAAAGTCCAAAAAATCAAGGCCACCTTCGCTTCTGGAATTAGCAAACACTTCTCTTTTTAATTTGTAAGGTCTATTTTTCCAGATAAAATCCAAAAATATTTAATTGATTTCCTTTATAGCTTTATCGCTGACAAATAAAGAAAGAGCAGAATATACAAAGTGAGAGAGCCCTTCAACCTTAGATAAAAGAACTGAGAACAGAGAGATCTCTCTGAAGCCAGATGTTAAAGATCTGTTTCGTTTTTTTCATTTGATCAAAAAAGTTTAAATGATGTCTACTGATTGAATTTTTAGTTATATGAATTCCTAAATATTTTACACTTTTTTTAACTGGGATACCTCCTAAGAATATATCATCCATATCATGATTTGACATAAATTCACATTTCGAAGTATTACGTTTTAGACCTGAGGCACATGAAAATTGTTCAACCAATTCCAGAGCTTTTGGTAACTGATTTTTGTCCTCCAAAAACAGCGTAGTGTCATCAGCTAGCTGCGCAATTTTGATCTCCCTGTCAAACACTGAAATTCCTTTCAAATGATCATCTTGGTTAACTCTTAGACAGAGTAACTCTGTGGCTAAAAGAAATAAAAATGGGGAGATTGGACAGCCCTGTCTGACACCACGATATATGTTAAACCTCTTAGAAGTGTCAAAGTTCACAATCACTGAGCTGTTAATACCTGTATAAAACATGGTTACAGTCTCTATAAATGCTTTACCAAATCCAAATATTTCTAGAGTACGAAAAAGAAATTTGTGTTCTATGGAGTCGAAAGCTTTATGAAAGCCAAGAAAGAGTATGAGACCATCTGAATGAATTAGATCTGAATAATCCTTTTGTGTTACATGTTCTCTGTGCCTTGTCTTAGACTTTTATGTCACTTCCTGTCTCCCGTGGTGTTTGTAATCAGTTTGTATCTTATCTTGTTCAGCTTGTTAGCCTCCTGTATATACAGTATATATAGCCCTAGTGTTTCTTTAGTTCTTTGTGAGTTGTTGAATGTAATGGTTGTCTGTTTGCCTGCCATTCTGTTCTTTGTTCCCTTTGGTTTTTGGCTTATTATTTGTTCTAGTTTTTCCATGAAATCCCTGCACATAGATCCTTGCCTCTGCCTGTTTTCCCCAGCTTTTCCACAACGTTACAGTTTTCACTGGCATGTCTCTTTGACTAGTGCATCTTTGAGCCTATATTTAGTACTAGTAAAATACTTAAGTACTGTTAAAATCAGATACTCTAAGACTTTTACTCAAGTTGTTTTGGAATTGGTGACTTGTAACTTGTAGTGGAGTAATTTTCACTGCCACTATTGATTACATAATTTTATCTGTACTTTTACTCAAGTATGGTTTTCCGGTACTCTTTACACCTCTGGTGACCTCATGTGCTCTTACTCAGTTCAGCACTGGAGCGAACCGTCCAGGTATCTGGATCGACACTGGCATCCACTCCAGAGAATGGGTCACCCAGGCCAGCGGAATCTGGTTTGCCAAGAAGGTAAAGTTATTTTGGCAAACACAACATGCTATAAAAATAGATTTGAACAGGAATAGACTAAAGTACATATACCCATGTGCTCTGTTGTGTGCAGATCGTGACTGACTACGGACGTGACCCCGTCCTCACCGGCATCCTTAACAGCTATGATATTTTCTTGGAGATCGTCACCAACCCTGATGGTTTCGCATACACCCACAGCAGAGTGAGTTTTAAAGCCTGATGCCTGGAAGACTTCACATGCACATTCAGTTCAGAACAACTGTATATTGAGAACGTATTCCAACGGACTGCTTTTCAATTGCAAATCCGTTTGGTTAAGGATCGCATGTGGCGTAAAACCAGAAAGCCAAACTCTGGCTCCAGCTGTGTTGGAGTTGACCCCAATAGGAACTGGGACGCTGGCTTTGGAGGTGAGATGCTTTTATCATTGCAGTTATACTCAGAGCTGGGTAGATTACTCATGTAATGTGTAATACATTACTGATTACACATTACATGATAAAAACTGTAGTTAGTTACGGTTACGCATTATAGGTAATGTATTCAGACTACACTTTAGATTACTTTTAGATTACTTTTTTTTTTTTTATCTAACTTGTTTTAAACTTACCATTGAATTGACATAAAAAAGCAAAGAGAATACATTTCATTTTTTTAAATCAACCTCATAAAATGCATTACACATTACATTAAACCAGGGTTTCCCAAACTAGGCTTAATGTTAGAACTGCAGTGGGTTTGTGAGTTAATGAAAACGTTTATCATTAATTAAACACTAAAAATAGAAATATTTCATTTGTTTACCTGCATACCAATTTGACCATTAAGCAACACTGAACTGTAAATATGCGAATGTGTTGGGTTGATATTAGATGTTATTACAAATTATTGAAATATTAACTTCCTCAAAGATAATATTTCATGTTAAAGTAGTTTTGGCTGACAAAAACAATTGGGAATCCATTTAAAAGAAGAATTATGGAGAATCAGTAAATTATCAATGATTTACTGCCATTGTGTGAATAATATATAATCCATAAAAAGTAACTGTAATCTAATTATGAGCATTATAAAATACTCTAATTACGAGTACTTGATTTTTGGAATCTGATTAAGTAATCCAGATTACATGTAATCAGTTACTACGGTTATACTGTAAAGCAAGGCCGTAATGGATTAATGGATTTATGGGAATAAAGAAAAGAAAAAACAGTAAAAGAAAAATATGCACACGTTCAATCTTAATTTTAAGCCTAATACGTTAAAATGCTTCTTGTCTCTTCACATTCAATTATGAATTACAGGCTATAGTTCATTGCATCAAAGGATATTAGCTGCAGTCATTTAACAGTTCTATCGTAAAACAATTACAAATTTAGCCTAAAATATAATTGTATGAGAAAAAAAATCTGAATTTCATGATGTAAACTCCGACTAAAAACATTTTCTCAAATATTGTCAATATTAGACCATTTTGTCATTTCTGTTACATTCTAATTAATCACTATGGTGGTTATGGCCCTACTGTAAGGGGCTTTGAAAATTCCAATAATTTATAATACTATCTTGTTTTTCTGTTTTCCAACCTCAGGTGCTGGTTCCAGTAACAACCCCTGCACTGAGACGTACCGCGGACCCAGTGCTCATTCTGAGCCCGAGGTCAAGGCCATTGTGGACTTTGTGAAATCTCACGGCAAACTCAAGGCCTTTGTGTCCATCCACAGCTATTCCCAGATGCTCCTCTATCCATACGGATACACTAGCACTCCTGCAAAGGATAAGGCTGAACTGGTATGCATGTGGAAACACACTATTCTTGGTATATGTAGCATCAATTAAATCAAATTCTGTATTGTCCCTTCAGCATGAGCTCGCCAGGAAGGCTATCTCTTCTCTGCAGTCACTGTATAACACTCGCTACACATATGGAAGCATCATTACTACCATCTGTAAGTTTGAGAAGATTCATTTCAGTTCATATCAGTTTTGCACCCTTCTAACAATCTGTGTCCACAGATCAAGCCAGTGGAGGCACTATCGACTGGACCTACAACCAGGGCATCAAGTACTCCTACACCTTTGAGCTGAGAGACACTGGCCGCTATGGTTTCATCCTGCCTGCCAATCAGATCGTCCCCACTGCTGAGGAGACCTGGCTGGCCCTGATGGCCATCATGGAGCACACCAAAAATAATCCATATTAAACAAATTCTGTGATGAGACAAAGTGAATAAAAATTCACTGTGATGTTAATAAAAAACAACAAACACATTTACCATTTTATGGAAGTTGCTTTAATATACATTACAAAGAATATATTGTTCAGACCTGAAAAGTCTCTGGATACTGACTGATATATCTGTACCATATGAGGTATTGGTGGTTATTAGAGATTTTATAAAGTGATCAGTATGGGTTGATATTACATATTATTACATTTGCCATTATCAGTGTTATTAGCACCATTGAGATACTATTATAGGTTAGTTATGTATGCATGTATTTTTTTTTATTAGATTTTGTGTTATTATTTTCTGCTCTCATTTTGATTTTAGTTAAAGTTTTAGTCATTTATTTCGGTTTTGGTTGTAGTTATTTTATTGCATCAAGTTGATGTTATTTTATTGCATCAATAAAAATGAGAATTGTTGCCTTGGCAATTATAGCTGACATAAGTTTTCAGATATTTTATTTTAAGTTAACATTTTTGTTTAAGTCAACTATAATAACCTTGTCTAACACTCGCTTAAAGTTCAGCTTTAAAACACCAATAATTAAATAACAATTAAATGTCAGCAAATCTCAAAATGAATATCTATTTATTCATCATACTGTGTACATTATAACGTTATGATGTCAAAATTTACCTGTAGCATTAATTTTAGTTTTGAATGAATTTAACAATTGATTTTTTAGTGTTTTATTTTTTTTTTTATTTAGATACAAGATATATCATTTTGATATCGACCATTTATCAGCCATATTATTAGAATAATTACCAGCGCATCAATTTTATCAAATTGTATTATTGTTTTTGAAGTGAAAGAGCTCAAAACTTCCTCACCAATACAAAAAGGGCATTTACAGTGTGTGGAAAAATTATTTGATCCCCTGCTGATTTTGTACGTTTGCCCACTGACAAAGAAATGATCAGTTTATAATTTCAATGGTAGGTTTATTTGAACAGTGAGAGACAGAATAACAACAAAAAATCCAGAAAAACGCATTTCAAAAAAGTTATAAATTGATTTGCATTTTAATGAGTCAAATAAGTATTTGATCCCTTATCAATCAGCAAGATTTCTGGCTCCCAGGTGTCTTTTACACAGGTAAGGAGCTGAGATTAGGAGCGCTCTCTTAAAGGGAGTCTCAGCTCAACATGATCTCACAGAATTCCATGTAATGTTCACGGACTTAATTAACCTCCGAATCTGTGGTGGCATCACGGAATCGCCGAAAATTCCGTGATGGGCTCACAGAAGTGATACCAATGTAAGTCAGTGACAGGCATCAGCCGTGCTCCACGCACGGATCCACTGGTTCACTGGTTTAAATAGGAAACCCTTAGCATCAATATGTCACTCTTTTTACGTGGTCCGATGCAGCGCTGGTGTTGAACCAGTGAATCCGTGCATGGACCACGGCTGATGCCTTCTGTGAGCCCATCACGGAATTTTCGGCGATTCCGTGATGCCACCACAGATTCGGAGGTTAATTAAGTCCGTGAACATTACACGGAATTCTGTGAGATCAGGTTGCTCAGCTTGTTACCTGTATAAAAGACACCTGTCCACAGAAGCAATCAATCAATCAGATTCCAAAACTCTCCACCATGGCCAAGACCAAAGAGCTGTCCAAGGATGTCAGGGACAAGATTGTAGACCTACACAAGGCTGGAATGGACTACAAGACCATCGCCAAGCAGCTTGGTGAGAAGGTGACAACAGCTGGTGCGATTATTCTCAAATGTAAGAAACACAAAATAACTGTCAATCTCCCTCGGTCTGGGGCTCCATGCAAGATCTCACTTCGTGGAGTTTCAATGATCACGAGAACGGTGAGGAATCAGCCCAGAACTACACGGGAGGATCTTGTCAATGATCTCAAGGCAGCTGGGACCATAGTCACCAAGAAAACAATTGGTAACACACTACGCCGTGAAGGACTGAAATCCTGCAGCGCCCACAAGGTCCCCCTGCTCAAGAAAGCACATGTACAGCCTGTCTGAAGTTTACCAATGATTCAGAGGAGAACTGGGTGAAAGTGTTGTGGTCAGATGAGACCAAAATCCAGCTCTTTGACATCAACTCAACTCGCCGTGTTTGGAGGAGGAGGAATGCTGCCTGTGACCCCAAGAACACCATCCCCACCGTCAAACACAGAGGTGGAAACATTATGCTTTGGGGGTGTTTTTCTGCTAAGGGGACAAATCCCTCCTGAGATGTGTGCAAACCTGGAGGCCAACTACAAGAAACATCTGACCTCTGTGATTGCTAACAAGGGTTCTGCCACCAAGTACTAAGTCATGTTTTGCGAAGGGGTCAAATACTTATTTGACTCATTAAAATGCAAATCAATTTATAACATTTTTAAAATGCGTTTTTCTGGATTTTTTTTGGTATTATTCTGTCTCTCACTGTTCAAATAAACTTACCATTAAAACGATAGACTGATCATTTCTTTGTCAGTGGGCAAACGTACAAAATCAGCAGGGGATCAAATAATTTTTTTCCCAACTGTATATTGCATAATTATAACGCTATAAAGTTACATTTAACGGTAAAAATAACTCTGTAATCTCGCAACATTGTTACATCACCCAGTCCCATCCACATTTACATGTCTGACACCTGTTGGATGATTAGAAAGTCCAATTTATCATGTAGTTATGTAATGTACTGTGTAAATTTATTACATAATGAACAGAAAGCAGGACAGATTTTTTTATTCTTCAACATTAGAAAAACTAGTACAACACTATAATCGTAAAAAGAGCATTGAGCTGTTACTTCTCTTTACATTCCTCCAAAAGATCTGAAAGCCTGAAAAGTTCATTTTCAACAGGAACCCGAACAGTTAAGTCTTCTGATTCATGAATATGTCGCTACAGCAAAAGTATGTGGAGTATTTAACACTGTACAAGTATAGGAAGCTGTTAATGAGTAATAGATCATTTCACATGCAATTTTTGCACACCCACAAAAAAAAGCTAAAATGTTTGACTGGTTTTGGTTAAAAAATAAATAAATAAAATAAAACTAAGATGTAAGATGATCAGAAATTAACTATAACATTGTATGTTCAAATTCAGGGAAAATTGATTTAAATTTTTTTATTTCAAAACCTTATTGACATATATTGTTGCTCTTAATGATTCAGCTTATTCAGTTTTTGTCAAATAAAAATTACAGCAAATATGTAATAATAATCCAGCCGTAATGTAACTCCATGGCAGCTATACATTTTTAAGTGCTTCTGCTGGAAATTATGGCATACTATGCAAACATTACTGATTTGTGAATAATTTTAAACTCATTCTGACTGGCGCTTACAAAATGATCAAGTCACTCGTAATTTCTACAGCAATGTTCGCAAATCATCAAAAAAAACAATATTTTAGAAAACAAATGAGTACGTTTGCATAAAAGACAAGATAAAAACAAACGTGAGCTATAGTGACTGTGGACCGAATATCCAGTTTAGCTCCTCATTTGACAGGGAATTATGATATGAGGACTTGAAATACTGTAGGTACAGCAACTTGTTTTCTTCTCAATATACCCTGAGTGGCTATATTAAGTAACAGGCGAGAGAACAGATGCAGTGTTCTCATCCCTTAAATTCCATCATCAGTTTTTATAAGGTTATGAGAACCAAAGCAGCAGGTTTATCTCGTGACCTGTTAGCTCAGTCATAATCACCATGTTAGTATATAAAGGTGGTAGCTAACTGTGAGAAACTCTACTTCAAGCAGCAAGATGAGGGGGTTACTGGTTCTAACCGCTCTTTTTGTGGCCGTGTTTGGCAAAGTGACATTTGAGGGGTGAGTTCACAAATCTTTTGTCTCTATATCTCATACTTTCTGCTTTTAAATTCTCACATTCACATATAAACACGTGTTGGAATAGTTACTTATGTCCTATGACATACTGACAGCTGACAAAAAACTGTGACATCTTAATTTGGCTGTTATTCTTTTTGATATCTAAAACACATTTTAGATGAACAAAATTTACATTTGCAAAATAGGCCTACTGAATGTTTAGAATATCATCAATAAGTATTAATGCATGTATCTACAGAGACCAGGTTCTTCGGATCACTGCAAAAGATGCAGAGCAGATCGCTCTCCTGAAGGAACTCCCTGTAGAGACACTCGGGGTAAAGCCCACTGATCATGTTTCAGATCATCAGTGTTTCAGATTTATTGGGAATATATTATATATACTTCATATTATAATCTATAATATAAAATATATCTTACATTTTGCTCTGTGTTCAGCTGGACTACTGGATGCCGCCCTCTCGTGCATCCCTGCCTGTGGATGTTTATGTCCCATTTCACAGCCTACAGGCAGTCAGGGCGTTCCTGGCGTACAATCAGATCCAGTATCACGTCATGATTGAGAATGTCCAGGTAGGACTATATCAAAACTGTGTTTTGGGGAAAAAAACATGAAAATGAACGAAACATGTAATCATATTTAGTTGCATATAACGCTAAATAAGTATTTATCAGGAATAATTACAAAATGTTAAGTTGAAAATATTTATTTGATGGCTTTCTGTACCATAAGGATCTGGTGGATGATGAGGAACGTGAGATGGTGAAATATCGTTCCTTTCCAAGAAGTACCGATGACTTTGTCTACACCACCTACCATGATCTGAACTCTGTGAGTGGTGCAACTTTAATTCAATATTAGTACAAGACATTGAACTTTCAACATCAGCCTTTTATAATAAACTGTTGAATTGTGCTTTAAAATTGTTCGCATCAAATGTGTTTCTGACTAGAGTTTAGTGTGTTGTTTATAAATTTAAACAGCCATTCTCAATCATTTGATCTTCGCCATGTTTCTCTCAGATTAACTCTTTCATGGACATGCTTGTCGCAGAGAACAGTAATCTGGTCAGCAAAATTGAGATTGGTAAGAGCTACGAGGGCCGCTCCTTGGACGTCCTGAAGGTAGGTCACGACTCATGATCAATAACAGTCTCATGGTTTTCTTTAAGCATGCTTCCTTTACTATTTGGAAACTATTTTTATTTTTGGCCCTTAATTATAACTTCAGTGTCAGTGGAAATTCATTATTAAATACCAATTTGCATACAAATTTTCATACTATCTATAATACATAATATGCCATATTAGTGTGTCCCAAATCATAGTATGCTGATAATTGTATATCAAAAAATAGCTTCATTAGCAAATTTTGCGTACAAGCTACCATTGCGATTATGCCACAATTCTAATAGATGAAAAAGATAGTTCACCCAAAAATGAGAATTACCCCATGATTTATTCACCCTCAAGCCATCCTAAATGTCCTGACTCTTCCAAGCTTTATAACGGCATTGAATGGCTGTTGAATTTGAAGTCCAATAAATTGCATCAATCCATCATGAAAAGTTCTCCACATGGCTCTGGGGGTGAATAAAGGCCTTTTGAAGCGAATCGATGCATTTGTATATGAAAAATATCCATATTTAAAACTTTATAAACCGTAATCTCTAGCTTCCGCTAACTGCCGTACACGAGTTCATGAGAGAGGCGTATCAGTGGATGACGTATAAGCGAATGCGGTGACGATTGTGGAAGTGATGAATGTGAAAGCGCAGAGGAGAGAGCAAACAAAACACCAGACACAAATTAGAAGTACAAATAGAGGATTTGTAAAGAATGTAAGCCAAGAGGATTTCGATATAAGCCAAGAGGAGACTGGTTTTCCTTTGCTTTAAACAAAACTTGGTTCTCAAGAGACTAGCTTATGCTATTATGCAATTTATGCAATTTGTCAAAATAAATTAATATTTCCATTGATTCAATATGACTACTATCCTGTCATTCAGTTCAGCACTGGAGCGAACCGTCCAGGTATCTGGATCGACACTGGCATCCACTCCAGAGAATGGATTACACCGGCCAGCGCAATCTGGTCTGCCAAAAAGGTCAACTGAAATTCTGAAACACAATCTACTCAATCTACTACAACGAAACTACTGGTCAACAACTTTCCCATTTGTGTTTTCTATTGCATAGATCGTGACCGATTACGGACGTGACCCTGTCCTCACTGACATCCTTAATAACTACGATATCTTCTTGGAGATCATCGCCAATCCTGATGGTTTCGCATACACCCACAGCAATGTGAGTCTGATGCCTGGAAGACTTCACATCGAAAGCTAATCTCAATTTTAATAAAATTTGCCCTCTTTCTTGTGTAATCCAATTGTTTGGTTGGTTAAGGACCGCATGTGGCGTAAAACCAGAAAGCCAAATCCTGGCTCCAGCTGTGTTGGCGTTGACCCCAACAGGAACTGGGAAGTTAGCTTTGGAGGTGAGATGTAGCTTTGTTTGGGATATTGGGGTTCTGATGATGTATTTATACTGTATATCCCAATGATATGTAATCTTTTTTTCATCTACAGGGTCTGGTGCCAGCAGCAACCCATGCTCTCAGACTTACCATGGTCCCAGCGCTCATTCTGAGCCCGAGGTCAAGGCCATTGTGGACTTTGTGAAATCTCACGGCAATCTCAAGACCTTTGTGTCCATCCACAGCTATTCCCAGATGCTCCTCTATCCATACGGATACACTAGCGCTCCTGCAAAGGACAAGGCTG